>NW_004567123.1:32467827-32503154 GCF_000260355.1 Condylura cristata | reverse complement strand
CTGGCCTCATCTGTAGAGTGAGTGGAGATAGGCAATGTTCCTCACTGTGAGAACTTTGATTCTGGGGTAGGAAGAAGAGGAATATGTATCCTGCAAAGCCAGACACCCCCAAACAAGCTTCCTGCTCCTGGGCCCCACTGAGACTGTGAACCCCATATCTCTGTATTGGGGGAGGAGCGGGCTGTGCTGGGCATGGCAGCGACTTTAGCTGCATCCCTGGCCTCCACCCAATCCATGCCAGTCACCGCCTCCCCAGCTGTCACCAACAAAAATGTCTGCAGATAGAATCGGTTCCTCCCTGGGGACAAAATCACCTCTTCTTGGGCCCTCCCTGGTGGCGCAAGGGCTAAAGCGCAGCACCATGAAGCTGTCACAGCCACTGCAGCCTGAGTTTCACCCCCGGCCAGGGAGGGACCCACAGAGTGGCCAGGGAGGGACCCACAGGGCGCTGCTGACCTCTCCCGTATGCCCACTGCTCCCGCCAGTGGACTTTGTCCATCTGCCTGCTCTGCTCCCGGCTCTGTCTCTGATGAATCTTCTCACCCCCGCACCTCTGGCCTGTACCCCAGTTCTGTATGTATAAATAAATAAATCTTTTTAAAAAATTAACCCCTGCTTGAGGACTAAGGCGATGCAAACACCCAAGCCAAGTCGGCCATTCGCAAAAGGTCTCCCCACCCGACGCTCCATCCGGAGATGATGTTCCTGCACCAGCTCATCCATGCATCTCTGCTGGCCTGCACTTGAAAAAAGCTGCAGCTGAGACCAGCCCCGAGCTCCCGCAGCACACAGGGCTCACCCGCCCTCGCAAACCCACCTGGGCCGTGCCTCTTGCCAAACGTGCCCCAATTCCTCGCGCCTCAGAACTGGTTTCACCAGGAAGTACAAGAGAAGCAGCGGCGCTGTCCCAGGCGAGTCTGGCTCACGCAGATGACAGCTCGAGTCTCTGTGGCCCCTGCGGTCTGTTTCCACACCCCTGTGCGGGCCCCCGCTTGTGGCACCGGGTCCTGCTGCAGCCCCACTATGGGCGTCCGGGAGCAGCTCCTGCGGAGGACCCTGGCCACTGCGAGCTCGCCAGCGGCATCTCTGGCCTCTACCCTCTGAAGCCAGTGGCACCTCCCAGGCTGGCAACCAAAAATGTGCCCAGATGTCCCCGGGGAGCAAAACTACCGCTGCTTGGACCCCTGGCTTACAGGAATTGGCACCCAGGTATTGTCTGGCCCAGTCGCTCCTGGTTTGACCCAGCCATCCGGCATCAGCCCAGAAGCCACTTAATTTTTAACTCCTTCGTCGACCATTTCTACATCTAGATCATCCTGTCTCTGTAACTAGCCTCCACTGAGAAAGCCAGACAGCTCTTGGGGGCACGTGATCACAGAAGAGCAACGCGGAGGACCTGAAAGGAGCCCCGCACCAGCTCCTTCCTGACCATGCCCGGCGCCTGCTGCTTCTGAGCCGCTGCAGCTGCAGGAGCATGATCCATCACTGCAGGAAAATACAGAAAGAGCCTCGAATCCTTACTGCCCTCTAGAGAAATTCCGGCAGAAGAGCTCAATCTGTCGCAGTCAGCAGAAAAACAACACCGCCAGACGTGCCTGCGCCTGGCAGTTGTAAAGCAAACAATTTATTTGCTGAATTTTTTGAAAGACGCGTCGACCAGACCTTCCTTTACAATCTCACACCTGACGAGGCGCCGAGGTGGGCTGGCACGCTGACATGATCGTAATTTTGCCAATTGGAGGGCCCTCTCCCACAGCCGATTTTATGCCCGCAGATGAATCAAATTCCGATATTCTACAAAATCACCATAGACCAGATTTTAAGTGCAAGCACTCACGTTTGTACAGATGTGTTTTCTCGCCTTTGTTTGCTGGCCTAACCTCCGGTCAGAGCAGAGATCTTTCCTCCAGATTGCTCCAAACAACCGGGCCTGAAAAAGTAATTCAGTAATTGTTCACACCTGTGTTAAATGCGGTGGGTGAGAATGTTCGGACATATTTTGGGGCCACATTACAATAACACCTTTATCTGTTTTTGCTTCTTTTATAGTTTTTTTTAAACATTGGCTCTTGCTTGGATAAAGCCTGCCCGGTTACTTGGTGATCTTCTCTGTTACAAAGAGCGCCCACCCTGAGCTGTAGGGGAGACTTTTCCCTACCCAAGTCTGGAACAAGTTAGCCCAGACCTAACTAGAGTCTCTGGAGCACAGTTGCAAGGTAAAAGAAATAACTTCAAAAAGTCTGTGCTCGAAGACAAACACTAGAGAGGAAATCTTGCAGGTTTAATCAGAACTTTCAAATCATTGTTTCCATCACGACAGGCAACAGCAGAAAATGCTGAATGTTTATGCCTAATGGGTTTGCCCTTTGCCAGGCAAATCCTTTTAGCTATGGGAGGGAAACATATAATTTTTATGGGCTCTAGGAGAGAGGGCACAGTGCCCTCTATCGGCCACATGTGCTCACAATTTCCTGGGGGTCCCTTGATGGGTTCCAGAAGGATGTCGAATTGCACTAGCAAAGGCCGATCAATCGTCCTGTAGTGAATGGGAGCATAAGGTTTCTTTATTTCCAGTTTTCCCCACCCTCTGACCAGGAAGTAAAAGCTGATCCTTTCTGCTGTTAACAATAGCAGTGAGGACTATTTTTGCCAAAATGGAAATAAGTCAAATAGTAATACTTTGAACATTCGAATTCTACCACACACACACAATTGCACGTACAAACATAAAGCCTCAATGAAATTATGTTCTTTTACTGAATAAAGTGTCTCTCTGGCTTCCGTCCGTCAATATGTAAGTCACCTAAGGTATGAGAAACTCATTCAAAATTAACCCAAAAAAAATTTTTTGAAAGCAATTGGGAATTGAGGATGTTTTAAGGTCTATCATGGTGTTTGTTTGCCTGTTTGTTGGAATGAGATAAAAAAAAAATACAGCAAAGAATAAATCATACACACACACCCAGGTTTCGACCTCTGTAAAAAATGTCCACATGTATCATATCCGAGTCTTTTCATCTACGAAATTACATCTGCTAATGTCTCTAATTACCAACAGCGAGGGGTGGGAAACGGAAAAATAAAAGCCAGTTTATTCTCTCTCACAGCAAAGCTCTTGGAACTGTACCCAAACCGAGCTGTTGATCTGTGGAAATGTAAATGTCATTTCTAAATATAGCGTTAGGGAGCCAGAGAATCTGCATTTCTGTTGATGAAACACCTTTTGGGGAGGGGCATGGCGGCGCCCCCCCCCACGCGGGACTCTCCCGCGCCCCTCCCGGCCGAGCGCCCGCCAGCCCGCGCCTGCTCGCGGGGTCCTGAAGCCGGCTGCCGCGCCAGATTGCAGATCACGGCAAGTCATTTCCTGTGCTTCCCAGAACGTCTCAAACCTAAAGCCGACTGGCAGGCTGTCTCCTACGGAAGCCTTCCTAGCTCAGGATGCTCGCGGGCAAGCTCAAAGGAAACGAAGAGATGCCGCGGCCGGAGGCAGTGCCAGGCAGCTGACCCCGACGTGCGGTGACCACAGGCCAGCCGCTGCGAGGACACACTGGTGGCCGGCCTGCCTCGCTCGCTCCTGTCCCTTCTTCCCTCTGCCTTTCAGGGAGGCACTGGGGTCTAGAAAATGCCATCCTTGTTCCCGCGCCAGGGCTTCTGTGTTGGCAGTTCCGTTTGCCCAAAGCCCCTCTTCTGCACGCCTGGCATCTTTTTTTTTTTTTTTTTAAAGATTTGGCCCTCCCTGGTGGCGCAGTGGGTTGGAGCGCTGCACTAAGAAGCTGAAACCACTTCCGCATGAGTTCATCCCCGCCTGCCCCTGAGGTGACCCCATGGCGCGGCAGACCTCTCCTGACCCGCCCGCTGCTCCCCTCAGCAGTGTGCTTCGTGGATCTGCCTGTTCTGCTTGCCGCTCTGTCTCTGGTGAAGTCTTTCGCCGCCCCTGAGTCTCTGGCCTGTACCCCAGTTCTGTATGCACAAATAAATAAATCTTTTAAAAAAAAAGATTTATTTATTTGTGCATACAGAACTGGGGTACAGCCAGAGGCGCAGGGGCTGCGAGACGACTCACCATAGTCAGAGTGCGGAGCAGAACAGGCAGGTAGACAAGTCCACTGCTGAGGGAGCAGCGGGGAGACAGGAGGGGTCTGCCCCGCCCTGGGGGTCACCTCCAGGTGGGGATCGAACTCGCACCCAAGCAGCCACAATTTGGCTTGGCATTGCAGTGCAGCGCTCTAACCCGCTGTGCCACGCCTGGCATTTCTAGCGCTTTCTCCATGTTTCCACCTCAGCTTGTCACTTCCCAGTAGGCGCATCTGAGGCAAACCTCACCCCTGGTTTTAGTCTGTGGCCTCAGGCCAGAAGCGAGGCGACTGAAAGCCTTTACTTCTTAGCGAGGGAGGGGCCCTGCGCTTCCATTCTTCACTGGGCCCACAAGTCAGGTAGCCAGCCTGGTCACAGCCCATTTCCCACATGAGAGCTCTGCAGTTGGGGGGGGGAGGGGTCACTTTCTCTGTTGGGGCAGGGGCTGCTCTGATTAGTTCATTGTCCAGTCGAGCACTAGAGAGTTGATTTTGTGCAGCCATGAAAATGTTGTACATCTTTGCAAGTCCACTACATTAGCTACTGACCACGTGTGGTCACTGAGCTCTTGAAATGTGGAACTGTGCTCTAGTTCCTTTTCATTAATGTCAGCTGAAACTGAAATGCCGCGGTAAAGTAAATGGCTGCCCCTGACTGGATTCACCCTGTGGCCCTACACAGGCAAGGTGCGTGCACCCGGGATACTTTGAGGGCTTTGTCCATGCCCAGAACATGGCTCTTTGGTATTGCAAAAGAATTCCCTGGGGGGCTTATTAAAAATACAGATATCTCTGTCCCAGCCTCGAAGAGTCTGAGTCAGCAAGTTTTTTAAATGCCCAGCTACCTAATAGACCCTCAAGTCAGACAACCCTGTGTGGTTGATGAAAGAAGCCTGTCTTTATATCGATTATTTGCAACTAAATTATTTAACTCTTCCGGCTCAAATAATTTTACTGGCCCCCAAATGTCCCAGCGACAGCCAATGATTCCTTGAAGCCATTTCTGAGTAAGATTCCAGTGGAGAACAAACATTTCAACCTGTGGTGTGCTGTAGTGAACTTTGACCTACGGCCTTGAGTTTCTGGAGCCAGGACTGACGGAGAATGGCTGCGCTGAAGTGTGGGTGATCCCCATCCAGGCAGGCTTCATTAAGGAAATCCCTGGATCTCAGTGAGGAATTATTTGGGGTTGAGGGGGGGGGCGGGAAGTCTTTGTTCGGAAATGTGGAGAGAGTCCTTTTCCTGACTGGACCCCGTCTCTCTCTTCCTCTCACAGAGCAGAGATGTGTGAGGAGAGGCTGTTCAGCCCCTCTCTGTGTACCTTTGTCTTTAACCGTTATTGTAATTCAGCTCGCTAACGGGGGCGCTTTTCCCGCCACTGAGCTATCAAAGACACCTTCCTCATCAACATTACACACAGCAGCTTAATAGATGGCACCAGGGAACGCCCGGACGGACGTAATTCACGGCGGGCCGCGCTGATGTCACCCGCGGCGCGACCGCGGCGGAGCCATCCCGGCTCACTCTGGGGCCATCTGTTAAGGAAACAGATTTAAATGCCGACCTTTTCATCTCTGTCGTTTACCAAGATTTCAAACTTTTGCTGTAAAAATTTAAATTTTTCAGTCACGAGCAGATTAAAATTCCTTTCTAGGGGCACATTTGGTTTCGCGTTCCCTCTTCTAACTGACAGGTAGATTAGGAGTAGGTGAGGAGTCTTAACCTCCCATGGCTACAAAACCACTCGAAAAGAGAAAAATGGCCCCTGCTCCAGCCGCGGCTGTGCCTAGACCAGCCTGCGCCGGCTGCCTCCACCCAGCTCCAGAGGCTGCAAAGGCCAGCGAGTCCCCGCCAGGCCACGCGACCCGATTTTAGCCAGTGAGGCATGGAGGCTTGGGAAGCTGTGTGTCTTGTCCTGCATGGCGACCTGTGAGGAGACCCTGCTCCACTGTGACCCTGTACTTCCACCCTGGGTGCTCAGGCTAAGGGCGCGTGCCTGGAGCCGCGGCCGCCATCTTGTCTTGGGGGCACGAGGTTGCACAGCTGAGCTGGGACGCCCCTGCTGAGTAGGAGGGGAGGAGGGTTAAAAGTCATTGGCTGTGAGCCCTCCCTCATGGGGCAGAGGGTTAAAGGGCAACACTAAGAAGCTAAAGCCACTTCAGCGTGAGCAATATCCCCACCCCCGAGGTGACCCATAAGGCGCAGCAGACTTCTCCTGACCCACCCACTGCTCCCCTCAGCAGGGTACTTCATCGGTCGGCCTGTTCTGCTGCCCACTTTGTCTCTGGTGAATCCTCTCACCACCCCTGCACCTCTGGCCTATACCCCAGATCTATAGGCATAAATAAATAAATCTTTAAAAAAAAAATCTCGGCTTCACAAAATGGCGTTAGTCTCATGTGAGGCCCTTCCCTGGTCCTCATCCATCACTTCCACAAGTTTTTGTAAAATTCCATCAAAACCCAGGGCACTACAGTGCACAATTTAAAAGACACTCCTAAAATAAAAATCTCTTTTTCCAAATAGTGGCTAGAGAATCTAAGCACTGTCTCCAAAAATGATGGCAAGCCAATATGGAAGAAAATATATCAAGTCTGAGACCACAAATAATGACAACAGAAAAATCAACAGTGGCAGGTGTAGACAGTGGCAGGTGTAGACAGAAGATGCCAGCCCTCCGTGACCGCCAGCAGGACACACCTCTTAGAGAAAAGACTCTGGAAGAGAACTCAAATCTGACCACATCCCTGACATGCTCACAGGCCATCATGGTGTCCCACTGCGTACTTGAGCCCAGACTCACATGTGGCATAGGATTTTCACAGAACACAAACCTGAGTGTGGAAGGAATAGAATTTTGTTGTTCTGTAACTGCTTTTAATCTCTGTTTTGTCTCAAATCCCCAATTGACCTAATTACAGACAATGTCATCACTTCCATGTAAAATGCCACCATCCTTTACTCAGCTCAGGACTGGATCTCACACACTGCCTACTTCCCCTGGAGCAGACTCCAAGATTGTGGGATAACCGCACACCAGGAGCCAGGGTGTGGTCAGTCCCTATATTCTGCTTTCCACTCAGAGCTGTAACAGTCTCTGGTCTTGGGGTTTGCTGTTTATTTGCTGGCCTGAACGGAGACACCCCTATTGTGCCTGTGTCTCTGGTCACACGATCTACCCAGGTAAATGCCCAGCTTTCTCGTCCAGGTGCCGGTAGCAGCCACCAGCACCCCCATACAGAGAAACCTCCAAAGACAGGCAGAGCGCCCCCTACTGGCACACAACTGGCCAGGAGTTAGTCAGGTGGTCACACGCGGGCATTGAAAGAGCTTGGCTGTGCGGCACATGCCTGGATCGTGTTGGAGGGCCGATTCCTGAGAAAGGAGGGCCCTTAGGAGACAGCTGGCACGCACGCCTGCTGTATTTATCAGGCGCCTCAAAATCGTGGACGGTGTGAAGAAAACCATGGAAAAGCAGCAGATCAGACAGACTGAAAACAAAGAACAAAAGAGCAAAAACAACACAATTAAAAGAAGATAGCTCATACTAGGATTTCTTAAATAAAGATGTTGGGGCTGAGAACTGGCAAACGCTGAAGCAGGAAGGAAAAGCAAGATCAGCATCTGGGCCGGGAGAAGGCGCAGGGCAGAAGCCCCGGAACAGCAGGCTAAGAATCGAGGCCATCTCAAAACACGGCCAACTTTTCACAGTTATTTTCTTGATCTTTAAGGGAAATCAACTGAGCGTGAAGCAGAGGTGAGAAAAACTCGCCTTATAAATGGAAATGCGCCAAACAAAGTGGAAAATTCACGTCAAGCCTATGGATAAGTTTCAGAACAAAGGAAAACTTCAGGGTCAGAAGGGGGAAATGAGACCCTCAGGGAGGGACTCAGGGCGTGAAGAGGAAGGTCAGCTGTGGGGAGGGGCCTCCAGGTTCAACGACCCTGCCCCACCCACCGGTCAAACTGGGACACCGGGCTTCGCCAGAGAGAATGACAGGCAGGTCTTATCTGGAGGCTGATACCTGGCGTTTTTATCCTCTGAATTTGCACAGTCCTGATTCTCAGAGAGAATCTGCCTGCTTGAAACAACACACAAATGAAGGTGTGACTTTGGGTTCCGTTTTTTTATTATGTAGCTATCATCTGCTCTGGAATAAGCTGGATTTCTTCCACTGAGTTCATATCTCCTTCTGTCTTTTTTTTTTTTTTTAATGCATTTGAAACCTTCACGTTTCTCTCTGGAAAATCTACCAGAATGTAACAACAGATTTTAAAGCTTAAATGTATATTAATCATGATGCCAACAGCCATGATTTAATACAGTCCTTACCTTTTACTGACAATGTGAATTTTAATTAAGTGTGTAATGCATAATTAAGATCCAAAATGCAGAATGCATTTTGGTCCTGCTTACTGTCTATAAGAAACTATAGCATGGAATAAAATCGGCCTCCCTACCGCAAAGATTTAAAGTTTTGCAAATTAAATGAATTCGATTTTCAAAGGCATTTTGATGACTCATTCAAATGACTGACAGAAATTGGAAACAAGCTTTCTGTTCATCAATGGAGGGGAATAATGAAGTAAGTGATCCTACATCCACACTCTGGAATGTATGCTTTCCTCAAAATTGCAAAATAGCTTTATGGGCACTTAAATGGGGAAATATCCAAGATATACTATGTGTATCAATACACGCAGTGTGATCCACTTAGCTGGGAAAACATATATATGTGTTATAGGTTTTATTATTGATAGACATTGTGCATAAGAGCTCTTTGTTATTAGAAGGCTTATTCACACAGGTGTGTGTGTGTTTGCAGATGCGTGCTTGTGTAACACAAGCATGCATGCATGCTCAGGCAGATCTGAAAACATGAAAAGGAGTTTAAAATAGCAGACACGGAAAAAAAAATAGCAGACACGGAATTTAAACATGGGTGAGCGCAGCAGAGAAGGTGGCAAAGGGGCAATGTTGTGCGCCATATAGTCTCTAGTGTGGCTGTTCTCCCACGCCTGCTGGCACAGAAACAGTCCCCATAACATGAGCCAAGAAGGTGCCTGGGTCCCCAGAAAGCTTAAAAAGCAGAGAGGGCGAGGGGGAGCTGGCGCTGGCCCAGACCTCGGTTTATCAAGTCCCTCTCCAGGACAAGGAGTTTGATTTGGGCAGAGGGAAGACAAGTAGGGATGAGGAGGATTATCTGTCTACTCAGGATTCCGCACTCCGCGCTTTTCATGAAAAGACCCAACAACTGCACATTGACATTGAATATTTTTAAACTCTTCAATTTAGATGTTTCTGTTTCATTTTGAGGAAATTTAAACACAGAAATGTCTTAATTCATGAAATCAATGAATTAATTAACAAGCTGCTGTTTGTGGGTGTCTCCCACTTGCTACCCATAAAGTAGAACACCCCCATGACACAGATGAGGCCGGGAGCTGTGGGCTCACCCACAGACTGGGGAACTGTTAGAACTTAAGTAAATCCTGTCGCCCCCCTAAGCCTCAGTTTCCTCATCCAGAGGAATTTCCAGAGCTTTGTGGATACACTGGTGTGTGATGCTGGCGTGCATGCACGTACGCCACGAGGCACAGAGACTCACAAGTCAACAACAGCACTTCTCCTTTAAGAAGTGTGTGTTGGCCCTCCCTGGTGGCGCAGCGGGTTAAAGCACAGCACTGAGAATCAAAAGCTACTTCCGCATGAGTTCGATCCCCGCCTGCCCCGGAGGTGACCCCATGGCGCGGCAGACCTCTCCTGACCCACCCGCTGCTCCCCTCAGCAGTGTACTTCGTATATCTGCCTGTTCTGCTCCCCACTCTGTCTCTGGTGAAGCCTCTCACTGCCCCTGAGCCTCTGGCCTGCACCCCAGTTCTGTATGCACAAATAAATAAATCTTTAAAAAAAAAAAAAAAAGAAAGAAGTGTGTGTTGGTGTTTGTAAGAAAAGCTTATAATGCCCAGGCACTCTCAAACGTATTGGCATGCACGAAGCGTTAAACATAAGGACCCAGGAGCTGGGTTTTATTATCTCACACACGTTCCATGCGGAGAAATGGATGAGAAGGAGCTCATCCAGACAGTACAGCCAGAAGGGGCAGAACACAAGATCCCGCACTGGGGAGAGACATGCCCCCTCCAGTCCCGGCTTCCGCTGGTGCTTGCAGCCAGTACACAGAAAAGACCAATGAATATGGCAGTGGAAAGACTAGACGGACAAGAACTAGAATTATTCCAAAGAAGAAAATTCAGCTCCCGTTGCTTGGATGACCCATTAAGTCGATCTTTGACTTGAGTTCTAGTCCAGCAGACTGAAGCCTGCACGACATCATGACTGAAAAAAAAAGAATTATTTCTAGTTTATTAGAAACTCCATGAGTTCCTGAACACAGATTGTAAGACTATCATAGAAAGAAAACAGGTTCAATAAAATTCCATTAAAATGAACTGAAACTCGGTAATAGCAGAGGCAAGAGGGGAGATGGGCAAAAACCCCAAAGTTGGGTGATGTAATCTCCTCTCATGGTATGGGAATAAAGAGACCAGGGTGGGGGAATCTGAGCCACAATTCCTAACAGGTGGGGAAGGGGAGGTACACAGTGTCTTTTTACTGAATTTGAAAAAGAACCAAATATTACTCTTGGCAGAACATAGATCTGCCTTAACATTTTATTCCAGTGTTTTCTTGACAGTGAAACTGGAAGATGGATAATAATGGATTTTCTTGAGTCAAGCCATTGTGGTACAGAAACATGAAAAGTTCTCTCTAATAAAGTGGTGTGGGCAATGGTGTCTGTACCTTGCATTTTCACCCAAGTGAACAATGCTGACATCCAAAGTGAATTACCCCTGCATTTCCTTGCCTGAGGGCTTTCTCTGATCTCTGGAGACCATTGGTTATTGGTGTGTAGACCAGATGTTCCAGCGATTAACACTCCTCTAGAAACAGCTCTTAACCAGCAACTAATGATCCTGCTGTAAAAATACCCCAACTTCCTCCCCCCTCAGGGAGAACAACTATGAAGCATTTTTCCTACACTCCCAGAATTTTCCAGAAGGCATTAAACTCCAGTTGACCGTGGTGATGACTATCTTGATGCAGCAAATTTCCATGCTGGTCTCACTGCTTATCCACTTCTTGGTATTTCTAGTACCACCTCCTGAAAAAAAGACTTGTACTCAACCCTCTATTTCAAGTTCTGCTTCCAGGACAGCCTTAGAGAAAACAGAATATGTGCACATATTGATGGAGAAGAAACTTGCAAGAGATGGTTTTGTTCAGGTCCTTTCTGGGAGTTGGAGAGGTAGATGGAGGAGGTACAGGGAGAGCAGGAGGAGAAATGAGGTTTATTTCTCACCTCACACCATCTTGCCTAAACCCTCTCATGGAAGTCATTCCCACAGCAAAAGCTGGACAGTCTTCATGTAGTCTGTATGGACATGAGAGACTTCACAGGGGAACTCTCAATCAGAGTGAGTGTGGATTGTGGGAGCTTCAGGGTTCCGAGGCAGGTAAGCCACGAGCACTCTCCCACTCACCCTGCTTACTGATGACTCAGAGATTGAGATTTCAGGGTCTCTGAGGAAGCCACAGCTGGTAATTGTCCTAAAAATCGCAGATACACTTGTACTGCCCTAGTCTAAGTGCCATTTTTAAAGAGCTCAATTCCTTTTCATAACAGATGGCAACTTCTAGAAATCACATCCTAAAAGGTAATACTGCTTATAAATATAAGTAGAGAACATTTTTTACATTCTTGGAAATATATACTGAATAAGCAACACTCTAAGAATTAAGAAGTCAATATCAAGAACAAAATGTTCAGCCCCTCAACCAGACACCCTAGAGTATGTATTTTGACACAAATTTAAATGCATTTTTAAACTTACTAAAATTCTTAAATGTCATTTGGATTTGCTATTTTAAAAATTCCATTTTTCACAGGGTTACAAGCCCAGTCTTTGGGAGTGGGACATTAGATTCAATTCCTACTTCTATATATTGGCTCTGAAGCTGAAGACAAATGACATGACTTGCTAGATCTCAACTTCTCTATCTGTAAAATGGGGGGTTATTATAGGATTATCTATCTCAAAGTTTTATCGTGGGGCCCTCCCTGGTAGCACAGCGGGGTGAAGCACAGCACTACAAAGCTAGAGCCACTTGAGCAGGAGTTCGAACCCCGCCGCCCGGGGGGTGACCCACATGATGCGGCAGACCTCTCCTGACCCGCCCGCTGCTCCCCTCAGCAGTGTACTTTGTCAATCTGCCTGTTCTGCTCCCCACTCTGTCTCGGGTGACGCCTCTCACCACCCCTGAGCCTCTGTCTTGTACCTAAGTTCTGTATGCATAAAGATTAAATAAATCTTTTTTTTAAAAAAGTTTTGTTGTGACCTTGGGAAACTTATTCTCTGGAGTCACTAGGCTTTGTCTCTGATGGGGGGAGGAGGGCGGGTACTGATCCCCTCCTGTAAACACCAACCCCCACCCTGTGTCCTCTTATTCACGAAAAGGCAAGCAGTTCACTGACCAGGACTCAGAACTTTGCAGTCACTGGTACCTGGTCTGTCAGCCCCAGACTCTAACTCTCCTGATGTTTTGTTAAGAAGCCGGTATTCTTTCAGTAAGACCAGGTTTGGTCTAAGTTAGCCGGCATTACTTTCTGTTGCTTACAATCAATAACCGGAACAGAGAAGGTGTATCCTTCTGTGACCACACTGGTCTCTCTTAAAGCAGATTCTTGGCCTCAGTCTCAGGCAGTGTGTGAGTGAGTGTGTATGTGTGTGTGTGTGTGTGTGTGTGTGTAGGGCTTTAAATACAGACAGGATCAGTACTAGCTCAGTTTCAAGCCAAATTCAGAGCCTAAAGTATAAGGAATGAGCTGCTGCCCCTGTCTGCATTTAAAACACTGATATTTTTGTTCATGGTGGTATGTATTCTTTTGCATTCATGTTGATTTATTTTAATGTTCTATAAAAATATGTCTCTTGCTCACTGTGTTTTGGGGTGCTCCTTTAAATTCTGCGTTCAAGGTGAGTGTCCCACCTGCCTGACCCTGGCACCCAGAAATTCTACCAGGGGATGGAAATCAGCAGGTAGAACCAAGAGAAAGAAAAATGGGGATTGCTCCTGTCACAGTGACCTCTGCACACTGGAAACCACTCCAGAACTATTGATGTCTGGGTACAGAGATGAAAAATGTACTCTGAATGTCCAATTTCATTTCCAGGCTTCTGAGCCGGCCCCCCTTTCCTTCCCTGGCTTGCCCCCAGCCACCACGCTCACACACACGCTCACACACACCATCACGCACACACTCACACACACGCTCACACACATGCACACAGACACTCACACACTCATTCACATGCTTACACACATGCACACGCTCACATGCACACGCACACCTGCACACGCTCACACACATGCACACGCTCACACATGTGCACACGCACACACTCACGCACACACGCACATGCACACAGACGCTCACACTCATGCACATGCTTACACACGTGCACATGCTCACATGCACATGCACACCCACACACGCTCACACACGTGCACACGCACACACTCACACACGTGCACATGCACACACTCACACACTCATGCACACGCTTACACGCATGCACATGCTCGCGTGCACATGCACATGTGCACACGTTCATGCACATGCACATGCTCATGCACGTGCACACGCACACACTCACGCACACACACACATGCACACAGACACACACACTCATGCACATGCTTACACACATGCACATGCTCGCATGCATGCACATGCTCGCGTGCACACCCGCATACGCTCACACACGTGCACACGCTCACGCACATGCACATGCTCATGCACGCACACCCTCACGCACACCCTCACGCACATGCACACGTGTGCACACGTGCACACACACTCCAAGTTTGTCAGCAGCTAACCCGAGCCCATTGCTGCTCTTTTGTCGGTAATGGCTTATCTCTGTGCGGGGACACAAAGCTGCATGCGAAACAGGCCTGCCCTCCCTGCCTGCACACTCACACCCGGAGGCTGAGGCTGCACAGGCAGACAAAGGCTAATTGGCAGCCCCAGCAGTCAGATTCCGATGACATGGTAGAAATAATAAAGACAGAGACGGAACAAAGAAAGTTGAGAGGGAATAATAAAGGAAATAGCTGTACATGAGCATTCACAGAACAGAAATTGAGGGGAGGACCCACTCTCGGTAAACACGAAGGAACCAGAAAGAAGGATGCGGAAATGTGTGTCCTGACAGAGCCCGCAGAAATGGCTCGATCCATGGACAGGTGCAGAAATTGACAGAAACGCAGATGAAATAGATAACTTGGCATTTTATACCCAGAGCTGCCCATTTGCTAGAATTCAGGGTGAGACACACACCTCAGCATATACAAGTTAAATTTAGTAATAAGCAGAGAGTTCAAATTATAAAGTCAAATAGTCGAGCAAATGATACAACTGGAGGGAATGGCTATAATATCTTCTTCTACCCCGTGGATGCCCTGGAGTGTTCAGGGATATTTTTATCTTCTCATTTGTTACTCCAGCCATTATTAAATTCTATAAAATGAAGAGAAAAAAACCAAAAACATCCAGGAGGGAAGGGGAAAAAAAAACAAAAATAAATACTTGCATTCCTAGCAGAGGTCACGATGTCTTAAGGGAAACGAGGCGGTTGATGGAGCTCTTACAGGAAAACCGATGTAGGATTTCTGCTTCAATAAATGTGATTAAAAATTCGGCTTTTAAACTGCACGGATTAAACATTTTTGTCAGGCTTGGCTTTATTGTATTAAATGGGGGGGGAGCATGTGCTTCTTTAGCAGGCAAATGATCCATTTTTTGCTGCTTCTCTTTCAGAGAATTTCCTTATCCAAGGAAATGACCTAATTTAAGACTTTTCTGCATTCAGGGCAAGTTACTACCATGCATTCAAAGACCCAAAAAATGGCAACAATAGGGATGACCCTTTGGAAATGTGTGTGTGTGTATGTGTGTTTGTGTGTGTGTGCGTGTGAAATCATACAGTCAGTTTCATGTCCAGCAAGTAATTTAGAATTCTTTGACCAAAATTCAACCCAGGTCTCAGCTATTTGCCTTTCTACATGGGGGTAGTACAGGAGGAGATGTTGAGAATGAGTCAGTTCAAACCCAAGAGGAAACTGTAAGGTAAAACACAGGTTGTATGTTCGTGCCTGGGGCTCAAGCTAGGCTTCAGACATGTTCTCTTTGACCCTCACAGTGTACAACTGCAGAGAATATTAGCTTTTATTTTTAGTTAGCTGCCAGCATTTAAAAATGAGGAGATTCCATGTATAATAATACATTTGCAGGTTTCTAGCTTCTCTTCTAAGAACCTGACAATCTAACAGCAGAGGTCTGCATTCCCACATGATAATGATTGCTCTAAGTACTGGCTGCCCCTTCAGACAGCATAAGCACTTTTCTACCTCACCCCGGCCCCACCATGCCCTAATGTCCTCTGACATAAAAACGGAGCCTCTCATGCATTCGGAGGGAGACAAGAATGAACCACACTTGAACACGCCTGCCACAGGTTTCCATTCTGGTAGAGAAAAAATAACGAATAGAAGTGTTGACAATTCATGTGGGATGTGGAAGTCAGCTGGCACGGCCACCCGCCTGCTGCCTGCCTCTGTGCTTCTTCACTTCCCGCCCACAGGCTCTGCAGCCCAGCGTGGACTCTGGGGAACCACCGTCTTCTTGCGCGCCCCTTTTCCCAGTTTACCTAGGGCACCCTCCTCCAGAGAGGGCCACACAGACAACTTTGTGTCATTCTCCTCTTGCCCCCTGACTGCTCTCAGCATCCCAGTGACCGAGCTTAAAGGACTCTGAAATCCCTCCTGCTCTTGCCTTCTGCCACTACCAAGCCCGGGCTCCATCTCCCCAGCTCTAGCCCGCCAACAGCCTTCATGCTGCATCAACCCTTCCAGTCCTGCCTTTCTCCCGGAGCTTATCCTAAGTACTTTCACTTATCCATGGCCTAGCTCCCTCTGATAGCCTCCACTTGATCATCTGAGTAGTCACATCACAAGGAAGCAATACAAGCTTTCGATGCAGAAATCTATTTACAAAAACCAGATCGTGTAGTACGCTGCTGTTCCACCCATAGAACCTGATGAGCAACATGGGTTTTGGGAGTCTAACAGGACTGAGTTCAAGGGCCACTTCCACAACGTAGTAATTATAGATGACCTTGGGCAGCCTCACTTCTCAGTTTCCCTTTCTATAAAACAGGATTGAGGCCCTCCCTGGTGGCGCAGCGGGTTAAAGCGCAGCACTGAGAAGCTAAAGCCACTTCCGCATGAGTTCGATTCCCGCCTGCCCCGGAGGTGACCCACATGGCGTGTCAGACCTCTCCTGACCTGCCCGCTGCTGCCCTCAGCAGTGTACTTTGTCGATCTGCCTGTTCTGCTCCCCACTCTGTCTCTGGTGAAGCCGCTCGCCACCCCTGAGCCTCTGGCCTGTACCCCAGTTCTGAATGCACAAATAAATAAATCTTTTAAAAAAAATGGGATTGATAATAATACCAGACTTTTAATGACTGTAAGGGGTGAATGAAATAATCACAATGCTGAGGGAAGGCACATCGTGAGGGCTCCAAAATTATCTTATTTTCATTATAAAGATTGTTATTGTTTTTACTAGAGAGTCCAGAGTGTTGGTTGCTTAATAAACCAGGCCAGGGCCCTCCCTGGTGGCGTGGCGGGATACAGCACAGCACTTAGAACCTAAAGCCCCTTCAGCTTGAGTTCGATTCCCGCCTGCCCCGGAGGTGACCACATGGCGCGGCAGACCTCTCCTGACCCGCCCGCTGCTCCCCTCAGCAGTGGACTTCTCAGTCAGCCTGTTCTGCTCCCCACTCGTCTCTGGTGAATCCTCTCACCGCCCCTACACCTCTGGCCTATTCCCCAGTTCTATATGCATACATAAATAAATCTTCTAAAAAAATTTAAAAATGAAATGAAAAAAGACACCAGGCCAGCAGTCATGCTCCTCCCAGCGTGCCAGCAGGGATGCCAGGCTACCTGCCAGGCCTGGGGCCCAGGGCACTGTGAAGCTAAGTCGTGAGCTTTGCCTCAATTAAGAGCAGAGAAATTGTTCTCTCTCAGTGTTGTGATTTTAAGTAATATCAATGTTTCATAAAACTTATTAGTGTAGGTCTAGGTGAACCAAAAATAAGATAGCACGCTGGGAAATTAATTTTAAACAAATTACATATAAAATGCAAAGATTCATAATATTGTTTCTAAAGCAGTCTAATTTTAATATCATATATTTTGTTTTATGAAGCTCCTGGTTTTAGATTAATCATATTGTTTTTTTATTTACTACACCATATAATAATTGGCTTATCTGTGATATTAATATGCATGAATTTTTTTAGTCTTCAAGAAAACATTCAGTCTGATGTTTATAATATGTTGATTTTAATATGCAATGGATGTGTTTATATGCAGATTGAATCGGATTGCATTTATACAAAACAAGAAAACCAAATGTGGAGAGATGCTGAGGCCAGAGTAACTCTCATTAGGCTATAAGAATCCATGGCAGAATTTTCAGCCTGTTGCCTTCTAATAGCACGGCAGTAGATCCAAACTTCCCCTGTCTCCCTCGAAAGGAAGCTGCAGATGTGTTTAGAAAGACGGTTTGGTATTTGACTTGGCTTTCTCCTATCCAGCAGTTCTCAACAAGAAGAGGAAGACATCTGGTAACATCTGGAGATGTTTCTGGCCATCAATACTGGTGGAGGCCAAGAAAAGACTGTTTCTGGCATCAACTGGTAGAAGATGCTATTAAACATCCCAAAAGGCACAGCCTAAAACACAAAGAATTATCCATTCCAAAATTTCAAGAGTGCTGAGATTGAGAAATTTGCCCTATGGGAAAAAAAGTTCTCAAAAGAATGACACAAATATCTTGAGTTGTAATGAGCTGAGACAACAGAATTTCATTTATTTTCTACATCTCAAACTTTACTACATGAAAAGTAAAGGTGTTGTTTATTTACAAGCAGATAATTTCTACCTCTCTCTCTCTCTCTCTCTCTCTCTCTCTCTCTCTCTCTATATATATATATATATATATATATATATATATATATGTCTATATTTATATAGTGCTCACTTATTAAAAAAATATTTATCAAGCTTCTACTGTGTCCCAGAGACTCTTCTGGGCAAAGTCTTCAGAGATTACATTGACAGAGAGAATAAATAGACAGATAAATAGACGGACAGAAAGACAGACAGACAGATACATAGATAGATACTAGTTAGGCAGATAGATACACAGTATATAAATATTAATGGAGAAATATAAAACAGGTTGAGAGTGGGACTGTCAGGCTTCCCAGCATTTATGCAAGACCTACTGAGAGGGGGAAGGGGGCCACGCAGACACCTGGGCGCAGCGAGGGCAGCAGATGCAGTGGACATGTGCTTAGCCTGAGCAAGGAGGAACACCGAGCCACTGCGTGACAGGGAGGTGAACAAGAGGAAGAAAGGAAGGACATTAGGGGAGAGTGAGGCGTTAATCCTATCGGACCTGGAGGGCCCTGCTAAGACTGCAGACATCACATTAAGTGTGGCGTCACAGCATGTGTGTGTGGATATGTATCTTCAGACATGTGTGTAAAGTATACAGTTAGAACATACATAGATAAACTGTATGACATATATGTGTTCGTGTGTATATGCACATATATATGTAAATGGTTTCTTCTGATCCTAGGTAATGCATAGTCACTGTTTTCAAAAAATATTAAACACTGAAGACAGAAACACTTGAAAATACACCAAAATACTGAAAAATACAGAGACTCTTCCCGATTTTTTCCAAGCTTCTAGTTACACCAAGTGCATTATTTACTCACTCAGTCATTTATTGCAAATAAATATACACATTATGTACTGCGTGACAACTTCTTTTTCGCTGATTTCTACACCTCCAAATCTCACCTCTTAGTTCACTTTGCTTTTGAACTTTTCCAGCTCCTCAGTGAAGAGGAGAGGGAGGAAGTTTTGCTTAACTACCATGCCTCGAGCTTCCTGTGATCCGCATCTGGCAGCAAAGCAATCAAGAGAAAAAATACACAGGAAACTCAGCCAGCTAACAGTCACGTGCTGTGACTGGCAGCAAGGACTTAGGATGGTAGAGCTCTGTTTTCAAAGTGCCTGTTTCATTTCTTTCACTAGATGCTTTGCTCCACAGCAATCTTACGTGTCTCTTGTTAGTTTCTTCCAGGGCAAAGCTGCCTCTCTAGGACACCTCATTCACCTGCTTCAGACATCCCAAAGGATCCCAAGGACATTCCAAAGGCCCTTCCAAGTTAACAAAGTTTTAAGTGATGGTGGAACGAAGTAAAATTGCTTTATGTCTATACCCCATTATTGTTAACATTTTAATGTTTATTATATACATAAAGCCACTACTTTGAACAATGTCTTCCACATGGTACAGTCTCCACTCATGTTCATAAAAGAATGAAGCCATCCTTGAAAATTACCACTTTAAGATAAAAGGAGAGAGAGAAAGAAGACAAAGTCCTCACAGGTAATTTCTAGCCCACTTACATTTGACTTGACATTAAAATTATCATCCTATTTATTTGTGGGCACTTGAAAATTCGTTCCTATATATTTAATCAATGAATAAGGGACAAAAACCTGAAGTTCCTGAAAGAGTTTAGGAAATCTATCTGGTCCTTAAGAATAGCAAGTGCCCCCCCCCAGAGTCCCAGAATCTTGGGTCTTGTGCTGGTTATTCTACCAACGCACCAACTCCCAGAAAATAAAGACTTGTGTATACAGTGTCCCCAAACGGCCAAGTGAATATAGCTGAAACACGTACCCAGATTATATCTCTGCCTACACCGGGGATTTCCTCTCTCAATTTCTTTTCAAGGGAGAGATTTTGTTCCCAAGAACCAGAAGATACAGGAAATTTTAGGCAGAGAATTTTAGGCAATTGCACATGCAGGCAGATATGAAAGCAAGGAGATATTCAAGGTACGTTGGCAGGCTTGTGTGCCTATCAGAACATCAGTGCTCAGGAGCCAGGGTCATGGTAGAAGTCAAGGTCAAAGTCACAGACTAACACTCAGCCCAGCAGTGCAAAAGTCTGTTCTGCCAGGGAAGTCCATTAGCGTCACACTGAGCCTGCTACCCTCTAGGAGACGGGAGTTTCCTCCCAGGCATTTCCCTCTCTCTTTTTCATTTTACACGAATGGAAATTTACTAATGTAAATCAAGAGAGAAAATTCCTAATGCTAGGCAGAGATATGATCTGGGTAAGTGTCTCAACTATTCACCTGGCTATTTGGGGCCATTTATAGAGACAAAGTCTTTATTTTCTGGGATCTGCTATGTTGGTTGGATAACCAAGTTCAAGACCCAAGAACTGTGTGACTCAGAAGCCCAGGCTCACAGCTGCTCCGATGCCCATCACCAGCCACACCCACCAGCAAGGCACCCACAGTCCTCCCACCATGCTCCTCCCCTCTTCCTCCCCTCCCCATCTTGTCCCCTCAATTCCTCAGCCATTATCTAGGGTTTGGTATTGGTCTGATTGTCTGACACTTTGCTTTGTGTGTCTATATTCCACATATCAATGAAAACCATCTAGTATTTTTCTTTCTCCTGCTGATTTATTTCAGTTAGCATGACCCTCTTCATTCCATTAATATTGTTCCAGATAGCAAGAGGTCATCTTTTCAGAGCTAAGTAGTATTCCATTCTGAATATATGCCACATTTTTCTAATCCACTCCTCTGTCCTGGGGCACCAGGTTTCCACAACTGGGCTGTTGTATAGAGTAGAGCCCTCGTCCATTGTCAGTGGGACTGTAAATTGGTCTGGCCCTACAGGAAACAGGAAGTTCCTCAAAATGTTAAGAATAGATAACTTCCATATTTTGAATTAAGTCGTCAGAACTACATTTGATAATTCAGGGCAGAATGCAAATTGTCCTCAAGATTTGTTGGTTAATTTGTTTTCTCCCAAACATGGCAGAGACGTAGCAGAAAATACTGGACTCAATAGAGCTAGTGGGGAACTAAACATACCCACAGGAACCCATGTCATTCAAAAGTCAGTAGATCGAGGAACACCACCCCACCACCACTGCCCGGAGCCCCAAATCACAGTATAGACCAGGAAGAATCAGGACTCATGGTTGCAAGCAACAGAAGCTGATTTTGATTGATTTCAGCAGAAACAGAATATTTTAAAGTTCTTGGAGGCTTTACAGTCAGAGCAGCGCCTGAAATCGAGCTGTACTGCCGGCCCCATGCACACCCACGGCCAGTGCTGAGGGCTCACACGGTCGTCTGTGCATGTGAGCTTATGACAACATGCTGGACACCGACGCTGATGTCAGAGCAATGCCCCCCTCTGCCTGGGTCTGACTGCTGCTGCTGTTCTCCCCAGCTCACGCTGCTATGACCCGTTGCCAGCTGGCCCCTGTGAGGCCCCTGCTTTTTCCCGTCACCAGCTTCTCAGCAGACTCTGGAACTTTCAGGGGTCTGGCATGTATGTGGTGTTTCCATTCACCGTGGTGGAAGACAAGCTCAGCCCCCTCTGACAAGAAGGGAGCTCAGACACTCAACTGCCACAAACTGACGAGTGTCCGCCATGGTGGGAATCTCCAGAAAGAGCCGTGTCTAACTTGCAGAATGGAAACTCCAAGTTAGCATTTAGGTTGAGAGTAGAGACTATCTCTTGTCCTCTTAGTTTGTGAACAAAACTCCCACCACCGTGATGGAATGTTATTTTCAAAAGCTTTGATCTACAGAAGCTTGGAATCTATGCTCTACAGTTTTTGTGTTTATCATCATCAAGCGGTCCAGCAGTGCAGTACAGAGTCCAGACAGAAACCCCTGGTTTCTGGCTCTGCCACTGAAGGCTGGGGGCCCTTTTACTGTTTATTTACACCTTATTTATGTATTCATTTCCTCCTTTGCAATTTAGGGATAATCACAGAGTCTATCTCATGTGGTTCTGCTGGGTCATGAGAACATGCCCAGGATGAGAGACAAGGGGAGCAGAGACATGTCACCCACTTCCCAGTGGCCACAGCTGACACCCAAGGATGCATGCAACCCAGACTAAGGTCACTTAGCTGATGCCCTGGGGCAAGAGAATAAATGCTGGAGTGTCAGCGGCTGAGCTTATGCTGCCAGCCATCGCTCCATGGGCCAAAAAGAAAAAGTTTAACAAACAGGAAGACTAAGTTCATGAATGTTAACAAGCATGCCAAGAGGGGCCATCTTATAAAAGCTAGCGGCATGTCATCTGACAGAACACGGGCTGATACTCCATGAAATGATCAGTGAGATGTGTGAGCCAAGGGCCCTGTCCTGGAATAAATATTCTTAATGGTATAGGTAGGAAATGTCAGCCCCTCTCCCGGAAACTCAGATCTGAGCGAGGGTTGAAAAATAAAGAACATGCAGAGCCCAGCTGTCCAGATTTGATGTCTACTGGAGGTAGCTGTGGCCTTGCTGACTCAACACATCAGCTACATGTGATAAAACAGACGGTGGCTGCTCACAGTCCTGCCCCAGCCACAGATCAGCGGCTTCACGCCCATGTCAGCTACCACAGGTGATGGAAATGTTGTTTACCACTAAAATAATTTTTAGTGCTAAAAACCAAGACAACCACATCTGCTTTCATTGGCTTAATGTCAACTTGGCTCGTCAAAGGTAAATTCTGGATGCACGTGTGTAAACGTGCTGTGAGAAGCTTGTTTTATTCTCCGTGAACACAGGTCTCCTGCAGCCCCAGTGCTCATCCACCCCAAAGTCACATACCCCCCACCATCAGGACAGTCATCACAAAATATTGGAACCTTGCCAATTCACCAAGATGACCAAACGCCTGTTTCCGGAGCTCCCCAAGTCAGTGATGGCTAAGAGATGCAAAAACTCAGTGAATAGAGCCAGTGCGCCTCCTTCCTTCTCCTGGTTCCAGTGCTGACCATAATTTGATCTGATAGTTTTCTGTCCTAAGCTAGCAACGAGGGAGTCATATTGACTGAGTCATGAACTCTCCCGTCGTTAAAGGTCTGAGACTCTTTGCAGCCTATTTTCAAGTCTCAAGTAACAACTCTGGACCTGCCTTGAAGAAAGTGCCTGTTCGTGACTGTACCGAGCCGCCATTAGGCTGAGGAGAAACTTGTGGCCTTTGATTCCATTTCCAGGAGCATAAAGATTGTGTCACACAGAACCCAGGAAACGCATTTACAAGGACAGCAGTCTGAGTAACTTCCCGCCAGTCCAGAGGGAATTTTAAACCCTCTGTCATTCTGTCCTCTATTATTTATGATCCTTTTTTGTTGGGTTTTTTTTTTTTTTTTTCATTTGTAAGTTCAACTCCATGTCCTGATAGAGGGTGATAAAATGTTCAATATGTTAAAAAATCTTATCACTAAATCAGGAACAAAACTATAAATTTTGGCCTTTGAAATCAAACTGGCTGCTGAGAATCATTTTGCTCCTGAAATATTACAGTAGTGATCAATTTGCTGTAAAACTAAGCAGTTTAGCTCAGCAATCTATAGTTGGAAAGAAGTTGTTCAAGAGGAAAGTTTATGTCCAGCCCAAGGGATAAATTAAATTTTATGGGGAAAATATGCATTATTACATGTTTATCTGTTTAACATATTATTCTTTTCCACATCCGTACAATAAATATTTTTAATCATATATTTTATCTCACATACATATAGGGATGTGGTAATTTTATTCCCCCTGTATTGGTCCACACATGTTCAATGAATCACAGAAGAGAGAAGAGCTTTCAAATCTTTTTTTAAAATTCTGATGTGCTTAGCAAATGTACACAGCCAGTGCAATGGCCTTGGTTTGCAAGAGGAGAATAATCAAAAATACGTTTCCTCCAAGGGTTAGCATAACTGATCTAATTCATCTTTTCTCCTAATATCAAACCCCCTTCTCCTTACATAGCAGCTTTCAGCAGAAAAGGCTTTGGCCTTACTTGATCCCGTCCTCGGGAGTGATTTCACTTGAGGCGTCGGCCTCCGAGTACACTACAAGAAATTAGGCTGAGGGAATATGAATTCAGGGCCTGTGCTTATAGACGGAATAAATCACGAGCACTGA
The DNA here is from genome assembly GCF_000260355.1 of Condylura cristata. Classification (NCBI taxonomy): domain Eukaryota; kingdom Metazoa; phylum Chordata; class Mammalia; order Eulipotyphla; family Talpidae; genus Condylura; species Condylura cristata. The sequence goes on along the minus strand of NW_004567123.1, from coordinate 32,478,906 downwards.
CTGACGCTGGTTGGGCCTGCAGGTGGCACACTGACTCACGTCGGTCGCATAATGCCCACTACAAGTCTGCAGGACCTTGCCTTCGTAGATGAGGAGACCCGCCAGACGCGGAGGCCACCCGGGATGCGACCGCCATAAATCCCGAAAGAGAAGATGGCGGCGACAGAAGTGAAGCTGAGTGGGTGACGTCTTCCACATTGGGCACATGGAAGGGACAGAGCTTGGTGGCTGAGAAGGGGCGCCATTCCCAGGGGAATTAGTTTCTAAATACTTGCCAACACCCTCTGTGCATTTTTGAGACTAACTCAATGCTGAAAACTCCCGGAGCGTCTCTACCTGGTCTCGCCCTCCCATCCAGCTACATGTAAATGAGGACAGGCAAATGTCACCAAAATTTTCAAGGGGTAGAGAGGAGGTTGAGTCTAAAACTGATCCTAAAAGACTCGAGACCAAGTGGACTGGGGTGGAGGATCCCTGGGGGGTTGGGGGGGGTTGGTGGTGAGTGTGGTGAGATGACAGACATTTGTAGAGGTGTGAACCTGTGCCCCTGAATCCTATGGGGTTACAAATAAATGCTACCTCGTGAGCATCACTTTTAAAAATAATGCAGTAATGCTCAGCAATCAAAAAAGATATACATATGCCTTTTGCAGCAACTTGGATGGAGCTGGAAGGGATCATGCTTAGTGAAATAAGCCAGAAAGAAAAGGGAAAATACCGGATGGTTTCGCTCATAGCAGGAGCATAAAGGACCAGGGGAGAAAATAATAATAATAATAAACAACTACATACCAGAGACTATGGTGATGGCACACTGGTGATTTGGTGCTGGGAAGCCCACGCGGATTACAAGTGAGATGGAAACAGGCACAAAATGATGTAAAGTAAACTATCATATAAAATTTTTTAAAAGTGGGAGAAAAAATAAAGCAGTAACGACCCAACGCAACGCGACAGCTCTGCAGGCAGCCCCCGCTCTCCAGGGCACTTCTGCCGCCGGTGACAGCTGTGGGTCGCGAGCCTTCTCCGGGAGGCTGATGTAGCGGCCTCGGAACAGACACGGGGTCTCCCTCCGGGGCAGAACACGGGTTTCCTTCCCGGCGGGGCGGATACGGAAACGCCTCCCTCTGACCTGCCCGCGAGCCCCCTCCTAAGACGGGAGTTCCTGACGCTCGCGACCCGCACCTGCGTGTATACCACCTGCCCGGGCCATGCACCTGCACCTGACGCCTGCGAGGGGGCCCGACGCAGTCTGCTGCATGGGAATAAGGCTTTGGTCTCTGACCCAGGAGACTGTGTCTTGCACCCATGAAGCTCACAGGCTCACCTGTTAGCGTCAAGCGAAGTAAAATCTGAGCTCTTCACCGTGATTGACAATGGCATTACTCGTTGGTTTTTTAAATAATCCTTTCATCAGCATTAACATTTCTTTTACAAAAGACGGCTTTAAAAGATGCCTGTGATAATTTTATAATTGTCATAAACTACCGACAAACTGAATTAAAATAGAATGAATTGATTTTTAAAACTTTTTTTCTTCCATTAATGAGGCCCTCCATCCTTTCCAAAAGATCTAGAGCCATCTATTAATTTACATTGCTCAGATTCTACCATTGTGGATTTCCACTCCCTTTCCTCGTTTTCCAGTTGATATAACTCCAGCGCCTGAGTATCATCGCAACCCAGAAGTATGAATTGTCACTTCTATCTGCACTTGCAAATGTCTTAACAACCTTTGCAACAGACTGTTGCGTTTAAACAAACCAGCCTCGGCTCTCCATTCCGCCATCGACCTTCGCCGAGAAGCTTCCATAAGCCGGTCACCGTACGTGCCATCCTTGAGACAGCGCCATCCTCGCTTCGGAGGATGAATCGTGCTGAATCGCAGCACGGACAGCACTCGCCAGGCCGTCCCCACAGAAGGACTGAGCCCCAGAAGAGTCTGCCTCGAGGGCGCTACCTGTCAGCGGCTAGCCCACGTCACTCCTGCAGACGGGGTGACGGGGTGACGGGAAAGCAGGGGCACGCCTCCCCCTGCTAGCCAAGCACTCCGAGCCTGGACACCAATAAACTGGGGGTGGGAAGAGGAGAGAGATGCAGCTGAGCAGGGCGCAGAAACGTCCCCCAGGCCAGAGAGGTCTTGTCCTCAGGACTAGTTCAGATCTTACCTTAGGGCAACCAGAATGCATTACGGGGGCTAAGAAGGAAGGGGCGTCGTTCGACTTTTAGAGTAAAAGTCACTGTGGGTCCGAACTGAGAAGCCCCCGCCTCTGCAGGAAGCGACCTGAGCGCAAGGCCCCACCGGGGAGGGCCTGAGCGGCATCCAGGTAGGTTCTTTGTTGGGGGATGGGCTGCGCGCATAGCCTGTTAACACCACACCTAGCCTGGACCCAGCGGATGTCCGGAGCGTCCGGAGCGTCCTTCTAGTTGCGACAGCCAAAAAATAGCCCCCGCGCATGGCGCATGGACTCGGAGACGCCGGGGGAGAAACAAAGGAGCTCAGACCCTAGTAGCAGAGGAGGAGACACACGACAGAAATTCAGACGCGCCTTTAAGTTTCTCGCGGCCCTCTCCACATCACGAGTAGGGTCTGCTCTGCAGGGAGATGAATTCTGCTTCCTTCTGCCTCTCATTCTAAGCAAAACCCACTCTATGCTTGTCTGTCTTGTCCTGCTAAGTTGTATACTTTCATCCATATGTATGCATACGTTAAGTTTTCGCAAGCATAATTTAGACTTTTCAAAACAATGACACAGTAACAAAGAAAAATCGAGACATGCATGCATTTTGAATATCGATTCCGGTTTCTCACACACCACCCCTGACATTTTCCATGCTGCTTTGTTTTTGTGCATTTGTTTTCTCCTCTGGCCCACGTCTTGCCCAACTTTAAAGGGGTCTGCAGCTGACAGGCAATTAGCACGGCCATTACCTGCAGAATGCAAGCACAGCCAGGCCTCCCCACCGGAGAAACCTGCTGGCGACTAAACAGGGTTTTCACGGGCTAAGGGGCAACTTAAGAGAACAAGCTTTTCAGCAGATTTATTTTGGAGAAAAGGAAATTATTTTTACAGGAGGTGAGCTGCGTGCTGGTTGCTTGGTAAACATTGTCTGGGGTTTAAGGACTTCACAAGTATAAGGGAGCAATCATTTGTCTCCATTTTGCTTGTACAAGATCTGAAACTCCAAGCAGGCGGTGAAAGGAACACACCAAAGGCCATCCAACCAGTGGATTAGACGAGCTGGGGAGGGCGGGGGGGGGTGCAAAGGGCAGTAACTCTGCCTTTGGGGGGTCAATCTCTGTGGCCAACACCCAACTCCTTCCCAGCCCCCCCCACACACACCCTGAAAGGTCGTGGCCCTGTGCCAATTAAACTTTATTTATGAAGGCGAACCTTTCAATGTTATGTCGTTTTTACATGGTAAAACTTTTTTTTTTAATTTATTTTCTGCCATTTAAAGAGGTAAAAGCCACCCACATCTCCAGTGGATGGACAGAAAAGGGCCAGGAGACAAGCATGGCTACAGACCTCAGTTTACCAGAAGGTATGGCAGGGGATGGTCAGCACAGGACCGGCGGTGCCCCCTCCCCGTGTCCAGTCCCACTTGCCCACAGCATCTTAAAACGCCCAAACTTGGTGACGTCCTTAACCAGCTCCTGGGGGAGCTCACCATAGACAATCCCGGAGATATTTTGAGCAAATGGTTTCCTCGGAAGGGGAACCAAAGAAGTCGTTACTGCTGGGGTCCACCCCCACAGTTTGAAAACTGACACTTGGCACTCCCCTCTAAGGACCGAGCTGCGAGGAAGCCCTGGGCATCTCGGAAGCCTGCCGCCCAGTCAGTGTGGGAAGCTGAATAATCGATGCCAAAAGTGCTTCAGGGACAGGACCAGCGGCGGCCAGTGAAGCCCTGGCTTTGGGCATGAAACTGAAGTTGCCACCCGAAAACTCAATCAAGAGATAATCGCGTTGTAATGTTTTAAGTAGAAATTGCTGGGAAGAGTCCATGAGAAAGGGATCCCTGACAGCTAGGGGGATCCCTGACAGTTAGGGAGACCCCTGATAGGTGCATCCCTACTGGCGCTCAATTACACTCTTGTAATGGTTCCTTCTTCTCAGATCTACAGTTTGAAAATATTACGGATGATTCTGCTCCCACTAAACCAGAAGAATGGAAATGGTAATAAATTCTGATTTGGGGTACAAAGTAAAATATGAAAATTTAAGATAAAGTTGTGACTCTGCATACACCTCATTTTTTTAATTCTTCAGTATCTCTTCCAACTTCTCATTCTAAAAAAAAAAAAAAACCTCACCATTAACACATTACATAAAAGTAGCCCGTCACCCCTTTTGCCTCAGGCTCCAATATGGCTCCACAGGGCACCTGACCATTCCTGTTTACTTAAAATGTTTATATTGTGCTCATTGTTATTGCTTTTTGTGTTATTGTGCCTGTATTCTGTACTGCATTAAAATAGGATTTCTCTTGATCGCTGAGTTTCTTATGTGCTGTCCCTACAGTGAATGCGGCGCCCTCCTGAGCGCACCCTCGCCCTGTCTGCAGAAGCCTGGATGGTGAGCATGCGCACCCTTCCACGCGTGCTCTCCCTCCCCTCTTCAGATCCAGCTTCCCCAGCGACACTACCAGCTTTCATTTTTACAGCAGCTGCTCCCTCAGTCCATCAGGGTAAACACATATTCACATCTTCGCAGGTAACCAGGCACCGCCATAAAACACGTCTTGCTCTCCAGCGGCTTGGAGGGTGGAGGGAATGCTGCCTTTTCCTGAATATTTCTGAGACATGTGTGCTAATAACTACTCGCTTAACTCTTCCGAGAGGGAGAAGTTAGCCAAGCCAAGGCAATTATGGCTGGGTAATTTGAAGGACCCACTTTTTCTTGACAGCAAATTAATTGATGTTATAATGGGTATGTCACCCTGTCGTCCATCAACATTTATTGAGTTCTGACAATGTGTTAGGTTATATGTGAAACAGGACTCGTGCACATGTGCAAACACACACGCACCCCAGATCCCACTTACTCCTTACCACGTGTGATCACTGGTAGGGCTTTAAATGTATGTTTTTCCATGTAAAGGGCAATATTACCTGTACACCCATTTTAACTTAGCCCCCACCTCTCTCTCCCCACCCATATTTATCTTAGCACCAGGACTCTAGCTGGCTATGAAATGAGTTGTAACCAACTTCTGAAATGGAATAAGGGAATTCTGACTTGTGGGAAATGATTGTTTTGTCTGGAAGATATTTTTTTTTAATTTTTTTTAAAGATTTATTTATTCATACAGAGCTGGGGTACAGGCCAGAGATGCGGAGGGTGAGAGGATTCACCAGAGACAGAGTGGAGAGCAGAACAGGCAGATCAACGAAGTAACTGCTGAGGGGAGCAGCGGGCAGGTCAGGAGAGGTCTGCCGCGCCATGTGGTCACCTCTGGGGCGGGCCGGGATCGAACTCATGCTGAAGTGGCTTTAGCGTCTCAGTGCTGTGCTTTATTTAACCCGCTGTGCCACCAGGGAGGGCCTGTCTGGAAGATATTTTAATGACGCCTGTTTATGAATGACCCAGGCTTTCTAGAACCACAGTCAAGAACGGAAGTCGCAGTGAGCTCTGCTGATTCTGTCCGACACAGATCACTCTAGAGGCTTGGAGAAGAGTCAGGAACCTGACCAACTTCTATGCTCTCGGGTCTCTTAAGGGATGTGCTGGGCTCCAGGGAAGTAAATAAACAATAGCTTCGTGGAAAGGACTCCAAGAGGGGCGGGAGTGGGCAGAGGATGGTCAAGAAAAAATAAATCACCACATAATTAAAAAAGAAACTTCATTCCCAAATGCTGGCTGCAACATTATACAATTACAGAAGGCAAAACCCAACTCAAAACCAACTCTGTAATTCTCAGAGCTGCGGTAATAAATTAAAATGAACGAACACTGCTGCGGAACCATGACTTTGTCCGGAATGCCACCATGCCGCGTGCTTATTTATTTATTTGTGTCAATGGATTTGCTTTGGCAACACGTTCTGGTATCAGATGGAGGAATCTGGCCATGGGAGTTGATCCTTAACCCGCATTTCCTCTACCCCAGCAGCTCTAGCCACAACCTAATGTTATTTTAACAGTTTTTCTTTAATTTAACGATATTTAATTTGCATTCACTCAAGTGACATACAATAGATCATGCTATTACCATGATTTATATCAGATGAACTGGCATAAATTCAACATTATAAATTGCGCCTGTAAATGAAACTATTATTTTACAGGAATTACTGTAGCGGAAAGGGTAAGGACCCTCCAGTCAACCTTAGTCAAACCCACTCTTTAGAGTTTTATATTTTATGCCCGCAATAAATGCTTTTGTGAAAGCCCAGAACCCACAAAAAAGTCATTCGAAGTACATTAATTACGATAATACTATCCAAAAAGCTGCAAGGGCCTATTTTTGTGACATCATTCTCTGATTTCTTGCTGCCTTAAATTATCCCTTTGATGGCTGCGGAGATTAACAGTCATACTTTTGTCATTAAATATAAGGCATTTTAAAGCTTAATCCACCTAAGTTCTAATTGATACTGCTTTCAGTTGGCAGATAGCGACCTGATTTATAATTTAAATATGCAGCATTCTATGCATCTCTTCAGTATAATGAAAAAGCAAAGTTCCTCTCATCTTGCTCGGCAATGTTAACATCAAGAAAAGGGCCCTTTCTTTTTTCTTTTATATTGTGAGCCTAATTGAAAACTGTTCATTGAGTTCCAACATGATAGAAAAATCTTTTTAGCTCTCCATTTGTCCATTAACAATTATAACTGAAGTATCTGCTACACCGCTGAATTGATAATGTTCTTGTTTAAATTCTGAATTTCTCTAAATCTTTCGGAAGACATTGCAAGAATATCTGTCTATGCATTCACAAGCACACACACACTTATGTGGTTAAGGCAAGATCAGCTGGCGGCAGGGCTCAGATAAAACATGCAACTGGCTGTCCACGTGGATGGACCTCACAAAGAAGGAAGTTGTCTGATTTTGCCCGAGAATGTGTTGCATAATCATCTTACCGGCATGACCAGAAGGTTTGCTAATTGCCACATCTGTTCAGCAGCTGTCAGAGGCTCCCAACACGCCGCCATCAATATCACAACACAGTACATTACCAGGAGTTTTATTGTTTTCAACTGTTATTTATTTGTCATAGACATTACTACAGCTAATGACGTCTATTTATGTTAAACCACTAATTATTTTTTGTGTTTTCACAAACCTCTATTCATGCACTTTTGCAGTTTGGCTTGTGTCTTTCTCGCCTGCCCTCACCCCCTGACTGCTGGCTCCCGTCACCTCCCTGACAAGCCTTTCATGTTGATGATACTAATTTTTCTTCATCCACAGTCATAAATATCCTAATAGGTTTGAAGACTTTTTTTTTTCCAAAAGGAGTTTGCAAAATGTCTTTATTCTTTAATGGCACTGCTGAATTCTTCCACTAAATCTCTAAGCTGAGCCCATGTTGGTTGTGATAAATGTACAAATACATCACTGTTTAGCTGCCTTCTAAGAGGGAGAGTTAGTCTTACTGATTGTTTGTAATTACTTTTATATTTCACCTGATGTCTCACCGCATTGCATTTTTTAAAAACACAACAAACCATGACAATCTATTAAATACAAAGCCAAGATTGACAAACTGCAGACTAAACGAAATACACATGACCTGATTTTAAGTGAATTGATAGGTGTCACTGATCTCTATTATACATAGAATATGATGTATTATTTATCCATAGTAGATGCCTTTTTGTTTCATTAATAAGTCTGTATATCAGAGATATACAGTACTGATGACTAGTTGGAAGCAGTATAAAATGACATGGTATTTGCTTGCCATAGCTCAATTATTTTGCTCATTTTTCTCTGCGTCTTTGCATGAATTATTAAGACCTGGGCTGTTTATTTAAGAATCTCATTTTAGTGTATGTGTCCAGCTGAATTCTGTTTTCTCCACTAATGAAAGGAAAATAGTACGAGAATTTCCCATTGCGGTCTCAAATTTTAGATTTGCAATGCACAATGCAAGTTGTAAAGGTCACTCTGCTTTTGAACCATATAGCATAGACATTTGATGAGCCTAAAAATCCATTCTGGTTACGCATCACATCAGGCCAACAAATTAAAGTAGAACTGCTTGGTTAAGTCCAGCACAATTTGCATGCGCTTAGAAAGAAATAGATTAAAGGAGCAAGGATCCAATTTGAGCAACCCTAGAGGAAATAGCTCATCCAACATGAAGGTAGGTGACTAATGATGATTCCTGGAAGCTGTCACGAGTGACCATCATTCTCATCACAAGGTCTAACACTGGCCATCCGGTCAGACGCTGGTGTCTTCCCTTTCATGTCTAGCAATGCAGAGTCATTTAGAATCAAATCATGCTACAACCTACGGAGGATTCTTTGAAAGACTTATTGAGATAGTGGGCAGAGATGACCTTATACATAAAATTTGCTTTGCTTTTCTAAATGTGGGACTGAAAGATAACATTTTGTTAAGGATTAAAAGTGATCTTGGATGATATATACATGTATAGTTTGGGGATTTTCTTAGATTTTTTTTTCATAAAATGACTGCCTCAGAGACAGGTCTGAGACCAAGATGCTTTAAGTTATTTGTTCAAGATCCATAAGAAAAATGATAAGATTTCAATGTCTGCACTGCTTTGAAGGAGTTGGAATGCTATGGAGTCTGATAAGAAATCTCAGAAGGTATAAGTTGGACAGTGTCTAGAAGTATAAAGCTCAACAATAGTCAAATTCAACTTGGCTAGGGAGATGCAACTTGGAAAAATGAAAAAACTCAGCATGTGTCTGAAACCTTTTTCAGAACTAGGCACAATTCTTCCTGGCTGATGGAAGCTTCAAACTTTTTTAGGGCAGTTTTGTAATAGATTTTAAAATGGATAATGTCATTCCATTTGACCCCAGTATTCTCCTTACAGGAACATATGCACTGTAAAGATTCTTGCACAAAAGCTAAAAGAGCACAATTGACTTTGCCAAGTTGTTTGTATAATAAAAAATTCAAAATAGAAAACTGGAAATACTCAAGACCAATCTGTAGCGGAATATTTGAAAAAATCATACCTAAACATTTGTTTGTAAAAACAGAATATTGGGAGTAATAATTATTAAGAAAGCAAATAAAATAGTGAACGTTTGATCACTTGTGAGTTCACACCTGATTTATGAAGTATGGGCGGCAGATACACGCCAAATGCATAAGCGGTAAGACACAGGATTAGAAAAGAGAAACTGGGGAAGTTTATGCTGATCCTCTGCAGTATTGAAGTATTGATAGAATGAGTATTTTTCAAAAGGCTTTATAAGAGCAAAAAACTAAAAGCCTTTCAAAATATGATAAAACCACAAAATGGAAAGCCATGTCGAGACTCCCAATTGCATCTTTTGAAGATGGTTGAATCTGACACAAAGATCTGTATAACCCCTTTGTCTTGCCTAATTCCCCCCTCCCCCAGCTTCCATTACAGAACAGAGAGACATGACCAGTCACATTGCAAGGAACAGGCTGCTCTTCTACAGCTAGAGTTAGTTAGTGCCGACCTAGGAGGCTGACCTTGTTGCTTGTGAATTCTGACCTTAAAATGCTCAGTAGGAAAAGACTCAAAGGTCAGCTCAACCAAGGTGACCAATCAATCTGGAGCAGCAGTGAAAAGAGAGGTGGAATGGATGGACACATTAAAAATGGATAAAAAGTACATGAAAAGACTTCTGGTTAAAAATGGTCTGTTGAATTCTTGTGTTCATCTTCTCTCCTCAAATCCCACTAATGTAGTAAAAGGATTAAAGAGTTTTAAAGCTGAAAGGACAAAGACAGGAGACATATGAGAATAGGCAATGACAGGAGAGAAATGTCAGCCAAATTTGAAGATGGAAGTGGATGTACAAGTAGCAAGTGACCAGTATTTTCCATCAGTCCAATACTGGGTGGTGGGGAGTCAACATGAAGCCAATGTTAGCTGTTGGATACTGGGAAGCTTCAAGAACAGATGTATCACTGACTTCCCTATATAGGAATGCAGAATTAGAATCTTAAGAATTCCCCCCACTACCACCTTCCTCCTACAGAAAAGAATGTTGTAAAGGAGGTGAGTTTAAAGGCTTTGACATAGAAAGGGTAAGCATGAGAGTCCAGTCTCATACAAGTGGGCAAACCCTCAAATAGACCCTCACCCTGCTTTCTCTGCTCAGTTCCAAAGAAGGTCTGGTCAACCTTCTTTCCAAGAAGGAGAAAAACAAAACAAAACAAAACAAAACAAAACTGGCCTATCCATGAGAAGAAAACACTATAGATACTGACATTGGGAGCCCTTCACTAAAACAAGCATGGCGTCACCTCTCACCCTCCACACAGAGCCCTACCAGTCAGCAAGATAGAAACATGAAGTACTTATTCTGATTTAGTGCCTCACTTAGAAATACAAGTAGATGTTCAACATCAGCTTGTATTTGACCAAAACTCCCAAGATAAAATTCAGATATGAAAATGTGGAAAAAGAACTCCGAGGAAACAAAGACTCAAAGTGTGTGAGGAAAATAATGTCAAAAAAATACTGAAATATCTGAATACTCATATACTGAAAAAATGCATTTACTAATACAATGGATGAAAAGGAAGTTCAAAAAATTCACTTTAGGCAATTAAATGTTGTGATACAGCAATTAAAAATCAAAATATGGCTTGGAAGATGATGTACAATTACTTTCTACTTAGAAAGTAGAACAAAGGAAAAACGATAGACAGTAGAGAAACACTATTGAGAATATTGAAGATATAACATCCAAATAAGAGGAGTTCTAGAAGACAATGGCAAAAATAACAGGAAGAAAATAACATGAGAAATGACTCAAGAAAAATTCCAAAACTGAAAACACCAGTTTCAAAAATCCATCAACTGGGCCCTCCCTGGTGGCGCAACAGGTTAAAGTGCAGCACTGCAAGTTAGCAGCAGCCGCTTCAGCATGAATTCTATCCCC
>NW_004567123.1:32432560-32467060 GCF_000260355.1 Condylura cristata | reverse complement strand
TCTCCTCCGGGGCAGGCGGGGATCGAACTCATGCGGAAGTGGCTTAAGCTTCTTAGTGCAGTGCCTCAACCCGCTGCGCCACCAGAGAGGGCCCACCAAGTATTTTTTTAATGATGCCAACTAATATATTAATCTCTCTTTCCAGACCACCAATTGCTTTAGTTCGTGATTTTAAATCAATGCGGCACTTTATTTGAAGGCCTTGTTCCTTTAGCATGTAGTTTTAATGTCTAAATATGTCCTTCTCAATGGGTGAAAATTACTCACAGGCAAAAATGGTAATAATTTCCCTGGATTCACCTTCTTTCACACATAGTGAGCCAACACATTGATTTTATCCCACCTCTTGCTCCCCTCACCTTCTCCCAACTTCTTTTTTCTCTCACCTGCTTCCACCTACAAGAAACTGCTTTCAAGTTCCTGTTCTGGATTCAGCCCTCCACACGTCTGTGCTAGAGACTATTCTAAAATGTCTGGTAGCTCTGCCCTGCTTGAAGCTTTTGAATTTCTCTCTCAACGCCATCACGACGAAAGCCAAAACCTTAACACATCTTCTAAGATCTAGACCAGGCTGCACCCATCCCCTCTTCTGCCTCCAACATCCATTTGAAGCCATTTAGAGTTATTTCACACCCTGATGACTTGGGAAACGCTGCCCCCTCAGCCTGCCATGCCCCACCCACCTACTCCCATTAGTGTGACAAGTTCTCACTCATCTTTCCAGAGCCCTAACAAATAAATCCTGCTCCATGAAGTTTTTCTGGTCTAACTTGTTCACAGATGGGCACGTCATTTCCTCCTGGCCAATGAGAATTTTTAGGACTGTTGGTGAAGCTACAGGAGAGAGATAATCCTTGTACTGTCTAGAGATGGAAATCTCTGAAGATGACAAGTAAGCCCATAAGTACTGGGTTGCTGGCTGGTGATCTGAGGATGGCCAAAATAGGGGTGCAGGTGGGGGACAGGAGTGAGAGAAGCGAGGTGGAACCAAGTCCTGATTCACTGCTTGAGCCCCAGATTCAGCAGTGACTTGGACAGGTTCTCAGACCTAGGTATTGCAGTTTTCTGAATACGAAAGCCCCCTTTTCGCTTCGGTCGGTTTGTGCTGCCTTTTGCCTCTAGTAATTGAACACATCCTGCCTGACTCATAGCCTGGCCCTGTTTGCCAGTAATTTCCTGTAATGCAAACGGGGTCTCTCCACGCACCTGCCTTGCTCAAACCCACAGAGTGGCCCTGGGGACCGCTCCTTGGCAGGGCCAGAGCACAGTAGCTCTCTGTTCCCGGTGGCCAAGGGCTGCATCTGAATCTCTTCTTGCCCTGTGTTTGCAAGTTTCAACTGAAGATGTCAAAAGTGACTCAGCCTTTCCTAACGGGGGAGACATGAGGTGAGGTTTGCAAGATCGTTTCAAGTAGTGTAGAGATTTTTACTTTAAGTATGTATTTTAATGTATATTAAGAAAAATAATGCATGTAAAGGAGTCCCATGAATATCATTACTTAGGGTGAAGCTAAAACAGGTATTTTTTTAATCTGTCAATTTCAAGAAATGCGTTCAATTTGCACATCCACCAGGGTTCTTGGCTGCAAGCAACAGAGACCAAGGCTGGTTAACTTAGCAGAAATGAATTTTTTTTTATCAGGAAGTCCCCCAGATGGGGAGGAAATAGAGAACGTGGCTGGGAAAATGAGCAGGAGCCAGGGGAAATAAATCAGCAGAGCCACCTCAAGGTCACTCCAAATGGACATTCTTGTGATGCCTCACCGACTTGAGAAGACACTCTTGTTAACATCATCAAGTTCATAGCCTCTGTTGCCGCTGGCTCTCGCTGCCACGGAGCAGCCGTCCCTATGACACTGTACAAATATTTTCTAGATGAAGTTTCTCTATGTCCCTCAAGGTTCAGACACGACAGAGATGATAGGAGCCAAGATGCCAGGCCTGTGCCACAACAGGAAGGGACAGGGGTTACTCGCCAGTGGTCTCAAACAGGACTGCCCTTTGGAACTCCCTGGGGAGGTTTCCAATGTGCTTCTGCCCTGTTCTACCCCAAAGGCTCAGATCACCTCGGCCTGGCATATAGTCTGGCCATCAGGAACCTCTGCGGGTCTTCAGGCCGCAGCCGCTGGATCTTCTGGCTTCTGTATGGGCCATTTTATTCATGGAAGGGAGCTTGGTCCTATCTGAACTCCTTCCCTGGTTTCCTCAATTGATTTCCTTGTTCTTCGGATATGCCCTAGTGCTAATGCTGTTTTCAGCTCTTTCAATTATGCAATTTCCTTATCTTTATACTACTGAGAATACCTTACAAGATTTCTAAAACAGCAACTAAATTTATCTGCCTGTCATTTTGTTTTCATTATCCATGATCACAATCTCTCGCATAGCTTATGAGAACATATCAAGTGATGGGTTTTCAACAAACAAACAAAAATCCACCCAAGCCACATCTGTCCCAAGGTGGAGGGGATACTTGTTGCGTCAGTGAGTCCTGCGTGATCTATGTCCAACCTGGGTCCTCACTCGGCCCAAAGACCTAAAGACTCCTTTCCTGAACCTATAGATGTTCGTTCTTATCTCTGTTCCCTCCTTATCACAAATAATGATGTGCTATTTTCCAGAATGCGAAGCTGTGGCCCAAGTTTCACTCCATAATGAAAGCAGTAATTCTGAAAGCATGCTGAAGGAATAAAGCTGCATGGTAATTGTCAAAAGTTCTTCAATTTGAACTCAAATAGGCATTTGCTCATCATGGTTGACAGATGATGGCTTTTAGCTGTAGAATGTCTATAAAAATAACAAGAATTTTAACAACTTTACTTCTGTCTTGCTTTCCGGACGAGCTTACCAACAAAGAAGGTCTGGATCCTCGGAATGCACCGAGATCAAACTCACAGAGAGCCGAGGCTGTGACCCTCGGGGATTCCTGTGTGGTTACCTGGACATGACGGTCCGGTGTATCCACGTCCAGCCTCCCACCACCTTCCCAGAGTCAGTGTCTGGTGGTCCAGTTGGTCAGACTTCCGTGATTCTTACTCACCAGGGTGTCTCCACCTGGGCACTCCAGACAGCTGGAGCCAGGTAGCTGGTGCTGAAACTGTCCAGTCTTCCCATGCATTGCACCATCCTCAGCATACCTGGGGCCTCCATCCACTAGAGGGCAGCAGCACACACACCTCTCCCCAGTTGTGACAACCAATTGTCTCCAGTTCTTTCCTAATGTAGACAGCATCACTCTTAATTGGGAAGTGCTGTTCTGGTCCTCGCGGCATATTAGAATCAGCAGAGAACTCCAACATCTAAACCCCATTCCAAAGGAGCAAGAACCCCTGGAAAACAGCACTAGCATGCAAAAAAACTCCCCACGGGGTCTGAATGCAATGCGGGCTGAGAATCTGCCTCCTACAGCAGTGAGCTTAACACTGCCAGGAAGCTTCTAGAGAGCCTTCTCAAATATTTTTATAACCAGGCCCTCCACTTAGCAACACATGAGCCACTAGTGCGTAGAAGCAATATTAGCTATAATGTCAAGTACTGTCTTGTGGAATTTGCAGTTTAATGAGGTCATGAGAGTGTGAGAGAAATAAATTGTTTTTCATATGTGAGTACATATGGAAAAATACCTAGAAAGGAGACTAAGGAGGAATAAGAGAAAATGAGTGCTAAGCTGGGAAGGGAGCGCAAAGGAGGTAACAGAGAGACTGGGTCTTCTGTAGCTCTTCCGGGGACATACCCACACAGAGGGGCTGGGCGCTTTGATTTTTGCAGCTTGGAGTGTGTTTTTATAACTAAGTCAGGGACCAAGACCATCAGGATTTGTACTGGGCTTCTGGGGTGCCCTTGGCATCTGCCATGTGGGGCTCCTATCTGTACACATTCACACAAGGGGTTATAAAGATTATTATTTATGTTTATCATTAACCTCTCTTAAATAACAGCTTTCATATGATGCACACACCAAAAAGTTCACCATTTCAAAATATACAATCTGGTGGCTTTTACTATATTCAGAGTGATATCATCATTGCATGACCAAATACTGATTTCATCCCCCTAAAAAGAAGCCCCAAACCCACCTGCATACCACCCCTGCAACCCCACGTCCCTGCCAGCAGCAGCTACTTTCTGCCTCTATAGATTTACCATTATTGAACATGTTACATCCACACAACCATGCAGTCTCTGATGGCCTCGGTCACTGCCCAGAGAACATCTAAAACCAAAGCAGGTGAGAGGGAAAACCAAGGCTTCCCCCCAAGAGACAATGAGACCTAGTGCCCACGAGAGCGAGAATTTGGCCCCAGACCAAACTCCATCAAACTAATTCTTCCACCTCTCGCTGTCTGACCTTAAGTAGACATGATGGAGGACTACCCCAAAGCAATACCCCCAAGAATTCCCAGCGCCCTTTTCAGCCCCCAGCTCTTACCTGGGAAGGAGGCTGGAATTATCCTTAGCTTAGGTCCTAAGACCTAAGTTTTGCCCAAATAAGAAAACAGGAAGCCGGAGACAGCTCTTAGGAAAGAGTTCCTGTGATTAGAGCGAGGTGGACTCAGAAACATTATCTGCTCCTTTGTGTCCACCTCTTTCTTCCGTAGGAGAATATGTGGACAGGAGCCCTGTGCGGGGGGCAAGGGTACCCCAGAAATGCCAGTGTAAATCCTGTTCCTCTTGGTCTGTTGACTCAGCACCAGCAACTGCTCCTCACAGCCTGTCTAAAGCTACCGTCACGAGGGTTCTGTTGAGCTGAGAGCGTCGTGTAGCTCTCAGGTGGGAAGTCCTTCCGCACGCTGGCGAGGACAGCTCCCTTGCCCACGGACCAAGAGTCTTGTGCCATTTGTTGAAGGCAGCGAGGTTTTCTTCAGCAGAGTTTCTTCCCTTTGGGTACAAGCTCGCCGGGCCTGTTCCTTGTTCTCTTCAGCCGAGAGACAGGCCCATTAGCCGTCGATATTCATCAGAAACACCTTCCTGGAATCTCGTGGTGGAGGTGGAAAGTTATCGGCCTTTTTTCCATCCAGGTGAAGATGGGTGACTCATTAGACTCTCTCCCCAGAGGCGGTTCCTGTGGTCATCCTGCATACAGCTGTCTGTCCATTCCAGAGAAAAGTATTGCTTGGGCACCCCTATGGGCCAGCCTGGGGACGGGGATTAAAGAAGGACCAGTGCAAGTAACCTATATCCTAAGAAAGGGAACCCAGGCTGTCACGACGGGGCTTACGGATGTCGTCAGTGCCTGGCTACAGGTAGCAGGTGACACTCACCACAGTGACTGAAGGTGGAGCACCACAGAGCCAGCAGGTGTGGGGTTGCCCAGGTGACAGTGACAATAAGATCCTGGTGGAGGCTGTGGGTGCTCCTGGGCAACATTCTGGGGCCATAAAGTCTGGCCCCCAACTTCCCACCAGGTCAGAACTCCCGGTACACACCTTTTGGCTTAATTAACAAGCGTCTGTTGCTATCACTTGTAACCGAGCCCCTTCGTTGAGAAAAAAGCAGAGAGAGAGAGAGAGACCCCGAGGCACAAGACACCAAGTGAGTTCTGACCACAGAAATGAGTTCTGTGCAGCAACCTTGAAATCTGCAAATTAATGTGGACCCGCCCAGCTCTCCTTTCAGGCTGACTTTCCTCTCCTGGCGTCTCTCCTGAGAGAGACAGCTTCTGCCAGTACAAGGTGGGGAAGTGTCAAATACTATTAAAACTTGATTGCTAATTCCAGTGCTATTGTGCTTGATATGCTTGTCATGTCAAAGTGCACAATGTAGCTTAATAAAATTGATAAAAACTCCCTTTGAAGATATTTTTGTCGCAAAGGCGCTCCATAAAAGTTCCATCCGGATCTTCCGCCTCTGCCCTGTTTTGTTAGTGACATATTTTGTGACCTCGTCCAGGGTCTTGCCAAGCATGTTCTGCAAGGAATGTTGGAGAGGGGGAGGGGGTCCCGCTTTTCCTCTCTGTTGTCATAATTAGGAAGACCACCACCAACTGCCTGGCGATGCAGTTCACCTGCGTCACCGGGAGACCAAATCAAAGCAGTTTGCTTCCGAGTCATTGCGATCAAACAAGTAACCTCCAGAGGTTGCTGTAACGAACTGAGAAATAGCTAATTATAAATACCGAGACCAAAAATTAATCTGTTCAGGGAAATGTTTCCTTTCTTCTTGACTATTTCAGCCTGGCACTCACAAGAAGCCCAGCTCCTCGCTCATTGACAAAATGCTCCTGTCTGGACACAACCAGCATGGAGCAGCAGTGGGTAAGCAATTTCCCAGTGGCGATAGTGGCCAGCCTCGGAGCGACCTGACTTGAGTTCAAAACTGAGCATTTTAAAATGAATTAGAGTCAGTGACATTTAGCACCGTGGGCAAATCATACAATCCTGACCCTCAGCTTCCATGTTTCTGGTTTATATGTTCCATCAATGAAAAAATGCACCGCCCCTCACCAGCCATTCACACGTCGGACAGATGTTGGGGTGTGTAACCGTTGCTCTGGTTACACATGCCCATATAGGGCCTTGATGAGGTCAACTCTACTCAATTTACATGATTAGTAGTCAGCAGGGAGATTGTTGCCCAGAGGGAAACTATGCTTTTACCATAGCAAGGAAGAATGATGCTGGACAGAAAACATCCAGTACCCAAGCCCACTTAATTAGGAGCATTGAGAGGATTCAGTGACATAACAACAAGCTGAACCAGCCAGCTAAAAATTCTTTTGATATGGGCCCTCCCTGGTGGCGCAGCAGGTTAGAGCACAGCACTAAGAAGCTAAAGCCGCTTCAGCGTGGGTTCAATCCCCGGCCTTCCAGGTGATCCACATGGTGCAGCAGACCTCTCCTGATTAGTGCACTTCCTCAGTCAGCCTGTTCTGCTCCCCACTCTGTCTCTGGTGAATCCTCTCACCGCCCCTGCACCTCTGGCCTGTACCCCAGTTCTTTGTGCATACATAAGTAAATCTTTTTAAAAATTCTTTTGATATGGAGGTGATAAAAATGTTTTGGAACTGATGAGGTCAAAGTTGCACAGCACTGCAAGGTATGAAGTGTCACTGGATCTAATTCATTTTAAAATGGTCAGTGTGATGTCATGTGAGTTTTCCCTCCCTATTTTTAAAAAGAAATCTTTTGACTCAAAAGGTTTTGATATTAAAGTTCTGAAGACAAAAGATACAGTCCTCCTTGCCATTTCTTCCGAAAGCTCAGTGATGGGGGGGTGTGGAAGAGGGATGTGGGCTTAAGTAGGTTTATTTTTAGTCTTAAACGAAAGCTGATTCAGCAGGGGGGAAGTGAGTAGGTAAAAACGTAAGTGAAAGAGACCAATCATCCTTTTACCCCGTCATCTCCCTCCCTTTTTCTTCCTCTAGCTTTTCTGCTTTCCTTTCCATGTAGCCCACCTGTACATGAAATAGCCACTACCGTGGCAAAGTCTAAGAGACAGGCTAACCAGATTCCAAATTAACTGCCTTCACAGCCCCCGGAAGAAGTATTTGTAAATGGCTTTATTTCTCAACCCTGACACCTGCCCGCCATTCCTGCTGATTGCACTGAGGACGGCCTCTCTCGCTCATGGCGCAGGGAACCCCTGAGAAGTGGGTCTTGATGAGCGGGTTTAAAAGGCGGGATATGAGTGGCACCGGATGAGGACTCAGCTACACCGAGGCACGGAAAGGTCGTCGGGGGACTCACAGACAATCCTGGTAATTACCCTCCTTATGGAACCTGGAGCTATCGATTTTCAAAGCTTCGCTAACTACAAAAGATATTAGCCACATGATGAAAATTCATTTGCAGGAAGAATGAGTTATATGTAAAAGGAGCACCAACTTCATTTTCTAATGGAAATATATTAATTTTTTCTCCTAAAAATAACTATGATATTTGAAAGTCAAGTCTTGAAGAAAAAGCAAAAATCCCCCCTCATGGTCCCAGTCCACCTGCTCCCACTTGGAGCAGGTCCGTCTTCGGGTTACTTTTCTGTTTGTATAAGCCAAAACAAAACAAAAATGGACTCATACGAAAATGTCAGGGGGGGGAACACTTATTCGGGACTCCTCATGTTTCCCTGTGGAGGAACCACAGCCAGTCGCACCCCCGTGGACAGCAAGTTGTCCACGTGATTCCCCTGGGCACACACACACACACACACACACACACACACACAGGGCTGAAGCTCCGCCCTTTCTGCCCTGCCCACCGCCTGCAATTTCCTAAGTGTAACTTTTCCCTGGTGGGAACCCAGGTGTGTACTTTTTTGAGCTTCACCTCCAAAAAGTCTTTCCTCTGCCGCTGGGTCTCCGCCTGACTTTGCCCGGCACCTGTCCAGCCACGCCCCAGGAAAGCTGCTGGGCACGCGGGCATAAAAGTGGTGGACCTACTGCCAGACGTCCTTCCAGAAAGTTTCTCCAGGGTCTACTTATCCCTTTTTAGCAGCCCGGAGCGTGTTCCTTCTAATGTCTCCATCTATCCGAAGTAAAAGTTGAATCTGATTCACTTGCAATGTCGTTGTTGCTGAGGCTGCGTGGCGTTTACTACCCCTTCCAGGGGATTGTTATAACTACTGTCCTAACAGCTTGTTGACGTCAGCTCACATCCAGGACCTCGGCCTCTCGTCCCCAACCCTCAGATGCACACCTCCTCATACCAGGATTCAGAGGGCGTGCAACAGAGTCCCACCCTGGGCTGTCTGGAGGGCAGGAGGAATTTAATGAAGGGGAAGCTTCAAGAGGGACAGAGAGCCAGGTTTGGGCCCCTCTCGTTCAGGAGGGATACCTACAGCGGTCCAGCAGGAGAGCAGTGGGGGACTGAGGGTGCCCTCAGCTTGCACCTCTGAGAAGGCTGTTTGAAATGCTGCTTCAGAACCCCTGCAGATGCAGCCTCCGGCCGCTAGATGGCGCTCCCTCCCCTCACCAAAGTGGGTTCCCCAGCACCCCTGCTGGGTTTGCTCGCAAGATTTTTGGGGTCTGGGGTGGGGAGGTGGGTGTCTGCCTGTGGGGACCCTGCCACACCTTGGAAGGACACGGTGAGAATGTGAACTGTCTAAGCAAATGGCGAGTATCCTCCAGTGTTTTCTTAAATTATTTTTTGTTTATCTATTTATTTTTACATCATTCTTCATTTTGTACATTTTTCCATCTCAGCGTAGTCCCTGTGGGTGAATTGCCTGCCTAGGATGAAACAACTAGAAACTTCTGATCTAAAGGCACTGTTACAGGTGGATGTGGCCTTAAGAACTGGAGGATACCCAAAAAAGTCAGGCACCTCGGACCCCCTCTCACCGCCCGGTGCACCTCCCCACTTTATCCATGCTGAGAATGCTGGAGAATGCTCTCTTCCTTCTGCCTGTCAAGCCCTGCGGATCCTGTTACCTTCCATTCAAAATTGCCCTTAATATAAATTGCAGAATCTGAAGCTCCAAACTGTTTCTGATTTAAAAAAGAAAGAAATGTCTTTTTCCTTGCTGCAATTTGGAGACATGGCAGCCGCTTCTCAGAAAGGAAGACAAATGGCTGGAAACAGACATGCTCCCTGTCAACTGGGTGCATAGAACATTTACAAATATTTGCTCCATGAATGAATGAAAACTTCTTCCTTTTAGTCTGGAGCTCTGCCCACCACCCCTATCCACCATGTTGGCACCAGATTGATGGGGCCCTGGGAGAAAAAGCACCTAATGGTGCTGACTGATGGCTTGACAGGCAGAGAGGGGAGCATGTGAGCTTGTTTTGAAGGTGCATTCAACTTGTTGCACGTCCTTGCTGCAAGGTGCTGGGCGGTGCCACCCAGAAATGGTGACCAGCCAGATAAGGAACCCCAAGCCTCAGCAGGAAGGGGGTGTAGCTTCAGCCAGTTAGAGATGGGTGAGTGACCTTCAGAACCAACAGCCCTGTCCAGATAGCTCTTCTTTTCCTCCCTTTTTTTTTTTTACTTAATATATATATTAAGTAAATGTATTTTTACTTAATATATATATATATTAAGTAAATGTATTTTTACTTAATATATATATATATTAAGTAAATGTATTTTTACTTAATATATATATATATTAAGAATGATGTAATATATATATATAACATATATATATATTACATCATCCTTCATTTTGTACATTTTTTTATCTTGGTCATAAACCCTGTGGACTTCCCACCACCACTTCCCCCTGTGCCATCACCATAGTCCCGAGTGCTCTTCCCACCCCAATTTTGATCCTGTTTCCCTCTCCTCCCCTGTAGAATGCCTCTGGTTTTTAGTTGTTACGTGAGGTTTGTTTTTATATTATTACAATTACTAAATATGTATTTTCCCCTAATCTCTTACATTCCTGCAATGAGTCTAGAGACTCTGGGCTCTCTCCTGGGTCACACTTAGGCGGTTCCTGGAACAATGGGGTAGAGCCACGGACTATAAAAAATATAAACCGATCCTGTGACCCTCAGAGCCTGTGCACAGGCCCCTCCAGAACACGGGAGTTGTGCAAAGGAACTCCACAGGGTTCCTGAAATATTTTATCGATTGGATTCAGTCTCAGTGTCTGGGGAAATAAATGAAAGAACATCTGTCTAGACCCTGGAGTCGTCTCCAGTGGTTGTAAAAGAAGGACACGCTTGGGGTGAGAAGTCAGTCCAGACACCCTGTTTGCTGGAGAAAGCAACGTCTGAGCCCGGATTCCCCTGGGCAGAGAACACACACAGAGTTTCTTTGTAAACTACACACGTAGATAGGAACTGTCAATCTACACATCAGTGTGTGAACAGTGGTTATTTCTGGAGAAGGAAGGGGGTTTCCAAGAAGCGATAAAGAGGGACGGTATGTTTATCCCTATGTTTAGAAAAGTCTATGATGAAATGGTCACTGCTTGCATTTTTATTAAAGCGACTAGATTACAGGTGTCATTATAAAAGTGAAAGAACAGTCATCTCAGGACAAAGTTAGAATTAGATCATCTATTGTAATTAGATCATCTATTGTAAACGCCAAGAAATCAACTCACTAAAAGTTCAATAACTAACCTGCACGTGCCTGATTCTATCAGTAGCCTACTCACTCTCCCCGTCAAACTGTGGCAGGTGAAGAAGAGCAGTGGAGTAAGGTCAGTTGTGACACTCCTGTTAATTAACTTATTTTTCTTTTCTGAAGATCAGGGGACAGTCATTTATTTGTGAAGGTGTGGTTTTGATGGCAGCATCTCATACAATGCTCTTTGAGAAGCTCAAGCCCAAGGAGAAAAGCAAAAAGTCGAAAAGAACGAGAATGAGAGAAAAGAGAAGTAGACCAGTCACCAAAGGGCTAAGACGATGAAGCCCGGACAGGCTGAAATCCAGGAGACAGACGGAAAGAACATCCTCGAAACTAGCTTGGATAACAAAAACCAAGCCAGTAAAACCAGCAGTCACCCACCTAGACCACACTGCCTCTTTGTCTCTTCACAAAAGATCTGAGCAGACGATATTAATATTTACAATAAATTTTCTTTGTGCAGTAAAATATAGAGAGAAACAATAGTCAAAAGACCTATGGGATTACAATAATTTAAACTTATGTCTTTTGCTTCCGTGGCACCGCACTACCACTGGGATTTTCTATATATTGAAAGATTCAGGCTCATGTTATACTTAAGGTGGAATTTCACACATATAAGCTGAAAATAAAACAATGTCTGGGAGAAAATTTCATAACATGCTCAACAAGAATTGTATCAGAATTCATAGCCCGGTAGTCATTTATTTTATTATTTTTAAAAAGAAAACATATGTGACTAAATAGCACCCTCTAGTGGGATACAGTATTTATACAAAATCCTCAGAATTTGACCTACTTGCAGAAAACCTTGTGTCTTAGATCTACTATGCATGGAACAGGGTGGGCTTAGAACACGTTGCTTCCAATTGAAGCTGCCGTGGTTAACATCGTTTTTGAAATATAGCTTATCTCCAACTATTAAATATCTGCAATTGCTTGGTCTTGAAAATATCTTTTTCTTCTCAAAGCACCTCAAGGCTTGAAACCTTTTGCACGTTCATCCTTTCAGAATTCCCTCCTTTGTTCAGAAATCTTTACCTGTGAGCATGATCCCAAATGAACAGAAGACAGGGCCACATTCTTTTACAAATGCCTCTTCTTTGAGCTACATTAGGAAACAGCTGGGGTCACCTGGTGACCTGCTGGACAATAATCACCACCAAATTTAAATCCTTAGGGCAGAACTGAAGGTTCAGAGGACACCCACCACGCATGTTTCAGACAAGCCCCCAGAATAGAGAGCTTCATGCCGCCACCAGTACTCTGTCCCCCATGGCGCCCCAGTGAGACCCGCGGCAAGTGAAAGGGGGGGGGATATTTTAATGATGTAAACAGAATGAGGTAACCTTGATTTACAACACTGGATGTGACTTAGAAACGTCGGCGCATATCTCCGCAGCTAGGGTATCCCAGCACACCCCCACCGGAGCACCCAGGATCCACCCCCAGAGCCCACTGCACCCCCTCCCAGCTTTGGTACCTCAACTTCTCTCTGGCAACCTCAGTTTTGAAGTCCTTTTTCAGGGACTGTTCTGGTTTAGTTTTGTCTGTTCTCGCTTCTTCTTCTTTTTTTTTTGACTGTCCACAGATGAGTGAAATCACCCAGTGTTTTTCCTTCTGCCTCACTGAGCACCATCCCTCTGCTCCATCCATGTGGTCGTAAGTGGCAAGAGCTCATCTTTGACAACTAAGTGGGAACCGCTGGGCGTGTGTAGGGCCATATCCTCTTCGTCCCCCCCATCCCTGGGACTTCGGTGGTTTCCCAGCTTGCCTGTTGTATGCGGTGCTGCAAGACATCGGAGCAAAGGTCTTTTTGAACTTGTATTTTTACGTTCTTCCTGCAGGTGCCTAGGAGAGGGATTGCTAGATCATGTGGTCGATCTACTTTTTTTTTATATAGATCTATTTATTTATGCTTACAGAACTGGAGTACAGGTCAGAGGTGTGGTGGGTGACAAGATTCACCAGAGACAGAGTGGGGAGCAGAACAGGCAGATGGACAAAGTACACTGCTGAGGGGAGCAGCGGACGGGTCAGGAGAGGTCTGCCGTGCCGTGTGGGTCAGCTCCCTGGCCGGGGATCAAACTCGTGCTGCAGTGGCTTTGGAGAGCTTCATAATGTGGTGATTTAGCCTATTGCACCACCAGGGAGAGCCCTGTCTATCTACTTTTTAATTATTTTCTTATTTCTATCTTTTACAACATTGTGTATTTCCCATAAAGTCAGCTTGCCCATGAACCACAGTCCCTTGAGATCTTCTCCCCTCTGTGTTGACCCTTCGCACCTCCCTCACAGCAGGTCTCTGATTGATGGTTGTCTGCTAATTTTTTTATTATGATTGTTGTTGTCATTTTTGTCCTGATCCCTTATTTGGCTCCCCTATACTCTTCCTATAAAGGAAGCCATTCAATATTTTCTCTTTTCCTTCTGGCTTATTTCACTGAGCACGAACAATCCCTTTAGCTCCATCCATGTTGCTGCAAAAGGCATGACTTTATCTTTTTTGATTGCTGAATAGTATTCCATTGTGTATATGTACCACATCTTCTTGATCCAACCATCTATTTTGGGGCATTTGGGTTGTCTCCATAGCTTACCTATTGTAAATAGTGCTGCAATAAATAAAGGCATGCAGATATCTTTATAACTAATTTTTTTGCATCCTTTGGGTGGTTCCTAGGAGTAGAATTGCTGGATCATATGGTAACTCCATTTGTAGTAGTTTGAGGAACCTCCACACAGCTTTCCATAGTGGTTGTACCAGTTTGCACTCCTACCAGAGTTCCTTTTTCTCCACATCATCACCAATATTTGTTGTTGCTGTGTTTTTGTTTTTGTTTTTGTTTTTTAATGTCTGCCACTCCCACTGGTGTAAGATGATAGCTCATTGTGGTTTTGATTTGCATTTCCCTGATTATGAGTGATAGTGAACATTTTTTCATATTCCTGTTGGCCATTTGCATTTCCTCTTTGGTAAAGTGTCTTTTTAGTTCTTCTGCCCATTTTTTGGACTGGATTGCTTACCTTGTTTTTGTTGAGTCATGTGAGCTCTTTGTAGATTTTTGTAATCAGACCCTAATCAGTTGTATTGTGTGCAAAAATGTTCTCCCAATCAGTAAGGTGTCTCTTCATTTTGGCAGGTCTATTTTTAATGTTGATTGAAAATCTGTTTCTTATAGTGGCTGGACCATTTTACATTCCCACTAACAAATGAACAAGGATCCCTCGAAGGGGAAAACAGTTTAAAACCCAGGACAATGTGAAGGCTTAACATAGCATCAAAAAAGTCAGCAACAGAATTCTCACCAAAACAACCAGGTTATTAAATAATAAACAAAGACACAGAGAGGCAGTACAGCATTTAGAGTTTACTCTATATCTCATCTTGATGATTTTTACCATCCTAAACCCCCTTTCTGTTCAGTTGTTTGATTTATATTTGTCTTTATTTCCACTCAACTTTTATTTAAATAAAAGGAGACCCAGATCCCATACCGTAGACAGAAACAAACCATAACAGTGAAGGAGAACAGTTTTACTAATTTCCACTTCCAGACACTGAGACTCGTTTAAGGGAAGGGTGTGATGGGAAGGCCAGTAGGTGGAGAGGATGTTGCACAAGGTTCTAAAAGGACCAGAGAATCAACGATCATTTCCTTGCAGATTCACGGGCACCACTATCATTTCCCATCACAGTCTCAAGGCCAGTCTTCAGAATTCAGTTTGTCATGTGATCAGAGAAAATAAAGCTCAGGACAGAGATGTGTAGACCCAGAGCCTCCTGCAGGCGGCGGGGAAGCCGGTCAGCGACCTGGACACAGGCTGGCAACCCGGTCACATGCCCTAGTGCAGCCCAAGGGCGGCTCTTGTTATGAGGGAGTTCTTCTCCGCCTCCCAACTCTCCCCCTGAGGACGTTTGGATGTATTGGCCCCATATAGTGGATGCTGTGTTATGTACATGAATTATTTATTTCTTTTTAATTTTATGGGCATTTCCCACCCTCCCTTTCTGTCCAATGCAAGCTTCCTCCTATCACGTGTCATCCTGCAAAACTCCCATCACCAGTTACGTTCGTTTAGCAGGACGGATGCTAAGGACTGTGCAAAGTGCTTTCCAAGATCATCAACGCTGTCTGCATGCGATCCTTTGGCGAAAATGACCCTGGCCTGCTCCCCCATACAAGAGGGGATTAAAGCCTGGGGAATTTCAGCCATTGGCCAAGAGCCAAGCACACACTCTTCCGTCTATGAGCCAAGTTCTGCCACTGAAGGACATCTAAACTGACGTTGAAGACAGAGCTCTGGAGCAACCGCGACTCTGCCACTTCCTTGCTAACAGATGCTGGGCAAGTCACGGAGCCACTGGCCCCACGTGTGATGCCCAGGCTGGGAAAATGCGCCTGGTGCCCCCACCCCCGCTCCAGTTTGGTGGGTGAGATACACACCAGCCATCAGGTGGAGTTCTGGTGGTGAGCAGCAGCAACTGACCACAAAAGCAAAAAGGAATCCACTCGGAGGACTCTGGGAGCCTCCAGAATGCACAGGAAGCCTGCGAATGTGGACAAGACAAGGACCGGAAGCCACGGCAGAGCCATCCCAGAGCACCGTGAGGGCCGCTGACCTGCCACCGCTGAATCGCTCAGCCACTTCACTCGGAGTTCAAAGTCCAGGCTGGGACAGTCTGATCTACTGACCTGCGGTCACTTGCCTGGTCCCGCTCCGCTGGAAGAATAAGATGTTTCTAGAAGGAACCGCTTTAACGTCTCTACTGGGCAGTTAGAACGCTTTGGCCATGCTCCTGGGGGAAAGGTATTTTCCAAAAAAAGAAATTTGGTTAGAATAGGGAGGGGGGGAGCTGGGGGACAAGTCTGGACAGCATCGTAGAAGGCCACGAGCATGCAAAGCCGTGGCAAGACGGCCAGTGTGCTGGTCCTTGGCAGGAAGTCAGCGCCATTTCAGGGGGTCAGACAGCGCCCTACGGTGCCTTCTCACACCTTTGGTTTCCAGCATTTTAGCAAAAACCCATATACGTGGTTGCAAACCTAGCCTTAAAGTGTCCAATTATGCTAAATCCAAAATCTTTTCCCAAAATTATCAGTCATTGACAGTAAAAAAAATAGTAAGTATAGGTGAGCATGAGGAAATCTGTGGACTTTATGCCTCACGTATAAAATTACCTCTGACATAAACGCAGGATCAGATGATCACATCAGTAGGCTGGGATAGATGTCAGTCGAGATCATCTAGTTGGGGGAGAGATGACTTTGTTTAGGTCCAAAATAGAATGAATCGTGGCCCAAAGGTCTAAGAACATCAAGTTTACAAAATGTGACTTATTGAAAGCTAAACTCTTAGGCAAAACACACAGGTAGCCCAAGAGGAAATATTTCAAAAATTAATGTAAATAACATTGTTTGCAAAGTTAAAAAATGTAACCAAAGATGCAAGAGTGATTTACATAATGCTTAACTTCCCTTTTTTTTTTAAATGTCATTCCAACAAAAAATTCTCCTCTTGGGCGCAAATACAAAGGTTAATAAATACTAGCAGGTTGTTTGTAGATGCCTGTTTGTTTTTTCCACCATAAAACAAGAAAAAAAAAGCCCAGGATAAATTAAAATGTATCCAAATGATAGATGGAAATATGCCCAAATGAAAAGTCTTTGTTTGTTTTATGCATTTTTTTTTTACATCATTGTTCATTTACACAGTGTTTCTCCTTTCAGGTGTTGTCCCCAGGAAGTTGCCAACATCAAGACCCCGAGAGCCATCACCAGGGACGCTGTGATCTCCGCTCCCATTGGGACCCCGCGCCCTCGCCCGCCGGCTGAGTGTCTCTGACTTACAGTTCGCTCGCAGTTTTGTCTTACATTTTCTGTTCCCTTGTATGTCCTTCCTGTAAGTGAAACCATCCGATATTTTTCTTTTTCAAAGAAAAGTTTGAACAGAAAGTCCCTCACCTCTGTGAATATGTTGGAGGAGGAGGAGGATGAGAAAGGGGAGGAAGCAGAGGGAAGAGAAGGAGTCGAAAGAAAGAAACTCAAAAAGAAGGAAAAGAACTTAAATGTATAATGCAAAAAGAAAGACTTTACAACTGGAATTTTCATAGTGGATTACGTTTTCAATCTTTAAACGAAATGGTCGTAAGTCACCCTTAAGAAAACGTTCTTAATGTTTGATTGACAACTCTTTGCAGAATTTGTTTAAACACGGATAAATTTCAGAGTGATTCAGCATCGCCAAAGCAAACCTGTAAGGTGGACTTACCATTTTAAATTATATGATTTCTTACTATCAATATAAGTATATCCAACATGTGTCTAATTTTCGCCTACACAGCTTGAAAATAACAGGTAACAAAAGCTTTTAAGAAACACGTTTGTATAAGTTCCATTTTCTTCTCTCATTATCTACTGCTACTGTATCTCACTTCGAATCCAACGGTTGTTTGCATGACAAATTACAGAGAAAATGTATTATTTTCCCCTAATCTTACCCATCATTCAAATTTTAACATAAAAAAAATAAGTTCCTCTAAATAAATTACAGATCCTCCTCCCCGCCTGTTAATTCTTTTTAGACACCTAACCAAAGTAAAACACCGTCTGTCTGTGCCACAGTTATTAAAACTACCGTATCCACGGAAAAAGTCATACAGTGCTGTTTCGTCTCGACCAATAAGCTCCTCCTAGAAGAAAGCGCTCTGTGCTTTATCTAGAATGCCTGGACTTGGGGAACTAGCAGAAGATTTGTGGAGTAAAATCCTCACAAAGAATATTACTCTGGGTCAGATTTGGTGTGTATGAGTTAATAAATTTGGGGGCCAGCTGGCCCTTAGGATTACTCTTCTGTCTGAGTTTTGGTTTTGTTTTCTCTCAGTCCCTCCCCAGTGGACTTGGATCTGGAAATAGCATCACCCTTCAGCTCGTTAGTTTGATAAACTGGCGTTAAGTACACAGCAGCTGTGGGCACCTTCCGCCCAGAAGCATCGATGGGTCTCCAGGGCCTTCTGAAAAGCACCAGGAAGTGTTTAGGCACTGAATCACAGCCAAGTATTCAGAACCTTTTTTTTCCCTAGGAGGAGTCAGCATTAAAATATATAGCTCAGGCTTCCCCCACTTGGTCTCCAGGACTGGCAAAGCATTCCAAGCTTCTAAGTGTTAATTCCCTTCTGTCCCCCAAGAGGGCAGACAAAAATTCCAAGGAGCATTAACAGTCCCTTTGTTGATTTTCTTTCACATTTTGATCCCACACTGTATTAAAATGACCAAATGCTAAGTACGAGCACCATGCTCCTAAGTCCATCACATTCTTACAATCATTTCTGTCTACACAGTGTTCTCACCATTGATGGTTTAAACAATGCCTGGTGAGGTGGGTTTCCTGAGATTTAGTTTGTTGGGAGGGGAGGGTGTGTGTGTTTGTGTGTTTGTGTGCATGTTTTTCAGATAGGATACATCCATCACCAAATAACCAGGCCGTTACCGCCAATCTTTAGAATAAATGATTTGCCTTAAAGGTGATTTAGGTTACAGTGAAAATGTAAAGCTTACAGCAAAGGCAGGGGAAAAAAACGAGATTCCATGGACATTGGTGCCTATGAGTCCATATCTGAAATGTGGAGGCAGTGGCTTCTTTTGTTTGGTGAGTTTGGGTTTTTAATAAGCACATTTATTATTGATGTTGGAATACCTCAGAAAGGGGCAGGGGGGAGATGAGATTACAAGTGTATTGTCTACAGGCTTTCCCTATTTGATCAACTGCACAAATATTTTTAAAGGCATCAACTCCAAAATTAAGCATGAGATACTTACCACATACAAATAAAAGAAATATACAGGTACAGAGATGTGGCATTTGCCCTATTATAACATTAACAAATTGAAGACAGTGTCCACATACAGGGAATGGCAAGTAAATTTTTGTACGGCCTTAGAATAGGATCTGGAAAGCTCTGTGGCACTGTTGGAAGTGTGGGCAGGTCTAACTAGGTTGTAGAGAAGTTTCTCCAGGTCTAGGGTAGATGAGATCAACATTCTTGTCTTCAGCAAGAAGGGGGGGGGGGTGGTGACATTTACAAATAAGTATTCATAGATATATTTGAACACTGGCTGCATTTGTATAACAAGAATATCTCTTTGGCCTCCCTGGTGGTGCAGGAGTTAAAGTCTCAGCACTATGAAGCTATCAGCAGCCACTGAAGAATGAGTTCGATCCCCATCTAGGGAGGTGACCCACATGGCTCAGCAGCCCTCTCCTGTCTCCCCGCTGCTCCCCTCAGCAGTGTGTTTCAGTCGACCCGCCTGTTCTGCTCCCCACTCTGTCTCTGGTGAATCCTCTCACCCCCTCCCTACTCCCCTGTACTTCTGGCCTATACCCCCCCAGCTCTTGTAGGCATAAATAAAATATTTTTAAAATAATATTCTTTTATCACTGCAGTCTATCCCTGTATTATTTTTACATGATTGTTTAAATAGTCTGAAAGATCCAAGCAGCCCACTGATGGTGCCTGAGGAGCAGGACGTGAGGGGAAGAGCTGGGCCCCCCCGAGTCTAAGCAGGTCGTGTTTAAACAGATGGCACCGTACCGCTACACTGAATCAGAACATCACTTGCACGGGAGCTAGATGTTCCAAGAGGGTGTCAAGATCAGGGAGTGGGAAAGAGTCACCCAAGAGGACAGGAAAGCTGCTCCAGCACAGGGGGGGCACTGGAGGGCGCAGCCTCCAGAGAGCAAGCATCTGTGCGCTCGAGATCTGGTGTCCACTTCCAAGAATGTCACCTAAGACACCATCAGGGGTCAAAGCAGGGGGGGCAAGAACACAAGGGACTCTGGGGACTCTGGGGAGGGCTTCCAGGTGCTGTGGTGGTGGGAGACTTGTGGAGACTCCACCTGAGAGGAGAAGTCAGTGTAAAATGAAGAGCAATGATGTGAGAAAACTAAAAAGTTTGAAGGGGGGGGGGCTACCTGGTGGCGCAGCGGGTTAAAGCACAGCACTGAGAAGCTAAAGCCACTTCCGCATGAGTTCGATTCCCGCCTGCCCCGGAGGTGGCCCACAGGGCGCTGCAGACCTCTCCTGACCCGCCCGCTGCTCCCCTCAGCAGTGTACTTCGTCGATCTGCCTGTTCTGCTCCCCGCTCTGTCTCTGGTGAAGCCTCTCACCACCCCTACACCTCCGGCCTGTACCCCAGTTCTGTATGCACAAATAAATAAATCTTTAAAAAGAGAGAGAGAGAGAGGAGTTAGCCTGAGAGAAGGGTGATGTCTGCAGCCTTACTTATGACACCAAGCGTGGGAAACATGTAGCCAGAAGGGGCTACGTAATTAATTTATTATTATTATGTCATCGTCACCACTATTATTTAGCCTGCAGGGATCGCTTTCCCACGGCTTTCACGCAGAGCCACTTCCTGACAGCCCTGGGAAGCGGGCACCCCACTCGCACCTTTACAGGGCAGGAAACAGCTATGTTTTCCCATAACCTGCCCAAGAAAAATTGTGATAAATAGGGAAGACATATGACAGATGGAACAGGAGAGTCGACAAGTCGTCCAGAATCTCAGCACCCAGAGGGGAGGGCGCACACTGCTTTGCGGGGAGCAGTGCTGAGGGGCCGCGACTTTGCAGCCTCCGTCCAACGGCCAAGTTCTGCGAAGGGCGGCACCGGCGCAGGGGCCAGAGCGGGCACCTGCCCTCCAGCCCTGGCACTGGGAAGCCGCCGCAGATGCGCCGCCCGTGTTCCATGGACAGCACCTGGCCGCCACCCAACACCCCGCTGCCACCACTTCCGTCCGCAAACCCCACTTCGGTCCACAAACCCCATTTACACCCACAAACCCCATTCTGTCCTCAACCCCCACTTCCGTCCGCAAACCCCACTTCAGTCCTCAAACCCCACTCTGTCCACAACCCCACTTCGGTCCGCAAACCCCACTTCGTTCCACAAACCCCACTTGCGTCCGCAAACCCCACTTCGGCCCACAAACCCCATTTACACCCACAAACCCCACTCTGTCCTCAACCCCCACTTCCGTCCGCAAACCCCACTTCAGTCCTCAAACCCCACTCTGTCCACAACCCCACTTCGGTCCGCAAACCCCACTTGCGTCCGCAAACCCCACTTCGTTCCGCAAACCCCACTTCGTTCCACAAACCCCACTTCCGTCCGCAAACCCCACTTCGGCCCACAAACCCCATTTACACCCACAAACCCCACTTCGGTCCACAAACCCCATTTATATCCACGATGCATTTCAATAAATCCGTCTCCCATGAAGGACTTGTACAGAAATTCACATGCCAGAAAATGATTTACGTAGAAGTTTAAACAAAGTGTGATTACAAGGAAAAGCAGATTCGGTTCATCTCAATCTGCCCGAGCTCCTGGGGCTGAGGGCACCACCAGAAACGTTAAACCGAAATTGGGGACAACGCTCTGAGGATACATATTTAAGGTACTATTTAAAGACTGAAAAGAAGCAAAGGTGGTTTCTATTTTTGGCTGCACAGATCTCCTGGCAGACAGACAAAATTAGGTGAGAGTGCTACCCTCCAGGAGACAAAGCTTGTCCCCTCCAACCTTACAAAAAGTATGCTTTCAGACCCAGAAAGTCCTGGTGATATTGTCACCGAAGCCTCCTAGAACATGGTTTGAAACCTAACACATTGCTGGAATTTCCCTAAAACTTACTAACCCCCAAGTGAACAGATCTGGACAGAAAGAAAATTCCCAGTAACACATTTGAGAAGAAAGGTAAACACCACTTCAGAGGTGAACCTCCGCTCTGAAAATACACTTAATATTTTCTGCACCTCCTTCCCAGATTAGTAATTATACATATTAGGAAGGAAGCAGACAAATTACTATTTTAATCTAATGAATATGACATTTATTCATTGTTGTAAAATTATTATTGTCAAATAGTCATATTTTAGCGGGCACATGTCAATAAGGCAGACCCAGGATGAGGAATTTAAATAGTTCTGAGAGGGAAGACAATTAATTTTTATGATTGTTGCATAAACATTGCATTAAATGTCAAAGTAACACATTGAGGGAATTCAAACAGCTTCATAAAATCGAAGAGAAGGAAAGACATAATTACACATATCAGAGAATGATTGACTCTTTCTTTAGCAGAATTCCTGTGCTGGAAGATTACTAAACATTGGTTTTTACCAGAATCTTCTAAAACCTGCACCATTTTAATAGTTTCATGCTGGTTTTAACGTAGCTTAAAAGTAAAGATCCCCAGGCCTGAGATGCCTTGATGTTATTTCTTCTAATGAACTTGTGTTTTTCCTTGTAAAATTCATATAAGTGAAAATACAAGTCAGGGAAGTGTGACACGATGATGCCCACAATATCGAAGTGAACCCCCACAATATTGATGTGAACCCCACAATATCAAAGTGAACCCCCACAATATTGACATGAACCCCACAATATCGACATGTGAACCTCCACAGTATTGACTCTGTGAACCCCACAATATTGACATGTGAACCTCCTCAGTATCAACCTGGTGAACCCCCACAGTATCGACCGGGTGAACCCCCACCCTCCCTGCACAGGGGCCTCCCCGGTGCTCCAACCCCCCAGCCCTGCTCTGTGGCTGGCTGCGCCTGGCTGCGCCTTCAACGCCGAAGCCAGCTGAGCCGGGAATGAGGGAGGCATCTGTGGGGAACAGCCAGCGCCCTTAACTGGCGACTGACCCGCCGGTGGAGGTCACAGACCAGCGCTGCCCCTGGGAGCCCGCGGAGGGGAGGCCGTCGCCACCTGATTCCAGCTCTTCCTTTGTTTCTTCTCGTTCTTGCTGCACAACTCCAGGCGGAACATGTGCCAGGCAGGGGTACCCCTGGGGTCCCTCTGCTGCTGCTGTGTGTGAACGCACTTGGACCCCGACCTCAGCTCGCTGCTGTTGTGTGCCATGGCTGCTTGCTGCCCCGTTCCTGTGTGGGCTGCTGATGCTACGGCTGCCCTCCGTGTCCACTCCAGTCTGAGCTCTCTGCCCCGAGAGCTGAGTCCCCCTTGGCTGCTGGCCCAGAAACCCCAGCTGCTTGGCCGTCCAGTGGGCTGCAGTACTCTCCTGCAGTCAGCCCCACAGCCTCCCCATCTTTGGGGAGAGGACCCCTTCAAACTAATCCTGCTTTGTCTATTCTCCCTCAACCCTACGCTACCCTTCAGGGTTCTTCTGACACCTCAATAGTTACTCCCCATTTATCATTAAAAATTCCTTATATTAGGGCCCTCCCTGGTGGCGCAGCAGGTTAAAGCACAGCACTAAGAAGCTGAAGCCACTGCAGCATGAATTCGCTCCCCGCCTGCCCTGGAGGTGACCACAGGGTGCAGCAGACCTCTCCTGACCCGCCCGCTGCTCCCCTCAGCAGCTTACCTCGTCCATCTGCCTGTTCTGCTCCCCACTCTGTCTCTGGTGAAGCCTCTCACCGCCCCTGCACCTCTGGCCTGTACCACAGTTCTGTATGCACAAATAAATCTTTAAAAAAAATTCCTTATATTAAACTCTCCTTGTTCAAATGACTACGTGGTTTCTACCTTTTCGTGGAGCCCTGACTAATGCAGAAAAGATTTGGAAGATGCTGAAAAGTTCTGTCCCTGTAACAAATGAGTCCCAGCCCTGGTGTCCACCAAGATAAAGAGAGAAATGGTGTCTGATCCATCACTTGATTAAATGCAGGAACAGCATCAGGATTGATAATGCTATGAAGACTGACCATAATCCAGGAGATTCACTTTCTTCCAAAGAAAAATAGATATTGTCACCCTTAAAATGGAGAATATATTCTGGACAGCAAGGAAGTCATAAATAGTCTCCACGAACATACACCTTCCCCATGATTTTGAAAAACTTTCCCAAGTGTGTACACCATCCCCTCCTCCCACGTTAAAAATCCCTCTTCACACGGGAGTATGGTGATGACACACGGGTGACTTGGTGATGGGAAACCCATGGGGATTACAATTGAGATGGAAAAAAATGTACAAAATGATGTAAAAATAAACTTTTGTAAAATAAAAAAAATGTGAAATATACTTGTAAAAAAAAATCCCTCTTCAAATGGGTCCCTAAGTTTCCTTTAAACCTGCTAATGACTTAGTTAAATTTATAAGTGCGTCCTTAGTTCCTGGGTATTTTTCCACACACTTTCAGTGAGTTTTGTGATGTTTTGTTTTCCTTCTGTCAGCTCTCCATTTGCATCCCGTTACCGCTGAAAGCACGACATTCTGTACTCCAGGGAGACGATATTCTGCTTCTCCGGGGAGAAGCAGATAAATCCTCAGGCATAAACATCTAGACTTTTCCAAGTTTTGGACCAAGAAGCTCAAAATTATTTTTGTTGTTTATTTTTCTATGAATACATAATGGACATGTAATATTAATTTCAGGTGTACAATAATGATTCAGTAGTTGCTGCTCCTGAGAAATGGTCACCACAGTGAACCCACAAGACATCCATGACCATGCATAGCTATGTCTTTCTTAAGATGAAACTTTGGAAGATTTATTCTTGCAGCAACTTTCCGATATGCATTATGGTCGTCACGGCAGTCACACACTGTCCATTACCTTCCCGGGACCTAGACATTGTACAGCTGGAAGCTTGTACTTATTGATTCCCTTCACCCAGCTGTTAGCTAAACAAACCTCAGGCAAATATCTAAAACAGTCTGTTTCAAGTCACCCCAAAGGGTAAAGAGGGAACAGCAAGGAGGCAACCAGAACTTGGGGGTGGGGGGAAGGGGAGCCTTATACACTCAGGGAGGCGAGGACAGGTCCAAAGTTAATAGTGTTTTGAGTCAACGGGCCAGCAATGAAATCTCATTGAGAAAAATACAGTGTAGTCCTCTTAAATGTCTGAAGCACAGAAGCAAGCACATGCTTTTCCATTTTCTGATGGAGTACACCCCAAACTCTGTGAATGCGGGCCCACAAACCCATATTCAGGACCAATGCTCTATGCCCAGAAATCCGATTTCTTCCGGATTGTCCCTGGGACGGGCTTCTCTGAGCTTGGCAGCCCCGATGGGCCAGTATCCCGGGAGTGAGGGGTGACTCGCTAGCTCCCAGAGCCAGAGGGGAGACTTCGGGGGGCGCACAGAACTCAGGCTGCTGCTTGGGAAACACACGTTCCACTCTGGGCAGCCCGCAAACAGAGGGGCTGAATGAGATTAATAACACCCACACTGCCTGTCACACAGCCGAATTTCAGTGGACAGACGACCCTACGCCACGAGCCAGGGCCTCTCACCCCGCGATTTGCCCCGACAGGAGACGCTCACGTGTCTGCACACGACGGGGACGTGCGGCGGGCGCCCAGGGGAGGCCAGAGCCATGCGGGCACCGCAGTGCTCAGACATCCCACTCACAGGGGGTCAGCCAGCCCGAAATGTCGCGCAGGGCGGTTGATGAACTGAGGCTATCGAGCCCACAGCCCGGTGGCTGGACACACTGGAGATGTGTCCCCGCAGCTCTGGGGCCGAGGCCTCAGCAGGGCCCAGGTCTCTCTGGTGGCTCTTGGGGAGCAGTGCTCGCCTTTGCCCACAGCCGCTGGTCTCTGTGGTGTCCCTTGGCCTGAGCTGCTTCGGCAATCTCTGCTTGCACCCTCCAGGGCCTCCCTGTCTGTCTCTCGCCTCTTCCTCCAGGAACAGTCAGATGCCCCAAGAGCCCGTCCGCTCCTGGGCGACCTCACCCTGGCTTCTACCTGCAAGGACCCGATTTCCAGCAGGATCTTGTTCACAGGCCCAGGAGGTTGGGGCGTCCCCACGTCTCAGGGGAGCCCTACTCAGCCCAACCCTAAACGGAGTCGTTCCTGCCTCTCGTTACGCACTTCCAGGTCGGGAGCCACTGAGTGAACAACAGCAAGAAACAGGAGCTGGCTGGGCCTCCTGCGACTTTCCTGTCATGCCTGCCCACTTCTCTGTTTCGCTCCAGCCTGGTCAGCCAAGTGCAGAGAACAAAGTCAGTCTCTCTTTTTATTTTTTAACTTGAGCCAAATATGTTAGGACACGGAGCTAAAGAGTAATGACACCTTGAAGTGCTGAATAAGTTTTTTGGGCAAAAAAAATGGCTCACATTGCTGCCAACAGAAAAATGAACAGTGAAATCGCTGGTAAAAATTAAAAAGGCAGTGAGTTGTGATGCTTCACCCAACAAGTCATCTTGGCAACCCGGGGAGCGAGATGAAAGCCCAGGAGGATCACGGGGGGCTTCCTTCTACTTTTGACACGCCGGAAAGTGGCCTCATTAACACGGACTTCAGGACATCTTGGGAATCTTTCATGTCCTGTGGTCAGACATAAGCGCTGACCCAACAGATCTTCCTTTCTCACGTTTGTTTCTCAAGCTTTGAGTGTAATTTCCCCTCTCTCCCTGGGAGAGTGCGGGCTTGAGTGCATTTCAAACACCACAGAAGTGATTCCTAGCCGAGAAAGGCTCGCTTTCCCCCAGCCCGTGGGCTTCCCATTAAATGGCTTATAAAGTTAATGAGCTATTCAAGCAGTTCACACTGGCCCCCAAAGTCCCCAAAGCAGGGGGGAATGTGTGCTGGTTCCCACTTGCTGCTGTGCCGATGGCCCCCCACCTCGTGGCCCAACACTCCCAGACCATCATCTTCCAGCCCCTGCGGGGCAGAAGTCCGGGTGTTAACAAGGCTGGCTCCTCGTGAGGTCTAGGACCCTTCGCAGGGGGAGTCGGGAGAACACACCGTCTCTGAGTGGGGGTATTGTGGTGACTGTGCCCGTGGAGGCATGTGTAACCCTTACTAACGCAGGAGTCAAGGCCCCAGTGAGAATCGAGGTCCTCTCCCTGCCCCTTCCCAGTGCCACATCCTTTCTCTGGTGACAGAGCCCGTCCCGCCTTCCACAAGTGTCACCAAGGGGGACGCGGAGGCCTGAGCACAGTGACCAGAGCAGGGTGATGCAAGTTGTTCAGGGCTTGATTTAAGTACTGGGGGGCAGAAGGCAACTTTGTGCGTGCGTGCATGAGTGTGTGAAGTTGCAGGTTCAAGGAAAAGGTCAAGGTAGAACAGGTGGGCCAAACCCAACACCGCGCAGCCACTGTCTTTCCTCCCCCCCAACAATAACACCGAGGGGCTTGTATGCAGCAAACACTTGCTTCCTACCGTTCTGGAACCTGGAAAGTCCAAGATCAAGCTGATAGCTGGTCCCGAGTCTGGGAGAGTCCACCTCCCGGTTCAGCATTTGCATATTCGTCTGGGAGTCTTTCTTGGGCCTCAACACCCAGGAACAGAAACAGCACTAAAGTTTCGGCACCTGGTGGAGGGAAACCTGCGTGCTTCCAGGGAGCATTTCACAGAGGAGAGGGCTCCCCTCAGGTGATCTCATCTGATCCCGTGGGGGCCTTGAGACCCCAGGATTGTAGGGTTGACAGTGATGCACAATAATTCTTGTCTCTAGACATGCAAGTGAGTGCAATCTGCTGATGAGACACCCACCCCAGCTCAGGCCACCACCCCCGTCCATGGAAACAGCGGTTTTGGCTCCTGTGGCCTCGTACCCCGTCCAGGAGCTGCGTGTCCGGGCCTGTGCCGCTGCGGAAGGATGGGGAGCTTCCGGCCTCGTGGTGGCACCCAGAGAACTCCCAGTGAGCTGCTCGCCACCAGACGCACGCTCGCTGAAACTGACCAGCGCTTTTACCAACACAGCATGCTATAGGATGTTCTAGAACACCCCACTTATAAGGTCTGCAACTTCTTAGGAGTCTTAAGCTACTTCAAAATAGAAAGGTAAAAAGGGCATTCAGGGACCCTCCCTGGTGGAGAAGCAAATTAAGCGCAGCACTGTGAGTTGTCCACAGCCACTGCAGCACAAGTTCAATCCCCAGCCAGGCAGGTGACCCACAGGGCGCAGCAGACCTCGCCTGACCCACCTGCTGCTCCCCTCAGCAAGTATCTTAGTACATCTGCCTGTTTTGCTCCCCACTCTATCTCTGGTGAATCCTCTTACTGCCTGCAAATCTGGCCTGTACCCCAATTCTTATATGAATAAATACATCTTTTATAAAAAAAAAAGGGAGGCAGGAAATAGAGAATTGTGTGCATTATAATAATTTGGAAAAAAAAGAAATGGATGAATGGATGAATATACATAAACTTTTTTTTCATGTGTAGCGGAGTTCTGAACTATACCCAAGAAACTGGTAATCGGGTTTGCTTCCTCAAAAAGAAATGAGAGGTTGGGGGAGGCAGAAGGGGCACCCACTTTTCACCTTAGACCTTTTTATACTTTTGAGTACATCCATGCACATCCATTAACCATATGAAAGATGTCAGCCTGTGCATGCTTGCTCATATGAAATTATCAAAGTGAATATACGATTAAACGCAGGTGTGCCTCCCTCGGTGGGTGCCAGTGCTCATCAGAATAATTGGTTGTATAATCATCGCTTAATGCCCAACAGGCTGAGTCTTGATTATATCCTATTACAGAAGGTTTTCACACTTATTTTAACCTTCAAGTGTTTCTTCGTTGACTCTTGTGTTTATGTAAGGATTGCAGGCAGTTGTTAAATATTGTTAGAGAATCAATTTGGGAATAAATTTCCCCCGGTCCCCTTCCAAGATTTCAGCTCTGGTTGCAGGATGGAGTGAGGAGGTGCTTGCCCAAGTCACCCAGGGGCGCGCCTGCCGGCTGCATGCCTGGACCACACACCCCGGGACTCTGTTCCAGAGTGCGAGGGTGGTGCCCGAGCTTGTGAGCCTTCAACAAATCCCTGGGCCAGGCTGAGGCTGGCCAGCTGAGAACCCCCTGCAGAGTCCAGAAAAGCAACAATAAGATCATAAACTGTCCAGCTATGAGGGTCAGACCCCAACCAGAAGAGGCAATGCTGGGCTTTGGGGCTGCAGAGAGTTTGATACACAGCGATGAAAGAGCTGAAAAACCAAAGGGGTGGTGAGGCCGTGCAGGATTAGTGAGTTGGAAGTCACCCCGTCTCCCCAGGCAAGAGGCAGGACCAAAGGGAGGAGGTGGTGTTTGCAAGGACAAGGGGCCAGGCTTGCCTAGCAGGAGCTGAGGGCACCGCGGGGGAGGCTGGGATGCTGCCTGGGCTCTGGGGTCAGAGAGGAGACACAGCATTGCCACAAGATAGAGATGGGGAGAAGAAACGCTCGGCTGTCTCATGCACCTGTTAGTCAAACCAAACCCAGCAAGAAGCCCAAGAAGCCGGAGGCAGAGGCAGCACCGGCTGCCCTGAGTGCAGAGCTGAGCAGGTGCGGCTAGCCGAGCACGGAGCCGACCCAGAGGCCCCCCAGCTCAATTCTGGACAGTGATGCGCCCCGAATGACATTTCACTCTTTCCCAGCCTCGCCCCACGCTGTGGTCCCAGCAGGTGGCCCCGTGGCCCTGGTGTGCAGGAGCAGGGCCGTGTCAGCTTATGTGCGTGCACACTAGGATGCTAGCAAAATGACGAAATTGCCTCAAATGCACTTCTCAGAGCACTTCCACGTCATTAGCTCCGCATTATGGTCGTTGAAACCTGAGACCACAATTTTCTGTAGTACTTTGGAGAAACTCTGAGTGGCGAGATTGCTGATCAAGCGCTTCTGAGAACACAGAGCCCTACGTTGGCTGTTCTCGTTAGCCTTTCTCTAGCAAATTAAGGGAGGATTAAAAATCTCATAGCAGTAGCCATAAAATTTAAGTAAACCTCAGATTTTTCTGGATTCTGATAGATCACACTATGTTTGTGTGTGTGTGCTAACAAAAGAGGAAAATGCTTTCCTGTAACAGTCTAAGATTTGCT
This sequence comes from Condylura cristata, assembly GCF_000260355.1. Classification (NCBI taxonomy): domain Eukaryota; kingdom Metazoa; phylum Chordata; class Mammalia; order Eulipotyphla; family Talpidae; genus Condylura; species Condylura cristata. The sequence continues at coordinate 32,437,261 of NW_004567123.1, read as the reverse complement.
TTAATATTTATTTTCTAAAGTAACCTGACACACTCACCCACCTACCCATCACTTTTATCAAGCACTATTCTAGATGCAACTGTCTAACTAGGAAGAAAACAAAAGTTCCTGCCCCCCAAAAACTTACATTTTATTCTACTGTGATTGATGGCTAGGGCCACTTGACATTATGAACTGTTTTGTTAAAGGAAGAATATCTTTGCTCACAAAATAAGGGCAATTATCCAGTGATGGTGACCTCATTAGTGCCGCTATGATTTAGACTACCTGAATTTTAAAATCGTGTATTCATTTAATCATTTAAACATGTCCCTGGAAATCTCCTGCTAGAATGTATTTAAGCAAGGAATTAATTCTAACAGATTGATCTTACGACCTGTGCAAAGCTCACATCTTTTCCAGTTTCTGTTACTCATCCTCAAAGATGCCTACCTGACATTGTTATTTATTGGCCTTTTGGCAGGAGGAAATTTACTTAAACTTTGTGAGATTCTGCTTCTTTATTATAAACGTGATGTTTTAACCTGGTGTCACTCAATTCCCGTCCACAATGGACTGCAAATGTGAGGGTGTCCCGGCAGGGGGCGCCAGAGAGCCCGGGTTTTCAGTGGGCTGCGCCATCTCTGTGCACGATGACAGACCCACGTGAAGGCCCGTTTCTCAGCACATGACCTCATTATCAAGTACACCATGACGATAGGGTCTACCTCTGTTTTGTCCTGAGGGTTAAATAAGATAATCCAGGTAATACAGGTCACTCCAGAGCTGAGACTTTTCGCTAAAAAGACATGTTTGTCATACAGGGAAGAACGCTTTCCTTTCTCTACCAGAAACAGTGGCCATTTAGGAAAGTTCAGCTATATGGAGCACTGGGGCATGGGTCTAGTGCCCACGTCTGATATCAGTCTTGATAGCAGGAAGTATGGGGGGGGAGAGCGGGGGCTGGGGTAAACTGGGGAAGCCAGGCTTCTCGAAGGTCTGACTCTTCAGACCCAGCCACAGGTAACCAGAAGCTAATCCAGATCCAGTTTTGTTATATCTTTCCCTCTTTTCCCCCCAAAAGCTTAAATCCCAAGATTAATGAGAAAGCTATATTCAATTTTATTTTAGAATCTAGATTTAGAGTATGGTGTCGGACTATCAATATGTCTAACCCACAGGAAGTGTGCTATTTCCAAATTAGGTAGTTTCTTTTAAATGAGAAGTCAGGAATGTCTGAACAGAAGAAAGCATGGGCATTCTAGTTAAGCAAAAGCTGTTAACCTGTAAAGAAATGTGATTCCTACTGAGAAATTCATCTGGGAGGGCACCACAATGAGAAAATGATCTGAGAGGCAACGACAAGCAGCCCTTCCAGAGGCATCTGCAAGTTTCTCGAAGTGCTATTCAGGTGGCTGGCAGGGAAATGACATGTAGCTGAGCCAACTAAAAGCTTGCAGTGAGCATATTATTTATGATAACAAAAAATTACTAATGGCAGCCAGAGGCAAAATCAACAAATTGTGAGGCAACCCTATAATGAAATAGTATGCAGCTATTAGACTTAATGGTGGGAAGTAGTGTTTGCAAACACCAAGTTTATCAAGATCACCCAGGGACCAGGCATCACCGGTCCTTCTAAGCAGTTTCCACAAACGGGTTCAGGCATCTGTACATTTAACAGCTTCCCAGGAGATTCTAATGCACCCACCAAGTTGTAAATCTTTTCAAAATTAAAGTCAATTATGAAACAGCATGCATAGTGTGTGGTGTGATTTGGATTTGATTCAGTTGCATGTGGGAAAAAAATCACACATACACATATCTGTCACATACACATCCGTAGCAATCTCTAAAATGTTTTAAAGTGTATTTTTTGTAACAAAGTGCAGAAATAGAAAATATAATTGAGTGCTCTACATAAAAGTTAGAGATTTAGGCTGTTTCCTGCTTACCTCCTGATCATACCTATATACAGCCTCATTGTTGTAGTCCAAAATGGCAGCTAGAGTGCCAGCCATCACATCCTTCTCCCAAATAGGAGATGGGGAGAAGAGGGGTGGGAGAGAGGAACTTGCATAAGTTATTTGTAGGAAACTCCCCAGAATTTCATTTGCATTGCCAAACTTAGTGACACAGCCACATCTAACTGCAAAGAAGCAGGGGAAAGTCTTTTTCAGGAGCTCATGCACTGTTACAAATCAGAAATTCTAGTACTAAAAAAGTTGTTATACACAAATAACAATCTCTACCAGGAGTACAATATAAATATGTTAAATGTCTATAGATTTTTGAACCCCATGAAATTGGCATTTAAATTTTTTTTAAAAGGACAAATGTCTACAGGTCATGTGGTTTATTTATTATATTTCTATTAAAAATTTTAGAAATACATGGTACAAAAATATGTCTAACTACTAGTTATCTTTGGTTGGAGGGCTCTCAGATAGCCAGATACAGTTTGATTATTTTTTAATAATGATCATCACTGTTAGCAAAAAAGCAGATATTAAAAAGCAGGAAAATTATAATCACATTTTAATAAACTATATAACTTCTGTGTTTATGCATAGAGATTTCATTTAACTCATTAGTACATCTTCACAGATGGCTATCTTACATGCACAAAGGAAAAAAGACCTCAGGTATATTCCTCAATCAAAGCGTTGTTTCTGAGCAGTTGACTGGAAATGGGTTTTATTTTCTTCCTTAGGCTGCTTCCTGCTAATCTGCTTAAAAATCCTTCCTGTATTTTTTCCCAATTGCTCACAAGTACTTGGAATGTTCTTATAATAAAAACAAGTATAGAAAAAAACACCCCAAAATGGGAAAAGCACATTGGAGGCCGGGGGCGGGGTGCGGGGAAGCAGTCATCTGAGCATACAAGAGACAAGGTCTGGCTGGGCATAGTGGGAAAGGGTTCAAGTGGTGAGAATAGAGCTGTGTCCACAGGCGGTGAGACCCTGCACGCCAGGCCCTGTTCTAGGCTCCAGAGGTAATGACAGAAGAGCCTAGGCCAGGTCCATGCTCGCCTCGAGATTATTATCCAGTGCAGAGATAGATAATAAGCAAGTATAAATTTTCAAATAACAAAAATAACAGTATAAATAAGAAAATAATAATAGGGTTGGTAAGGCAGGGATATGAGTCAGCCAGTACTCTAAGTTCCTCATACACAGTTGAGAGGACCAGTCCCTCTGAAAAATAGTAGTAGATACCATTATCTCTTCAATTAACAGAAAACTAAGCACAGAGTAGTTGGATGTCTTGTTCAAGGTCACCCAGCAGGTGAGATTTGCAGATGCTTTCATGGGTGTGGGGGGGGGGGGTGTGCACACACGTGCCTGGAATTATCTGACTCCAGAGCAAGGCACGTAACCCCCCAAGCAGTAAGGGTGATACGAAGAACCAGAGGCACTTGAGAAGCAGATGCAAATTAGTGAGATTTGACCTCGGAAATTTCGAGACACTAGGCCTGGAATGGGATTTAAGAATTGTTTGAATTTGTTTCTTCTCTTGGGGTAAATATGAAACACACTCTCCACAGAGGCGTCTGTTGCCCTGATGTCAGGATGAGGCTACCTCTCTGGTCTTGAGAAGCTGGGGCCCTCTGAATTGGGAGGAGACCGAGGCTAGAAACCTTGGTGTTTAATGCAAGGCGGGTGTGTGTGTGTGTGTGTGTGTGTGTGTGAAGTCACCCAGTCTACACATAAGTAAACATTTATCCAGGCCTAAAAAAAATAATAAATTTACCAAGCCTTAAAATAAGCTGCAGGAGCTTCTGGATCATGTTAGCTGGGCTGGATGTAATGGAGATGATGGAGGAGCCGGTTCGAAGGGGATGCTGGGAACATGGCATTTCTTCTGGTGCCAGGTGAGGAGAGCTGTTGGCCTCCAAAGACTAGGGAAAAGCAATCCTCGAGGCGGGGGAGGGGCAGGCACAGCTCAGGCAGGCTCCCAGCCTTTGAGAGGCTGGCGTAACCCCAGCAGGGGACAGGGAGAGGGAAGCCTGCAGGGTAACCTGGCACTCCAATTGATGCCCTCCCCATTCAGATGTTTAGGCCTCTGGCTCCCTGTTTGAACACTACCTGCTCAGAGCTGGAGACCTTCACTGACCGCACCCCAGCCACTAGCACGACTTTGACTCGCCTTATCACCGAGGAGTCATGATGCTGCTGTGGTAAGTCAGCACTGCCCAGCCCCAGCCAGGCTGCTGGGACAGCACTGGCTCTGGTCACGCCAGAGGTGCGACCACCGCGCACCACCCACCGCTGGCAGGGCAAACCTAACAGATACAACTGCTGGAGGAATGCTCAAACCCTGCCGGGAAGCAGCAGAACCCCACTAGGTACACAAGCCACATTTCCTGAGGGCCTATTATGGGCCAGATCTCTGGGAATAGATATACAAAGTCAGCGAGTTTTGTTTTTTTTTTAATTTTTGGAAACATGGGATGTAAAATGTGGAGAGGGGAGGCTAGGAAATACACAGTAAATTATTGGATGGATGGATGGATGATGGATGATGGATGGATAGATGGATGAATGATGGAGGATGGATGGATGATGGATGGAGGATGGATGATGGATGGAGGATGGATGGATGGATGGATGGGTGGGTGGATGGATGGATGGATGATGGATGGATGGATGAATGATGGATGGAGGATGGATGGATGGATTGGTGGGTGGATGGATGATGGATGGATGGATGAATGATGGA
>NW_004567123.1:32415223-32430297 GCF_000260355.1 Condylura cristata | reverse complement strand
GGGGGAGGGCTCAGGCGACCGCCGCCCCCTCGGGGCACTCCCCCTCCCCAGGCGGAGCTTGGGGTGCCCCGAGGGGGGTCACCGCCCCCACGCTGATGGGAAAACTTCTGCCTCCGCGGCTCCGCACCCTTGAAGTTTGGGCGTGCGGGGGTCGCGCGAGGGCCGGCCGGCTGGCGATGCCCGCTCCCCGCGCCGCCCTCCCACCTTAAAGGCGGGGAGCTGAACGCGACCGGGCGGTGGTCGCTTTCTTTCCGTTTAATATTTCCGAGGAGGACCGCCGCCGGTTCCTGTCCCCGGCTTCGCCCGGTGCATTGTTCCCCCAAAGTGTGGTCCAGGGGAGGCGCAGCCACCTGGGAGCGCGAGCGCCTATTTAAAAAAAAAAAACACACACACCCCGGGCCCCACCCCCAGGTGGGCGGGCCGGACGGCGGGGCGGGGCCTGCGGGCGGGGCGGGGCCTGCGGGGCGGGCGGGGACCCTGGCGCCGAGGGCTGAGCGCGCGTGGGCAGGTAACCTGGCCCGCCGGGGCCTGTTAATGTTCACGGGGAGACGCTGCCCCCCAAGCTGGCCGGGTGTTCCTTGCGCAGCATGCACTGCCCCAAGCCCCAGCCCTCCTGCGCCCCACTCAGCGTCCCCCAAGCGGGCCGGGGGCGTGGGTTTCCGTACCTTTCCCGCGCCTTTGTCTGGTGCCGAGATGGCTCCTGCTCGGAGAAGTTGGCTGAGGCAGAAGAATTCTTTGGGTCGGAACACAAACCTGCACCCACTCTTGTCTGTGGTGTCAGTTCATTCCCTACCAAAGCCGACGGGGACGCCGACTTTCTGAGGGGTCTCCACACCCCAGGTAACCTGCGGAGGGCGGGCCCCTTGCGCTGGGTGTGGTTTGGTTTGGTTTGGCTTGTTATGGCCAGCCTTTCCCAGTACTACTCACTTAATCCTCACAACCCCAGAAAGTGGAAACGTCTCCGCGTTTTATGAGTGAGAACCCAAGCTCAAGTCACTGTTGCCAAGTTACAGAGTGAGACGCCAAGAAAGCCCAGGTTGTACCAGTGGCTTTTTGGGGTGTTGCTAAAACCTTTCATCCGGGCATCACACCCCTTGGCCATTAAGGGTGGGTGAAGGGAGCCCCATCTCTGGGCTCCTGTTCTCCTGGTCCTGGGGTGCTTACGTGGCTCTGGGAGGCAGTGCTCCAAAAGAGAAGAGAAAGCATCATTCATTTCTCCCAACCGCTGATTTCAGCGTGGGGCTGGGGAGGACGAGGGGGGTGTTTGGGGGAGTCAGGGCAAGGAGTTTGGGGGGACTCCAGAAAGGCTCCTAACATTACAGTGCTCAGCCCGGAGTCTCTCTCCTTAGCAAGTCAACCAAATCGTATTTCCACAGAAATGTCTTGTCTTAGACTTGGGGAAATTTGAACTTTCATAAAATAGGAGGGGTGTAGAACAACCATCTGTGCACAACAGTGGTTCTGTTTTATTTAGACTTGGAGGAAACGGGAAATAATAAAATAGACCTAATAGCCACAGAGAAGATTATAATGCAGGGATAACAGGGAATAATGTGTTGTTATTCAATAATCATCTTTGTAAAGAGATTTTAGTGATAAAGCTCGATGTTTATGCAATAGCGTGTGGGGAGAGAAAGATGGATTTTCTAAAACTGAATGAGTTTAAATAATTTTTAAGTGTATAGAAAACAAATGAAAGAAAATATTTTGTGGTGTTTATGTTATGCATAGGTAGGAAGATTACTTGCCACTGCTCCTAAATTTTAACCATTTTTCTTTATAATAAAGCAAAGATAATTTTTTAAATTAAAATAAAGGTAGTTATATTAGAGTTATTAATTAATTTTATTTCTTTAACATTATGTAGCACTTTCTAATATAGTGCCAGGTACTGTGATAAGAGCTTTGCAGCTATTAACACATTATAAATCTTGGTATCGTTATTTTTAAGAAATAACATCCCCTATCAGTTAAGATTGAATTTTGTTTCTAAATAATAAAACCCAACTATACTGACTTAGTAAGTCTAGAATTGATTGACTTCAGAGTTGATTCAGGGAATCAGTGAAGGAAAGACAAGCATCCATACAGATCTTAGCATTTTCCTCATAGTTACAATAGGGCTGCAGATGCACCTGGCATCACATCTGCCTTCAAGATCAGAAGAAGAGCGAGACAGTGCCAGCCATGCCAAACTTTTCCCAGGGGTTCCTCCAGCATGGTGTTGCAGAGATTTCCAAGTATATAAAGGAAAAACATTTTTAGACTCCTGGTTCTTATAGGACCATTATGGAGGGGCTAGATAGTTTTCATAATATCTGAGAAATACAACTACCTTTCAGTTGGGGTGGGAGATGGTGGTTGTTTGTACACAGCAGCTCTACACATCCAGGAACATTCTTGCATAAAATGCCAGGAGACCCCTCTGGCCAGTGCATCACGGGCCAGTGCACTTGGTCAGCGTATATTGCTGTGAGGACAGCCAAGGGACCCTCAGTCAAGGAGGACAGGGGAATGCAGTGGATATTAAGCCAGCAGCCAGCCACATCCCCACCATCTCCTTTTTTCCTCCCAGGAGTCTGATTTGTGTTGTTTGGAATTAATCTGTGACTCTCCTTTCCTTCATCCATGGAGTTCCAGGTGGCACCACGGTGCTGGTGGAGCTGACCCCTGACCTCCACATCTGTGGCATCTGCAAGCAGCAGTTTAACAACCTGGATGCCTTTGTTGCTCACAAGCAAAGTGGCTGCCAGCTGAGTAGCACGGCGGGGCCGGCCCCCAGCACGGTCCAGTTTGTGTCGGAGGAGACAGTGCCAGCCACCCAGACGCACACCACCACCAGAACCATCACCTCGGAGACCCAAACCATCACAGGTACGGCGGGCGGGCGGGCGTGGGTTAGCGCTGGCCGGGCTCTGTCCTGAGCACCTCCATGGAACTGGTTAAAAGTATAGATTTCCTGGATCCGCCTCTCGGGTTGCTGATTCATTATTTTTAACAAGCTCCACTGGGAAGCAGCCGCCCAGCCAGGCGTGGGAACTGCTGGGTTAAAACAGTGTGTTAGCAGTTATGAATATTGACACATGTTACACGAAACAGACAAAACAAAGAGTTCTAGAACCAAAACCTCCACAGTAAGAAGAAAAGACTTGGCAGAAGATGCACTGAAGTTTTTAAAAGGTGATTATTTGAGTGGGGGGATTATTCAGTGATTCCTGAATTTACATGGCTTGCATAAAGACAGCTGCAGGGGTAGTTGATGTTAACCCCCAAACAGGCATTGGTGCCTCCCCTCTCCTGGACACAGCTCTGGGCTCTGTCCACTTACTCTGCTGAAAATAAATTGCAGGTCAAGCCGAGCTTAAATTACAGAAAACCATTAGCGTACTAAGATAAATACCATACACACAGAGAGACGTGTACACACAGAGACGTGTACACACAGACATGTACACGCAGAGAGACATGTACATGCACACATATACTTGTACATACACATACACACACACAAACATCTAATCTGTCTTAAGGGACCAGACAGATAACTTTAAAATATGACGTAGCTCATTGATGAGCTCATACAGGTGCTGCTGGGTCCTTGAGAAAATGGAGAATGTATTTTCTTAGCTGAAGATACTGAAATATTTTTAATAGTCGCAAATGGGTAATGTGACCAGAATGCCTTGTTCCATGTTTTTTTCCCCATGGACAGTGTACTTTATTACACTTGGTAGCATTCAGTTAAGGGACACTTAAAAGACAAAAGTATTACAGTAAAGTATGATTATTATGTAAAGAGTTACACATATTTTAACTATATATTTTTTATCTACCACTTTTTTTTAAATAATATACTAGTTTATTTTCACATCATTTTATGCATTTTTTCATATCAATTGTAATCCCCATGGGCTTCCCATCACCAAATCACCCATGTGCTATCACCATACACTCAAATTTTTTAATTAAAATATATATATACTGGGCCCTCCCTGGTGGCGCAGCGGGTTAAAACACTGCACTAAGAAGCTTAAGCCACTTCCGCATGAGTTCGATCCCCGTCTGCCCCAAAGGAGATCCACATGGGAGGCAGACCTCTCCTGACCTGCCCGCTGTTCTCCTCAGCAGTGTACTTCGTCAGTCTGCCTGTTCTGCTCCCCACTCTGTCTCTGGTGAATCCTCTCACCCTCCGCATCTCTAGCCTGTACCCCAGTACCCCAGTTCTGTATGAATAAATAAATAAATCTTAAAAAAAAAAAAAATATATATATATATATATATATATATACACACACTAATCCTGTACCTACCAAACAAGATAGGTTGTAGATCCTTCTCTTTCCCCCAAAAGTAAAAGAATCAAGTATGTGGGAGCAAATGAAATTACAATTTTTCCCAAATAAACAATGTATAGAAAAGATCCAAAGACAGACAAACAACTGAGAAACAGTTAACAGCAAATATGATGAAAGTCTAATGTCCTTCATGTATAAAGAACTCCTAAAGTCAATAAAGGTTGTGAAAAAGAACCATGTAGAAAAGTCAGTGAAGGGCAGGAAATGCTATACAAGAGCTCATTAACCATCAGGATGCCCTGTTGCCAGAGGGAGCGAGGAATCACAAATCACAGGAAGTGTGGGGGAGGGTACCATTTTTATTTTCTGGTGATGTACATTTATATAATCTGAGCAACTTTCTGATCTCTTCTATACTTAAAATCCTAAACTGAAAACCTTTCATATCAAATTAAAGTGCATATAAGCACATCACCCTGTAACTATACTTCTAGGTATTTGTTCTGAGTTAATTAATAATATTCATAAGTTAATCTCCATATATAAATATACAAGGAGATTTATAATAGATTGGGTTGTTGGAAAAGTCATGATGTATTTTTTTCTATGCTTTCTATACAAAAATTCACCATGACTGTTCCTACAATATGTTATAAAGGGGAGCTTTTGTTTGTATATGTCAAGAGGAAGTTAAATAGGTGAATATCAGGGATTCGGACAATGGAATATGACTTAGCCTTGAAAAGTCATAGCTGGTTCTTTGCACAAATATAGAAAGGTTCTCAAGTTAAGTATAAGAAAGTATATGTTTGTGTGCCTGTGCTGTATTATATTCAGGGGAAACTTCTAGAATAGGCACGGTAATGTTCAAGGGCACCTAGAGGTGCTTAAGTATTAGGGAGTGGTGGGGACTGGTGAGTGGAGGATGCAAGTGTCAGTGACTCATTCAGAGCTACAGCTACTCTTGGGTCCAGTCACTTAGACATTTTGCTTTCCAGAGAAGCTGAAAAATGTGCAATAGTCCACATTTAGAAATCTTGTTGGGCAAACGGAATATATCTGTGAACCTAGGTGAGCCCACCAGCATCTTAGGGCTTATTCTCAGTCAGTGTGTATCAGATAGCTTCTCCAGGGTTGGGGAGTAGAGAACCTCTGAAGTGGGGACCGACTTTCACCTTCTCAGCTGTCATCTGGTGCGCTGTTTGAATTCTTTGACAATAAGCAGCGTTTTGTGGTGGTTTCCTTAATACATTCCAAACAGTGTTTCTACTGAGTTTTTAAAACTTTGAAATAAATTAACTGATCACCCCACAAACCCACAAACTTTCATGAAAGTCCTACTTTCTCTCAAGTCTATCGTAGAGATCTGATCGTAGAGGAAATTGCCAAGAAAATGTTAAAGCTGAAGCTCTTGCAGCCGGACAGCAAGCTGCAGGCGGGATGAGACTCAGCCACCGCCAAGGCCCGGACAGCGCTGGGGTGTAGGTGTTCCAGCTTTGCCCTGCTGGTCTCCTGAGGCCTGGGCATGATTCCATGGCCTCAAAACGCAAGCTGCCAGTCACTCCACACACTTGGTGTCTGCCTGTACTGGGCCCCGTGTGATGCCCCTTCTGGGTTCTGCGTTTTTCTGGGTTCTGAACTTCTATTTACCGTGTTCCTGCCACCCCCCCCCCCCAGGCCCACAGACACCAGCCCAATCTCAAGACTTTAAGTTCCTGATGAGCTACGTACCGGGGACCTGGCGTCCTCAGTGTCCAGCTCACATGGCCCCAGGTGGGGGAGGAGCTCCGAGCTGCACTGCTGGCCTTGCTCCCCGTCTCCACCCCCAGCCCTGGACCATGATCAAGTCGCTGCATCTCTTGGCTTAATGTTCCTCATCTGTAAAATGGGGTTGCAATGGCAGCTGCTACTGCTAGGTAAGAAAACGAGGTGCCTGATAACCACGCAGTAATCATGGGGGGTTGGAGGACTGGACGGGCCACATAAAGGGCCTGAGACTCTACAGTTGGCCTTAAAGGACAAGCGCTTTCATTCATGTGCATGAATCATCATGACCCCAAGATACTTGTATGAAAGTTTGTGGGGTGATCAGAGCTATGGACATTGGTGGGTGGCTGGTGAGGCTTGCTACGTGCTGCTTCCTGGCCTGACCCAGCTGCTTCTCTGGAATGTTCCAGCCAAACAAGCAGAAACCCACTTTCTGTCCTTTCTTGCATACTATTTAGTTTGATTTTCTCAGCCCAGTTCTTCCCAAGTTGGGCTGCACTGTCCCCACAGGGGCCATTCCCAGACCTGCTCCCAGCCAGGCGCCCTCTCCTTCACCCCCTTATTACGGATCCCAGAGCCAGCCTGCTTCTCTGCACTTCGAGTCTCTGGGGCCCAGGCTCAGGTATCTGAATTTTTAACAAGCTCCCAGGGGGTCCCGGGCCTCCTCTGAGCATCACTGGCTGCCAAGGCCGCAGTCTGCCTGGCCCCCCACTCCGGCCGACTTCTCAGACACCGTCGCCCAGACATCATGCAGACACACTCCTGACCCTCGCCTTCTGATCACACCAAGCCCTTCTCCTCCCTTATGTCTCCTCTGCCTGGGGACAGCTGGCTGCGCAGTGAACTGTTTTCTCTGCCTATTAGCTTTGCAAACTGCTTATTGCTTGGTGTTTGACTTAAGAACTTAAAGCTAGGTACTCATGCTGCAGGGGAATACGTCAGCATTTACGTTGGTGGCTAAACAGCATGAGGCTTTGGAGTGAGGCCCTAACTCAGAGTGAGCACCGCATGGGACCTTCGGAGCCCTATGCGTGACTGTGGCAAGTCCCCAGACCTCTTGGGCTCTTGTGTTTCAAATGTGGCGAACAGTCACTAGGAAAGCTGTGGGTCTGGCAGCTGAGAGTCTGAGCCAGGCCACCTGGGTTCAAGCTCTAACTTGCTGACCAGGTAGTTTAAGGTCTCCTATCCCCACTTGTAAATGGAAGTGATGATAGAACCTCAGAGGATTCTGCAGGCTTCTACAGGTTCCTGCATGGAAGACTTTCACACCTGTCTGTGTGAGCTCTCAGTACTTACCAAGTCAGGAGACTGTGAAGAGTAAATGAGACAGCTCAGGGAAAATGGTACGAAACCTGGTTCATGGATTGACCTGGAATGATCTTTCCTACCTCTTTTGGTTAATGCCTACTCTCTAGGTCCCACGCTAAAAACCACCTCCACCTAGAAGCCTGCCGTGGTTTCCCCTCTCCCCCAGTGCTGAGGTTGAGTTTCATGCCACACGTCCCACCGAGCCTATATCACAGTTGGCAATTCGTTAGTTACTTGGTGACATGCCGTCGTTAGTCAGCCAGAGCCGTGAGCTCAGGTGCTGGTGGGTCAGGTAGAGGCAGTGAATACAGCAGCAGGTGCCGGAGGTTGGGGAACAGGAGGGCCCAGGGGCAGCCAGCTGAGAAAGGACAGCAACCTGGACCGCCAGGAGCGGCCATCAGCCAGGCGTTGGTGACAGGGGCTTGCTGGCTCTCCTGGGGGACCACTCCTTTCTGCCACGCGTTCTTTCAATCAAGAACGTCAGCACGAGACAGGTCCACTGTGTGACTGGCAGAACGGGACAGATACAAGGCCTACACAGTCCCACCTGAGCCAGGGGGTCCCAAGCGTCCTCTGACCTGAGTGACAGCTGCTGCCTTTCCTATCACAACGTTAGCCTCCTGTGGCCTCCATAACGTTTATTAGCTACTAGGCTGTCCCCCCTTGCTAAGTCTCCAGTGCAGGCTTCCCTGCCCTGTGTTCTCCCTGGCTCCTCTGACTGAGACCCTGCAGCTCCCCAATGTAAAGAGAGCTGAATGACAAGTGTGTCCCCAGGGGTCTCTGGCCAGAGGACATTGACATAGGGAAAAACCAGCACACCTCATTGATTTTTCAGCGCTTTTAAAAAATAATCTGAAGGTTTAAGTGGGGCTGTGGACCCCAGATTAGTGGTTTAGTTTCTTGATTTCTGGCCTGGAGACCTTTGGGCCAGCGGAGACCTCTGGGAGACCTAGCCAGCTGCATCCCCGCAGGGCGGACCCAGCACTTCCTAGCCGCTCAATTAAAAGGCTCTTGAATGAGAACAAGGAAAAGCCCCCACAGGCTCAATTCATTAATGTGTGAGGAGTCTGGGAGCGGGCTCCAGTGAGGCAGCCTTGGAACTGTTGTGCCAGGTGCAGGGCTGAGGTGATGGAGACACTTGTCCTCGGAGAATTCTAGACCCACCCAGGACGGGAGGAGGCTTCGGTTGTGAGAGAAGCCCACCTTCTGCCCAGCGCAGCCTGTGCAGAGACAGTGGAGTAGATTGGTCCCAGTGGGGAAATGATAAGATCAAATGTCTGTTAGGTCTTGGAGGACTCATTGGCCTTCCTCCTCTCTCTGGGAGGAAGGTGTGAGAAGGAGCCGTTTCCCCTGGTGGCTGCGGGTGGAGACCTCCGGCAAGCTCTGAGAACTGGTGAGAGCAGGGGCGTATGTGTCAGAGCCTGTTCGGGATGACAGAACCAGAGAGGGCTGCAGCTGGTCTCGACCCGGCTGCCTGGCCCTCCTGACACCGTCACTGAAGTCCTCATCCCAGTGCCTCCCAGAAGAAGCCCCGAAACGCCGTTGAGACATGCAGACACCCAGACCAGTCCCCCAGGGCTAACATCTCCTGGGCCTGAGCAGGGAGCTGAGCCTCCAGGCCAGGCTTGGGGCAGCGCAGAAGCTTCCCCCTGCTGGTAGACCAGAGAGCTGGGCGTGGGCGAGAGACAGACAGGGCAGAGAGGGGGCTGGTGCCCAGTTCTCTGCATCCTCACGCTGGCCGTGGCAATGGCCTTTTCCTTGATGCCCCCCACCATGGTCACAGGATAACTCCTGCTTTGGGCCTTGAGTCCAACTCAAACACATCCACAGAAGTGGACAGTGCAGCGTCTCTTCATCAGAGACACCCCTCCGGAATGCCACATCCCAGGGGCTAAGACTGGGGATGCATGCCCCGTTCCTGTGCCCACCCCCCTGGACCAGCGAAGGGAAGAGAGGGGCTCTGTCATGCCCAACCCCAAGGACTCTGCAGAGCCACACTCCTGTCTCCGCCCTGCTAGAATGAACTAGAACAGAAGTTCTCAAAGCTGGTGTGCGAAAGAATTACCTAGGAGACATAGAAAATAGATCTGTAAGAGACCGAGCGTGCTCCCCAGTCTCCGCGTGGGAACTCTGGTTGGTGACCAGGTTGGGAACCCAAGCACCAGGGCCCAGGGGAGGGACGGAAGGAAGGGGGCCCCCGTGCAGCAGTATCTGGTTCTTATCTGGCTCCCAGAAGGAGCTGAACCCACCTGGGTGGGTGAGTGGAGGGGTGGCCGGGAGGGGGAGGGAAGACCAGGGTGTGGGGGTGAAGTTCTGTTCCACTGAAGTCTGGGTTTTTTTTTCTTGTTTGGTGACTCCTTCCGCTCAGGATTGTTGTCTGCCTGTAACAGACTCCTCTTTGACTGTAGTTAAGCCACAGGAGATTTCTGTACATAGAAGGACCGGGGAAGTGAGAGCACAAGGGCAGCGATGCAGTTTGAGCTCAGAAAGACATGGACACCGGGAGCTAGAAATTTACAGGAACTCTTTAGATGCCACAGCACAAAATATGGCCCGTGGACCGAGAACATTGCCCTGGCTTGTTAGAAACAGACTCAGGGTCTCCCCAGAACTGAATTGCATTAGAGACTCTCCGAGGCGGTTCGAGTTGGCAGTGTCGCGGTCCAGGTGATCGCCCCCACCCCACTCACCACCACCCCCACCCCACCCCTTTTGATGAGCTCGTTTTTCAGAAGGAAAATCCACACCAAATCCATGTCTTAGATCTAATTCCTAATTCTGGGCCAGGGGGTCTGATTGGCCCAGCTCCTGACCGATGTCTGCCTCCAGACCAATGAGAGAGGGGGGCGGGGTCAGTGCTGCACACCTGTAGAGTGCCCGTGGGGGCGGGGCCGGGCACCTCAGGGCTCTCCAGGGCCGCACTTGTGTCTACTGCACCCTGAAAACCCTTCCAAAGAGCCCCAGAGTCTTTGATGTCAAAGCAAAAGAGGGGAAACGAAATTCGAGTCTGCATGTGAGTCAAGAGCTCTCTGTGTGAACCGTGAGCATGGTGCAGGGACCACGTTGGAAGAAATAGGAAGAAAAGAGCTTAGATTTGAACATAGGACAGTGACATAATGGCCTTCATCTGTAAAGATCACGTACAAGCCAGTGAGAAAACGTGAGAACTTAGTATTAAAAAAATGAGTTAATCCATAAAGAAGGGTACCAAATGGCTGATAATGTTCCAAATCGTTTCATCCTCACCAGTTGTACAAAAATGCAAGTTAAACTAAAGTGACTTCATTTTGCCTTGGGAAATAGTCTATTTGATGGTCAAGGTACAGACTAGAAATTGATTTTCTGGAAAGATCGTATAATTATGCACCTCAGACAATGACTTGACTATGCTTTTTGGACCAGTTCTTCAACTTGAGGAGAGTATCTGGAGAAAGTAGAGACCAGTTTAATTTTTTGATAGATGTCATTTATAAAAGTAAGTACATGAAAGCTTCCTCATAGTCCAAGAAAGGGAGCTGACACATTTAGCTAAGACGACGGTGGCTTCGTTAGGCCTTTCATGCAATCCTTAGAAGTTATGTTTTAGATGAGCAGCTTGGTGAAATACTATCATGTGGCAAAATTGTGTAACAATAAAGAAAAGAAGGATACAAAATTATGTAAGTTTTATACTTTGGATGTCTTTTCACAAAGAATGAATTGCTGTAGTCGATCATTAATTCAGCCAGTGTTCTGCAAGCTGTGGCCCTTGGCCAAGTCCTGTGTTGGGGGCCGGTGGCTCATCCAGCCACATGCAGAAGGGGATGGTTATTAAATAATCTCCCAGATAGTTTTTTTTTTTTAAGCCTGAGATACCTTTTTTTAAAAAAGACGTATTTGTTTATGCATACAGAACTGGGGTACAGGCCAGAGGCACAGGGGCGGTGAGAGGCTTCACCAGAGACAGAGCAGGGAGCAGAACAGGCAGATAGACAAAGTGCACTGCTGAGGGGAGCAGCGGGCGGGTCAGGAGAGATCTGCTGCGCCCTGTGGGTCACCTCTGGGGCTGGGATCGAACTTTCACTGAAGGTGGCTGCAGTCAGCTTGCAGTGCTGCGCTTTAACCTGCTGTGCCCCAGGGAAGCCCCAGATAGTTCTTTAATCACATGGAGATGAGTGCTTTGGAACAACAGCTTACAGTGAGCAGACAAGGCACAGGCATGTCACCTGTGCCAGCCCGGGGGTGATGGTTTTTTTCTTTATACTGTTCTCTCTTGATAAGAACAATTTGTATTCTTTTTTTTTTTTTTTAAACCAAAGAACGCATTTTTTTAATTTATGAAAAGAGAAAAGGAAAACCATGGATTTGCTTGTCATTGAAGTTGAAATAGGAGAAGCAGCACAGGTTGGGCCACGTGAACACTGCTCCCAGAGCAATTTTGTGGAGTGAGCCGGGCCCAAGGCCACCGGTGGGTGCCGAGCCCAGGGAGAGGTCTAGGTTCTCTGTGAGAGCACAGAACACCCTTGCACGCTAAACAGCTCATGGCCGACTGGCCAGTGCCCCACGACCCACCAAGACTAAAGGCAGCCAGGGCCAGGCCCCCAGGAGGCCAGGCCAGCAGGGGAGGTCCCCACGAGGCCAGGCCAGGTATGTGAGCTGCTGGGGTGCCCGGGGAGGAGAGCCCCATCTGAGCCCTTGCAAAACAGTCACAAAGCAGGTGACTGTGCCCTTGGGGACAAAAAGGGCTACAGGACTCCTGTGGGCAGACCTGCTTCCCGCCCACGGCAGAGGCACCCTGCCCAGCACACCTGGGCTCCGGGGCTCACTTCTGCCAGCTCCCGAGGCCAGTGCCCCTCGTTCTGCCACATCAGAGCACAAGACAAGTCACTGACTGCAGTGTCTGATTGCATAGTATCACCTGATAACTGTCCGGCTCTTGCCACACGTCCCGCCGGTGTGTTTTAACCTGGATCTTAGACACCAAGGTGTGAAGGCGGGTTGAAGGAAGAATATGCAGAAATGACCTGCTCCATCGGCCGCTCACCTGGGGCTGGCAGGTTGCTTCCTCAGCATCCGGCTCCCACTCTGGGGAAACCCCAGGGCTGGTTGTGAGGGAAGGTGCAACTTCAGGACACAAAGTGACGAGATTCGTTCCTCAGGGCCACCATAGATGGGGACAGCAGAGACAGAGAGCAGGCTGGTAGCAAGTTACTAAAGAAGGCTTTGGGGCGGGCCACTGACGTTTCTTGGGCTCGACTACAAGTGGGTGTTTGCAGAGGTGACCGCTGAAAGGCCAGGCAGGACGTGTGGTGGGACTGGGAAGCTCAGGGTCTCCATGCTGGGGTGCAGGCTGGACACCTCCACTTCCACCCGGTGTAGCACTTGGCTCATCACAAAGGTCTCAACTCTAGGGTCTGCTCATTCCCCCATTTTACTGCCCAAAAAATCCCTGAAGAGCAGAAAAGTGACTTGGTCACTTTTAGCCTCAGAGCTAGTGAGTGGTGGAGACAGATGCATGGGTCCAGGTCGCACGCAGAGGAGACAGATGAGTCTCGCTGCAGTGACTCCTGCACCAAATCCACAGCGACACCTGCCCGTGCAGGGTCAAGGCCACCTGAGGCTTTCTCTGGGACTCCTGCAGGGGGCAGTGTGAGGGAGGTGGGAGAGAGGGCGATCCCGATAAAATCAGCCCGGAATCCCCAGCCAGACCAGGTCGCGGAACCCCCAAAGCCCCTGGGTTGCTGCTGAATTCCAGGCAACTGCAGCCGAATGCTCATCATGTGAAATGGCACCTCCTTGCTGAGGCCTTCTAGCATCAGCCTGCTAAGAACCGCACGCCCCCAGCTCACCCTGTACCCTAGTTCTGCCCCATATTCTCCAGCACATTGCCCCTCCCCACTTGATAGACATTTACATTATTTATTGCCTGCACAGAGGCGCTTAAAAAGTATGTGCTGAATAAGCCAGATTTTCAGTGTTCACAGCAGCCCTGGGAGGCAGGAGTGGACATTGTCCCCATTCTCCTATGCGAAAGCTAAAGCTCAGGGAGCTGAAAAGCCCAAGGCTGAGTGTGTGAGTGTGTGTGTGCTTCCGCAGGTGTTTTGTGTGTGTGCAAGTGAACATACATACATGTAGATTCCTATCACTCCTTCCTCCCTTTTTTACTTCATCTGGCTTTTTTGGGTGCTCACTGTATTTTGGAGATCATTCCATAGCTAGTATATTTCATCCAGCTTCTGTGTTGCTTTTTGTCATGCAGCATAAAATATACCTTTCTGTTAGTAGAGCATAAAAGCCAATACCGGAGAGTACACGATCACTACGTGTGAAAGCATTAATACATAATGTTCCATAGTGGTTTTTTGAAGTAATTGAACATTTGAATTTGCGAGTAAAGGTAATATATTATGGTTGAAGGTTTAAGCAGGTTTTGGATTATATTTCTTATTTTAAGTTGAGGTAACATTGGTTTATAGCACTATACAAGTCTCAGGTGTGCAGTTTCTCACTTCAGCAACTACATATGCCGCCCCACACCCAGGGTCCAGGCCCCTCCACCCCACACCTAGTCCCTCCACCCCTCCCCTGCTCCTCTGGCCGCTCTGTCATCAGAGTCAACGACCTTGCTTGTTTGAATACCCTACGCTCTGAGAAAGCCCTTTCTGGCCTAATTGCCTTCTACTGGGGTCCTTAGGGTGACCTATGCCCAACTGCTTACTCCACCCCTCGAGGGGTGCTGTGGGTACCTGACTCCTCTGGTGTCATGCTGCCTCCCCGGAGACATTAAAGGTACAGGCATGGGAGGCTAAATGGAGCTTCATCCCACCCTGTGCACCCCAAATGAGAAGACACCTGAGGGGTGGAACCCAATAAGCACCCCCCTCCTGCTGTTCTGTGCTGTGACTCCCCAGACAGGTGTGCAGGCTCGCGGAGGGCAGGTGGGCAGGGAGAGAGAAGCCCCGTCCCTCTGTAGGGAGGCCAGGGAGCCGCAGCCTCAGATGCAGCACCCAGCACCTGCCTCCCAGGAGGCTTGAGGGGGGTACCAAGGCTGAGCTGTGGGGAGGGTCTGGCCACCCCACACACCGTCTCACCCACTCCTGTTTGAGTGCCTTCCAGCCATTTTGTTCAAAAAATTGTAGAGCAGAAAGTTGTGTTCACTGAAAATAAAGTCTCGGTGCTGGTGAGACAAGAGTTTACTAGATAAGCAAAATGAGGAGCAAGGTGGGAGCTAGTTGAGAGACGGGAGCCGAGACAGTGCCGTAAACACACGTTTGCAAGCAGATTCTGTAGGTAGCAACCGTGAGGGACTCTGAGAATGAGGCCTTCATGGGGGGGGCTTTAGCTCTGATGCCGGAGAGAGAATCCTTGGCTTCTGCTGAGAACACCGTGCTGCCTGTCTCCCGGACCGTCACCGGTGGGCAGGACTGGCTTTTACTCAGGCTCCTGCGCACAGAATGGGGCCGCAGAGATGGCTTTGCCCTCGTGCCTGCGGACCAGGCTCTGGGTCCCCAGAAAATGGGGCAGCGTGTTCACAGTCGGGGGGTCATCGTCACCCGACCTGGTTTTTGTACCCGAAGTCCTGTGTCCTGGGTAGGGACGGTTGGCCCCGCCCGGGCCTGGGTCACTCTTGGTCTTGGTGAGTCTGGTGCCCGGAATCCACAGGCAGCTCTGTCCAGCCGTGAGCAGCAGCTGAGTTTCCTAAGTCTCGCCCACCGCCGCCGCGGG
>NW_004567123.1:32413932-32414913 GCF_000260355.1 Condylura cristata | reverse complement strand
GTGGCCACGCACAGGGCATCCTGAACTCCCCCACTGCGCCCACGCGGAGGCCCTAGGCTCGAGCCCCAGAGCACCTCTGTCCGCACGAGACCAGCTCCCTTGCGTGCCTGGACATCGATTCTGTAACAGCAGCGGGGCCTGGACGCTGCGTGGTGGTGTCAGTGGACACGCCGTGTGGGTCCGTGTGCATCCCACCCTCTCTGTGGCCAGCTGGCCAGTGGACACTGGGGAAGGGACTTCACCCACATGTTGGTGGGTCTCATGAGCTGCAAATAAACTGTCCTGTGGGCAGACGTGCTCTGACGGTAAACGTTCATTCCTCTTGCAACAATTCTGTTAATGAAGTAAGACTCCTCTGGGACTTGCGTAGGTAAGACACAGTGTGTGCGCTACATGAGCAGCGTTTTTGATTATCAGCTGTAAAGTATTGTGCATCTTACAAACCACAGCACTTTAGATGAAGGAAATGTGTTTGTCTCAAGCCCCTCAAGGCTGGTGTCGTTATTGTTGCTTCTGTAGAGCCAAGGTAGACGTTGGCATTGGGCCTGTTGATTTCCAGAAGTATGTATGGGGGGGCCCTCCTTGGTGGCACAAGGGTTAAAATGTCAGCGCTATCAAGTTATCACCAGCCACTGTGGCCTGAGTTCGCTTCCCGGCCAGGGAGCTGACCCACATGGTGCGACAGACCTCTCCTGACCGCCCGCTGCTCCCCTCAGCAGTGGACTTCATCAGTCTGCCTGTTCTGCTCCCCGCTCTGTCTCTGGTGAGTCCTCTCACCCCCGCAGTTCTGGCCTACACCCCCATTCTTGTACACATAAATAAAGTAAATCTTTCTAAATTTTTTTAAATAAATTTAAAAAAAATTTTTTTAAGAACCTATTTTTTTTTTTTTTAAAGATTTATTTATTGTTGCATACAGAACTGGGATACAGGCCAGAGACTCAGGGGCAGTGAGAGGCTTCACCAGAGACAGAGTGGGGA
>NW_004567123.1:32405863-32412607 GCF_000260355.1 Condylura cristata | reverse complement strand
AGGACAGGAAGAATGAGCTTCCCTAGGCCACCTCCTTCCTGCCTCCACTTCTCTTCTTAACCAGGGAGGGGGCCTTCCACGGAGGTCACCCAGCCCTGGCCGATGTCCTCTCGGTCCTCATGGGTAAGAACAGGCCACTGACCCTTGGCAGTTAACGGGACTGGGAAAGCTACCTGGCTTATGCCTTCTCTATAAAGGTAAAGGGGACAGCTGTTGGGTGTTAAGAAAACAAATAAATTATTCTCTTTTAGTTTCAGCTCCAGAATTTGTTTTTGAGCACGGCTATCAAACTTACCTCCCCACGGAAAGCAATGAAAACCAAACAGCCACAGTCATCTCTCTGCCTGCCAAGTCACGTGCCAAAAAACCCTCAGCCCCACCTGCTCAGAAAAGGCTGAACTGCTGCTATCCAGGTAAAGGCAGCCTCGAGCCCACGGCGTAGAGGGTGTGACTCTGAACAGGGCCCAGGACCCAAGGCTGGAGCTCCTGACAGCTCGTTCTCCCCACGCTCCAGACTGCCTGGCTTAAGCCTCAGAGCTGGGGTGGGGGGTGCCCCGCCACCACATGTGACCTTGCCCATCCTGCCTGGTCACCAGGCACATGAGCTAAGGCAGGTGTCAACACTGACCCTCAAGTTGGCACTCATCAAAATTTCAGGTTGCCGTGAATTTTTCTTCCTGTGATCTAGCTTAAGGAGACACATCCAGAAAGATTTTTTTTTTAATTATAACGGCTTTTTTTTACATCATTTTACGCCTTTTCCATCTCAGTTGTCATCCCCATGGGCCTCCCATCACCAGATCACCTGTGTGCCATCACCATAGCCCTATGCACTTCTCCCCACCCCCACTCCACCCCCATAAAATGCCTCTGGTATATAGTTGTTCATTTTTCACCCCCCTGGTCCTTTACATTCCTGCTATGAGTAAAACCATCCAGTATTTTTCTTTTTCTTTCTGGCTTATCTCACTAAGCGTGATCCCGTCCAGCTCCATCCATGTTGCTGCAAAAGTGATGTGTTTTGTTTTTTCATTGCTGAGTAATACTCCATTGTGTATATGCACCACATCTTTTTAATCCAGTCATCTACTCAGAAAGATTATTTTGTCCTTTTTAAAAAACTTTATGTGAAAGTAACTTTAGACTGACCAAAAAGTTCCCAGAGGCTTATTGCAAATGTTACCATTAGCTTTGCTGTTCTTCCAAGGTATACATATATTTTTGGGCAGCCCATTTTAAAAGCAAGCTGCAGATATGATGTTCCTTCACCTCTAAATACCCTAGTGTATATCCCCTGGAAACCAGGAAGCTCTTTTATATAACCACAATATCATAATAAAAATCAGGAAATCAACGTGTATTACCAAATCTACTGATTTGATCATTTTAACAATTTTGATAATGTCCCCAGTATCAAAAGAAAAACATCTCCCCTGGTCCAGGACATCATCTGTGATACACATAACATTTGGCTTCTTTAGTTTCTGTGATCCTAAACTTTGTCTTTAGGATCGATAAAAATTACCCAGGTCCGTTATTTTGTAAAACGTGCCTCAGTCTGGGTTTGTTGATGTTTCCTCGTGGTCAGACTGAGGTTGTGCCGTTTGGGCAGGAAACACAGAAGACGGGATCATCTCTTCTGGGGGGGCTGGGGCGGGGTGCTCTCTGTCCCTTTACTCTGGGCCCACTGGAACTGTCATTGTCTGGGTCAGGGAGCTTCTTTACTCTCCAGTTTCTGTTTCCCCTTGTAACTCATCTTGCTTTGTTTGCTTAAGGTTGCCAATTCAAGACTGCTTACGGCATGAAAGACATGGAGCGCCACTTGAAAATCCACACTGGTGAGTGGCGTTTTCTTTGGCGTCTACCCCCAAACACGTGCTCCGTGCCAAGAGCCGGGGATCCAGACAAGTCAGGCTCATGACGGGCACCACCTCGGTGGTCGGCATGGAAACGCCGAGCAGAGAAAGTAAAGAGAGCTGCTGTTTCTACAAGAGATGTTGGCGGGAGAGGTTTAAAGCAGCAACATCTAGTGCTGAGCCGATGTGGGCAGCCCTGCATGGGGCTGGGATGGCTGCCGTCATCTCACAATGAGTCTGCCAAACTGGTTTAAAACTTAAATGTGCATATCCTCATTTTGAGGAGACGATCCTATAAATTGTGTGTTTGTAAGTGTGTGATGATGGGTGAAAGAAATGAAGAGGAAGTAACTTTTCTTCTACATATCATTACATCGTGTCATTGGGTACAATGAGGTACTTGCAAATTTGAAAGAAAAATTTAATACACATTTTATTTTTTTTTTAAGATTTATTTATTCATACAGAACTGGGGTACAGGCCAGAGGCTCAGGGGTGGTGAGAGGCTTCACCAGAGACAGAGAGGGGAGCAGAACAGGCAGATCGACAAAGTACACTGCTGAGGGGAGCAGCGGGCGGGTCAGGAGAGGTCTGCCGCGCCCTGTGGTCACCTCTGGGGCAGGCGGGGATCGAACTCATGCGGAAGCGGCTTTAGCTTCTCAGTGCTGCGCTTTAACCCGCTGCGCCACCAGGGAGGGCCCACATTTTATTTTTTTAAGATTTATTTATTTATGCCTTCAAGAGCTGGGGTATAGGCCAGAGGTGTGAGGGGTGAGAGGATTCACCAGAGACAGAGTGGGGAGCAGAACAGTCGGATCCACTGAGACACACTGCTGAGGAGAGAAGGGGGGAGACCGGAGAGGTCTGCTGTGCCCTGTGGGTCCCTCCCTGGCCACGGATAGAACTCGTGCTGCGGTGACTGTGGATACCTTGATATCGCTGAGACTTAACCCCTTGGACCACCAAGGACCCTTTCCCCCCTTTTTATAAGTTAATACATATTTTAAAAGGAGAGGAAAAGATCGCTATATGGAAAAACGAAAAACATAATTGTTTCCCAAATTTTCTATATAGAAAAGTAATTGCTTTAGGTTATTTTTAAACAAAGTGCTAGATTTCCATAAGTCACATGATGCAGATATATGTCACCAGAGTAAAAATGTGTATAGGTTGGGGTCACAGTGAAATTGGGCTTGAATTTCACTAATGCTATATGTAGCCTCGGCTTCGAAGGAGGAAATATCCAGTAGCTATTTCTAGCATTTCTTGGTGACAGGCAGTGACTGCCTTATTGTGTGGGGTCACTGTGAGAGCCATGGGACGCCTGTGGGCTTCCAATGCTGGCATCCATCTGTCAGGTGAGGGTGTGTAGCATCCCAAGAGCGCACTGCCATGGTGATTCATGGTAACGGGAGGCGGGTTCCAAAAAAACACGTGAAGGTCATGCCCTTACGTCTACCGCACGTCTTAGGCAGCATCCTATACCCACAGTGGCCGGAGCTTGGGTTCAGAGGGTGGTTTCTGCAGAAGCTCAGCCCTCATCGCCATCCTCAAGTGGGAGCTTTGGCAGCTGTCCTTACCTGGGTCAGCCTCAGAGAGAGAATGTGGTCCCGAGCACAGCCAGAGCAGGGCCTCTGTCCACAGAGCTCACGGCCCTCCACCCAGCACACACCCGCCTACACAGGCACAGCTCGGACAGCAGCCGAGGAACTGTCCAGCAGCCGATCATACTGGGAAATGGCCCCTCCCGGAGTCTGGGGTTGGACCGCCCAGGTTTCTGACCATAAAATCGTACATTTTGATAAACTTTAAGCTGTGTTCTTAATTCCAAGACACTTAATCTATGCCGATCATGACCAGCTTGGGCTAATGATCGATTTTAGCACTTACTCTCTAGGTTGGGCCCAAGTGCACATTTTCATATATAAAGTAAGCAAACAGGATCCTGACTGGCAGCCACTTGTATATCCGTGCCCCCAAGGCCAGCCCTGATTGTGCCGTGCACCCCGTTCTCAGAATCTGGGGTGCCTGCATGCAGAACTAGAATCACACACAATAGATTACTTTATCTGAACATATAAGTCACTTATATGGTCACTGCAGCCCTAGCTTTTTTTCATCGACTCTTGGACCTATTTCCACAGCCGAATATAATATCTGCTTAATTCTTTCAACGGCCTGATCAGGAATTGGTTTAGTAGTTTACAGACATGTTTACAGAGAAGTCTCTCATCCTTACAAATCACATGGTGAGATTTTATGACATAAAAAATGGTGTAGATTATTTTAAGAGCAGTAAAGTCATCAAAGAGAGGGTCAGTATTATATTGGGCTAAGAAAGAAACAGTCCTGGAATCTAATCTGGGAGGAGTCGATGAAATTGTTCAAAAGCTTGGAGCCTTCCAGAAAGTAAGTGTTAAAGTGGTTGTCAACTGAGAGGATTTTTATAAAACACCCCACCCCCTAAAAAAAAAGCTAGAGCACACGCACACGGTCTGAAGGACTGGAAAACACCCATGAGGAGAATAGCAGCTGTCCGAGTTGACAGTGGGTGTGTGTTTGAATGAGCAAGGACGTTGCTGTAACAGACCAACTGGCACCTGCCCCAGCCAGTGCTAAGTCATCTAGGACCAGCAGTGATCTGGGCAGAGGGCGGCTCTGTCCTGCAGTAGAAGAAGCGTAGGGACTGTGGGGAAGGTTTGCTTTGCCATCGCGACAGTGTGTTGTGTTCATCCCCCGTCTGCACCTGCTGCCTCACCTGCAGCTCACGCCCATGTCTTGGCTCCACCTGGCAGGAATTGCAAACAAAAGACAAGTAAAAAGCAAGCAGTTGCAATCACGCTTAGTGACATAAGCCAGAAAGAAAAGGAAAAATACCGGATGCTTTCACTCAGCAGGAGCAGAAAGGACCAGGGGAGAAAATAACAATAATAATGAACAGCCATAGACCAGAGACATTTCACGGGGGTGGCGCAAGGAAGGGATCAAAAACAGCGGGGGGTGGGGACTGCATGGGACCGTGGTGATGGCACAGGGTGATTTGGTGATGGGAAGCCCACGGGGATGACAACTGAGATGGAAAGATGCACAAAATGATGTAAAAATAAACTATTATATTAAAATTTTAAAAATAAAAGCAGCAGTTGCCTTTTACAAAGGGACACTTGTCCCTGCTCGGCCATTGTGCCCATGAGAACTTGGAGTCCAAATCGCACCAAGCTGCCAGTGAGACGTGAGGAGGGTGGTCTCTGCTTGCCAGGCACTTGCAAGGCTACAGCTTAGGGGTCCGGAGTATTAGGGTGTCTGCTGTCAACAGGGAGAACAAACAGGACAAGGCAGTTTCTCCTGCTGTTAAACTGTTATTTGTTGCTGCCCTCTGTTTTGAGTCAATACGAAATAGATAATCGTGGCAGGAAAATTTAGAAAATACCAAGTTCAGCTACAGAACTCCCCCTGCCCCCCCAAAGAGCGCCTCTTCACCAGTCGCCCCTCCGCCTCCCTGGGGTGTCCTCCGTCTCCTTGTGATCGTTGTTTGCTCGGAAAGCGGAAGGAATCAGCCTTGTTCTCTCTCGTCCTCTTTTCCACCTCGGTGCCGTCTGCGTGTGTCCGAAGGCGACAAGCCCCACAAGTGTGAGGTCTGCGGCAAGTGCTTCAGCCGCAAGGACAAGCTCAAGACACACATGCGCTGCCACACGGGCGTGAAGCCCTACAAGTGCAAGGCCTGCGAGTATGCAGCGGCCGACAGCAGCAGCCTCAACAAGCACCTGCGGATCCACTCGGACGAGCGGCCCTTCAAGTGCCAGATCTGCCCCTACGCCAGCCGCAACTCCAGCCAGCTCACCGTGCACCTGCGCTCCCACACAGGTGAGCCCCCGGGCTGCCTGGCTCTGGGCTTCCGCTCCCCGCGCTGGCAGCATTCGGCTGAGCGTCAGTCAGGGGCTGGGGGCCTGGGGTCCCCCCCGTTTATAGTTTTGCTTTTCACCGCCCAGAGGTGCCATTGCTCAGGGTATTTGCCTCTTTAGCTAACGCTGCAGTTGGTCCACTAGCCACGTGGGTCGTGGGGGAGGTGGGCTTGGTGAAGTGGAGCTGCAATCACTGCGTTCTTCATGCATTTCTGCATAGGCAGGTGCTGGGTAGACTCTCATTTCTGAAGTGTGCTGTGGTTGCTTCTGCATGGGACAGCTGGATGGGAACACTTGGAAGAGTAGCTGACTCCCGGCTGTGTTCTCTTGGCGCGTGCGATGGTCAGCTCCGGCGACAAACATGCTGTGTGACAACCCACGAAACCTCAGCAGCGTCTTAGCGTAGGCAGCTACTGCTCGTGTACTTTGGCTCAGGGAGGGGTTAGCTGGGCACCTCTTGGATCCAGGCTGGGCTTAATCACTGGTGTGGGCAGGCCGCTGTCCAGTGGCCTTGGCCAGGGCAGTCTAGCTGGATTCCCCATAGCTTTTCATATCCCTCCTCCAAAGACCAGTGGGCTCTCCCAGCTTGAATTTCTTATGCCAATGGCCCCTTGGGAAAGCCCGTTTCAAGCCTGTTGCGTTGAGGCTGCACATGGCCCATTGGCTAAAGCAAGTTGTGTGTTAAGCCCGGTGTCCAAGCTTAGAGCTGAGCTCACCCACCATGTGGTCACCTGAGGTCACAGGACAAAGGCAAGTAAGAGCAGTGTATAGGGGTCTGATTGGAGAAAGGTTAGAATCTGAGTCTTGCTATTCTGGCTCCTTGTCAAAGAGCTGAGGCTGTTTCTGCAGCTGCAGCTTACCCACCATGGTTCCCGTCTCAGTGACACGCAACACGGGTCGGACGGAGAGTCCGGATCACACGGTCCCTTCGGGTCATGATGGGGCCCCTCTGGGCCTAGACACTTTCAAAGTTTTTTTTTTTTTTT
>NW_004567123.1:32367974-32405343 GCF_000260355.1 Condylura cristata | reverse complement strand
CCCCCCCGGTGGGGCTAGAGGAGGGTCATCTTACCCTCATCCAGCCCTCATCCAAGTTTGTCATCTGTGTATGACATCTGTCTCTAGATCCAAGGAAAGGGAAACACAGGAAGCCCTGGGTCACCACACAGGTTCCTGAAGCCCCCGGACAAGTGTTTCCGAGCCCCCCACTGTCAGGACAGAGAGTGTGTTGACTGGGCTTCCACTCCGCTCCTGCAGCTTGACTCTGACCCCTGAAACACACTTTCCGTCACCTTCCTTTCTCACACACTTCGTAGCCGTTGGAGAAACATTTTCACCTTACTTCTGCCCATTGGAAATTGCGGTTCTTTTTAGGTTTTTGCTGTAGTCTAGGCTGGTGACCAGCGTTTCTAGTAGAGCTGTCTCAAAAACCCGCTGGGTTTCCTATGTATCCGTGTGCCAAAACATGCCCACCGTTCTTAGGCCGCTCTCCTGCCCAGCAGCAGAAGGCCTGCTCACAGAGGCCCTTGAGCCCTGCGCCTCATCCAGGGGAGACGTGCTGTTGCAGGTCCCACCTGCATCCCGATGGGGATTTCAACGAACAGACTTCGTACCCTCGTCGTCTTCTCTGAGGTCACTCCCCTGGAGGCCATCATCGCCCCCAGGTTTTTTCCTTCCTTTGAAAACCACTTGCTGACTGGAGGTGAGACTCTTGGTCTAGCCCAGCGCATTTCCGACGTTCTGGGCTCTATGCATTCTCTTTAGGAAACGGTCAGCTCTTTTTTGAGTTGGTCCCGGTCTTGTAACACTCTCGCAGGCATTTTGTAGGACACTTCCCCTGTTCTGCCTAGAATTCACCTCTCTGATCGCGTCCAAAATCCACCCGGTACATTTCCTACCTTCTCCGTAACAGCGGGTGAGTCTTACTGAATGTTTGCCGCTTTCCCGCCTCCACCTGCCTCTCAATCCAGCCTCCTCCTTCTAGACAACAGCTTTCACCCTGTTTCCAGATAGTAATATCAGATATTTGTTGTCACGATAATGCAGTATAACAAAATGTCGTACAGCCTTAGCCTCGGTGGACACAGCTGTTTCTCTTTTCTCTTCCCCTGATGGGAATCGGTTGCTTACTGTCTGGCAACTCTGCTGAACGTGGCTGTGCTCACTTAGCAGCCTGAGAGCCCTCTCCGGGGGGCTGGCCCAGGCTGGAACAGCCCAGCTCTGCTCCACATCTCTGTCACCCTTTGTGGGAGCAGCGGGTCGGGCCTTCTCTGGCAGGGGGTGAGGAGGCGCTGCTACGCTATCCACGTGTCGTCCCCAGACACTGCCTGTCTCGAGTCTGTCTGATGCACCCTCGGCCAAGCCCCATGACCGTGGGGCCTGTTGCCGGGGCAGGGAAGCTTACCCTGCCCTATCTGTGTAAGCAAGGGGACAGGGGTCGTGGCTACAGGGGCGCAGGGGGGAGGAGTGAGTTGGCGGTTTGGGGACACTGCTATAACCTACAGCAAGTTACCACACAGTGGGCAGGTGTGCAGTTGACGATCCTCCAGCCTCCATTAGGAGACTGTCCCGGGCCCCATGTGGGAAAGCGGTTCACAACCATTTTGTC
This sequence comes from Condylura cristata, assembly GCF_000260355.1. Classification (NCBI taxonomy): domain Eukaryota; kingdom Metazoa; phylum Chordata; class Mammalia; order Eulipotyphla; family Talpidae; genus Condylura; species Condylura cristata. Next base: position 32,403,773 of record NW_004567123.1, on the reverse strand, counting down.
CCCTAAAGGCAAACTTAGCATTTAGAGGAGCAGCTTTAAATTGGTCTGGAAAAAAAAGGTATTTGCTACAAATTAAAGCGTGTACTTGTCTCTCTGGGTGCTCCCTTGCCTTCGTCAGCCTGTGGCACCTGGGGTTTGCTTCTGCCCTTCCGTCACTTTGTCTATGCAGTGTCAGTCACCTCAGTGGCCCCCTAAATTCGAGACGAATCTGCCGGGTTAAGTATATTAGACGCTTCTTCACTGAAGTCCCAGCTCTAGACTGGGTGCTTGGGGGTGAGGTCGTGAACAGAAAGGACCGTGGCTCTTGGTTTGGCAGCTTAGGGTTTAATGGGGCTGCAGCTGGCTGAAGGATAAGTATGCACCTTGCTTAAGAAGTATGTGGTTAAAGACAAAGACAATGTATGAATTTGACTTTCGTGTCGAAAAGTGAGACTTGGCTCTCTGGTTTTTCTGGTTTTCACTTCTGCTGGCTGGTCTTAAAAAGAAAAAAAAAAGTAGCCAAAAGAGTGTCACATTTGGGCAGGGATATAATGGAAAAGCTAGTAGAACATTCCAGAATAGGGATTCTTACTCTGTTTCTACAGATCGCTCCTCCCAGGGGTCCATAAATAGATGTTAGGTTTTTGAACTTGGACGGGAAACAAGCTGCATCTTCATTTTCACTAACCTATACTGAAATCTGGTGTGCCCTTCAACTGTGTACTGTAAGTGTGTGCACTTAACACTGGAGGAAGTCACCCATCTTTTCATAGAGAGCTCAAAGTACCTTATGTTTTTATTCATTCATACAGAACTGGGGTACAGGCTAGAGGTGCAGGGGCGGTGAGAGGATTCACCAGAGACAAGTGGGGAGCAGAGTAGGCCGACTGAGAAGTACACTGCTGAGGGGAGCAGCGGGCGGGTCAGGAGAGGTCTGCCCGCCCTGTGAGTCACCTCCGGGGTGGGGATCGAACTCGTGCTGAAGTGGCTTTAGCTTCTCAGTGCTGGGCTTTAACTGGCTGAGCCACCAGGAAGTGGTGGCTCTTCTCTATTAGAGGGGTAATAGTCACTAGACCCGCCACTATTGTTACTTAATAGTTTAATAAAATACATGTTGCCATGTCATTCATTTTCTCTTTTAATATTTTAGTAATTATCTCACTACAATTCATTTCTTTTGTATTCCTATTGATTTTTTTCTTTCAGTTTAGTTTACTTTGTGCATGTAAACATTATTCCAAGAAATTGTGGGTTTCACAAAACTGTCAGAAGGGGGTTTGGTATCAAAAAGGGCTAAGAACCACATTGGAAGGTCAGAGGTCAGTGAATTTCCCTGTAAAGGGCCAGATAATAAATACTTCCCCTCTGGAGCTCCCCTTCACAGTGGCAGTAGATAAACAACATAGAACCAAGTGGATATGGCTGTGTTCCAATAAAACTTTATTTATAAAGGCAGAGTGGGGGCCAGATTTGGCCAGCTAATATTTATTATACCTTGCCCTAGAATTCAGTGCGCATTATTTGGTGTTATTAAGCCACGCAGAGCATTGTTTGGGTTGAAGCGCCTTGGTTTTTTAGAAGCTTGTTTCATTTGCTCCCCGCCACCTTTAATTGCATTGATCAAACAGTTTATGATGATGTCACCGACCTTATGCCAAAACAACAGGGAACAGCCCAGGCCTTTGAGCCTCTGGCCTAAGAAATGCGAACACGGGTCACGTGCGCGAATGATCAGGTGGTACCTAAGAATAGCAGCTCTGGAGTCCGCCTGGAGCCTGCCGCGCCCGGCCTGGTGACCGCAGGGGTCTTTCACATGAATAACAGGTTAATGACACTGATACTAGAACCGACCTCAGGAGAAGCGTGGGGCGTGAAATGAGCACAGCCAAAGAATGTTGAGTCTGCTGTTACTTTGCTTAAACAATGTCAGGCAAGTGACCCATTTGCCTGACTTTGCCGTGATTTAGATAATTCAGACTTGGCACTTGTTGAGGATATAAATTTGGGATGTCATGTCCATTCAGATGTTTGCAAGTTCACTTTCCCTGCTCATCTCTCAGCAGATACGAATTAAAAAAAAAAAAATCAAGCAGCTGGATTTGTAACTTCACCAGTAAAGAGCACACAGCTGGCAATGTGGGATAAATAAATTTGGTGCAATAAACACGTCTTTATTAATAAAAATCTGCATGAAGTCTAAGCGGGGCATTCCAGTCATTGTAAAAAGGATATTCTGATGAGTGAGACGCAGCTGACCGATACGAACATGTGTCTTTGAATCTGTTACAACATGTCACCCAGTCAAAACCAGCGGATCGTGCAAAGTCCTACACCTGTGAGCAGTTACCTAGCCGCGGGGCGCGGGCACTTACCCATACAAACTGTAGAAGGACCGTTTTAAAGCCTGTCCCTGAATTACGTGCAAGTCTGGTTTTATGCGGGGCAGTTCAGGCGCTCTCCTCCGTCTCCAGTTTTCCTTCTGGGTTTGGTGAAGGTGGAGGAGGTTTAGATTTGGGGGAAAGGAGAAGCCCCGCCTCCCACCCAGCCCTTTTCTTCTCTCCCAGGGGCTGCTAGGAGCTGCGGTTTAGAAGGTCTCCGTGCGCGCGCCCCGGTGTAAGCCATTTTCTGGTGTGTGCTTCGGGGGGGTCCGCTCTGCTTGTTGCCTGCTCTTATGGAAACTCACCTTGTGTTGACAGGGGACGCCCCCTTCCAGTGCTGGCTCTGTAGCGCCAAGTTCAAAATCAGCTCGGACTTGAAACGCCACATGCGCGTGCACTCGGGGGAGAAGCCCTTCAAGTGCGACTTCTGCAATGTCCGCTGCACCATGAAGGGGAACCTCAAGTCGCACATCCGCATCAAGCACAGCGGCAATAACTTCAAGTGTCCGCACTGCGACTTCCTGGGTGACAGCAAAGCCACCCTCCGCAAGCACAGCCGGGTGCACCAGTCGGAGCACCCCGAGAAGTGCTCGGACTGCAGCTACTCGTGCGCCAGCAAGGCGGCCCTGCGCGTGCACGAGCGCGTGCACTGCACCGAGCGCCCCTTCAAGTGCCATTACTGCAGCTTCGACACCAAGCAGCCCAGCAACCTGAGCAAGCACATGAAGAAGTTCCACGCGGACGCGGTCAAGACCGAGGCCTTGGAGAGGAAGGACGCCGGGCGCCAGAGCAGCCGGCAGGTGGCCAAGCTGGACGCCAAGAAGACGTTCCACTGCGACCGGTGCGACGCGTCCTTCATGCGGGAGGACTCGCTCCGCAGCCACAAGCGGCAGCACAGTGAGTACAGTGAGAGTAAGAACTCGGATGTGACGGTCCTGCAGTTTCAGATCGACCCCAGCAAGCAGCCGGCCACGCCCCTTGCCGTGGGGCCCCTGCAGGTTCCCCTGCAGCCCAGCCAGGTGCCCCAGTTCAGCGAGGGGCGGGTCAAGATCATCGTGGGCCACCACGTGCCGCAGGCCAACACCATCGTCCAGGCGGCGGCGGCCGTGAACCTCGTGCCTCCCGCCCTGGGGGCGCAGAACGCAGAGGGGCTCCCCGGGAACAGCCGGCTGCAGATCTTGCGCCAGGTGGACCTGATCGCCCCTCCGCCCACCTCGGGGTGTCCGAGCGAGGCGGGCGGCATGAGCCAGCCGACTGTCCTGCTGGCCACGCACGACCAGCCGGACGGGGCCTCCCTCCACCAGACTCTGCTCCCCAGCGCCCCGGGCGGCCCCCAAGAAGCCCCCGGCAACCAGACCTTCATCACCAGCTCGGGGATCACCTGCACTGACTTCGAAGGCCTTAACGCGTTGATCCAGGAGGGGACTGCCGAGGTGACGGTGGTGAGCGACGGCGGCCAGAACATCGCCGTGGCCACCGCGGCACCTGCTGTATTCCCCTCTTCGCAGCAGGAGCTGCCCAAACAGACTTACTCCATCATTCAGGGAGGCGCGCACCCTGCCCTGCTCTGCCCAGCGGACTCCATTCCCGACTAGCCTGCACAGACCAAACGGGGTGGGGGGGGGGGCGGGCCCCAGACTCTGTCAGGGGTTTGCCCGGAATGTTTTGAAGAGTTGTTTGCTGTGAGCTGTCTGGCCCCGCCCTCGTAATAAATTGTAATTTTATACCGCCTCCTCTGATCTCGTAACGCCGTCATAACGGGGGGCACCCCGGAATCGCCGTGTTTCAGCTGTGGTGGAATCTTAAATGTGATCAAGATGACTCCGATTAGGGGTTGGAATGAAATGCATTAAGTAGTGAATACATCTGTTGTTTCCAACTTGATTTCCCAACTCTAATAAAGGGTTTTTTCCAACTCATTAAATTTGTGTAGAAGGTGGTACTTCCCAGCCTCTTAAATTCCCATTCTGAAGTACCCACCCAGAATCTGGGGTCTCAGGACACCCACGCAAAGCAGTTGGCATGAAGGACCATTTCCTGCACATTGCATGGATTTGACAACCTCCCACCCCCAGCCCCCCAAAATGCTTAGGGCCAATAAGCAAAACAGGAATAATTTCTTCATAAATTGATATATGAATAAAACATGCTGAATGTTAATGGTACTTTAAAGTCAGTGCAATTTGGGGTTGAGGGGGTGTGGATAACCATATAATTAAAGAGAACTTGAGGACGCAGGTTTTTAATCCTATCGTAAATACATAAATGCCTGACCTCCTTCACAATCAGATTAAGTGTGTGTGCGCCTGACCTGATCCAACTATGTTTTTCTGAACCAACAATTTAACATTTGAAACTGACAAACCTGGTGGGTCTGTTTGGCCACAAATAGAACACAGTTTTCACTAACCGTCAGGACGGCTTTCTAGGATGCATTGTTTTAGATGTTAACGTAGTTGTAGTTGCCGTTCTAGGACCTGAGACCGGGGATATATCTACTACCTTGAGAGGGAAATTCAAGGTTTTTTCGGCTTCGAGTTGAAATACTTTGTGAGCAGTAGGTGGCGCCAGAGAGCAAGCTAGCGTGGCCCGGGCTTTCTGCCCGTAGCCTGAATTGGGTTTGGAGTCTGATTTCCAGCCTCCAGATTTCCAGCCTCCAGGATGACTTCATGGTCCCTTCACGCTAAATGAATGGACGGACGGTCGGATGAAACGTGCTCTCACAGATTGTGAGTAAGGATTGCTTTCAAAGAAGCATAATTAAAATGCATGGGAATGTTCAGATCCATTTTTTACCAGTTTCACCATTTATTTTCTTCCCTAAAACACAAACCTATTTAATCAAAATTGCCATACAGATCAGCTCACTTTGACATAACGCTATCATTTTTCCCCTTGATTTTTGTTTTTGGTGATAACCTATGAAAGGTAATGCTGGGGACCTGGGGATTTGCCTGTTGAAATGCAAAGTCGGCTCCCTGAGAGGTGGATGGAGTTTCAACTGGTTTTAATCCCCTTTCTTTCATATGTGAACACAGTTTTCATAACGCGCAGTGTTTTCATTCTCAGAAGTTCTTTCGTGTCAGCAATGGTAATGATGCGTTGTTGGGTATCGTTGTTGGGTATCGTTTGGAAGTAGTAAAATTCACAGCACGTCGTGTTAGCAGTTTGATAACTCCGTGCTTCAGAATTGCAGCTTGAGGGGCTGCAGGAGGCGACTCAGCGCTTGGTTTCAGCTGGGAAACTCGAAAGCTTTTTGCCCATGATTGTAAATGTGGTGCATGTTCCAAATAGAACATAAGAGAAGCACATCACATTCTTGAGGGAAATGTTAGAAAATGCAGAAGTGGTGACCATCTTGATGGACTGAATTCTCATCTCTTTTTTTTTTTTTTTGATGCAGTGTTTCTGCTCTCCAGTCAGGTGCTGCAGTGGAGGGTGCTGTTTTATAGCTACAAACTATCTTGCTTGACATCTGTTTCTCTACCCAGCTAGTCAAGCCAGTAATCTCTAGCCTCCTGCCCTTTTTTACCCCACCAGAAGTAAGTAACAGTCCACTTCTCTGGACTCAAAAACTAACAGAACAGACCCTTACTGTTTTGTAGCAATTGTGTCCCATGAGTCAATACAACTGTCCCTAACTTTTTTTTTGCCCCGATCTTTTTTAAAAAAAGTTTTATTTATTTATGCACACAAGAACTGGGATACATGCCAGAGGTGGGGGGCTGGGGGAGGGGAGGGGAGAGGACTCATGAGCTGCTTTTTAAGTATGACCATATCTCGCTTGATTCCTTCATCCTTATACTCGTGAAAGTTTGAGCGAAGCTTGCTTTTTCTTGCCCCTGCAAACTACAGTGTGCTACATGATTCTGCACAATCCGCGGGGCTATTTTTCACCCTGTAGGTTAGAGCTCCCAGGAGTTTTCTGTGGCCGGAAATACAGAGTTGCAGGTTAAGTGGGCAACGTGGCTTCCGAGCGCGGGTCCCAGCCGGAGCTGATGGCAAGATCGTGCGTCGACGTCGCCTGTGGGCTGAGTGAGGTGGGAGCCGGGGGCAGGTGTGCAGCGCGAGACTCCGCGCACAGTCGAGCGCGCATCTTGCTGATCCCGGAGCTGGAAGGTCGTGCTCCCGCATTCTTGCATGTGGGTGCAGAAACGTGGCGCTCTAGACCCGGTTTCTGCTGCGATCGCGGGGTTCCCCGTCCCATCCGTGTGGTTACACGTTCCTCGCAGTGCGTTCCGGTGACTTCAGCCCCTTCGCTTGCTGCACCTGCAGAAGCAGCAAAGCCTTCTCTTCTGCTCAGGTCCGAGCAGCCCTTTCCGTTCATGTTTTCGCTGTTTGCGGATTAGTCCCTGTGCTGCGGCCACCTGTCCTGTGCAGCTTCCCGCCCAGAGCAGGGCCGATCGTTACAGCTCAGAACCACAGGGTTGACTTGCCGTGCAGCGAGGTTCCGGAATCTATCCTGTCTGGCACCTGCTGGACGTCATCACTTTTGCCAGCATCCCGTTTTGGGTCCTATTAGCATTAGCGTGGTCTCGGACTCTTAGACTTCCGCCGCCACCCTGTAGCCCAGACTTCTTCGCCAGTCTTACATATTCATTGTTCCAAATAAATTGTCACTTTACCCAGTATCTCTCTCACCCCCCCAAAATTTTTCTTTTGAGGATTTTGATTAAAATTGCTTCTGTGTGACAAATGAGATTATCAGAAGAACGAGTTTCAAGCATGTTAAATTTTCCACCCAAAATTGTAAACATTATTTAACAAAATTATATCATCTCTTTATATATAGTCTATTTTTATTATATAAGATCTATATTTTTATTCTGTAATTTTTTTAATTGTGTGTGATTATAAATAGAATTTTTTCCTATTTTAAAATAATTCTTGTGAAATATTTATAAAATGGCTATATTTGATAGACTTATTGACATTGAACTGCCATAGCAAAAATTCTTACTAACGAAAATAAGTATTTACTAGAAATTCCTGTTCTCTGAAAAAGATGATTTATGATGGTTCAGAGAGCCATCTCACTTCTAGGTTGTTTTACCTTTTCCTAGCAACACGCTATACCACATATTTCTTTTTCCAATTTTCTGACATCGTTGTTCATTGTTGTCCAATATTTGACTTTCCCCCTCAGGTGTGGTCCTCTCAGCACCTGTGAGCCATCATCACAGTCTCTGTCCTCTTCTCTCCTGTGTTTTGACTCCTGTTTCTCCCCTCCCCAGCTAAATACATCAGATCTTTGATCAGCCTGCAAATTTTGTCTTTTTCCTCACCCTTTGTTCAGTTTCCCTATATTCCACCATTAAGTAAAACCATCTGATTTTTTTCTTTTTCCTTATGACTTTATTTCACTGAGCATTATCCCTTCCAACGTCATCCATATTGCTGAAAATTGCACAAGCTCTTCTTTTTGATGACTGAGTAGTATTCCATTGTGTATCTATACCACCTCTTGACTTAGTCACCTGTTTTGGGGCATTTGGGTTGTTTCCATGCCTTAGCTATTGTAAATAGTGCTGTGTGAGCACAGAAGTGTAGGTTTCCTTTCAAATTATTGTTTTTGTGTCTTTTGGAAAGGTCCCCAGAAGCTCGACCACATATTCAAACATCCAAGCATGTCGATACAGCTGGTATCCTGTCTTCTCTGCTTTTTATTTGATTGACTTAGAATTTCCCAATTTAATCTAATATATGCTAGTTTTGGAGTGCTGATTTTTATAGAAATTAGGTCATTTTCTACTAGTCAGTTTTCATTTAGAATTTTTATCAGGATGGGTACCTAAATATTATCATACAGGACACAGCTATTTGAGTTTTGTGCTTCCATGTACTGGTGCAGTGATATGGCATAGGATACAGCCCAGTGGGTCACTTTGCATTCTGAAACTCACTCTTGCTCACACTAGGTTATTTTCTTAACATGGCCTGCCTAGACTTCACTTGGTAATAGTTTACTCAAAATTTTCACTGAAAGTGTACAGATGTGAAATGATCTCTGGTTTGGTTTGGGTTTGGAGCTCTAATTTTTGCTTCTTTGTTTTAGGTTGTGCTAGTGCTACCTTGAAAATAAATAGGGGTTCTTCCTCACTGATCAGTGGCCAGCAATAGTTGGCTGTGTCGAGAATTCTCTGGTTACTAGCTGGGCACATCCCCTTTGCATTTTTCTGTAATGACTGGCCTGTTCAGGTTTGAGAGGAGGGGTCAGTTTCAGTCACTTAATTGTATCAAAATCATTCATTTAACTCAAAACTTTCAAGTCTCTAGATCTACAATTCCATTTCACATTCTCTTTAAATAACTTTAAAATCTTTGGCACTTGGGGCCTATCAGCTCTCTCATTGAATTTTTAAATATTTTCAGATTCTCAGTTACAAAGAGTTTGTCTGTTTTGCCCTTTGGATCTGGAGGGCACAGCAGAAGAGTTTCCCACAGAGCAAGAGTTCTGCTTGGGCTGGTTGAGCAAACAGAACATCAGACAGACACAGGAGAAAACAGCCAAAATTCATTATACACGTCCTGGGAAATGTATATACCTGTACATTCCACAGTAAATGGGACAGACAGAGGGAGAGAGGAAGGGTCCCCCAAGAAAAGGAGGGATGGAAAAAAGCAGATACTCTGGACATGGTGGGGAAGTCTGTTCAAATATTGGGGGAGCCCTCTCCTTCATATTCAAGTAAAAGCAAAGCTTCTGCTTTTATTTGTTCTTTCTCTACATTCTTTCTCCTGCTTTCATTTGCCCCACCCCCAGGGTTTATTTGTTAGTTCATTACCTGTGTGAAGTTCACTGGCACCTGTGTGAAGTTCAATGCTTCAGAATAAAAGCATTGAAAGCGTTATGACCTCATCTGTGTTAAAAGATCATTTTCTAGGTTGAAATCCATGAGCATCCTATAATAGAAAATGAACATGTGTTAGAGATTTTAATTCATTCATTAATGAGCAAACCAGTAAGACATTACAACAGCTCCTGGGGATTCAACCAAGACTTACCTGCATGGATTTCTGGAATGCTGACATGCACTTACAGACACAAAAAACAAAGGGGTCAGTAGCTTCCGGGCAAAAATCAGCTGCATTCCATGAAGCAGAGTGTATTTGCATTCCTGTGGGCAAGTTATTTGCATTATTATATGTTCCTTATAACTTAACGAGGTTGTAAAATACCTCAAGGACAAAGACACTCACCCCCACAGAGTCAGATAACCCGCTGGAACCCGCTGGCGACAAGTCATCCCTTTTGGCTCTTCCAATATGTTTCCAAAGTTTTCAAGGCACCGCAGCATGTAGGCTCTGGGGTGGATGGGCTCCCGCATGGGACTGCGCTGCTTTTCACTGTCAGGGTCAGCTGGTGGGTTTTGTGGGCGGGGTGTGGGGAGGCTCCCCAGGACGTTGTAAGGTTGGTAATTTTCAGATGGCTGCCACCTGAGAATGGATGTAGAATATGTGTATTTTGTGAGTTATTACTCTTCCTGATGCCATGTACAGTGCCGAATTTTATAAACATTGGGTAAATCTCTAGGAATCAAACATGTTGGCTTTCTTATTTCTTCTAATCCTTTCACTTTTTGTCTATTTTGGCAAAAATATTTTGTCTACTTTGAAAGAAATATTTTAAAACCTCTTAATGTGGTTTTACTGTTGTTGGTTTTTTTTTCATTAAGCTATTCTTCTATTACCGGGCTATTACATTTTGCTAAGTGTTTGATGTCTATACTTCTGACTGTTATATGTTCTTTTCCAGTTTTCACTTTAATCTTCATTATGTACCTATTTCCATTGAATAGCTTTTGACCTTAAATTACACTTTATCTCATAAGAATACTTGAAGCTCTAGTTTATATGAGTTTACACTTACTTGACCTATCTTTGCCTCGTCTGTTTTATACTGTCTGTCCTTATCAGCGTCTCTATGTTTTCGGTAGGAAAATTCAAATCACTTGTATGAGTCATAGTCACTATAGATAGTACTGTACTTTATATCTTATTTAATAGCATCCCTTTTCTTTTTGAAAGTGCCTACATATGTCTTCAATCCGCCAGTAGTTACTCTCCAAGCATTTGCACTTACTTTTATTAATATTGCATATCAATTAATTTTTTTAAGATTTATTTATTTGTGCATACAGAACTGGGGTACAGGCCAGAGGTGCAGGGGGGGTGAGAGGATTCACCAGAGACAGAGCGGGGAGCAGAACAGGCCGACTGACGAAGTACACTGCTGAGGGGAGCAGCGGGCGGGTCAGGAGAGGTCTGCCGCGCCCTGTGGTCACCTCCGGGGCAGGCGGGGAGCGAACTCATGCTGAAGTGGCTTTAGCTTCTCAGTGCTGTGCTGTAACCTGCTGCACCACCAGGGAGGGCCCCATATCAATTAATTTTAAATAAATCTTTCTATATTGAATGGAATTACTAATCCTGCCAAACTTCACCAAGAAGTCCTCTCTCTCATCTCTTGCTTAAACCCCCTGCCCCCAAGTCCTGAGCTCACTGAGACACCAGTGACTCCTTCCAGGCTGCTGGTTCCACCTTCTGGTATGTCTCTCCCATTTTAATTCCCAAATCACCACCGTCCCTTCAGATTGAGCCAAAGATCCAGCATTCACGCCCGCTCCCCCTTCGCGCGTCTTCCCAGATGTGTCTTTACCTGGTTTTTGGATGAGTAGGCAGGTAAAGGTGTGGGCAGCCCTGTCCTCACAGTAAGCTCACCTACTGTGTGCCAGGTGTAGCTAAGCACTTCTCTGCTACCTCCCACAAGCAACTCTCAAATGATCAACAGGAAAGCTCTGAGGTGTCCCCAGGTTCCACAGGGGCACCCTTTAGCCCCGAGAGCACACACCTGCCCGCACATGTCAATGTGTCTTGTCTTAACTCCCAAAGATATATTTGCCTGCATTCTTAAAACGTGCTGTCCTCAGCAATCAACCTTTTTTGGACAGAAAAGTTAAAGGTCAAATTCTACTTTGAAATATTCCTTCAATCAATCTCTTAATTTTTTTCAAAATGTTTATTACCCGGTGCTAGAGGAACTGTTTAGGAGGCAAGCTTCTCCTGCTCACTTTGTGGTTCTTGACCATGACTCTGCTCACTTCACTTGGGCCGTCTTCAGTATCCTCTATCCCTGAGGGGGACTGCACTCACTTTTGAAAGGGGCGGCTGAAAGGCTCTGGATACCAGCTGCTGTTATAGGCGGTCGGTTCCGGGTCGGCTCATTCTGGGCACAGGCATGGAACTTCCCGGCGCACATAGAGCCCTGTTCACCGGGTCACACCACGAGTCACTGCCTCAAGGTGGCTCACTCTTGGCCATGCCGTTCTCTTGTCTTGAGAGCTGAGCTAGAGTCTAGCCACTCAAATCCCAGGGAGAAATGCTTAGGATGTGTTCGCTGAGCGCATGCATTCACTTCACTGAGAGCCTACTATGTACAGGTCTGGAGCTTGGGGAGGCGTTGATGCAGAATGGGGCCCCGTAGGGCTGCTGTTGGGAAACTGGACAGTAGTAGTGTTCGGGTGCAGGTAACCCCACAGTGCCTCAGGGGCAAGAGCTCAGGGGTCTCTTATGGGGACAGAGGGTACAGTCAGGGAGCACGCCCCTGAGAAGTCTGCAGTGAGGGAGGGAGGATGCTTGTAGATACCAAGAGGAAGACAGCTCCAAGCAGAGGAAACAGCAATACAGCACCCCTAAAGTGGAATTGTGGGGTGTCTAGGGTTAGGATGGCCAGAGAAGAGTGAGCAAGGGAAGGAAGAACAGGTGCGCAAGAAGAAAGTGGGGTGTGGGCTGTATCCTCTATGTATTTTTTGTACCTCTGTACAGTTTGCAATAATAACTAAAACAATCACAGCCACTGCATTCATTCAGCACATACTGATGGCTGACAGGTAACTGCTTTTCCCTTGAGCTGTCCTTTATGTTGTGTCATAACCATGTGGGGAAATAAGAGGTTGATTGAAGGAACATTTAAAAGTACAATTTTCCCTATAACTTTTCTGTCCAGAAAAGGTTGGTGGGGAACGAGAGATGAGGTCGTGGCCCTCGGGGGCTGAGTCCCGCAAGCCAAACACACAAACACTTGTCACAGCACGTAAGCACTCTTCCAGAGGGCACAGAAGCACAGTGGGGATCCCCTATAGCCCAGATTTGGAGGCTCCTCGGGATAAACAGGAGTTACGCAACTGAGCAAGGAACGGAGACGTGAGGGCCCGAGCATTCTGCGCGGGCTTGAGCGTTAGAAAGTCTGGAAGGGGGCATGTGTAACTGGAGGGGTTTTTTTTTAGAAGGGAAAAGATAAAGAGAACATTATGTAGGTTAGCTCCTGGGAAGGTTGTTTGTATCTGAAAGGAAATACCACGTTGATACCTTATGGTATATATAAGACAATCGGATGCTTCATCCAAACTATAGCACCTTTGAGAATGAAGTGGCCCTAGTTTAAATTTTTCATTCAGTAACATTGGTTTATATATTTGTATTACGTGAGTTTTAGGTGTACAGCACTAAGTCAACATCTGTATATACTATATTAAGTTCACCACCAAAAGTGTAGTTTTCATCCTTGAACCTACAAGGGACTACTCTGACTCAATCACTTCACCCCTCTTCCCACTTCCCACCACCATTTTGTTTGTGTAGTCTAAGCATTTGTTTTGTCTTCTTTCTTTGTTCATTTTGTTTCTTTACCTTCCACATGAGTGAAATCATTCAATATTTATCTTTCACTGAACCTAACACCCTCCAGATTCTACTGCATTGTTGCAAATGGCAGGCTTCCGTCTTTTTCATAGCTGAGTAATATTCCTATGTGTGTATGTAAAATCATCTGTCCATGGGACTTTTAATTATGGGGGTATTATTTATGATGGGAGAACAGGTATTAATCAGTTTCCAATATGCTGCTATTACTATGGAGGACCAAGTCCAGAAACTATAAAATAATAACAAATGATTCATCCTGGTGATAGAACATATCAGTACAAGGCATTTCACAGGGGTCAGTTTTTCTAGAAAAATAACAAACCACATGCCACAAAGCTAGCCAAAGTTTGGGTTTTAGACCTGATGCCTTAGAAATGCTTTTATTAAAGAATATAGACATATCTATCAGTCTCTGTTGATCTGTTTTACTCAAGCTGTGTGATTGCACTCCTAGTTTCAATTAGTAGCTCATGGTAGTTAGACCATTGTTTCCAAGCCCACACTTTTCCCAGTACAGAATAATAACCAGCCTCCCCTGCCCACTGGCACCATGAAATATATTCCTCTTGCCCCACTGACTTGGAACAAAGCCATGTGACTTGCTTTGACCAGTGGAATTTAGATGAAAACCCTGTTGGGAAGAGGGGCTAAGAAGACGCCCGCCTTCCCGTACAATCCAGCTCATTCTCTTGTGTTCTGTGATGTGTCACAAGAAAAACATGCCCCGGGTAGCTGATGGCCCCAGGAGCAATGCGCAGACCACTGGTCTGAGCTGACCTCAGACATGCCCTCGATCTAAGCCCAGCAGAGTCACAATGGACTCCAGACCTATGCGAAGTAAAAAAAGTATCGGTTGTAGAAAGCCACCAAGATTTTGAGGTTGTTTGTTACACAGCAAAGACTAACTAGTACGGGGACCATGAGGAACCCTCTGCTGGGATCGCGCATGGAATTGCAGCATCCTGTGTGCGGTGTTTATCTGAATGAGGGATCACATCTCCCCTGCAACTCTGCTGGCAATACGAGGATGATGCAAAAAGTATTCTTGTAGCATTTGTCTGCAGGTTGCTGTGTTCTTCCCATCCTGTTCTGCCTCCTTTGCTTTGCTTTCCTTTACGTTCTCCCTAGTCCCCAGACGCCCGCCCCACCCTACCCCAGGACTTGCGAGGCTCCTTGTGGGCATCTTGTGTTCAGGTAGCATCTTCCCAGAACTGCTCTCTCCCAGGAGAAGCTGCATGAAAGAAATGAAGTACTGGGACTGCATCAGCGCTCAGAAGACTTTACTAAGAGACTGCAAAAACAGTCCTTTCATTTTTGAGCTAAATCTTCTGAAAGATTAAAAGATAAGCTAAGTATGTGTCCTCAGAAAGATACCCAGAGTTCAGATTAACTTGAAAAATTATTATGTTGAAGGTTCTATGAGAACTTAATTTTTTTCCATATTAAAATTTCTTGCAAATTAGCAACAGGCCTCCTATATACAGTTGACAGTGTCTTGCAACCTAAGCCAGTATAGCCAGCCAGATGCCCAAGTTCCCTCTAAGCAGGCAGGTCCGGTCACTAAAGGACTCCTCCAACCTGGTGGCCAGCAGGCCACAGACACCTGGAGCAAATGGCCATGGAGGGTAGGGATTACTCACCAGGGGCCTGGAGTCAGGGAGATCTGGGTTCAAGTCCCAGTTCTGCATCTTCACAGAGTCTGGACCTAGAGTGACCTAATCTCGCTCAACCTCATTTTCTTGGAGCGAATAGCAGCACCCACCTTAGAGTGTTTCTGGCAGGAGAAACTAGAATAATACATGTGAAGTGCCCGGGTAGGGGACTCTTGGCCCACACAGCAGACACAGTGGCAACACCGGCGAGCTCCTTTCTCGGTGTGCAGGTGTCTTCGGTCAACCATCCAGAGCTCACACTTGTCATCACTAGGGCTGTGCCTTCCGCCCTCCCCAGCAGTGAAGGTGTGTGGTCTCACAAGGTCCCCAGGCCACTGTTCTTACTGTCTAGTCAGGCTCCCTGCTGCTCCCCACTCTCCCCCCGGTTCCCCCCAGTTCCCTGATGCTCCCCACTCCCCCCGGCCACCTTCTCAGCCCCCCTCACATGTGGCCAGTAAACTCCTGTTCTGGTCCAGCTGCCCACAGTCTGTCTCTGCCGCCTGTCACCAGTGAACTCCCATCAACAGACTCCCAAAGAGAAATGCTCTCACTGGATCTGTGGGCCCCACCAGCACTGGTCTCCCCACTGGGGCGGACTCGGGCTCTGCCAACACGGGGCCCGTTGTTTTGACCCAGTCTTTGCCCCGTGTGGAAAGCCAGCTTAGGTAGGCTCACACCCCAACCTTGGTGCGTTTACCGGCAAAGACCGCGCCCCCCACCCACTCTCTGGACCCTGCTTTTCCTGTTGCAAACCAGGGGTAAGGCTCCCAGGCTTGAGGGCTGGGCAAGCTTTTGCTTTCATCCTAGAGGGGGACCTTCTTACAATTACAATAGTTTCTTTTGTAAAAGTCCCAAATACACAGCAAAGTTGAATTTCTTTCCATGAAGATTCTACCAACATATATGTGTTTTACCACTTATCTGTCCATGAGAGTACATTTTTTTAAAAAAATGATTTGTTTATTCATGCATACAGAACTGGGGTACAGGCCAGAGGTGCAGGGGCAGTGAGAGGATTCACCGGTGACAGAGCGGGGATTGACGAAGTCCACTGCTGAGGGGAGCAGCGGGCGGGTCAGGAGAGGTCTGCCTCGCCATGTGGGTCACCTCCTGGGCAGGCGGGGATCAAACTCGTGCTGCAGTGTCTAAGTCCTCATAGTGCTGCGCTTTAACCAGATGCACCACCAGGCAGGGCCTGAAACTGCTCATTTCTAAAAGGACTTTTAAACCAGAGCTCAAATGCCTGCAGGACCCAGCTGATAGCAAAAATATATGAAGGTATGTGCATGGCAAAGCAGTAAGAGTTGACTAGCAGTGGGCCAGAGGGCAGACGCTGGGCTGCTGTTTATTAATTCAGGAAATTCCTGGGTAGTGATAGTCCATGTTTATCTGTTTGGTTTCCCTCCTGTTCTGCACCCACCTGCTCGTCTCGATCTCGGTCATACCTTGTGCCTCCTGCTGACGTAGGGGTGTGCTCTCTCTGATGCAGGGAGGGAGGGGGCATCGCTGTCTGGCCTTCTCTCCAGCGTGACCATTGGTGTGCAGCATTCTGTTGCTCTCCCCCCCTCGACACCCACCTTTTGCTTGCAAGTAACCTGAAAGACACTAAAACTAGCTGAAATGGGAAGGAGGCTTCCTACGTGGCTACTCAGTGGTTTCCCACATGTAGGAAAGACAGCGGGCTCAGGGCTACCTGGGGACCTGGGCCCTCACTGGGGGCAGGTCTCTCCTGCTCATCTCTGCCAACCCACTGTGCTGGCCTCACTCGTCCTCCTGCAGATGGAGTTCTGGACATGGCAGACGACATGATCGGGGCAACCCCCAACCCGCATCATCTCAGTTCAGTTCAAACTGACAAGGGCCATCTTCTCCCCTCTGTGCTATCTGTCAGCCCCCGGGACAGTGTCCCGCAGTGTGCTACTGCTGTTGCGCTGTGCTCTCAGGGGCTTAGGGAGCTGGAAATCACCCACCCTGGCCCCCACCCACCTCCTCTACCTCCTGCCCAGCACTCTGCCCACCTCCAGCCAGTGGTTCCCCAAAAGTGCCCTCTCTTTGCCTGGCCTTTGTGCAAGTTTCCCTTGGCCTGGAACCTTCCTCATCTCCCACCTTTGACAACCTATATGAGTGGGACTATGAATTTGCCTCTTGCAGGAAGCTTTGTCTGCCTGATGTGTGAGCTGTTATCATGCTGTATTGTAACTGCTTGTTTACCTGTTTCTCTCCACCGTGGCCACTGCTCTTTGAATTTTCTAAAAAGCTGTTGTTGCATTCCTGGAGATTAGCATAGGTCCTCATATCCAAATGGAACCCAGACAATGCCTAGTCAACGGAGGAATGACTCCTGGACAGACCACATAGAAAGTGCTGGAGTCAGGGAAACTGTGTGGCATGATACCTAGACAGGCCCAAAGGCCCTGAAAATGACAGTGGGGCTGTGTGACTTCATTGTTGCCAGAAAAGAACAAGAAACTCATTTTTCTTAGGAACAGTTTGTCTTACCATTCCAGGCCCACCACACCCTGCCCAGGTCTAGAAGCTTAGGATTCCTGTTCTTGGAGAACATTCCTCTACAGTTCGGGAGCATACAATCCTGTAGGTGCCAACAGGTGAATTGGAGGCTGTTTGTTTTCTCTGTGAATAAAGGCCTGACCAGCACTGTTACCTGCACGACCCCCTCCTTCTGGCCAGCATTTCAGAATCTAGTCTTTAAGGAGGAGGGTGGGGTAAGGGGGCAGTAAGGAAAAAGTGGGGAGAAGCCAGGGTTTTTATGTGGTTGTTCCTTTTTCAACTAAGATTTCACCCTAGTGATTTTTTTGTAAGATTTCTTTATTTGTGCATACAAGAACTGAGTACAGGCCAGAGTTGCAGGGAGGTGGGAGGATTCACCAGAGGCAGAGTGGGGATCAGGAACAGGCTGATCTACTGAAATACACTGCTGAGGGGAGGCAGGGAGACAGGAGATCCTGCTGCGCCCTGAGGGTCACTCCCTAGCTGGGATTGAATCGTGCTGCAGTGGCTGGGGACAGCTTCACAGTGCTGAGAGTCAACCCTTTGTGCCACCAAGGAGGCCCTGTAGTGATTTTTTAACTAGTATTTTTGTTATTTAATTTTAAACATTGTATGTGCTCATGGGAATATAAGGTGATAGATCCATGTTGGAAGATCTTTGGCACTTGCTAGGAAAGTTGCAGGTGCTCTGATCTGCCTCTCCTCCCACCCCACCCCCCACCGCCCTTCTCAAACTTACTAGCTGTGAGAATCACCAGGGAGCTTATTAAAATGCAGATTCTGATTCCAGTGTGTCTCAAGCTTTAACTGGAATACAAATCACCTGGGGACCTTATTAAGAGGCGTCTGGCTTCAGTGCTTCTCAGACTTCAATGCACAGAACGACCTGGGGGTCTTGTTAAATGCAGATTCTGGGCATAGAGAATCTTAGACACCCGAATCTGGGACCTGTGCAGGAATGTTTGTAACTCCTGTGCTCACAGTCACCAAATTGGGAGCCACCCGCTGGCAGTGAAGATGCAGGAGAAGTAAGGAAAATTCATACAACTGAGAGGCCTCTCAAGAGTGGACGTGCAGGGATAATAGCGCACTTCCCGCAGCCACAGCTGACGCTCACAAACTGACGTGAGCAAGTGAAGGAAACTCACTCAGGCAATTCAAATGAGTTCAAATGAGGCCACACAGCCTCCTATTTGGGTGACAAAACTATTTTGAAGAACAATTACGCACAATTAAAACTAGTGGAAGAAGGTGGCAGAGGGCGAGTTCGTGATAGAAGCATGGGAAGGCTTTTTCTGACATGAATGTTGTAGACCATGTCACACAGTGTCTTTGTCCTCCTTAGATTGCTTGCCTATGCTAAGTTGGACGCATGCTAAGTTGGATGATTTCAAATGGTAAGGCTGAAACTATGACATAAAGCTCCGGAAGGGTAAGATAGGGCGAGACACACATCGCTCAGACACATCACAGATCCTCTCCGGGCCACTGCCCCTACCAGTTCCCCGGTCTCCTCTGCTGTCTGCTGCAGGTGCTGTGGGGTATGGGGGAATTCCCTGCCCCTCTGGCTCCCCAGACAGATGCAGAAGAGACAAAGACCAGCTTTAATTACCTATGTCGGGAGAATGAATTCCGAAGTAAATGGGACATACCAGGGGTTTAGATCCCGAGCTAAGGGCTGGGAGGGGGAGAGGCACCGGGTCATGGGGAGAGAGGTCTCACATGACACGGAGGGGCAGCTTCAAAGGACTAAACCTTGCCCCCGGATGTTCGTCCTACACTGGGGAAGGTTACACTGGAGATAACCCTAAATCTGGGGAGCCTGTAGTCCTTAAGGTTATGATAAGTCTCTCCTGAGGCTCTTGGGGCCTCCACTGACCTTAGCTCCACATGCCAAGGTGACTCAGTAGAGAAAACTTGTTCTGGAATCTTGAAAAAAGTCCACCTAGCCACTGGTGCGGGCTCCGAGCCTAGCAAATTCGTCGCATCGCATGACAGTACTGTGACTGAGATGTTTGCTTCAGCTATTACTCTTCCACCCTAAAGCAGAATGAGGGTACAGCCCCTATCTGTTTACAAGCATATTTCACCAGGAGAAGGTTGTCTTCCACACTCTTGGAGAACTCAGGTTCTCCAATCCTTCCTCCCCACACTGTTTCAATATGGTTTCCCTCTGGATTTCCTATCCCACCACCGTTCTGAAACCCTATATGGATCTGAGTATGCCTTGAGCTCTATATACGAACTTGCTTTTCTTCTCAGCTGCAGACCCTCTGGCATTCTAACCATGCTGGCCGAGGTCAGTCTGGCTAACCCTTTGGTTTGCTGCCTGGTATTCCACGGAACGGCTAGACCTCGGGTTAGCCTAACCATTACCTGTGCTGGCACTGAGGAGGTTTCTCGGTTTTTGGCTTTGACAGTGGGGCCGTAGCCAATGTCCTCGGACGTGGCCCCTCTGCCCTGCAGCACACAGGCAGACGTTTCTCTGCAGAAGGGCCAGGAAGCAGAACTGACACATCGCTGCAGAGTACACCTAGATCTTTCCTGCCAAACTGCCCTCGGTGTGGCCATAAACGCTCCCACTAGCAGTGTAATAAAAGACCAATTTCCCTGCCTGCCAGTCATCAGCAGATGCTACCAGCAATCTTAATTTTAATATATCTGCTAGGTTAAAAAAGGGGGGGCTCCCTGGTGGTGGCACAGTGGGCTGGGTTGCAGCACTGCAAGCTAGTGGCAGCCGCTTCAGTGTGAGTTCGATCCCCGGCCCCAGAGGTGACCCCATGGCGCGGCAGACCTCTCCTGACACACCCGCTGTTCCCCTCAGCAGTGGACTTTGTGGATCTGTTTGTTCTGCTCCCCGCTGTGTCTCTGGTGAAGCCTCTCAGCGCCCCTGCACTTCCAGCCTATACTCCAGTTCTGTAATACATAAATAAATCTTTTTTTTTTAATTAGGGGGGGATGATTCATGGTTGTTTACATATTCAGCCCTCATGTCAGTGAAGTGGAACACTTCTTAGGTGTTGGTTGCCCAGAATCTGCATTTAATAAGATCCCAGGTTGTTCTCAGAGATAACTTTGAGAAGCACTGAAATCAGAATTCGCTTCTTAACAAGGTCCCAGGTGATCTGGAGCCAGGTTAAATCCCCGAGACACACTGGAATCAGAATCTGCATTTTAACAAGATCCCCTGGTGATTCTCATCGGTGGTAAGTTTAAGAAATGCGGTGCAGGGCGAACTAGCCGAGGGATAACAGGCTCACGAGTGTACGGGTTTCGGCTTTCCTGGTTCAACAGCTATGAAACAGGGCTTCCATGAATTTTAACTTGCACTTCTTTAATCCCAGGCAAGGCTGGACTTTCTGGCTTAGCACCCACAAGCCACGTTTGCCTTTCCTGGGAACCCCTAGTCGCTGAATATCCGTATTGTGTTTCCAACACACAGAGCGGGTCTGCAGGGAGCACTGGCTGTTGTGTCCTGCCCTGTGATGCTCTCTCCGTGCTCCTTCCTGTGACCACCTGTCACGTTCAGGCCTTAGCTCCAAGTTCACTTCTAGCCAACCTGAGAATCTCCCACCTCCACCTGCTCACTCTGGCCTCACACCCGCAGGCACCCTGCAGAGTGCCTATGCGGCACTGGCACTCGTTGGCTACTCCTCTGACTTCCTGCTATCCCCCTCCCTCTAGCAGACCTAGAACCTCTAGAGTCAGGCAACTTGGTCGACTCAAAAATGGGTTTTCAGTTGAACAAATCAGTGAATTCCTGGCAGATGAAGAAATAACAGTTGCCTCTGCTGGCTTTAGACTGCATTTGGGAACCATTGTGCCTGGACCACCCTTTCCTGGGTCCTTCCAGTATCCACAATGAAGCCAGCATGCAGATAATGGAAGTGAGATAGCTCAGAGAAACATGCCTCAGGTCAGGGCTCACGCTCACAGGAGACCCAGCAGCATCAGAGAGACAATTATAACTTATTTTTATCTATTTCTCTTAAAAAAAAAAAACAAAGCAATTACTTGGATAATATTAAATGAGTAAGATTAAATTACGCATTGAAACGGCAGGAAAGCATGGGAAGCCTGCGCTCAGGAGAGTTGAGTAACCCTGCAGCATGTGTTAGTTTGCTTCCAATTTATTTCGATGTCAATCAGGAGACCTGTGCCTCGTTCCTTGGAACCACCAGTTCTGGATGTGCTAGCTGTTATTATAGGTAACTACAAAGCGTACCCTACTATTATAATTAATCACTGCAACACGGGGAGCATGCTGCCCTGTAGAACGGTGGCTAGCGCACTTTGGAGCTATAAATTCATTGCCCTTTTATCGATGAGAAAACTGGGGCACAGAGCGGCTTTTGCAAGGTCACGGTCACAGAGTCGGGGTTCTCAGTCAAAGTGGCTCCAGCCTGTGCTCTTTGGGATCTTTGTGCCGCCTGGCAGAGACACACAGTAACCTAGAGAAGACCTGGCGTCATTGGAAGGTGCTGCTTGGCTCTCGGTACATAGTTGAGAGTTAGCAAGCTTACACTTATTCTCCGTTTTCTTTTATAAAGTGGCGACAGTAGAACATTTGTTAACGTTTCCTGAAAAAGAAAAGATTACCTAACAGCCCCTTAAAAAGTCAGGATAAAGGTGACCTGTCGGGAATAAGACAAGCTAGTTTGTAAGAAACCGTCCTGGGGGCTAACTTTGAAACGCATTGTTGGGCCCTGAGTCCCAAGTTGTGTGATTTTTGTTGCTGAAAACCATGAAAAGTGGTAACCTAAAAAGCCTCGATGTGCGTGTTTCAGCTTAGCAACAGAAATTTCTAATTTCTGTTGAAACAGCTTCAGTCTAACTGGTAAAAGCACTGGTGATCATCAGGGAAAATGAACATTTACAAGCTAACTTTCAAAAACAAATGAATAGGCGATTTGTGTGGTGAATAGAATTAAAAAGCAGCAGCGTGATTTATGAAGCCCAGCCAGTGATACCTGGCTTCCATGAGGTCTGTATCTCCTGTGGGTTTTGTTTTTAAATTTTTCAATTACCTTGAAATCGAGCCATTTTCCAGCACAGTCATAAGCTTTACTTAGGGCCATCACTTGGAATGGAGGTTCTCAGTGGGGACACAGGAGAAGGTCCCCTCACCCCTTTTGCACTGGACATAGTAGCATCAGACAGATTAGTGGGGGAGGGGGAGACTAAGTTACTTATGTAACTGTAACTTCCAAAGTAAACGGGACACACCAGGGCTTTATATCTGGAGCTAAGGGATGGGAGGGACCTGGGGCATCGGGGAGAGCAGAGGGTCTCAGAACAGGGAGGGGTGACTTCATAGGACAGAACCTTGCCTCTGGATATTTGTCCTGCCTGAGATATGTTTCTCTGATATTTTGGAGATAGCCTTAAACCTAGGTAATCTGCATTCTTTAAGGTTATGGTCAGTTTCTCCTGAGGCTCGTGGAATCTGGGTTGACCTTATCTCCACATACCAAGGGGACATGTATGGGGGAAAGTCTGCTCTGGTCATCTTGGGATGACCTGCCTGAGCATTTTAAGGGAGGCCAACCCTACAGTCGCAATCTATTAAAATAATGCTTTTTTAAATGAAACAAATTTGATCAATTGACATCATTCTATTTGTGGAAAATAGGAATGCATCAATTTGGGTTTCAGTTGAAGTGACATGAGCAGACAAAATGTGAATCAAGAACCCGTTGAAATGTTATTTCTAAATTTCATTGATAAAAAGAGATATTTGATAATTTGTGTGTGTGTGCAGCCACCTCTCCAGGTATCCTTATATCACTAGGGGGAGTTGGTGTCTCTATTTTGCCATTGCCTCTTAAACAGTCACCCCTGTATATCCCAGCCCAGGTATACAGGCACTAAGGAGACTGATACTGTTTTTAGAAAGATCATAGATCATAGCGGCACTATTCACATAGCAAAGGCTGGAAAACAGGCCAAGTGCCTATCAACAGGACTGTGAAGTGGTCCTCTTATGGAATACTATACACCAATCAAAAGGACAAATGGTCTGATGGTGACAGCAATTGGAAGCTCTTAGCAATATAGCTGGAGCGGTGGGGGGGGGGTGTTCCTGGAAGAGTACAATACCCTTTATGAAGTTCTTTAAAAATGTAAAATTTTCTAAGAATACATGTAGTGGGAGGGAAACTCACTTAAAAGAAGCAAAGGAATGTCAATGTCACACGGAGAGTTTCAGCTGATGGCTATGGAGTGGGGGTGGGGGCGACCCGTGGTAAATAGATGAGAGATGTAGGCTATGTAAAGTCCTCATTTGGATGGTGGGTTCCGTGGTATTTACTACACCTAATAAAGGGAGCAAACTCACAGTATAAGTGACGCATGGATGGCCAGTGCACACCTGCCATAGAGTACGGATTGAGTCATTGCTTCTGTGCCTCAAAAGGCATCGTATCTACACAGAGCAAAGGCAGGCACACACCCCAAGCAGAAAGTGCTATCAGATGTCACTACCCACTTAGGTTTCCCCGGTCCCAGATTTAACCAGTATTCTTCTGAGGGACCCCAAAAAGAGGTTAAGTACAAGTGTATCTGTGTGTCCAGAAGGACATCCCAGAGAAAAGTTTCCAAGTTGTTTTACGACATTGTCTTGGTCTCAGAAATTGAACCTGGAAAGAGTTCATCTGGCGCTGCATGAACAGCCCCCAAGTCAGTTCACCACTTGGGAATCAGGAAGTTTGAAGGGAACAGCTCACTTTTCGAGAAATAGAAACATGCCTCTCTCCTAGATCTCCCCCTAGAGTTTGCCAGGGGTAACTGCGCAGACCTAGCGGGCGACGCCGAGCGGCGCCTGGGCGAAAGTCACCCGCCAGGCAGGTGGCCATGCAGATTCCCAGGCTCCGCCCCACGCATTCCAAGCTGAACCCCGGTTTTTTAAACAAGAGGGCCCACGTGACTCTCAGGTTCGGGCAAGCTTGGGGCACAGCCCTGCCTTAAGTAACTCCCCAATTTGAAGACAGTAAACACCTGGGGGATGTAGGTGTCTTCTTGCTCCCTCTTGGATGTCGTTCACCGGGCACAAGGAGTCCCCTCGGGTCTCATCAAGGTCCCAGCCAGTCTGAGCACGAATGCCAATTAGCTCAAACCCCCCCCCTCCCAGAGCACGCCTCAGCCACCTGCCAGGCGGGGCCGCGCCCCGGTGCGCCCCGAGGCGTCCCCTGTGTGGTCTCAGACCCGGGGCGCCGCAGTTAGGCGGGGCGCCGGGCAAAAATCCCGATTCCTGGCCTCCGCGCCCCAGGCCGATCTTCCGGAATCTGCATTCTTAACCCGCCGCTCGGGAGCCGCGGCCCGCCGGGCGTCGGGAGACAGCCTGGCCCCAATTTAAATTTTAAATTCCTCTCTGCAGCCAAGGTTGAAAACCACGGTTGGAGGTCGTGCTCATCAGCCTTGGCTGCCCATCAGAATAACCTGGGGACACCTGGGGGGAGAGGGAAAGAAAACCACCCAAACCAAAATCCCAGCGCCCGGGCCCGGGTCCAGACCCCTTAGGTCAGAACCCCAACGCGTGCTCGGCGCTGCAACCGCCGCCACGGGATCACCTGGGAGCTCGTTAGAAATACAGAAGCTCAGGCCCCACCCCAGACCCACCGAGTCAGAATCTGCATTTTAACGAGATCCCCAGTGATTCCTGAGCACATTCAAGTTGGAGGAGAGCTGTGCTTCTGAAATTTTAATGGGCAAACGAATCACCTGGGGATCTCGTTAAAATGCAGACACGGTTCCTCCAACTTTAATGTGCACGCGGATCACCTGGGAGCTTGTTAAAATGCAGATTCTGACTCGGCGGGGCTGGGTGGAGCCCGAGAGTCTGCATTCGGGGCCGGGTGCTGCGGGCCGTGGGGCGCGGACCTCGCTTCCACGCGACCTCTGAGGTCTTGGCTCGCGGCCAATCAGCCGTCAGCGCTGCTGATAAATCGCCCGGCGCGGCCGGGGCGCAGAACTGCCGGGACATGCGCGCTCGGGCCGAGCGGGGGTAATCGCGCAACTCCGGGAACTGCTGTGCACAGGCCACTCGGAGGGGCGCCCCGGGAGCCCGGGTCCTCGCGGCATGTCGCGGCGCAAGCAGGCCAGGCCCCAGCACCTCAACTCCGAGGCGCTGCTGCTGCCTGAGCGCCAGGAGTTGGCCGAGGCGGCCGGCGCGGCGGCGGGGCAGCCGGGTGAGTAGCGCCGGGGATTCCCCCCCCCCCCCCCGAACCCCGGGCTGGAGGAGGCGGATTCTCGGCGCGGGGTGGGCCGGCTGAGGCCCGGCCCCGGAGCGGATAAGTGCGCGTCTCGGGGGTCGAGGGTGGGGCCTTTGTGAATTGCACCCCCTTATTTCTAAGAAATTGACACCTCCTGGAGTGAATGTCGTGCCTCCCCGCGTGCCTCCTCCACTACCCCCGGCCCGGTAAGCCACGGTCCGCCTCCCGAATCCGCGGGAAGGATGCCCAGGCACCTCCTGACTTCGGGGTGCGCGGGCATCTGGGCCGTCACCTCTCTGGGGCCGCGCCCCTGCAAGGTGGGCGTTCTGAGACCCACGCCGGGCGCCGGGGCTGGGGCTGGGGTCGGGGGTGCGGTAGCTGAAAACGGAGGTCTGCTGGTGCCAGACCCCGGCTAGCCTTTTGGGGGGCAGGCAGCAGTGAGGGACGACAAAACTCCGGCCCTCCTGGATTACGGCCCACTGGGGACGGGAAAGATGGCCAGCGGGATAAGGCGGGAAGCGTAAAGTGCGCGGGCGAGTGCTGGGGGGCACACACCGGGAGGGGGGCCTCGAGTGAAGACCGGGGTGGAGGAAGCTGCAGACCTCCCGGAAAGGGCGTTCTGGCGGGGCTCTGGGGCGCCGGAGAAGGGATGGGGCCCTCCGCGGGCTCCAGAAGGACTTTGCCTCCTGAAACCAGGTGAAGCGGAGTGGAGGGGGGATGTTGAGCCGGCGCCGCGCGGTGGAACTTAGCGGCTCACCCCAGCGGCGCTGGAACGGGGAGCTGAGGGGGGGCCCTGGGCTTCCTACGTGCCGCCGGCAGCATTGTTCACCGGGGGCTTGGTAGGGACGAGGAGCCTCGGTAGGGAGCTTTGCCAACTGGCTAAACTCCTCAGTCTGCCCGGGGTTGCGTTCCCCCACGGAGTCTGGGTGGGGAGGAGCGAGCAATCTGCATTTCTGAGCTGTTTCCCCTTCCTTCGGTAGTTTCTTCTTAAGCTCCGCTCGAACTCTGCCCCCTCTCCTGGTTAGCTGGTGCCTTTTCCTGAGCAAGGGGGTAGGGAAGCGTTTTCTCTCCCCCAGCTCCCCATGCCCTCCCCCTCCTCTGGCCGACTTCCAGCCCCCCTCACTGAAGGAGACTTGGGACCTCCAGCAGGACCGGCTGGGGTGTGATGACCACACCCCACACCCTCACCGCCAGGTGTGCCCTGCCTGCCAAGCTTCTCCATGAATCCTTGTATTTTTTTTTTTTTAAAGCTTAGTTGGATGAAACCATAACAAATGGCCTAACTTAACCCTCGCCCAACTTGGAGACAGGTTAGATAGAAAGGTCTTCTGGGATTGGGGCTCCCAGATTCTCTTTAAGTGAAGAATTGGGGGTGTCGAATCTTTGGGGGGGGTGATTGTAAAAGATAATTCCTGGGTAGCCCTGGCCTGGTGTTCAGAGCGTGTTCCCTGAGCTACTTTTTACTTCTGCAGAGGGCGCTGCCAGACAGCTTGGGGAGCTGGTGGGGTTTGGATGTGGAGGGGTGCTCTGTGACCCAGCATCATTGCCCTCCAGCGGAAGGAATGGGGCTCTGGTGGCTCACGTGTGATGCCTCTGTGAATAAAAATAGTAAAATGTACGTAGTGCTGACTTATGGACAAGGGTCTTTAACATATGCGCAAGAACTTTAACTAAATGGAAGAGCTGCAGCCATCGCCCCATTATACAGATGGGGAAACTGAGGGACAGAAGCTGAGTGACTTGCCAGCCTACACATGGTAGCACTGGAATGTGAAACTTGCCATCTCCCTTCCTTGCCAGTTCCCCAAACCACTATCCTTCAGCCTCCCCCTTAACTTCAGTTTTGGTTTCTGTAGGATCATAAACTTGAGAATTTGGATGGTTTTCTTTTTAATGTGTGGATTCGGTGCAAGGTGCGTCTTCCTCCGCGGGGTACCGCTGTCCCCTCATAGTTGACAGTGAGCTGTGAGGTTCTAATGAGCTGAAATCTGCCGGTGGGGGCATTTCTGCAGAGCCAGTGCCCTTCCCTGCAGAGCACTTCCAAAGTGCGGTCCCAGACCAGCAGCATGGGCATCCACAGGGAACTTGCTAGGAATGAAAAATACTGGCTCCCCTCCAGGCCTCCGAACCGAGCTGAGGGTGGGACCCGAGCCACCTGTGAGTTAAGCCCTCCAGGTGACCCAGCGCACTCAGATGAGAAGCAAGGTTGGGGGTAGCCGGGGGTAGCCAGGCTCCAGCTTGAACACGATAGGAATCACCTGGGGATCTTGTTAAAGTGCAGACGGAGGGACGGAGGGACGGAGGGACGGAGGGACGGAGGGACGGAGGGACGGAGGGACGGAGGGACGGAGGGACGGAGGGACGGAGGGACGGAGGGACGCTGACCCGGGTGCTGCAGTTCCGGCTACCTCCCACATCCGGCCGGGTGGGTCAGTGTTCTGGGGCCCACTCTTTGAGAAGCAGACTTAGAGGCTCACTTGGGGTGCTCCCACAAGCCCGGTGCCTGGGAACTGCCTCTCATGGTCGGTAAGTCTGCAGCAAGGCCTGGGAAGATACTTTGGACCCACAAATCAGGTGGTGCTGATATGGCGCGGGGCGAAAGTTACTCTCAGCACAGGTGTGCACCCAGGGTCCCCAGATGGTGCCCCCTAGCCCCTGGGGTGAGAGGACCACAGTTGAAGGTCACAGGACTAAGCCCACTGTTGGGACCCAGTCGAGGAACCGGCCCTGGCACGCCTCACCTGGCCCTTTCCAACCAGCTCCGTCCTGGTAAGCACTGACCGGGTGCAGGAGGGCTCTGAGAATTGTATTTTCACTCTAATACTACAGTTCTGAGGCAGGATCCACATCTACAGATGTGTAAATTGATGCTCAGAAAGGTTAAGTAACTTGGGGGTGGTCACACAGCTAGCACGCAGCTAAGCAAACCCCCTGGAACGGAAGCCCCTGCAGAGTGCTTCACCGGGTCGCGAGGGAAGGAAGGGTCAGGAAGGTGGAATTCAGTTGAAGATTTCAGGCTTAGTCGGCAGCTTTTTCCTTGACTGCTTTTTCCTTGACTTCCGTTTAAAGGAGCTAAACCACAAGAGAGTCCTTTAAGAGGAATTAGTCTGTATTAGACACATTTTAAACCTTCGCGATGAAACTGGGCGAAGTTGTCACTGGCCGCTGATATCTGCAGAAATGGGGCTTTTGCGTGGTTGAAAGTTACTGGAAAAATAGGATGGGCGGGAAGACCCCACCTACCCATTGCTCAGCTCTGGTTACGCCAACAGCTTCCTCGACACACGCGCTCCTCTGTACCACTCTCCCCTCCCCGCCCCTGCCCTGGGTTATTTTGAAGCGAATCAGACATGCGTGCAAGTCATAACCTATCATTCCTGCACTCCAAGACTGCTTTTAACGACTCTAATTTCATTTCCACGTCTTGACTCTCGATCAGACTTTGAATTCCTCTTCCTACTTCTCACTGTCCTGAGCGTCTGCCGCGGTGTCTGTGAGTGAGGATCCACAGGCACTCCTGGGGCTACAGACCACCACACGTCTCTACTCCACTTTCTCCTTCCATCTGCGAATTATCTGTTGAGACGTCGGCATTTCATCCAGGAGAGCAGGGTGCCTGACCTGAGGCCTTGCCACGGCCCGCTCCCTCCGCCCACAGTAGCCGAGTTTGCATTTTTCTCTCCGTTGACTTCTCTCATCATTGTGGTATTTTACCAAAATGTTGGCACATGACAGGAGTGGACATTATTCTGCAAAGCAGATCTTCACCGCGTCCTTGCAGGTGCCTGGTGCCAACACTTGCCTCCTCTTTCGTGTCTCCTGCACTCCAGGAAATGGGTGGTGAGAGGCGGACTCTGGGTCTCTGGGCGGACATGGCTCTCGTGCTTTCCTTGCGAAATGGCGAAGGAAGTTTAAAAAAGCCCAACTCTGCTGTAAGACTTCACAGTGGAGTTTGAGAAACTAACACCTCGTGTCTCCCTTTCAGCTTCAGAGCTAGATAACGATGTGCCAAAGCCAGCTTGTCCCCCCACGGCCGGCAGTGACACCCAGAAAACCCCCGTCACGGCCCCTTCCTCGGAATCCAGGGAGCCAGCAGCGACCCTTGGAGAGCGGACGTTCAACTGTTGCTACCCAGGTAGAGCAGAAGCCTCGGCTGTTGCCCCAGAGCCCAGCTGGGGACGCCCTAGAACTTCAGAATCCCAGTAGCCTCCTTAAGTTTCATATATTTTTTTAAAACCTGTTTTCTTAATCTCGTAGGCTGTCACTTCAAAACTGTCCATGGCATGAAGGATCTCGACCGCCACCTCAGAATCCACACGGGTAGGTACAGAGATGTATCCCTGAGGCTGGGTGATCGCGCCACGCGAAGCTGATCTCCTAGGGTGCTGGGACCACGGCCGGCCGGGAGTGCCCACGTAGGCTGGTGGTGGAGGGCTTCCCAGAAGGACCCTGACAGGTAGCCAGGTAGCAGTGGCCAGACAAGAACAGGAAGCCTCCCAGACGGTGGGAAGGCCAAGAGAGCGGCGCAGGGGAGTGGGGTGGGTGTGTGAGGGTGTAGGGGCTTCCCCGGGGGCCTTCTGGCTGGGTCATCTGACACAGCAAACCAAGCTTCTTGACGGTCGCTTCCTGGGGCCACCTGCTGCTTAGAATATAGCATCTTCCCTGGACTCCAGCTTAGTCGTGAGTACCTCAAGCAGGGGGTGCTGGAAAGCTTCCAGAAGCACAGCCTTATGTAAGCCCAGCTAAAATTCTCAAGGGCCGTCGTGAAGTGGGTACTTCTGGACAGTTAGTATTCTCTGCCAGGAGTGGACATCTTGCCTGGAAGGGTGGCTCTCGGAAAAGCCTGACCTGGAGAAGGCTGCTGGAGCCTCAGGAACAAGGGTGGAATGCGGGTCCTAAGGAGAGAGCTGCTTGGGGCAACTTCCAAGTGTTGGCTGGTGCTACAGAGAACAGCGGCCTCCACTTGGTGGTGCGACTGCCCCCTAGTGGGTGAGGCCGGGGCTGCCACATCCTGGCCGCCCCTACAAGGAAGAGTGAGCAGATGTCCCTGGGAGCCATGGTTGACTAGAGAGAAAGGCAGGGGCCTGTCTCTGGCCTTTTCTTACCGGAGTGATGCAGAGCACTGCTTTCTGGGGCAAGCGCCGAGGTAGCACCCCTTGTGATTATTCGCGGAATAATGAGCCCCAACGAATGGTGACTTGAAATGGGACTGCTTCCGAGGTGGTGAAGTGGGCCAGGCCGGGGCGTGGCGGACCCGATTTCAGGGACTCTGGCCCTTACTTCGTTGCTTTCACGTCCCAAGGGTGTAGCTCCCATTGGCCTGGCCTGCGCTGGCTCACGCCACGTAAAAGCATAGCCTAGAGGTTCACTGGGTTCCCACCCAGGTGCCCAGAAGCCAGTCACATGCCAAGCTCAGCTCGGGACCAGAGATGTGAGTCTGGTCATGTGGGCAGCGAAGAGAAGGTTCTACTTCTGAGGGGGGATGGAGAACTGCTCCAGGAGCCGAATGGCCTCTCCAAGCCAGGCGTGAGCAGGAGGTGGGGTGACCACACGTGTGTCTTGGGCTTGAGCTGCCAAAGAGGTGGAGCAGTGGTTCTGAGACCCCTGTTTCCAGATAGTTCACACTGGCAAGTTGAGTCTTCCAGAGTTTGTAGTTATGACACTTAAAATTAGACACTTAAACGTACAGCTGCTTGCATAGTAATATTTTGATGGAATAATTTTCTAAAATAGGGCCCAGAGGCGTGATTTATGGCCTTGCCAGCGTGTCTGTCTGGCTTCGTGGTTGGTGGGCCCATCTGTCTACGCAGTTTGTGGCCATGTGTTTCGGTTGAAGTAGATGAAGTCAGTCCTGCTTTCTATGTGATGGGCAATGGGGCCTATTTTGATAGCATTGCCACAGAATGATTTTTCTTCACACTAGACCAAGAGACAGCCAGTGGTAATTTCTTTTTTTTTTTAAGATTTATTTATTTATCCATACAAAACTGGGGTACAGGCCAGAGATGCGGAGGGTGAGAGGATTCACCAGGGACAGAGCGGGGAGCAGAACAGGCAGATCGACGAAGTACACTGCTGAGGGGAGCAGCGGGCAGTCAGGAGAGATCTGCCGCGCCCTGTGGTCACCTCCGGGGCAGGCGGGGCGGGGATCGATGTCATGTGGAAGTGGCTTAAGCTTCGTAGTGCTGTGCTGTAACCCGCTGCGCCATCAGGGAGGGCCCCCAGTGGTAATTTCTTAAAGATGAGTTGCAACAACCATCACACCCACTGACTTTTCAGACGCCTAACTCAAATCATTCAGTCTGTTTGCACCTCGAGGGAAGTTGTGTGGCTCTTCCCCATCCTGGTCATCACACATCACACTGGTCATTTGCAAAACCCTGGCTTGCCAACTCGGGGGTTCCCCCTACACGTTACCCATGTCATCATGCCCCAGGAAAACACCCCCTTTCATCACGTCAATCACCTCAGAAACATCTAAACACAAGGCAGCTGCAGGCCCAGACGCTGGTACAGACTTGATTTCTCTGGAAATGGCGGGCTGACATCATTTGTAAGAAAGTGTCTGCCCGATAAGCAAATCTTCGGGGGCTGAGTGAGGGGAGCTTCTCTATTCCTCCCTGAGATCTAAATGCTTCTCACCTGCAGTGTTTCTGTGGGTGCCCCTTCCCGGCCAGCGCCGGAGCCCCTCGACGTCCTTTGCTCCCAGCATGCGGGGTGCTGGGAAGGCTCAGGCAGGGCCAGACGTGGCTCCCGCTGCTCACCAGGGTACCCTAAGTGGTACTGGCTGTTATGAGGGAGTGCACGGGGGGGGCGCTGGGGGAGCCCTGCCCAGGAGCCCACGGTCCTCCTGCCACTAAACTCACATCAGTGCAGACGTCAGGGCTGGCATGTCGTGGCCTGAGACGCCAAAAGCAGCTCACGTTTGCATCGTATCACAGAGACCTGGTAGACTCATCCAGAAGTGTCTAGAGCAGCCCTGACAGGCTTCTGAGACCTGGGTCAGGGAAGGTGGGCCAGTTGTGAGCCCCCTGGAGACGCATGGGACTAAACCTTTGTTGTTGTTGTTGTTGTTTTAGATTATTTATGCATACAGAGCTGGGGTACAGGCCAGAGCTGCAGGGGTAGTGAGTAGATTCACCAGAGACAGTGGGGAGCAGAACAGGCCGACTGACGAAGAAACTGCTGAGGGGAGCAGAGGGCGGGTCAGGAGAGGTCTGCCACGCCCTGTGGGTCACCTCTGGGGCCGGGATTGAACTTGTGCTGAAGTGGCTTTAGCTTCTCAGTGCTGCGCTCTACCCCACTGTGCCACCAGGGAGGGCCCACCTTTGCTTGTTTTTAATACTGTCTGTGTCCTGAATGAGGGGAAGAAAAGGCTAAGTTTCAAATAACCAGAAATAAGTGGGACATGGGTGAAAGAGTAGAATAGAACAGCTTTATTCCTGTATTTCCTATGTAAAATCTTCAGCCAAAAAAATCACCGTGCATTCTGGATAGAGGGTTTAAAAACATCAGCTGCATTGGTGTTTCCAATGACGGACGACCTGCCCAGCACCCCTGCCTCCACTACTGTCCCCAGGGCCTTTGGATAATAAAGTTCGTTCAGGAGAGGCATAAAAATAATCCCAGCTCTTGGCTTTATCAGAAGCTGAAATACTCTAGAGCTGTCTGTCAGACATTCTGATCGCAGAACTGGAAGAGCTGGATGGAGCAGGGTTGAGCATACACATTCAGTGCCCAGGGGGGTGGTTTTCAAGCCATAGGGAGGCGGGCCAGGTGGCACATGTGATGTGACCTATTAGGGCAAAGGCCCTTGAGCCTTTCCACAAATTCTAATATATTAAATTCCGTATTAAAGTACCTCTATGAGGGGGGTCCCTGGTGGCCATGGGATTGTCTCAGCTCTGTCACTGTCAGGGCCTGGGTTCGACTCCCCAGGCAGGGAGTGACCCACAGGGTGCAGCAGACCTCTCCTGTCTCCCTGCTGCTCCCCTCAGCAGTGGATTTCAGTAGATCTACCTGGTCTGATGGCTGCTTAGTCTCTGGTGAATCCTCTCACCCCCCCAGACCACACATACACCTCTGCCCTACACCACAGTTCTTCTGTGCAAAATAAATTTTTTTAAAGATTTATTTATGCACACAGAATGGGGTACAGGCCAGAGGTGCAGGGTTGGTGAGAAGATTCACAGAGTCAGAGTAGGGAGCAGAACAGGCAGATGGGCAAAGTACACTGCTGAGGGGAGCAGCGGGCGGGTCAGGAGAGTCTGCTGCGCTATGTGGTCAGCTCCAGGTCTGGGGATCAAACTCACCAAAGTGGCTGCAGCCAGCTTGCAGTACTGCATCCTAACCCATTGTGCTGCCAGGGAGGGCTCCAAAATTTTTTTTAAAATGTCACCACTAGCAAATGTAGACAGCTAAATACATGGTAGAGAAGGGAGAAAACAATTGGCATCAGGTCACAAAAGCAAAGAGAGATTAAATACAAGTAAATTAAAGTTTGAGCGTATCACAAATGTCCGACAAGAAGGAAATTGCCACACAGGGCAGAAATTCCAGATCCTGCAAATCAAGATAATTAAGATCCTTTTCCCCGAGGAAGGATCAGCGTTGGCAGCCACCTCAGGAATAAGATGCTGGAACTTTCACGGGCCCACAGCAGCACAATGCGGTGCTGTGTGCCCCTAGTCCGGCCAGTTGCAAGGTGCCGTAGTAGGATGAGTCGCGAAGCCCTCGAGGCAGCTGAATGTGGCCTGCACCCCTGGCTTCCTTCCCACCTCCATTTCAGTGAGACAGAGGTGCTCGTCTTGAGAAGACTGGGTGGAGGTGCAAGGGGGGGCAGGAACTCACTTAGCCTGAGGGTTCAAGTCGATGCTTTGGGATTGTCTCTGTAGCTCATGCAAATGTGTTTTCCTGTCTCACTGTCTACTGATCTTGGCCTTGGGTTCAGAGAGGAAGCCGAGCACTGAAGGAAAACCGGTCCTTCCTGACGCCAAGAGAATGTTTCATTTCCCTGTAGTCATGTGTGGGTCAAGTCTCCAGAGATCCACAAGGTTTCTTCTGGCTTTATACAGTTGGTTTGGGGAGTTACTGGTTTTGTGTTTTGTTTGGTTTTGAACTTTTCTCCTCCATCAAGAATGACGGCTGAATTTCAAAAGCCTTCTCAAGGTAACCGGTGTCATCTAGCTTTCTCAAAGAGATTGACTTACGGGCTTGCGGGTTTTCGCTTGGTGTGATCAGGATTAATCAGTCATGGAGTTAGTCAAGACATTTCTTTCCCTTTGCTAAGAAGCAGCTCGTTGAAATTTGGGTTAAACGGCCCGCGGCACTTTTCAGAGAAAGGGGAGGGGTTGCAGGTGGTACTGTGTGTCCACCTAGGTGGTTCCTGAGGGTTGCTCTGTGCACCCCAGTGTCCCCCAGGGTCAGTCCCAGCCCTGCACGCTATGGTCACCTCTCCTGGCCCAGCTGGCAGGGTGGACTCTCTGGGACACTCCCAATGAAGCCACCCTGGCCTTTCTTCTGCTGAGGACTCCTGGCAATTTTGTGAAGCTCATGTCCCAGAATGCTTTCAAATCTAATGAAAGCATGATTTTAGGAAGTATTTCAGGACAATTGTTATCAAAATATTGAGAATATGGCTTTTTTTTAAAAGATTTATTTATACAAGAACTGGGGTACAGGCCAGAGGTACGGGGGTGAGAGGATTCATTAGAGACAGAGTGGGGAGCAGAACAGGTGGATCGACTGAAACACACTGCTGAGGGGAGCAGCGGGGACACAGGAGACATCTGCTGTGCCGTGTGGGTCACTCCCTGGCTGGGGATCGAACTCAGGCCATAAAAGTGACCGCACTGAGACTTAACCCCTTGGCCTCCAGGAGGCCCATAAATGTAGGTTGTTGACTGCATCTGTGGCTGGAGGAAATCAAAAGATAATTGCAGTAAATATTTGGACGTCCCCCCAAGTTTTCTGGCAAGCCCCCAGCACAGCCTCCGGAGTGCTCTGGGTGATGCTGAGCCCACACGCGCTCTGCGGCGGGCTGGTGGTGATGCAGGTCTGAGCGTGTTTCACGGGCTAAGCCAGGTGCGTGTCCAGACCTGAAGTGAGGGACCAGAGTGTCTTGGTCGTGGGAAAGAGGAGGACAAGTACCCAAATAGTGATGTGATTTGCTGTCTCCTTTCTCTGTGGCTTGTGTTCGTTAGTTTCTGTAGATCTTTCCCCTTGCTTTTCCTCAGGTTGCATGTGGCCTTCACCCTGTCATTTAAGGTGAGCTGAAATCTACCAACACTCCCCTAAACACGTGGACGAGCTCTAGGTGTGGCCACGGAGGCCTCACTGTCCACCTCTGGGGTGTTCTTAATCGGATTTTGA
>NW_004567123.1:32354813-32367339 GCF_000260355.1 Condylura cristata | reverse complement strand
GAAGTGGCGTTAGCTTCTTAGTGCTGGGCTTTACCCCGCTGCGCCACCAGGGAGGGCCCTAAAGTCATTTCTATAGAGTATGGGGTCTGTTTTTCTCACCCAGCTGGTATCCAGTGTTTTCTCGAAGGTTCTGTGCATTTTTCTTAGTTATAAGATGGCTTCATTCTGGGGCTTCTGAAATTGCACTGCCACTCAGCCACCCACTTGGACACTGCAGTTTAGAGCTGCAAACTAGTATTTTTCTCTGCTCCGTCCTGAGTGGCTCCGTCCTGAATTGGCTGCATCCCCGAACTTTCCTCTTGCTTCCCCTGTTTTCTGGTCAGCATTCTGGGAGTTTCTTCTGCTATATCTCTTCCATGCTAAGTACCCCTGGGGCTGCTTACTCCCTGGAAGTTTTGTTTTTCCAGCCACAGCTTTCATTTCCAGAATCTCTATTTGCTCGTTGGCTCTGATAACTTCAAGTTCTTGACTTAGACAGGGCTTCCCGGGTCTGGCTTATCCTCGGCATTTGATGATCAGGTAGATTAATTTTTATTTGGACATGGTCGGTCTGGAGTCCAGGAGGGGACGTGGGGTGTCCTGTTTGCAGGGCGTGTTCTGAGTGTGGGGTTCCCTGCCTCCAGGCGTCTGTAGCTCCCTGGGCCCCTGAAGCATTTCTGTGGCATAACCCCCGTCCTCCCCCAGCAGGCCGGCAGGGACAAGCCTGTTGCTGTTTGGTGCATGTGAGGGATGGAGCCAACCTGATGTTCTTTGAGTGCTTCATCCAGCAAGGAGCCAAAAATCTGTCCCAAGACTGCACCACCTGCCCCTCTGGTCCTGACTCCCTCTGCGACCCTCCCCTTTCCCATGCAGGCTTGCGCCTATGACTTGCGCCACCAGGCTGCCCTTATCTAGTCGGTCCCTTGGGGTTCGTGGTGTTCCGGAGCCGTCGATGAGTGGCATGCGCCCCCTTGCCCCAAATGCTGCCATCTCTTCCCACCTCTGGGGGTTTGGACAGAAGGGTGGGGGGCAGCCGTGTGCCAGGGCTACTTTCCCAGCCAGATCTCTGCAGTCATCTTAGTAGAGGGAGCCCCTAAACCTTGGACTCCTCCTTGTGTGTTTGAAGGCGACAAACCGCACAAGTGTGAGTTCTGTGACAAGTGCTTCAGCCGGAAGGACAACCTGACAATGCACATGAGGTGCCACACCAGCGTGAAGCCCCACAAGTGCCATCTGTGTGACTACGCGGCCGTGGACAGCAGCAGCCTCAAGAAGCACCTGCGGATCCACTCGGACGAGCGGCCGTACAAGTGCCAGCTCTGCCCCTACGCCAGCCGCAACTCCAGCCAGCTCACCGTGCACCTGCGCTCCCACACAGGTGAGCCCGGGCCGCCCGGGCCCTCCCTCGTGTTCTGTACGCCCTTCGCCGACTTACAAGCACACGCAGCCCTGGTGGGTGAGTCGGGGCCTCTGCCTGTGGTGGCACAGGGCGGCCGGGGCTGCCTCTGCTCGGGACGGTGGCTCTCTGTACGAAGGGAAAGGCCGACAGCTGGTTTTCTGACTTGACTGCGTAGACCCCAGGTGGGGGGAGTCCCCACGACTTCTCGAGTAAAGTGTGCTGCGTGACTAGGTGTTTGGTCATTTAACATGAACCGTGACTGCATGGCCCATTGGGAGGCCCAGGGCAAAGCCGGCAGAACGTGGTTGCAAGTCAAGACCGTTCGTGCCAGTGCTAGCTGTTAGCTTGGCCAAGAGCTTTTTGCTTCCCTGTTTGCAAGAAATAACGATAGAACCAGCCCAGTGTGGCACAGATAAGGGGGGCTGGGAGGCTCACGAGGACTCAAAATGAGAATTCCTCGTTTCACCGAGTAGATGGCAAAGAACGGGGCATTTCCTGACATTCGAGACTGAGGAAGAGAGCTGTGCTGCAGAGACACAGGGCAGGCGAGTGTAGTCGGGAGCACCCGTGGAGTTCAAGTGAAAAGCTCAAGTCTCTTGGCAAAGCAGCTCAAGCCTAACCCAGCGCCAGGTGAAGTCCACGGCAATGGTGTTTAACCCTCAAACCCATCGGCTCTTCCTACAGTACTGAGTTTTGATCAATAGCCACTTGGGAATGGTGGTAGAGAGATGGACGTCTAACAGCACGTCCTGGAGTTAGAGTACTTGCTGATAGGTCAGAAACGAGCTGTGCTTTTTGGGATTTACCCGCTGGCAAAGATGCCACATCCCCCAGAGAGGTCTTCGGAACGGCAGTCAGGACAAAGGTGCAAATGAAAGCTGGTGTCGCTGCCTGTAAAGTTAGTTTCCCAAAGGTCAGGTGCAAAAATTCAGCAGAAGAACTGAGACTAAGAAGCCGAAGTCTGGTTTCTGACTAAGGCTACGAGGAAGAGAGAGTAAAAATGAGAAAATCGCATAGGAAAGGAATGTCCCAGGTCGAAGGGGCCAGGAGAGGGACAGGACTGGAGAGGCAAAGCAGGGGGGCATCACACTTCAAAGCCTGTCAGCGCGCCGGCTTCCTGGGGTGGGGGGGAGGCTACTGGAACAGAAGCCTCTCAGCTGCAAATGATTGAACGTCAAATCCCATACCCAGCCAGACTAACTCAAGTCCAAAAGTAGAACAGACCAAGACAGACAAGGACAAGAGTTACTCTCAGCTAGCACTTTCATGGAAGTTACTGGAAGATAAATTGTAGCAAACAACACTTAGTGAAAACAAAATCTGGCATGAGATATGTGGTGTGTGAGAATTCCAATAGAGCCAACTGGGATGGCGGTGAAGAAAAATACCAGGGTGGTGCTTGGATAGAAGGTTGAGGGGGAAAGTCAGTCAGAAGCGCCATGTCAAGGTCCCTGTACTGAGAGACTGACTAACTGGAAGTTAGGGGAGACTTTTCCTCAAGAACCACAATTCAAAAACCATGATAAAAGGTGACCCAAGATGAGCATGTGACAGAAGACTCTTGATTTGATCTTGATGCCAGCACCAGGCAGCATCTACGGAGCGGGGGGGTGGGGGGGGGGCCTGTGATCCCGTTGCGGTACCTGGTGCCAATGAAGGTCACACATCTCGTCACCATACGCACTGTCTGAGTCTAAAGTTGAAAACACGGGGGTCCGAATCTAACTGCTATTGAACCTAAATGTGAAAATAAAGCTCTCTGACAAGGGGGGCGGTGAAGCAGGACCAGGCACAGCTAAAACGCGCCAGTTGACTGCCAAAGCAGTGAGAGGAGCTCCCCCGGTTAGGAGAACGCGCCTGAAGCGCTGACACACAGCAACCTCCAGGGGCAGAGCATGGAGGTGTGGGTGGGGTTCTCATCTCGGCTTGTGGTCCACAGACGTTTCGTATAGCAGTAGCTCCCCAAAGAATGACAGCCCCTTTGTAGTTTGAGAGCTGGAAGTGTCTCCAGGATTCCCAGGAGGCAGCGGCTTCCTTATCTGTTCCCCGCCGCCATGTTTTCATGGCTTGGAGCAGTTGTGTGTAACCTGAATCACACCTCTTCCCTTCCCTGTTCAGTTTTGGGCTGTCAAGAGTTCCCGTCCAAACCTGAAATGGGCCCAAACCCCTCACTTACCTTTGAGCCTCAGTTAGGCCATCTGTAAAATGGGTCGTGCCCACCAGGTCTGGGAGCGCCGACTC
Organism: Condylura cristata; assembly: GCF_000260355.1. NCBI lineage: Eukaryota > Metazoa > Chordata > Mammalia > Eulipotyphla > Talpidae > Condylura > Condylura cristata. Next base: position 32,363,720 of record NW_004567123.1, on the reverse strand, counting down.
GGATACACCTAGCCCCGGCTGTTGGGAGGACGTGGGTAAGGAGTGGAAGAGACCCGGCCATCTCGCCCACCCCGTGTTCTGGTCTGTTGGGGGATGGGGTCTGTTTTGCCGCCTGCTCTAATGGAAACGCACCTTCCGTTGCTAGGGGACACCCCCTTCCAGTGCTGGCTCTGTAGCGCCAAGTTCAAAATCAGCTCGGACTTGAAACGGCACATGATCGTGCACTCGGGGGAGAAGCCCTTCAAGTGCGACTTCTGTGACGTGCGCTGCACCATGAAGGCGAACCTCAAGTCGCACATCCGCATCAAGCACACCTTCAGGTGCCTGCACTGCAGCTTCCAGGGCCAGGACCGCGCCGACCTGCTGCAGCACAGCCGGCTGCACCAGGCCGACCACCCCGAGAAGTGCCCGGAGTGCAGCTACTCGTGCGCCAGCAAGGCGGCCCTGCGCGTGCACAGCCGCGTGCACTGCAAGGACCGCCCCTTCAAGTGCGACTTCTGCAGCTTCGACACCAAGCGGCCCAGCAGCCTGGCCAAGCACATGGACAGGGTGCACAGGGACGGGGCCAAGACGGAGAACCGGGCTCCGCAGGGCAGAGACGGGGCCCGGGAGGGTGGCTCCCCGCACGTGGCCAAAATAGTGACCCAGCGGGCCTTCCGCTGTGAGATCTGCGGCGCCTCCTTCGTCAGGGACGACTCTCTGCGCTGCCATAAGAAGCAGCACAGTGACCAGAACGAGAGCAAGAACTCGGACCTGGTCACTTTCCCCCCTGAAAGCAGCGCCCCGGGGCAGCTGGGCGCTCTGGTCTCGGTGGGTCAGCTGGAGGCGGCCCTGGAGGCCAGCCAGTGCCTCTAGCCCAGCCCCTCTGGGGGGGGCTGTGCCCCCTGCAGCCTCCGGAGGTGGCGTCTGCAGCCACAGGGCACCAGGACAGCCGTCCCCGCGGTGACAGAGTCCCCCAATTTGACTTGGTCGGGTAAGGGGGACGGGGTGACCTTGGAGTGCCCGTTTCTCTAGAAAGGATGGCTCCCTGTGGATTCCATCCATTTCCGAAAGCGCTCCATCTCCGATGGAACGATTAAACCACGTGGGAAGCCGCCGCCAAACTGACCTGGACACTGATCGGGATGAGCCAGACACAGATGAGCGCCCGGCGCGGAGGGCCTCGGGCGCGGACAGGGGCTGTTGCTAACCCGGTGGTGGGAAGGGCGTTTGTCTTACACATTTTTGTGTGGTTCCCTTTATCTCTTGTCTTATAATAAAAGGCACACTGGCTTGTAGAGTGCCGTAAGAGGAGCGCTCCAGAGGTCACCTGTGCGCCTCGCCATCTGCGCAGAGATTCAGGCCTAAGGGCCCCCGGGGTTTGCAGCGTTGGCGCTGCGCGGTTAGACCTGTAGGTGGCGCCAAAGATCAAGCGAGCGCCAGCTCAGCCCGCCCCAGGCGGGACCAGGTCTGGTGGCAGGTGGTTGAGGGAGACCAGCGCCTTCACCCCCACTAAGAACTGGTGTTTGCTGAACCAACGAGCAAATGAGAGCCCACAATGCTTGTGAATGTACATTTTACTTGATTGGGACTTAGGCGATGGCATGCCGCGGGGATATAATTTCTCCCAGGTGGCTTTGTGGTACTCTGGCATCTTTTCTTCAAATACATCCTTTGTTGAATACAGATCTGTGTGTGCTCTCACCACGCTCTAAGCATCTGTGTTTTTCAAAATGGATTAAGGAGAGCCGTTGTTTTGGTACACTAAGTAAAAGAAGTGAAGTTGTTTGTAGATCATTTACAGGGAGTATTTCATTCATGAAATAGCCAGAGACACTTAGCTTAAAACATGTATTTTTTTGTGTGAACAAATTTGACTCCATTTAATGTTGAGCTCCAGCGGGTGATAACACTGTCGGATCTCTCTTGGAAGAAGACAAGGTGAAAATGGAGCAGAAACACAGGATGGAATTAGTTGTAGCTTTGCAAGTAGCACTCTTTTTTTAATACTATAATAGTTTATTTTTACATCATTTTGCGCCTTTTTCCATCTCAGCTGTAATCCCCGTAGGCTTCCCATCACCAGCTCACCTGTGCGCCATCACCATAATCCCGTGCACTTCCCTCTCCCACCATTTTTGATCCCATTCTCTGCTCTACCCCTGTGAAATGTCTCTGGCACATAGTTGCTCGTTATTATTTTCTCCCCTAGTCCTTTACACTCCTGCTATGAGTGAAACCATCCTGTATTTTCCTTTTCTTTCTGGCTTATTTCACTAAGCAGGATCCCTTCCAGCTCCATCCATGTTGCTGCAAAAAGCATGTATTTAAAGTTTGTTTGTTTAAATTGCTGAGTAATATTCCACTGTGGATATGTACCACATCTTTTTAATCTAGTCATCTGCAAGTAGCACTTTTTTAAGATTTATTTTTATTTGATACATACAAGAACTGGGGTGCAGGTGTCTGGGGTAAGAAGATTCACCAGAGACAGAATGGGGAGCAAAACAGGTGGATTTACTGAGATATACTAAAGCACTGGGTAAGACAGGAGAGGTCTGCTGTGCCCTGTGGGTCACCTCCCTGGCCAGGGACCGAATTTGTGCTGCAGTGGCTGGTGATAGCTTCATAGTGCTGTATCTTGAACCCCTGTGCCTCCAGGGAGCAAAACTGTGTTCTTTTGATCACCTCCAAGTCCAGAAATCAAAGTGGCATCCTTCCTCTCTGTGTTTGTTTCCTCGCTTTCTAAGCATTACAGAGTGTGGATCTGTTCCTGCAGTTTCTTCTCTAAAGTGCCCATGACCGTGGCAAAGAGCTCCCCTCCCCACTGCCCTGTGTTAAGGGGTCCCCCTGTGTGCACTCCCTCCTGGGTGCTGCTGAGGGCTGGGATTAGGGTGCAGCAACAAGCCCCTTGGCTTTTGTTGATTAGCTTTGGCCAGTGGGAGCTCTTAGAAGCTGACCCGGAAATTCAGCCAGGGCTGTGGGAGAGGCAGGCTGCATCTTCCATGTAGAATTCTCACATTTCCTTCATTACAGTAGGTTTGGGAGAAATTATATTAAAATATTTGCCTTAAAAAAAAATATTTGCCTGGCAGGGTAAGATTTGGGTGGAGGGATTATGCCTCCGTGTCCCTGCCTCTTGCTCAAAGGTGCAAAGAAAGCTTGAAGGTGCAGACACCTTCTAGGGCGGAGTTTGCACCGGAGCGGCTGAGACGGCAGTGCTTGCCCCGGGCACACAGGCAGTGAGTGGTGGGTTCAAACCCAGACACCCCGACCCGAGACCCTGCAATTTCACCCCAAGTCCTGCGCGGTCCCTTCCCTAGCTGCCATGACATTGGGGACATGGCTTTTAAGTGTCCCGTGTACCGCTCAGCAGGAAACTAACATGTGAAATGCACCATCGACACCTGAGCACACAGCAGACCTGAGCGGGCCGTCGTCATCGCTGCTGGGCCGCGCTTCATCCATCTAGACCTGTTTCAAACCCACCTCTTCATCCTGCCCCAGCGGATTTCCCGCCTCCTTCCCAGGGTGGCTGGACCTATCTGCCAGGGCGTGGGGTCTGGTTTGCTGCCTCTGCGCATCCCTGGCCCTGGCAGGGAGGCAGCTGCCCCTGCAGCCTGTGGTTTGAGGTGACCACCCTCCAGTGCCGGGCCTGGGAGTAGGCGGTGGGGGTGAGCGTCTGGCAGGTGAGCCTCGCCAGGTGTTCAAGGAGCTCTGACCTCAGGAACTGTGGACATGTCAAGGTGACACCATCCAGATGTTGCAGCGCCTGGGGAGTCGGGGTCCCTCAAGACCCCCCAGGGAAGGAGCAGCCCCCTCTCGTGCGGCTAGAGCGCTGGCTGCATCCTCACTTGCTAAGGTCAGCGGCCTCGGTAACCTGGTCCTCAGGACCCAGAGGCTGGGTGGGAAGTCTGCTTTGAACTCTCATTTGTCGTATGACTTGGTCTGTCAAAAACTGTGCCTGTTTTTTTTTTTGTTTTGTTTTGTTTTGATTGCCTTTGGAAATTATTTTTTCTATCTGGATGTTTCATTGGTAAATGACTTAGGGAAGTGCGTTCAAGCCTTCTGACTTTTTTTAACCTATCAGTTGGGCTGGTCCGATGTCCTGCACCATGGGGTGGGGATGAAGCCGGAGTCATGAGAAGCTGGAACAGGGTCTGGCACATTCGCTGCTGCTCAGCAGCTGGCTGATTGCCATGCGTGTTTCTCAGCGGGTCTCTCCCGCCAGCATTTCTCAGTCACCTGTCTCCTACTGCAATGTACAGTGGTTTCCCTCACCCCCAAGTCCCATGTGACTTTGGAATGAAGCATGACATCATACTTGCATAACTGACATAGTGGCTTGACTTTATGAGAAATAATTTCTGACGCTCATGCTGCATTAGGACAAATGAGACCATCAAGAGCCTTCTCATCTCTTCGCCATGTGAAAAGTGCTTGGACTTGGATCATAAATGGGCGAGCTAGGAAGAAGGGGACACAGTAGAGATCATCTATTCATTTTATACACAGTTTAATTCCACTGTCAGAAGATAGTGAATTCTTAGTCCCCACTGGGAAGAATCTGATTCAAGGACATTTGAGTGGGAGCCAACACAAGATGGATCATGTCGCAGCCAGCAGTTCTGTTTGTAGGAATTTCCCCCATGAAATTAAATATGTGAGAGTAGCGGAAGGACATGGGGAGTGGGGTTATCCAGGAGCGCAGTTAGCACCTGCCACTTCCACGAGGCGGGACAGGCCTGGCCAGAGGACGCCACACAGCTCTAAGGAGGGGGTGACCCTTGCATCTTGCCACACGCGTCGTCCAGAGGCCGTCATGAAGGGAAGAACAGCAGGTGGCCGGCGCACACATGTGCCGTGTGTGGACACCGCCCCCAGGGACACGGGGTAGCTGATGGGCTCTGTGGTGAGTGCACTTAACGCCACTTCCCAGAACCTAGCCACAGGATGGAGAACTTTCTATGTTAACAGGTGAGTCGCCATCACTCTCTCGTGGCCATTTAAGTTTCGTCTAATTTTCATCATTAAAACCTGCTGCAGGGCCTCCCTGTTGGTGCAGAGGTTAAGTCTCAGCGCTATCAAGGTATCTGCAGCCACTGCAGCACAAGTTCGATCCCTGCCAGGGAGGGACCCACAGGGCGCAGCAGACCTCTCCTGTCTCCCTGCTGTTCCCCTCAGCAGTGGATTTCAGTGGATCTGTCTGTTCTGCTCCCCACTCTTGAGTCTGGAGAATCTTCTCACCACCACCCCCACCTCTGGCCTACACCCCAGGTCTTCTATGCATAAATAAATAAATCTTTTTAAAAAACAAAGCCATCAAGGCTCCTGAGTGTCCAGGGGCCAGGTGTCAACATGCAGACCTAAATCCCTGCATCCGACAGCACGGTCAGTGCTGTATAGATAAAATTTCTCCTTATTAGCTCACAGAAACAGAAAAAGCAAAGTCATTTAAAAGTCTGGACTTTTTGCCCCAAGAACTTTAGAACTTTATTCCATTGGTTTACTTAAGATTGAATGTGGATATAAATCAGGGCCCAGCAAAGCCGTAAATTCTAATTGAACTGTGATGTTCAAATGACCAGAAACTGCAGCACCGTAGATTTTGGGTGATAACTGGGCTTGAAAATCGCCTGGATCGCAGGCAGGGAACCATTTCCAATCGATTATCCTTCATCACTAAAAGCCTTCAGGCTGTTTCCATCCCTGTCCTTGTGACTCTTGAGAGCAGAACAAAGCAGTGGTCAGGGAAAGGGCTGGTGTGGCACCACCACAGATAAATGCAAGGCTTCTCCGAGCTCCAGCTCACAGCCTAAGGGGTGGAAATTTGCAGCAGCTGACAAAACCCAGTGGGAAAGGGAGTGAGAGCCTGGGGTGTGCCGGGCCACCCCCACACACTGATTCCTCAAATCGACATATTTAAAGGGCAGGAAGCAGAAGTGCTTTACGAGGCTCGGCAAGGGCTGCTCATCCTGCTCTCATTTCCAGCCCCATCTAATTATTTGGGGAAAGGTTCAGGACTGCTACAAAGCAGCTCAGTGTAAGAACAGCTAAAAGATCGTTCTGGGGCTGGGAACCTGGGGAGACCCCCACATGGGGCCTCATCCTGCCATTCTTCCCTCCTTCAAAGCCCCTCAATAAAATAGTTTGACGCCCCCAAATAAAAGGATCCGAACCCCTATGAAAAGGATCCGTGAAAGGTGTGTTAGAGAAAGGGCCTGGGGTCACGAAGGGCATTCCAGGCTGGCTGGCTTAGTTTCTTAAAGATTTATTTATTTATGCACACAAAACTGGGGTACAGGCCAGGGGTGGGGTGGGTGGGGGTGAGAGGCTTCACCAGAGACAGAGTGGGGAGCAGAACAGGCAGATGGACAAAGTGCACTGCTGAGGGGAGCAGCAGGCAGGCAGGCAGGGAGAGGTCTGCTGGGCCCTGTGGGTCACCCCCTGACTGGGGATGGAACTCATGCTGCAGTGGCATGAGTTCAAGATAGGTCCAAGATGCTGTGGTTTAACCCGTTGCGCCCCTAGGAAGGGCCCTGACTTCGTTTCTCAAAGCAGAGTTCCCGGCACCCGGCGTCACTGCTCTGTGGAATGGGACTCAGCGATCTTCCTGGAGGAAAAAAAAAAAACAACTGGTCCTAAAAGAACAGAACTTTAAATGTAATGACCTCACCCCAGAATGCTGGCCGTGATGAAGATGGTGTTACCCACGGTACCGCTAACATGGGGGGGGACCAAGGGGGGTTACCTTCAGTTCAGAAACGCTGAGCACTTCCTCAGCCTGGGGTCGTGCAGGACACAGAGAGGCAGGAAGAGGCATCCTGTGTCTCGCTATCCCTCTCACACAGCTGTGTTTCTTCATATGTAAGCGTAATGATATGTTTTCAACAATTTCAGCCATCCTTAAAGAGATGTATATTCCGTAAACGTGGCCAGAAAGCTTGATCATCAACTCGGAAAATAGTCAAGTTAGATTCCCTACTTCAGTTATAAATGAATCCCACGTCAAGCAAAGCCTGAAATACAAAGCCAGTCTTCATGGAAGAGACTGGGGGTCTCTACTCGCGCCCTTACAGGGAGAGAGAGTGGCTGCAGATAGCTTGACAGCGCAGAGACTTTAAACCCTGCACCACCAGGGAGACCCCGTCTTGTGTATTTCCTGTTGCAGCCTTGGAATCAGCCACGTCTTAAAGAAGCTGCAAATCCTTTAGCTGGAGAAGAGTATTCAAAGTCACCGCCTGGCACTAGTGGATCTAGCTGGCTGGTGGGTGTCTCCACCGTGAATAGAGGACACCACCCTCACACAGGCCATGGTCAGGCTTTCCCTGCCTCCCACCTGCCTCCCCACAGGCTGCGGCAAAAAAAAAAAAAAATTCTTACAACATAACCTGCACCACGTCAATCTCTTTGGAGGGTGTCAGGTAACCTCTCAGTCCTCCAGCCTGGGAAAGCAGAAGCCTCCCTCGGGACGAGCCCCTGAGAATAACGCCCCACCACATCTTGGTGCTGGTGGCCAGCTTTTCTTGGAAAGGACCAGGACGTGGACAGGTGAGGTTTAGCTGACTCCGCACAAAAGCCACCAGAGCCTGTACACATGCGAATGTGTGTGGTGGTGTCCCAATAAAACTTTATTTATAAAAGCAGGCAGTGAGCCGCATTTGGTCCGTGAGTGGATAATTTTCAGAAACTGTCCAGAGACTGTCACGAGCCCTTCGTGAGCTCTCAGGGTGCAGCACCTCAGTTAGTCCTCCGTGTGGCCCCAAAGTCCGCCCACTAACTGCTGGGCCACCTCGGCTCTCACCTGAGCCCACGGTGCCGGGGTCCTGGGGAAGGTCCAACGGCCCCCAGTTTCCTACGGCCTGTAACTGGCGCCTTCACCACTAGTTACTGCTCACTCTCCGCGTCCCCTCCGGTCCTCACCCCAGCTGACGTCTTTCATACCTCAGGCCCTTTGCATGTGCCGCTCCCTTTAATTAAGAATGTTCTTTCGGTCTCCTTCCCAGCGCTAATTCTTCTTCAGTCTTTTAGATCCCTAATTAAAGGGTGTTTTCTTGGAAAAGGCTTCCTGACTTGCTACTTAAAATAGCCTCCCCTTTTATCTGTCTTATTGTCTCAAAGCTAAGGGATTGTTTTCTTACATCTCCAGGATTTATAACTGTGCCTGGCAGCCAGTGCTCAGAGACTCAGGAAATCAATGTAACACTTATCACGACCAGTTAACATTTCACTTCCTATTTACTATGTTGATTGATGATTGATTATCGGCTTCCTGTGTCCGCTCAGCTCTTTGAAGGCAGGGATTAGGGCACCATCATTTAGTGCCTATATCCAGATCCTAGAACTGTCTGGAGCATAGCTGACACCCAATGAGTACCAACGAATCAATGAACGTCACATTTTAAAACAGTAGTAGGAATCGTAGGTGCAGCATTCCCTTAGTGTTTTCCGATGTCCGTCCAAGGTGGAGACTTCCCTGGCTCTGCGCCACTGGACGGCCCTTGCTCCCGCACTCCTTGTCATTCTCAGCTTCACCGACAGGTGTCGCTAAGTGACTTGGCCGTGCCTTCCGCTGGCTCTTGGAGAAAGAACTGGGAGGTCAGGGTGGCAAGGGAGGAAATGACCTGGTGTTCCGAACAAATCTCTCACTTCCTGCAGCGCCTCGCCAGCAAGGTGACAAGGTGCTGATGGGCATGCACACCAAGGCCAGTCAACCATGGCTCCTGGTGACTGGCCATTATGGCACAAGGATGATCTGGAATGTCCTTTGATATTTCTGCTCCCAAGAAGCAGCAGGGGAGGGAGCTGAGACCTACAGGAAAGCTGCAATTAAAAGTCAGAGAAATCTTGGGCCCTCCCTGGTGGTGCAGCGGGTTAAAGCACAACACTGTGAAGCTAGCAAAGCCACTGCAGCGCGAGTTCGATCCC
>NW_004567123.1:32352947-32353971 GCF_000260355.1 Condylura cristata | reverse complement strand
GGCGCGGCAGACCTCTCCTGACCCGCCCGCTGCTCCCCTCAGCAGTGGACTTCATCCTTCTGCCTGTTCTGCTCCCCACTCTGTCTCTGGTGAAGCCTCTCACCCTCCGCATCTCTGACCTGTACCCAAGCTCTGTACGACATCCTTCTGCCTGTTCTGCTCCCCACTCTGTCTCTGGTGAAGCCTCTCACCCTCCGCATCTCTGACCTGTACCCAAGTTCTGTACGAATAAATAAATCTTTTAAAAAAAAGGATAGGGCCTCAGCTGCCCTTAAATATTTGAAAAACTGTAAGAAGAGCTGAGATCTATACTAAGTCACTGAAGCTATCTTATGTTAGAACAGCAAGCAGGAGACAAGGACCCTGCCTGGAAATGGGCCAAAAACACCACCTATGACCAGTTTTAAATCTATGAAAGGTATTTCCTAAGCTATTGCATGGAAGCATTTTTTTCTTTTAAAAATGTCCTTAAAAATGTTGGTTTTTTTTTTTTTTCAAAGATAAAATCAGAGATGGGCAAACAAGGTTTGTAAAGGTTACTTGTTGCATCACTGATCGTAAAGGTAGAAGATTGGAAACCCCTAAATGTTCCGAGAAGAGAGGAATCTGGTTGAACAGCTTATGGTTCATCCATTCCACAGAATTCTTTTAAGCCATTTAAAAGAATAGAAAGGGAATATATACTTGTGTACATAGATAGCCCTGTGTGTACGCTATGTGTAATATATGACATGTGTGTATTCATTGACATGATGTGGTCAGAAGAGAAGAAGAAGAAGGTAGAGTGCAGAGTGTAAATATAATCCACTCCTGTTCACACGAGGAACTACCTGGAAGCGTTTATGCAGATTCATCCAGCACAGCCTGAAGTCACATAAGCACCTCCATCGTGTTTGCTACTAACTGGCACTAAGAAAGAGACCCTTTCAGTCTCACCTGTCTCTTTCAAATATTATTGAAAACGAAATCTTGCAGGTTTTTTGTTTTTTGTTTTAGGAATTTTTTTAAAAGATTATCTATGCAT
>NW_004567123.1:32344752-32351597 GCF_000260355.1 Condylura cristata | reverse complement strand
CAAGGAGACAGGAGGGGTCTGCTGAGCCCTGTGGGTCCCTCCCTGGCGGGGGGACTGAACTCCTGCTGCAGTGGCTGGCAATGGCTTGATAGCACGGAGACTCTAAATCCTTGTGCCGCCAGGGAGACCCTAGTTTTATATCTACAGTTTTACAAAGCAAACAAGAAAAGAACAGATGAGAGAAACTACCTGGAGATATATAATCGCTTAAAACACAGTCTGGCTCTTGACAAAATTATTCCCCTCACCTTTGGTCAAAAGAACATAAATTATGTAAAAACTTGACTGTAAGTACATTCATGATTTCACCAAAATGGAAACAACAAAAAGAACTGTTATGGGACAGAGATGTAATATTTATGAATAGATCTGCTGCTTATACTAAAGTCCACAGAACCCCCAAGTGTGTATATCTCAGAAGACAATTCTCTCATGGTAGACTTTTCTGACTGCCCATCCTGAACAGTAATGCGGCTCTTGCTTGGTTTCTGCCCTGATGGAAGTGTACTTGCCAAAGTAGGCGGATCCGTGTTTGCCTTAAATTTTGCTAAGCGTGAGTCATGACCTTCACGCTTCCGGAGCCGTCTGCGGCCGGGGTCTCCCGTGTCGTGGGACACACCCCTCTGGCCCGCACCTGCAGGTGCAGGCGGCCGCCTCGATGTCGCCCCCTGCTGGCGGGAAGAGAAGCTGACGCGCTTTTGCTCCAGCCTGCAGTTCTGTTCAAATCAAAAAAACCTCCGACCCTCCATAACTATAGTTTCTGTGCCTCCTGTGAACACTCTGGCTACATAACAATTTTTGTTAATACCTAGCATAGCAAAGATGGTCAAATCCTGTTCCTAGCCATCTGCATCGCGGGCCACCGATGCGTTGAGCGATGTTCCCTTCAGTCCTCTGGAACCTTCCACTGACTCATTTCGACACCAGAAAAGAGACCTACTTTCCGGGTAGTGATGGAAGAAACAGCACAAAGGATACAAAGAAATAAAGGAGGGCGGCCATGGTGGTCCCCCTGGGGACTTTGTCACTAAGAAGGGGGAGGGGAAGGATCAGGAGAAATGCAGGAGGGAGAAGGAGAAAGGAAGAAGAGGGAGGCGACAAGAGGCGCTGGAAGGACGGCGCTTGGGCTTGAGGAGGAGTCGAGGGAGGAGGGACAGCGCGCAGGGAGGAGGGAGGCGTGGAAGGTGCCTCGGGTCTCCCACCCCCTCCGCCCGGCCAGGTTCTCAGTGGCCGCTCGGCCGCAACTGCCCTCCTGCCACTCAGAACTTTGACGGGCGACACCGGTTACTTTCTGTTGGCAAAGCAGCGGCTCCGTTTAAGGGGACCTCGGTGCACGGGAGCTCTCGGGTCTTTGTCCTGCGGCCCCGCGGCCCGAGTGCGGACGCTGGCCTGCAGCCCCGGGCGGGCAGCTTGCGACCCTCAAAGTGTCTAAACTGCAGCCGCCTCGCCGCGCGATCAGGTAAAGTTGCAGGGCGTGAGCCGAACAAAGTCTGGGCTGGGGCCCCGCCGGTGGCGTCCGGGGCCGCTCCCAGCAAGGCCATAGCTGCTAGTGAGAGAAGTGGGGCGCGAGGCGCTGCCCACGTCTTAACCCCGGTTCGCACACACCGAGTGGGTCCCGCGCTGTGAACCGCTCAGCACCGGCGGGGGTTTCCTGGTCTTGCCTCCAGCTGCAGCTTCACACCTTTTGGGAATCTTGAGCATCCTCCTCAGAGAACTCATTTTGCAACCCCAGGTTATTACACGCTTGAGTATTGCTTTATGGATTCAAGTCACAAAAGCCTGAGAGGTGGGGTGGGGCAGGGGAGATGTTGGGGCGTTCAGAAAGATGCCCATTTGTTTTGGGTAGTAAGTTCAAGTCTGCACCTCGGTTTGAAAAAATTCCTTGACAAGCAGTCTAGCACACGCTCAGCTTTTGCAACATCCCTAAAATGGCCACAGGACTCCCAACAACCACTTGGTCCCATTTTACTTAGACTTCCACTCTGTCCCTGTGAGCTGGCAAAACAGCCGAAGATCTTTTCTGCTTTCTGGTTCTGGAAAAGATCCACCCCCCAAGGAATCCCGCCCAGGATTTCACTTCTTAAACTCAGACCCTCTCTCCTAACATGCCAGGAAAGTGAAGTCGTTTCCAATCGATGCATGAACTTCCCTTAATTCCATCACTGACACATTTCGGTGTCCAGCGGACAAGGGAAGAAATGACTCCCAGTCTCCAGCCCTAAATCAGTGCCAGGGAGCTGCTTTCCCCAGAATTGCTGCAGCTTGGACAATGGAAATCTTCAATGCTTTATCTCTTTGTCTGGATCTTGGGATGCCTCGGATACCTTCTTTGTATTTATAATTGTTTTAATTAGCCACCCAGCAGGGGCCCATCTCTCAGCGTGGATTACGGGCTGCACAGCAGGACCCTGGAACCCAGTTAAAATAAAGCTCAGACTTTATGGCTCGCTTAATTTCTTTTATCTGTATCAATTTTTCCCCTCTTCCTCTCCCTCATTTTCACCTTCCTTTTTTCCCCCCTCCTCCCCCTCCCCCTTCCCTTTTTGCAACTGGCTGGGCAAAAAACTTTGACTCCTCAAACGACTTTGCTTTTGAAGAATCAAAGAATTATGGGGGGAGCTCTGCCGTGGGTATTTCTCAGCAGTTCACAATCTCAAACAGATGTGCTCGCCCGCTGCTCCCGCTCGGTAACATTTCATAAACCGCCCCCGACCCTGATTGTATCTGGAGCGATTATGCTGAAATTGATGTCGGTCCCCACACTCGGTGGGTGGAGGAGGGCAGAGTTTGCCAAAAGCTTTCAACGCTGGCCCTGGGGTCTGACCACATCCTTCTCTCGTGGACGGAAATCTGGTGGATCAATTATGATGCGGATCTGACACCATTTCCATTGGGGGGGGGGTGGCGCCCCAGCCGGAGACATTTGGACTTTTGGAAATTCTTAAATTGTTGAAATAGTTTTTGCCTCCCTTTGAACTAGGTGCTGCCACTGGTGTGTTCACAAACTGCCTGACATTTACGGAAACTGGAGGCTTGTTGGCGGCTTCCACAAACAGCCGAGGTCGCTCTTTTTTACTTGTGAATCTATAAAATTACCTATGTGAAAATTAAAACAGGGCTGGTCCCTGCAGAACCCTCATTTCTAAAAGGAATCCTCTTGCATGCTCTGTAAAAATGCCAATTTTTTTCTCCTGATAATGTCCCAAGAAACTTATTTACAGTCAAAAATGATGCAATAACTTGCTGACAGATACCAAAAAAGGCTGTCAAGGGACATCCATATTCCAGAATATGTCGAAAGGGAGTAAATGTGGAACCTGGCCTGTACCCCAGTTCTGTATGCATAAATAAATAAATCTTTAAAAACAAAAGTGGAACCTGCTTTTATTTTTAGAAGATGTCAGCTGTAAGCCTTAAGTCTACACTCCACCAAATACTGACAGCTAATAGAGATTGTCAGCTTGTTTAAGATATTAAGTATTTGGGGGGGGGAGAGGAGGTGGAGAGTGGTTATCACCAAATTTGATCGAAATGGAAATTTTCTTCTGTTGCTTGAATTATTTGGGGCTTTGAACCCAATCAGAGAAACTGACATTTCACTTGCTCTGCATACCAGACACGTGTCAAGAAGAGTATGCATGAAAATCCACCCCAGTCTGTTGAGCTTACTTGTAAAGCTTTGAAATTCAGTGAGACTGAGAACAGACCAGAAACCAGTGAGAGCTCACAGGTTTCAAGGTTGGGAGATGCAATATCCAAGGGGGAGTCTCCTGGGGGAGGGGGGGGCTCTGGAACTGAGTGATTAAAGGATAAAGCAGTGGTGTTCTCAGGCCCACAAAATGTCTGTATGTTGGTGATTTAGTTTGTTGGTTGTGCAGCTTTGTGGATGCACGAAATGCTGAGTCGTATGCTTTTGAGGGAATGATTTTATGTCTTGTGAATTTCACCCCAATAACAAAATAATAGGAAACCATCTTTCTAAAAATAGAAAACAGTCTAGTAAATAAGATTTAAAAGCACTTCAACATTTACAAACTTTTCATTTTTCAAGATTTCATTTATGCATCCAAGAAGTGGGGTGCAGGCCAGAGGTGGGGGATGAGAGGATTTCCCAGAGACAGAGTGGGGAGCAGAACAGGCAGATCCGACTGAGATACACTGCTGAGGGAAGCAGTGGGGAGACAGGAGAGGTCTGCTGCGCCCTGTGGGTCAGCTCCGGGGTGGGGATGGAACTCGAGTGGCCAAGGGTGGCTTATAGTGCTGAGGCTCACCCCTGTGCCACCAGAGAGGACCCCAACTTTTCCTTTCCTTAACAGGCACCCTCTGGCCCAGTCTGCAGGCTGGACTCAGGGCTCTTAGTTACCCCTCACAGGGCGGGCAGGGGCCCGGCTTGGGACAGTGACCCTCCAGTGAGGAGCCCCCTTGAGTGCAGATGTGGGGTGCAGGGTTCCAGGTTTTGTGGGTGCTGTCCCTTGTGCTGGGCTTGGAGCCAGGCCCATCTCTGTAAGACCCTCTGAATACTTGCCTGAGCATCCCCAACCCATCTAGACTTTGGGGTGCCCCCTCCCCCCAGGGTCACGTTGACAAGAGGCTGCTCTGGAGCAGGTTTAGCATGTAACCAGACTGAAAATGTGCATCATTCTTCCTTCTAGGGTAACTGTGATCATTGGTCAGCTTTTATTCACATAAATTGTAAGATTAGCCCATCATCAAAGGTAGAAAATTCTTTCAAATTTAGAGCATGGCTCAGTGTCAGCAATTTTAGGGTTAATTGGGTAAAATTGAAAGATAATCAGGAAGCCGGCCCCCTGCTGGCCCAGGGGGTAGAGACTGCTACCAGCTAGCTACCACCAGCCACTGCAGCAGAGTTCGATCCCAGGCCTGGGAGCTGACCCGCAGGGCGCCACAGACCTCTCCTGACCTGCCCACTGCTCCCCTCAGCAGTACACTTGGTCAGTGGGCCTGTTCTGCTCCCCACTCTGTCTCTGGTGAATACTCTCACCACCCCTGCACCTCTGGCTGTACCCCATTTCTGTTTGCATAAATAAATGAATCTTATAAAAACATTAAATAAAATGTAAACATAATAATAATCAGGAAGCATTTTAAAATCATTGGGGGGAGATTCCCCTGTATGACAGGAAATCACCACACTGTAAAAAATATAACATGTTAGCACACAGAGAGAAGGAAAAAGGTGGAGAAATCCATCATCCCTGGCGTGGGGAGCCGGGTCTTCCTATGGAAGATATTTTTGGATTTGATTTTTCTGATTCGACCTTCTTTATCGTGTCTTTGCCACCCTGGGGGTCGCCAGATACCAAGTAGCCCTTCATAATTGTGTGCTGAATCACTGCAGGTAGTAAGTGTGAGAGCAGGAAGCAACACAGAGCCTTCTAGCAAGCAAGTGTTATTAAATCTCCAGGCTAATGACATGCAAAGAAAAACCTGGAACAACACACTGGTCAAATTTCCCACAAACACGGATTTCCAACCTTTATTGTGCCATTTCTCTTCGCTTAAGCTCAAACGGAAACAAGGACTGTTTTCCTTAGAATTTACTAGAGGCCGGGGATGAGCTGTGTGGCTCTGTGTGGCTGAGTTATATTAGCAGAGGCCTTGCCTGCTCTGCGTGGCTCTGGCTGCAGCTCCTGGTGTCCCTCTCGGTGACGTCATTCACATCTGTGGCGACTTAAACCTCCCATTTCTCTGAAAACAGAATTTGAGAATATGAAGGGTTTATACTCTAAACTAATTAGCAGTGACCAGTAACTTGAGGAGGCTGACAAGCCCCTTCAGGACACTCGGTTTACCTGGGAGCCTCGCCAGGTCATTCCAGCCCGTTCAAGAAGCTTTCCCAGCCCCTGTGAGGGAGGAGAGAAGGAGGCATTGACTTGGTTTTGAAAAATAGAGAACTAATTAAGTGTGGCTCTCTGGAGGAGCTTTTATATGGTGTGGCCTGGCAAACAAATGCTGTGTCCAGGGTTAGAGAAGTGGATTTTGTTGGGAAAAGCTGTGCATTGCAGAAGGAAGTTAATTATGTAAGTGGCTGGTTAGAATCATTATATATATGACACATTTTTATGACACACATGTCTGACCCATTCAACAACCTCAGCAATGAGTGAATCGAGGTATAGGAAGGTACCATGCACCAGGCAGCGTGGTGGGGTGGTGGGGAGCTCAGACTCCCTTGCAGGTCCATAGACCCTCTCTGGAAGAAAATACCAGAAACGTGCAAATGCTGATGGCCAGCAGTGCCCTTGGCCAGCAAACTGAGCTTGAGGCAGGAGGAAAAATGGGTCATACTGACCCTGTTTTTTATTTAAATTGTTAATGTTCTGTTCATCCTGGATTTTCTCTTATTTTTAAGATTTATTTTATGCACACAAGAGCTGGGGTGTAGGCCAGAGGCATGGGGGCCGGCGGTGGGCAAGAGGATGCCCCAGAGACAGAGCGGGGAGCAGAACAGGCAGATCCCCTGAGACACTGCTGAGGGGAGCGGCAGGAGAGAGAGGGCTGCCGCCCCTGGGGGTCCCTCCCTGGCCCGGGATGGAACTGGGCTGCGGGGCTCAGGCGGCTTCAGGCGGCTTCATAGTGCTGCGACTTAATGCCTCGCACAACCCAGGAGGCCCTCATCCTGGATTTTCTTTCCCATGAACTTTTCCATTTTTATTCACTTGGAGTTTTGTTTTGTTTTTACAAGCACAAAAGACAAATCATCACTTTATTTTCTTTTTTTAATATAATAGTTTATTTTTACATCATTTTATACATTTTTTCCCCGTCTCAATTGTAGTCCCCGCGGGTTTCCATCACCGAGTCACCCGTGTGCCATCACCATA
>NW_004567123.1:32328668-32344019 GCF_000260355.1 Condylura cristata | reverse complement strand
GGCGTCTCAAGCCATGCTCCCTCCCACCACCACCACTACTCCAGTTCAAGACATTAGCACCAGGCCAAACTTCCTTCCACTTGGGTTCTGACTTTCTACCTCCCTCTCTGCCAAGGGGAAGTACTAATATCTTAGTTCTGTTTTCCACGCCTTCTCAGCTGTCTCAGTGATGGGGTACACACTGACTGTTGTGGTGACAGATGACCTGTTTCTTGCTGGCGAAGGGGCCCCGTGGTATGTTGGCTCTTTGTGGCTCTCAGAGAGGCCTCCTGGGTGCTGAATGATGCCGCCGTCACAGTTACAGCTCCTGGGGAGCCCTGTCCTGAAAAGGAGCGATTGCTCTGGATATTTGCCATGCTGCATGGAAGAGGAGAGGCCTCTGGAGCATCACCCAATCAAGCTCTGGGCCAGGGCTCCTGGGCAGAGGCGAGGGTGGCTCTGGGCAGCGTCAGCACCCCAGGCTCCTGGCCAGAGACACCCAGCAGCACAAGGCCACCCCAGTTGGGAGGGGGGGACAAAATCAACCCAGCTTAAGAACCAAGGGCTGGACCCCTCAAGTCTTTCTGAGCAGGGAGGTTGTTTTCTTGTTCTTCTTCCCAGCTTTGGTGAGATATTTACATTTCCCACAGGAATGAGGAGCTAGCTGGGTAAACAATGAGAGTGGCCTACTTAAATGCACCAAAGGTTAATCCTGACGTTATGTCCCCCTGAATTCCCGGGAATTGGCCAACTCCCAGCCCAGACCATTTGGCACCCTCCGGGCCCCACCTCCAAGTGCCCGAATTCCAGGGAGTTAAAACACAACCTCTACCTGTTCCAATGACTAACTGGAGTCATCCGGGTTTTTATGACCCCCAACTTTACTTCCGGAAAGGGTTTTTACCCAATCCTGGAAAGTATTCCTTTCGGCTCCATGTAATTAAAATCCCAGCGTCTATTCAAGCGCGCTGTGGCCAGAAGAGATTGTCTCGGAGCTTGAAAGTGGCCGTCCGAGCAGCGTAAATGGAGCGTGCAGATCCCAGAGACATTCATAGTCGTGTCCCCTCCGGAAATATGACACTGTGGCCTGAATCATTCGCTGTCACTGTTCTAGGATTTAATGGAGAGTAAAGTGTTTAATCTACTTGTTGGGAGCTTAGTATTTCTAAGAAAGAAAGAAGCCTCGCGGTCTCATTAGGCAGACAGAAGTCGTTTTTTATTTCTGTTGTTGTTAAGGATTTTTTTTGTGCCTTTTTGTGGGGAACTATTTGTCATCGTGCTAATTTTATTTTTTAAGATTTATTTATTTATTCATAGAGCACTGGGGTACAAGCAGGGGTGGTAAGAGGATTCACCAGAGACAGAGCGGGGAGCAGAAAGGGCCAACTGATGAAGCACACTGCTGAGGGGAGCAGCGGGCAGGTCAGGAGGGGTCTGCTGTGCCATGTGGGTCACCTCCGGGGCTGGTGGGGGTCAAACTCACACTGAGACGGCTGCAGCCAGCTTGTAGTGCTGGGTCCTCACCCCGTGCGCCACCCAGGGAGGGCCCCTTGCTAATTTTAAATAGCATTACTTTGTCCCATCTGTAGACACCAAAGTCACAAGTAGCATCCGAATCTTGGAAAATACCAAAAGAGGCACAAGGACCCCCAAAATAAGTCATGGATACCTACGGGAAGGGGCAGCTGGGAAAACTGTGATAGGTGGGCTCAGATGAGAGTTCAGAAAGGACCCCAGAACGTCGGGGCATGGGCAAACCCGCAGAAGCTACTAGACTGTGCAAAGAGTTCCTGTGGGGAGGATTCACCCTCAGAGGCGCCAGGCAGGGGCCTGACACTCCTGTGTGACTTGGGCATTGGAGATTTTTTTGCCGTTGGTTTTTGCTTGCGCATGTGTGTGTGATTTATTCAGAAGAGGTGGCAGTCGGGGTGGGGGGGTCATGCATGGACTGTGGTAGGGGACAAAGAGTGTTATGGTGGTAGGCGTGGGGTGGAACAGCTAGCCAGAGCGTGAAGCTAGACCCTAAACAGAGACAGTATTGTAAACCAAGGCTGCCTCCTTACAAATAATACAATTAAAAAAAAGAAAGATAGAAAGAAAGAAATGGAGCCCTCCCTGGTGGCAGGATAAAGCACAAGCTGGCAACAGCCGTTTCAGCACGAGTTCGATCCCCGGCCAGGGAGCGACCCACAGGGCACAGCAGCCCTCTCCTGTCTCCGGCTGCCCCCCTCAGCAGTGTATTTCATCAGTCTGCCTGTTCTGTCCCCGCCCTATCTCTGGGGAATCCTCTCACTACCCCTGTACCTCTGGCCTGTACCCCAGTTCTATAAGCATAAATAAATATTTAAAGGAGAACATCCAGAGCCTTTCACAAAGGGGTGCACATTCTCCTCCTAGCCTGCAGGGCTGTGGTGGCTGCAGCTACCATTGTTTGCATTGCTGGGCTGTCTGGGGGATCGCAATCCAAAGCAGCAAGGATCTGGGGAACACTTTGGGAAAGTGCAGACCCCCCGGGGGAGCATGGAGTGTCTTTCCTGTGCAGTGAATGATCGTCTGTGTAAGATACTGGGCCTTCGCACAGTGCACTCGAAACCCAACGGATATGTCTAACCACTAAGAAGAGAATTGGCAGGAACGGCCACTGGGAGTTGTCTGTGCAAGCAAAGGGCAAAGTCCTTGGGGGGCAGATTATGCAGCTGGTCCTAGGGGACCCCAGAGAGACCCTGTTCTGCCCGCGAGCAGCTCACCTGCTGCAGGGGAAGCTGCGAACCCTCGCAACAGGTCCTGAAAGCCAGCTGAGCCGGGAAGGCGGGCGGGGAGCCGGGAGTGCTGGCAGAGGGGAGCGCTGGCGTGTTACCCAAACATGTCAGCTTCTGGTGACAAATGGATCCACCAGGGGGTGACAGCCTCTTCCACAGTGAGCATGACATGTGATGACGGGGGGTGGATGCAGGTTGCTAATGCCTCGCCCGTAAATCGGGGTGCCCCAGTGAGCCGCCCTGGGTCGGGTCAGGCCCCAGGTCTGTCAGCTCACTCAGTCTGCAGGCTGCCTCTGCGCAAGCAGCCTCCTCCTCAACAGCCCTCGGGCTCGTTTGCTTCCGTGTGTGTGCAGACCCTGGGTTTGACTTGATCTTTATGAAAACGTGTTCTTTACATGACAAAAGTAGTAAGTGAGCATGGTAAAAATATATATATACAAAACATTTGAAAAATATTTCCCTTGACCCCACCACCCAGAGAAAAGCACTCAAGATTTCAGTATTACCTGTTTGCACGTGTATTTTTAAAGCAAAAAGGGGGATCATCTTGTGCATACTACTGTATTTATTTTTTATTTGGAAATAATTATGGACTCAGAGCAAGGCAGGAAGGAAAGCCGGGAACACCCCAATCCTACTGCTCGGTACCCAGCCCAGGCCCCCTCAGGTCAGGCTGCATGAAGAGTTGGGGTGTGCTGGAGTGAGACTGGCTAGTCCCCAAGGAGGCAGGGCCCACAGGAGGGCTGAGTGCCTCTGTGCTGCTTTGGGGGGTGAGCGTGCCTGTGTCCGGGTGTCCCCCCACCACGCCTGGGGACACACCCGGCATGTCACAAGGTCACCAAGGCCAGCAGCAGAAAAACTTGGTGGACACCCCAACCGCCTGTCACGGGACCTTGCCTGCGGGGGGAATGGACTGTCCTCTGGCACATCGTGACCGTCGGGCCCTCAACCACACCAGGAAGCAGGCCGGAAGGTCAAGTTCGCAGACACGCGGGTCCCGCCTGGCGGGCTGGGGCCGAAGACGCGGCTGCGCGCTCGGATTCCCCAGGACACGGGGCCACCCAGCGCCCGCTCTGCTTTGGGCGAGGCCTCTGGAGCGCCGGGCCCTTCTGTGGATGACCCCCTCCAAGACATCGAGCGGTCACTGTGGACATCAGGATGCAGAGGGCGCCCAGTTCCCAGTACTGCAGCTTCCTTTCCGGTCTTATTACCAATCAGCACAGACGTTTGTAACAGAGGGACTTTCCCTGCAATTCGGGCAGCGCAACGCATTTCCTCCCCACCTGGCCCGCTCCTCCCACCCAGGGGAAGGCAAATCTCCCTTCGCCCCAGCAAAGTCTAAGCTCTGGTGCGTGGCCGCGCAGAGGCCAGCATGAGCCCCCGCCAGCAATCAGCGAGGCCTCGGTCCTCTGACTCAGGCTGAAAATAGCAACAACATTCTTGCCCACTGTAATCAAATACTTACGCAAAGGGCTGTGGAATGCGCAATAATTTGCCGGCAGCCCCTTTTCTGGCGTCCAGGGGCGCTGGCTCGGCTGGAGCCCCTTGACCCGCTAGGTCGGTGCCCTTTAACCCAGCCGGGCCTCTTACGCGGGGCTTCGCGCTGACCAGATGGCTAAGCTATCAAAGGATTTTATGAGTAAAAACTGCTTTCTCAATTGGCGAGCTGTATATTCCTCTCCCCGTTCATGTGAACAGTCAACCCAGAGGCTTTAAATTGAAAGCTGGAAAGGTGCTTTGCAGCTGGGGCCCAGCCCCCCACCCCACCCCACCCCCGCGTTGTGTGGGAGCGCAGGGGCCCTGGTGTTTGCACAGAAAACAGCTGACGCCCAGAGGAGGACAATTTCAGCCAAATATTTAAAATAGCCATCGGGAAGAGAGTGATGGATTGATCTGTGTGTGTGTTGTCCCACCGTGATCTTTTATCAAGCTGCAGGCAAACAGCTTGCAGCGAGCAGCTGTATCTCTCCTTCCTTCCACCCTACCCCACCCCACACCTTACCTTTTGGGAGGTCGGGTGACAAATTAAAAATAATTCCATCGAATTGCACCCCAGTCCCGAGAGGAACTGATGTCTGTCCACGTCAGATTCAGGTGCAGTGGTCCCGAGACCTGGCGTGGGTGGCTGGGCGAGCTTACCGCGTGTCTCCTAGATTCTCAGAAGTGCTGGGCAGAGCTGATGGGGTGAGTGACGCCACACACTTATGAGCCTCCCCAGGGAAGCCAGCGCGGTTGGAGGGCAGCAGCCTTGCACGCTCCACGGAGGAGGCGCTTACAGTCACGGCCCCTCCGTCAACCCCAGGCCCCAGCTAGGAGAGCCGGTCAGCGGTGACTGCGTGCAGCCACGCTGGGGTTTGTGTCATCACATCGTGACACTGTGGCTTGGCACAGTCACGAAATTGCCCCCAAACCTAGCGCTGTTGTTTAGAGGGGCTTGGCTGTGTTTCTGGTCCGGGGCAGAGAAAAGCAAAGCAGTCCCAGAGGGTCAGCAGAAGTAAGACGAGGCAGCAGTTGGTGTCTGTGCAGGGCCGGGAAGGTGGGGCTCGCTAAGAAAGGCCTCACTCCAGGGGTTGAAGCAAAGAGCCAGCAGGAGCCGTCTGGGAAGGATGAGGTCAGCACCATCCATGCAAAAGATGCTGAAATACTCGTATGTGATGCTGCATTTTCTAGTAGCCAGAGTTTAATTTCTTTTAAAGATTGATTTTATTTATGCATACAAGAACTGGGGTACAGGCCAGAGCGGTGGGGGGGTGGGCGGGAGGGCTCACCAGAGACTGAGTGGGGAGCAGACAGATGGATCCACTGAAACACACTGCTGAAAAGAGCCCAGGAGAGGGCTGCTGGGCCCTGTGGGTCACCCCTGGCCGGGGATCGAACTCGTGCTGCAGTGGCTGTGACAGCCTGACAGTGCTGAGACTTTAAGCGCTGGGCCACCAGGGAGGCCCTAACAGCTGCTTTAGTTTCCAAATTGAAAAGGTTTTTTTGAGTATCAGAAGGGAAAAGAAGCTTTTGTCACTCGGTCCCAGGGATGTCTGTCCCTGCATCTCCACAGCCTCCCAGGGGCAGCGTGGAGGAGGACAGGGGTCACCTCCCTGCTGTTCACTTGCAGCCTTTTCTGGGGGGACCTGCTGGCCGGGCCCAGCCCATCTGAGCCAAGGGCATGTGTGGCTTCCCTCTAACCGCCCCCCTCTATGTCTTTATCTTTTCTTGTGGCTCCAGACTGTGGAGGCCTCCACACCCTGAAG
This sequence comes from Condylura cristata, assembly GCF_000260355.1. Classification (NCBI taxonomy): domain Eukaryota; kingdom Metazoa; phylum Chordata; class Mammalia; order Eulipotyphla; family Talpidae; genus Condylura; species Condylura cristata. Next base: position 32,338,036 of record NW_004567123.1, on the reverse strand, counting down.
CTCCCACCATCTTGTGCCATCTTTAGTGAACATTTAAAAATCTGCAGTACAACTCTCCATTGTTGCCAAGAAAATAGTCCTCTCCCCTGATTTCTTTTGGGTTTTTTTTTTTAAGATTTATTTATTTGTGCATACAGAACTGAGGTACAGGCCAGAGGCTCAGGGGTGGTAAGAGGCTTCACCAGAGACAGAGTGGGGAGCAGAACAGGCAGATGGACAAAGTACACTGCTGAGGGGAGCAGCGGGGAGACAGCAGAGGTCTGCCACGCCCTGTGGTCACCTCCGGGGTGGGGATCGAACTCGTGCTGAGAGGCTGCAGCCAGCTTGCAGAGTTGCGCTCTTACCCACTGTGCCACCAGGGAGGGCCCCCCTGATTTCTAAAGTTCCCGATGTCACAACGGGACAGACAGTGTGTTCCCACTATCTGTGTTGAAACCCTAATTCCTACTGTGACAGTATTTGGGGCCGGGGCCTTTGGGACGAGGTGACCAGGCCGGGAGGTGGCACCTTTAAGGGTGGGCACCCTTACAAGCTGGCACAGGCAAGCTTGACCTGTCTGCTCTCTGCAGGTCCAGGAGGGCAGCCGCCCGCCCAGCAGGGAGAGGGCGCTCTTCAACGCCAGACCAGCCAGCAGCACCCAGCCCGCGGACGTCCTGGTCTTCAGAACTGTGAGCACTGAGTGTCTTCTTTGAGTCGTTGACCAGCCCTTAGCGTTGGTCTGTCGCAGCCTGAGCTGAGGAAATGACAGTTTATGCAGCCTCCATGCAAAGGCCTCACTAGCAAGGTGCGTTCGCCTCCCCAGGCCTCAGACCCCCCCCCCCCTCAGGTGGAGATAATAATCGGGGTGTCTTCCTCACAAACCAACATGAGGTACAGGTATGATGCTCCCCCCTCTCAGGTGGGGCTAATAATCGGGGTGTCTTCCTCACAAACCAACATGAGGTACAGGTACTATGATGCTGCAAAGGCCTTAGCCAGTTGCTAAGACGCCCCAACTGGTTGTCACCTTGTACGCCCTCTGTCTCTCTGGTCCACATTTCTCTGTGTTGGGATAAGGATGCAGAGACAACAGGAGGTTCACACCCTGCTCACCCCCTCTGTAATGATTCGGGCAACTTCCTAGCCTTCGAGAGCTTGGGAGGAGGTGAGGTAACCACGGCAAAGCCTGAGCGGGCCCAGCCAGTGGTGGACGCTGGATGCAGACACAGCTGGTGGTCGGGGCAGTGGGCCGGGCTGGTCCCCATTTGCATGGTCGAGCCAGGGGTCAGCAGAGGAGGCCTGAGCTTCTCATGGAGGTTCGCTTTCAGGCACAGCCCAGGACTCGTTCATTAAATAACTTCCTGTGGCAAATTGTCCCTCCGAGCTGTACCTTATAAACTATCACATGCTTTTAAAAAGTGTGCTGCGTGTTTCAAAGTGTGGTCGGCCCCGATTTGAAACCTGCCACTTTCGGAGGCTGCTTACGCCGCCGGGTTTATCAAGGGCAAGTGTGCTGGCCTCACAGAGTCGTGACAACCCGAGGGACACGAGAACAAGGGGGAAGGTGGCTGCTTTATAGCAGCTGTAACTTATCCAAGTTGGCCCTGGGCTTTGATTTGGGGGCAGACTCAGGATCTGGTATCACCTGATTGCATTAGGAGCAGACTTAGGGGTCAGATGGAACTCCAAGGTTCTGGAATCACTTAGGAAAATGGACAATGTGCATGTGGGATGGGATGGGGCAGGAGACCCCGAGGCTCCTCTGAGACCTGAATCCCAGCTCTCTGCCCACGCGACCTCGGGAGAGGGGAGAGGACAGGCCAGCCACAGGGACGTGCTCCCTGCATGCAGGGCACCCAGCTCAGAAGGGCCCCCCGGGCTGATGTCCCAGTGTTGCCATTCTTGAAATTCTTTATAAGACGGAACAAGGGACTGTGTGATTTTGCTTTGCAACGGGCCCTACGGACTCTGTAGCTGGCCCTGGGGAGGGATGTGTCAGGACCTGGAGGAAGACATGGCATCCGCCCGCCCAACCCAGGCACAGGTGTGACAGTTGCAACTGATGGCAAATAGAGCGAGCACCCAGGGGATAAGACAGAGCCCCAGGGACATGCATGTGCTAAGGACCTTACGCAAAGGCTGGGATTCAGCCCGGACCCATGCTCATGTCACAGGCGAGAAAAATGCGCCGTGAGGACAGCAATGAGAGTTTGTGTTTATCAAGCACGCGCTCTGCATGTCCGATCATCTTGACAAGCCCTTTGGGGGCAGGGAGTAGTGTGGTCCTGGCACATCCTTCTTCTTTCTCCATTGAAATAACATTGCATTGTAGTGTTATATAGGTTTCAGGTGTGCGTGATTATAAATTGGTATTTATAGCATATAAGTCTATTTGTCTATATGACATTATGTTCATCACCAAAAGTTCATATTTCAGCCTTTTTCTGGGTAGAACCTCCCACCGTTCTCTGGTAGACACTGGTCGTACAGTCTAAAAGCTTGTTTTGCTTTGTTTGGCTTATTTGTCCGTTTTGCTTATGTCCCACCTGTAAGTGAAATCCTAGGGCGCTTGTCTTGCTCTGTTTGACTTAGTTCAGTAAGCATAAGGCCCTCTAGTTCCGTCCTTACTGTTGCAAATGGCAGGGTTTCGTCATTTTTATGGCTGAGTAGTATTCTATTTATAAGCCCCATCTTCTTTATTCATTCACGTGTATTATGAGCCCTGACATTGTCTCCAACCCTTGGCTTCTGTGATGTACATGTAGGATAGATGGTAAATCGGTAGAGAGGTAGAAATACATGGATATTTATAGCTTCAAACATATACATCTCTTCACATTGCTCTCTTCGCTTTTTCTGTTCCTGGATTTTGTTTTTCTGTTTTGTTTTTTGCACACAGAACATAGTACTTCCTGCATGAGGGGGAGGGGTCCCCCTTGCCCTGAGGTGGCCCCAATGGGGTCAGCACTCCCAGCTCAGGGGCACCAGGTGGGGTGTGGGGTACCTGGAAGAACACCACCTCCTGTGGCCATTCTTCTAATCAGGGTGGGTCTCTCAGACCTTGGCCCTGAGGGGTCCTGGGACCGGTGGAGCTGCCGCTGGTCCATCCACACACCGTGCACAGTTTTGCTGACAGGTGTGCAGCCATGACCAGTTACCGCAGGCCGCAGCGGCCCTGGGCCTCTTAGAGCAAAGCGTGTGCTCCTTGTCCCCCCAGAGGAAAGCCTGTCATTATGTCCCTGCCGAATCTACCACCCACAGGCACTCCAGGTAGATCCACTTGTTCCGTAGGGGTGCACTGCCCAGGGCACCTTCTGCACCTCTTCATTCCCCTTACAAAGGTGAATTATTAACTAAGAAAAAAACTAGAGTAGCGTGAAAAAGCCAAGAGGAGAGGACAAGAAAGGTGTTTTTTGGTTTTTTTTTTTAAGGTTTATTTATGCGTGGGAGAGCTGGGGTGCAGGCCAGAGGTGCAGGGGGGGAGAGGATTTCCAAGAGACAGTGGGGAGCAGAACAGGCAGACTGACGAAGTCCACTGCTGAGGGAGCAGCGGGGTGATGGAGAGGTCTGCCGCGCCCTGTGGGTCCCTCCCTGGCCGGGGCTCGAACTCACACTGAAGTGGCTGCTGCCAGCTTCCTAGTGCTGCGCTCCAACCCACTGCGCCACCGGCGGGTTAACAAAACACAGGAGGGCACCACCACTTGTTTATTGGCTTCTCAGGGAGCAAAAATTCTGGCGGGTCCCGCGAACTGTGTCCCGTGGCCAGCCAGGCGGCTCCAGTAGTGGGCGAGAACCGGATCTCCACGCGCACGCTCCCTTCCCTAAGTTACTCTAGTTTTATTCGGTTTGCTGCTAGGAGTCCCGATGCCGTTGTTTGCTTTGTACACCTGAGCCCATCTCTTGCGCGGGTAGGAACTCAGTTTCGCCCTGAGCACCAACCCCTTCGTGGCACGTAAGGAAGCCCCGTGCTCCCTCTGGTTCCTGAGACCCCACTTGTAGCAGCAAGTGGTGTGGACACAGCCACCCAGGGAGTGCCGCTCCCCGCAGGCCTCTCCAGGCTCCAGGACGGGGCAGAGAAAGGCGGGAATAATCTAGATTTAATACCGCAGAAAAGTACTGAGCCCCGGAGGGCCAGCACTTGGCAAAAACAGCAGCTTCCCAAAGACGCATCCCGGACCAAAAGGCTCCAGAAACCCAAACCAACTTCAGGCGGCTGAGAAACCGCGTGGGCAGCTAACACGCGCGCGCACAGGTCCACCCGCGCGCTCACGCACCCGCACGCCGGGCTGGTCCTGGCAGGCTGCCAAGAAGCGGGAAGCAGGCGCTGCTGTGGAGCCGGCCCAGAGCGGGCACGTGGTGGGCGCTTCCCGAGACCACGCTCGCGGGTAAAGCTCTGTGTGTGTCGTTGCATAAAGATAGGGTTGCTTCGTTCTGCACACAGGAAACTGAGGCCTGGCTGTGAGCAGCAGGTGCAGAGTCGAGGCTGCGAAGCCCGGATCCAAGGGGCAAAACGAACATTCCTTGCGGTGGGCTCAGCCCCAGGGTCTCTTCCGTCCCTAGACTCTTCACCGAGCCTCATCTGGGCTCCTGCCCCACGGAGCTCCCTTTCCAGTGTCGTGTTGGGCATCCTCGGTTTGGGACCCTCCTCAGTGAGAGCAGTTACCGGTCCTGGGCATTGTCCCTGGGAATCTGAAGATAATCGAGCTGCAGGGTCTGACCCAGAGGGTCTCTTGGCCCTGGTGAAGAAAAGGAGGGCGCTGCCTGAGAACTTGGCAGGTGGAACCCCGTGATGACAGAGGTCAGCTATGGTCGAAATTAACTGGTCGGTTGCGCACAGTCTTGAGTGATTCTCATATTACAGATGGAGCTGGGGCTGGGTGCAGTGAGGGGGACATCAGGAGTCGGACTGAGCCCGGACCCAGCACCTTCGGCGTGGAGCCCCAGGGCAGAGAGAACAGCAGTTCTTTGGAGTGTGCGGGCAGTGTGCCCGCCTCTGCCCAGGGCAAACTAGATCTTGCGGGACCTGACCCTTTACCGTTGGGGAGGGTGGGGTTCTGCTGAAAAGGACTCGTAAAAGCACCTGTGTGCGGCCTTACCAGCAGCAGCGACTACATTGTAGGGACTCTCCCAGGGCTATGAAAAGGACCCCGAAACTTACATTCCCCAGATCTAACACCTCCAGCTCGGTCTGTGGCTAAATCGTGCCTTCTGATTTGTTGGCGGGATAGTGCCAAGGCCCCCGGCTGGCCAAGCAAAAAGGCACACGGGCAGGCTCAGCGATATCACTTTCTGGATGTCTGCAGGAGGTTCTGTGCCTGCAGAGGCTCGTGTCAGGAGCCTTGTTGCGAACCCATCACACAGAGGAGAAAACGAAAGCTCAGGATGTGGAGGTGATTGGCCTGGGTCACACAGTGCTGGCTGTGGCGCTGAGATTCAAACCAGCTGGTCTGACCTCTGGGCTCCACCCACCTCCTTGTGGCAGCCAGCAAGATGCCCCCTAAGCCCGCTCACATCCCCGCACTGACCCAGCCAGCGGTTTGGAAAGTGCTTCCCCAAATCACCATGCGTTTTATTTAAAAAGCATTTGGGGGAAGCTATTTACTTCACAAACACAGGTGTTATGGCCTAAAAGCTTGCAACCTGAGGGTGTGTTTGGGGCTTTTCTTAAGTTCGATAAATATTTGGCATAGCGGTGAATGAAAAGGGACAGCCAGCTCTTCCTTGATGTCGGATGGGATTACATCCCGATAAGCTCATCGTAGGTCGAAACTATCAAAGTGGAAAATGCTGCCCAGCATCACAAGAAAATGTCCTGCAGCTGTTTTTGCTGAGTGCTCTTCTCCTTCACGCCACGGAAAAGTTGGGAAATGTATATATGGAACCATCGTCAATCAGACTATGATAAGTCGAGCTACTGTGATTCAAGTCACAGGTCAGGGATGACTTGAACTGCGTTTGCACCCTTGGGTGCATTTTTTAAATACACTTTTATAGTAGGACCGTTTCAGGGTTACAGAAAAGTTGCTAAGACAATGCAGGAAGTAAGTTCCCACATCCCCTCTCCCAGTGCCTCCTCACTGAGGATACACCTGTTATTATTTTTGGTGTCTCTTGGTTGACTGAACTCCAGGCTTTCGTTTGCATTTACCTACTTGTTGTGCCATTGTACCCTGTCACAACCCGGCGAGAGACACCTGCTTAGCCCCACTTTGCCGGGGAGCCCAGGGACCTCTTGAAGCAGCTGATCCGAGATGGAGCCCAGGCAGCTCCGGGCCAGGCACCTACTACGCACTAAGGCATTTCTCATATTTCCTCACGAGGAAAACATTCTCACTCTGTCCTTGCCACCCCAAAGCTCTCTCTAAGCCTAGAGAGCCCAGTCATTATTTCAGCAGATACTTTATGTCTTCTCTCCTTCCCCAACCTCCCTCCCACGCCCATCAGCGATATGCCCCTTTCCATGAAATCTGAACAGTTTGTAACACAGACGTGGAGGACTCGGCCAGCGCAGGGTCCAGGCCCAGGCCAGAAGGACGTGTGTGTGGCGTTGGGGGGGCAGGTTGGCAGGGAGCAACCCCTGCTGCCAAAAACAGGCATCTCCCCCCCTCAGCCCTGCTCCAGTCATGGTCTCCATGCAGAAATGGGGCCCAGTCACCAAAGCTTTACTTTTTTTTTTTTTTTTTTTTTTTCAAGAAATCCAGAAGCTTGACTTTCAGGTCAATTTTACCAAACTTTCACACTCGTTGCAGGTCAGTCAAAATCCATCTGCAGGTTGGCCAGCGGCTGGCAGCTCTCCCCTACCTCTATTCCTGCCCTCCTTGCTAAAACCGAGCAAGAGAAGCCTGGGAGATCTGAACGGGGTGGCCTGTAAAGATCTTCGCACCAGCGGGGCCACCGTGGGAGCTGTGGGCAGGACTGTTGCTTTTCAGTAACAGTAATTCATTAATTCAGAGGAGACACCTCGTGGAGCTGGGTCACGGATTGCATACCCCTCCCTCCACAAAGCCCTCAGTGTTGACGAACTGAATCTTTCACCTTTCCACTATTTTTAGTCCTGTTAACACAGCCCAGTCCTGCCTTTGAGCTGGGTGGGCCCAGACAGGCAGGTCCTGAGCCAGCAAAGTCCTCCAGCTCATTAAAAGAGGCGAAGAGGGGGCCCTCCCTCATGGCGCAGCGGGTTAAAGCACAACACTGAGAAGCTAACACCACTTCCGCATGAGTTCGATCCCTGCCTGCCCGGGAGGTGACCACATGGCGTGGCAGACCTCTCCTGACCCGCCTGCTGCTCCCCTCGGCAGTGTACTTCATCAGTCGGCCTGTTCTGCTCCCCACTGTGTCTCTGGTAAATCCTCTCGCCGCCCCTGAGCCTCTGGCCTGTACCCCAGTTCTGTGTGCACGCCAGGTCACAACGCAGTAGACGTGGTGTGATCTGGGGCCCCCGCTCCCCTCACCCCACTGCCTGCCTGAGGCGTGCCCACGCACAGAACATCTCCCCTTTGTCTCTTGGAAACTTCTCATCAAAAGGCCCAAAGTCAGAGAGCCGAGCTTTGGTCAAGCCCAGTGATCTGCTCGCTGTATTCTATTTCTGGTGCTAGAAGTCAAAAGTCCAACTCAAAGGAGCCTGGCAGCTTCTACCGTTGAAACCGGAAAGGTGGGCCATTTCAGGTCACCGGTGATGTCCCTGGTCTCGGCAGGCCAGAGCCCACAGCGAGCGGGGCACGCCCGTCTCGGCTCAGCAGTGGGTGGAGGCTTCACGCCTTCCCCACGCAACCCAGCTGGTGGAGCCAGGGTCCTGGGACTCAGTTTCCGGGGACACACCACAGTGCGCTGTGGCCCAGTGGCGTGACCCAGACTCAGGAGCTCGCCAGCCAGGGCCCGGCCATCCCGCCGCGCTCTGCGCCCGACCTGTGTTCCGGGACCCTCCCAAGTCGGGGCTGTCTTTAAATGTCTGAGTTACCCACACACGTGGTCCCTTGTTTCTGCACCTTCGTGGGAGCTCACTCACCTAATTGAATAAGACTGGGAGCTGTTGAAATACACAAAGAGCCCTGGCGGACTTACTGGAACCAAAGGACCAGAGCTGGTGTTTCTCCTCTCTGCCCCAAGGGTGGCGCTTCAGAAACATTCCAGTGGGACAGGAGGAGCGGATGAGTGTGTGTGTGCGTGTATATACGTGGGTGTGTTCTTCACGTGCGTGCATGCCTGAGTGTGTGTGAGCACACGCCTGAGTGTGAGTGTGCGTGTGAGTGAGTGTGGGTGTGTTTGCACGCAGTATGGCCACGTGGGGTTTTTGTTTAAAATGTGTAAAGGCGCAGAGGGTGAGGGAGCAACCTAAATTTAAACGAACTTCTTGAACTATGCACACATGTTGGCATTATTATTTAATTTTCTTTCTTTGTGCTTTTTCAACTAACTGATTAAAAAAAAGCTCAGTCTCAGGCCTGTCAGTGAGACAGGGTGAAGGTGGGACCTTCTTATTTATCATCAGCGCCTAACACACCCTGAGCAAACAAACAGCCAAGAATGCAGCTTTTCATGCGTTATCAGCCACCCCAAACATCTGGTCTACCCCCCTCACCCGAATAAATCACTCCCACTCAATGCGCCCTCAGTGTGATTTCATATACTCTCTCTAAACAATAACAAAACACCCATTAAGGGCATAATAGATTAGACATGGCACATAATCAGCTGATGGTTTGACTTTGGTGTTATTTGCATTCTTCCCAGTTTGGTTTTAAAAGTTTTTGTTCAAGGAAAGAATTTAGCAAAGACTCAGCGTCCTGTGGTGTTATAATAATACCAGGAAGACATTTTGAGAGTGCGTTTCAAAACCCCACAAGAAATGTTTAACCAGCTTTAGATACATCTGAGAAAATGTGCCAGTTAAAAGTTCAGCCTATTTAACTGATAAAACATGATTAGTCAATGTATTTATTTATCTAACATCCGGGTGGTTTTAAACAGGGTCATAGAGTGTCATGTTACAGAATTTAAAAGCCACAAAAAGGGGGGGAAGTGGAATGTCCTCCCTGGCCACCCCCTGGTTTCCCCAGAGCCAGAAGTTTGGGGGGGAAGAACACAGTGAGGTTAGCCAAAGGGCCTGTGCCTGATGTGTGACCCAGTGGACTCTCCCCCACGCTCTGTCACATGTAGCCGAGATCTCCCGTTTCGTGTCCTGATTTCTAGCATTTGAGGTCGTGATCTTACCGGGATCTCCACGTAACAGTTCTTTACCAGCAAAGCTGAATTCCAAGCAGCGCCATACTTCTAGTGTCCTGCCCGACCGCCAAATTTTTCTTTATTTTCACTTTTTTTCTTTTCTTGTTTGCATGCATGAGCCGCTGCAGGGTGGACATCACAGGTGCTCCCCAGGGTGGACATCACAG
>NW_004567123.1:32325481-32328568 GCF_000260355.1 Condylura cristata | reverse complement strand
TGCTCCCCAGGGTGGACATCACAGGTGCTCCCCAGGGTGGACATCACAGGTACTCCCCAGGGACAGACAGTGAGGCAATAACCCCGTGGGAGGCTCTGGGTGCCAGCCTGGTGTCCCCCGGGGCGGCGGGGAAATGGTGGAAGGCTGCTGCCCCAACTTTTTAACACATCTGATCATTCGGGTCTCAGCTAGAAGTCACCCCCCAGAGCCACCCGCTGCAACCCCTCCGCAGCCACACACCCCCTGAACCCTTGTGCACCCAGGAGTGGGTCTGCTTTGAGCAACATCCTGTGACCGAGGGATGCAGGTGCGGTCTCCCTCTGTTTCTCTGTCACTCCCGGTGTCTTGTACACACATCTTCAGACTGAGGCTGACCAAGGGTAACTGGACCCACAGGAGACAAAACCAAGAGAATAAGAGAGGGCGACTGCCCCACCCCTGCAGCTCCTCACACAGAAGTTAGTAAAGACTGTTGAGTGATTGACCCATAGTGACCCCTTCCTCTTTGGTAAAAATATCAAAGTTACTGGTGGCTTAGAATTCCTTCGGTTGGTTTTCCAGGGGGGGATCCAGTAATAATTATGCAGTACTTCTTTTTAGTTTTTAAGGATTTGTTTATTTATGCATACAGAACTGGGGTACAGGCCAGAGGGGTGGGGGTGAGAGGACTCCCCAGAGACAGGGTGGGGAGCAGAACAGGCAGATGGACGGAAGTACACTGCTGAGGGGAGCAGCAGAGAGACAGGAAAGGTCTGCTGCGCCCTGGGGGTCACCTCCCTGCCCAGGGATAGAACTGAGCTGCAGAGGCCATGGCTAGCTTCATAATGCTGAGCTTTAACCCCTGCACCACCAGGGAGGGCCCTGCTCTGCAGTGTTTCTACCGAGATGCACGGGGAAGCTCCAGGCTCCCAGATACCATTTGCAGCTCAGCCTGCCAGCGCCTGTGTGACCCTGCCCTCCCTCGGCCCCACTTGCCCTTAGAGCATTCATAGCAGGAGCAGAAAGGAGTGGTGGGAATAATGATAATGAACAGCTATAGACCAGAGACATTTCACGGGGGTGGAGTGGGGAATGGCATCAAAAATGGGGGCGGGGGCAGTGCACGGGACTATGGTGATGGCACAGGATGACCTGGTGATGGGAAGCCCACGGGGATGACAACTGACATGGAAAAAGGCACAAAATGATGTAAAAATAAACTATTATTTAAAAACAACAACAGCAGCAGCAGAAGCTGTGTCGTCAGCAAAAGCAATGAGCTTGGGTAACCGTCCCCAAACGCACCAGACAAGATCATTCAGTGAGAGCCTTTTTTAATATATATCATTCATTTTTGTGCGATGTATGCTTTTTCATCTCAGTTCTAAGTGGACTTCCCATCACCTCACCCGTGTGCCTTCACCACAGTCCCGGGTGCTCTTCCCTCCCCAGTTTTGATCCTGCTCCCTCTCCACCCTAGTTATTTGTTTATCGTTATTTGTTGATTTGAGTTTTTACTTTACTACAATTACGTTTCTCTTTCTCTGATCCCTTATGCTCCTGCTACGAGTGAAATCATCTGGTATTTTTCCTTTTCTTTCTGGCTTATCTCACTAAGGATGATCCCTTCCAGCTCCATCCATGTTGCCATGAAAGGCATGGGTTTATCTTTTTTGATCGCTGAGTAATATTCCCAAGAGCCTTTTTTATTTTTCACTAGGAAACTTACTACATCACAGTTGAGAAGGATCTTACTGTGGTTTCAGCTTCTCCTCAATATGTTTGATAAATAGGGAGGGAGAGGAGCTGCAAAATAATGTTTAAAAAAATGTAAAATAATGTTACCCCCGGGAGATGTAAAGGTGGGTGGGACTCTCTGCTTTAGGAAAATATGCTTTCATCCAACCTTCATAGACACTCTGAGAAATCTGAGTTTTCACGCCACAGGTGAAAGTTCTCATTTTCAACACTGTTCCCTAACATGTTGCTGTTCAGTGTCGTGTCGGAAATATGTCTTGCGAAAGGAGCAGAAGTGATTCTCTTGGGTGCACCTGCCAATTAGATGCGTGCAGCTGGCTCGACTTTCCGTACTAAGCTCCCATAAGCCCGTATATTAGTACTCTGTGGTCGAAGCTCATCCGAGAGCTGTGTTACTAGCCTCTCCACCTGGCAACATGTATTAAGTGCCATCTTCTGGTTGTAGGGAGGATTTAAAAGTGAGATCAGAAAGTATAGATCTGGATGTCAGGCCTGGAAGTAAAGGTGTGTGGTTGTGTAGAACAGACAGCAACAGATACCTTCGCGGGAGATGGGGACGGTGTTTAGGGTCAAGATCAAGAGCTCGCAACTGTCTGTGTCAAGTGTGAACGTTGTGCAGTACCAACGGGCTTCATGCATTGCTGGTGTCATTAAAATCTGATCTTTAAATGGTGAAACTCGCTAAAATTATGAAAAAGAATCAAAGCAGCAGTAGCTACTGAAAAAGCCTAAGCCGGACACACTGGCCTAGAAGAAGGCCCCATGGAGGGTCATTGCAATGTCACCTGCCGTCTTTCTCGCTGGTGACCTGTGATATTTTAAAATTGAAAGGTGAGCACGGGACCCTGTGGGAACTCCCACTCGCACGTGAAACGCATGCATCAGCTTTGTCCCCCCGACACCCACCCCAAGACAGGAAACCAAAGAAGTCCCCTGCTTTGCCAAGCCCAGTGCACGTACTGCAGCCAGAGCGAACCAGCACCTCCTCAGCCCTGGGACCTGGTGGGCCCCTACTCCAGGGGCCCCCTTTGTCACTTGATTGCCCCCCAGAACCTCTTAGCAGATCGATATTGATTTCTGTTGGGGAAGAAAGGAAAAATGCCCCCCTGGCTTCCAAGGGAGGGGTGTCGGGCCTGCGGGAAGATCCCCAGCGGTGGGGTGACGCAGGCGGCGGGGGCGTCCGAAGGATCAGGGGAGATAAAGCGCATCAAAGGGCCTGAGAGGCAGGATGCTGTGCAGGCCTGTCTCCTGTCTGGGCCTGACTGACAGGGGATTAGTCCCCGGGAGGGCGTAAACCATGCTGAGTGAGCTTGAGGCCCAGCACCTGGAGGTGAGGTTGGGCCCAGGGGG
>NW_004567123.1:32323329-32324706 GCF_000260355.1 Condylura cristata | reverse complement strand
CCCGGGGGGATGTGGCGACCCTGGGAAGTGCTGGCTGGCACCAGCCCACAGAAGCAGCCCAGCCGAGACCAGACCGCTGTTCTTTGTGCTGCACCCCCTTCTCGGGAACACCAGCCCCCTCTCCCTGAGCGCTTCTCCACAGACACGATCCCCTGTAGTCCCCACGAGGAAGGGCTCAGAGAGATGCTCCCTTCCCCAAGGCCACCAGCTTCTGCCCAGAGGTGCACGGCTGGGAGGTCTAGAGTTCCAGCGAGGCAGTCAGTCTCCGATCCCACTGCCTGGTGCGCACTTGGGGAGAAGAGAGGAGAGAAAGGAGAGGGGTCCATTCGCCTCGCTGCCTTGCGTGGGCTAGAACCATTGGGCAGACGTTGCCTTCGAATGTTACCTTTCTTGATTTGTTTGGTGACCCCTTCCATCATCTGTCTCCCCTTAGCTTGTCAGCTAAAGACATATTATTTCTTTCTTGAGGTAACACTGGTTTGTGACACTGATTATGACTCAGATGGATGTCACCACCCCACCCCACCCCCAAAGCACCCATCGTTCTTTACCCTAGATTGCTGGGACCCCTCCCCCCATCCCTTCCCTCCCCCCTCTAGTAGCCTCAATTCTGCAATTGTATTTCTGGGGTCTGATTTGGTCCACTTTGCTGGTCCCTTGCTTTGGTTTTCTATAGCCCGTAGTGGGCAAAGTGAGCCAATATTTGTCGCAGTTCACTCAGCGTCATCCCCTCCAGTCCATCTATGCTATGGCGAATGGCACACATTCACCTTTTTTCAGAGCTGAGTAGTACTCTGTGTATATAGATCTCATCTTCCTCCTCCCCTGCTCTGACCTTGAGCACTTAGGTTGTTTCTGTGACTTGGTTGCTGTGAACAGCGCTGCAGAGAACATAGGAGAACAGGCTTCCCTCAAATTAGAGCTTTTGCATTCTTCAGGGGGACACTAAGAGTGGAACTGGTAGATGTATTTTTAATATTTTGAGGAACTTTCATACTGTTTTTCGTAGGGACTGGACCAGAAAGATATGTTTTTTAAAAGACTTATTTATGTATGTATACAAGAGCTGGGGTACAGGCCAGAGGTATGAGGAATCAGAGGATTCACCAGAGACAGAGCGGGGAGCAGAACAGATCGATGAGGTACACTGCTGAGGGGAGCAGCAGGCGGGTCAGGAGGGGTCTGCGCCATGTGGGTCACTCCCTGGCTGGGGATCGAACTTGTACTGCAGTGGCTGCAGACAGCTTCATAGTGCTGTGCTTTAATCCTTTGCAACACCAGGGAGGCCTCAGAAAGCCTAGAGATAGCCAGTTATGGTTGCTAGGTGCAGGAAAATGCATTTTGAAGGGAGAGCTGGCAAAAACTATGAAAAAAAAA
>NW_004567123.1:32303318-32321334 GCF_000260355.1 Condylura cristata | reverse complement strand
CCGGGTCCCGGTCCGGCGAGGCGGCCGGGCGGGCGCCGCCGGAGGACAAAGGGCTTCCAGGACGCAGCGAGCGGCAGAGCTGAGGTATCTGAGGGTCAGAATGCCAATTAGATGCTGGACATGGCAGGCGGAGGGTGGGGTTTCCCGGACAAATGGAGGCTGAATGGGGCCGCCGAGTTTAGGCGGCTGGTCCTGCTGTTCTTTTGTGCAAAGATTTGTGGCAAATTTGTTTTGTCACTGAGGCATAGTCCCCCTGGGTCTTGGAGTGTTTTTGTAATCACCCCAAGACTTTTTTCCCTTTAAATGGCCTTTTCCTAATCAAAACTTGCTATCAATATGTTCGCTTAAAAAATAAATTTGTGCAGCTGCTTGTGGGCTGGGAGGGAGGGTCCAGAAAGTCTGTGTGTCCCCCCCACACCCCCCAGAGGAAAAGTCAAAGGTAGAAGTTGTCCAGAGGCAGGGAATATTTCAGTTAAAACTTTGGGGGGCGGGCAGCAATCTGAAAGGACTCAGGAGATTTTTTTTTAAGACAAAAACATGATTTTGGGGATCCAGCAATAGATCGGTTTTACTGTTCCCCAGTGTTTTAGGATAGGATATAATTTTTAAATCTAAGAAGTATCCAAATGAGAAATAGGTGGGAACTGGGGTTACAAAATACTTCCGTGGTTAATTCTGCATTTACACTGGTGTCACCCTCATAAATCATCCTTAGGGAAGCAGAACCCCATGCAACACAACAAAGCCTTTCTGTTTAAATAATTTCATTTGGCTCCTGAAATCCTTCTGCGTATTTTTTTTTCCCCTCCAAGCCACCCACATTTAGGCCAATTATATTGCTGAGTGGACACCCCCCCCTTCTCTCTTTCTCTCTCCCCCTCTTCCTTCTCTCTCTCTCTTTATCCTTCCCCCTCTCTCCTTCTGGCAAGTTCCAGACCAGACCATGAAATACCAAAGGCAAAGCAGCAAAAAAAAAAAAAAAGGAAATTGGGATCGCATTGATTTAAATCAGCCAGTGCTGTGACGGAATCATCTAGTTCTGTCTTGACCCTGGGAGGTCAGATTGGCTGTTTATGCGATCTGCTAATGCTTTACTATTTCCATTGCTCTGCCTGGCAACAATTCTGACCTGCAGCCTTCCCAGCCTGCAGGGGGGGGTTATATTAACAATCACTAATTACCCCTGGAAACATATGCTCCTGTTTTAAAATGTCATTTGAATAAAAGCCCACCCTCGCCCCTACATTTGTTTCATGAATGAAAACAAAATGGAAGCGCTTGAATATTCCTGAGAAGTCAAACACTGTCAGATGGGAGTAATCGGTGGAAAAACCTAGCTGGCCGGTTGCTTAGAATGAAGATGATAACTAAGAAAGGAAGATCACACGCTGCGAATATTCTGCTGGGTGGCATTGTCAACTGTACCCTTTTCCCCTTCCCCCAGAGAATATGCTTTTATTCTTGCTAGTCGTCCGCAGTGAAGGGTCATGATAGACATTTGTTCCACCTTCTCCCATCCACCCTATGAATCTGAGTATCCACGATGTGCCAGATACCAGGCAAGGTCCTGGGTTAGATGGAACAAAGAGCCAGAATTCTCTTAAAATCGGCCCTTTTATTATCTGCCTTGAAAATGATACATCTGTGCCCCTCCTGGTGACCGCACAGCACCATGAAGCTATCACAGCCTCTGCAGCCTGAGTCCATCCCCAGCCAGGGAGGGACCCACAGGGCACGCAGACCTCTCCTGTATCCCCGCTGCTCCCCTCAGCAGTGTATTCCAGTGGATCCGTGTGTTCCGCCCCACACTCTGTCTCTGGGGAATCCTCTCACCTCCCACACCTCTGACCTGTACCCCAGTTCTTGGATGCAGAAATAAATAAAACCTTAACAAAGAAAATGCTGTCTTTGTTTAGAAACAATAGAAAAAGCAAGTCTGCGTAGAAGTTGGCACGTGTTAGCTTGAGGAGAGTGGAGCATGAAGTTAGAGGTCGGGGAGTGTGATTTACCTCCCAAGCTTTCTCTCAGGTCCTGTTTGATTGAGATGTAGAAAAACTGTCTCACTGTCTGTGAGAGGAAAGAGGAAGTGTGCGTTTTACATCAAGATAACCAGAGGCAATGGGCACAATAAAATTGTAACTCTACTAAATTTATCATTTTGTTGTGGCTATTATTAATTACTGTTCAGTTAGACCAGGCAACGGAAATCCAGACAGGCATGGCCAAGGCCCAGGTTGGGGTGTGGTGCCCCAGAACTGGTAGAACTCTGCAGGCCTGATGCCATTCCACGTGGAAGTCATTCCCCATCGCCTTCCTGAATTCCTGCTCTTTACGTTCTTCCACATAAACCTCTAATTCATTTCAGAATGCAAAGGTCACCAGCAACACTCCGGGCTACAGGTTCCCTCTTGCCCAGCAGGAGGACGAGAGAGCACACCTGGCAGTCGCCAAATCCTCCCTGGTCACCTCGCCACGCCAAGGAATGCTCACAGACCCAAAGCAGCAGCAAACACGCCTCTCGAATCAGCTTCTCCCTTGGGAGTTCAATGTACAAACGGCTGAAACGCTAATCCAAAAAAAGCCTGTCAGCGGGCTTCCCCAGAAGATGACGTATGTCAGGCAGCGTCCGAAATGCCCAGGCACGTTTGTTAAAGCTGACCATGGCCGCAGAGCTAGTACGCACCTACCAACTGCGGCCTCACGGGCTTCCCCAGCCGCCCGTCCCGCCCGTAACCCAATCGCGACGCCACGTTGCTTGTGTCTGAAACATGGAAATGTGGAGATCTTTGTGGTCTAACTTTCAAAAACAACTATCGGGAGATTAATGAACCACTGGAAGGGGCGTGTTAGGCGTAAAACGTCAACTATTGAACCAGTCAGGGGTAGGTGGAAAAAGAGCTCACATACTGCACGTTTATTTTTAAACATCGTAGCTGTTTTCTTTTTTTTTTTTAAGATGTATTTATGCAGACAGAACTGGGGTACAGGCCAGAGGTGCAGGGGTGGGGTGGCGAGAGAATTCACCAGAGGCAGAGTGGGGAGCAGAACAGTACACTGCTGAGGGGAGCAGCGGGGAGACAGGAGAGGTCTGCGGGGCCCTGTGGGTCACCTCCGGGGCAGGGATGCAAGGCGCGCTGAGGTGGCCGTGGCTCGCTGGCAGTGCTGCGCTTTAACCCGCTGCGCCACCAGGGAGGGCCCCGTTTCTATTTCTAAGCACAGATGTGGTGCACCCACATAACGAAATAAGGGCCGGCCTGTGACAGTCAAGTTGCGGGTCAAGGTTTCATGCGTGGAACGTATGTCCTGTGTGTGACTGGTGTCTGTCTGTGCGTGTGTGGTGGTGTGTGTGCAGCTGACCCGTGCGTGGCTCTATCGGCAGGGGGTGTGTAGATGCAGAGAAGCAGGTGGGGGAACATGATTGCCAGGAGTAGGGATGGTTCTTATGCTCCTTTTTTCTTGTCAGCCTGTTTCTAGTCAGTTCCGTGATGTGCAAACCACAGGTTAATGTGACTTACAGTGTCCCATTAAAAAAAGAAGGTAAGAAATTAAAAGTGTCGCGCAGTGTTACTTGTATTAAATCGCCAAGAAGTACGTAACATAGCCATTCCTGTGCCAGTGCAACTGGTGAAGCCCGGTGGGGCGGGGGGTTGCGGGGGTGGCGTAAGTCAGAGCGGAGGTGGCTGTTGGTGTTCAGGCACGTGTGCGTCTGTATTCCCCTCGCTGCCTGCTCGCCTGAGTCTTCACCTTGTGTTTCTTGCAAACGGTTCAGCACACCAGCAAGGGCTAAATACACTTTCTGCCCGAATTATGTCCTGACGTTACAGTCGCCCGGGAACAGCTCTGTGCTTTCAAGACAAGTGTTAGAGCAGAACTGACTCGGGCCGTGGCGTTGGGGGGCTCAAGCACTCCAGGTTATTCCACACAAATCTATACAGTTGTATTTTTGACTTTTGTACTTCTCCAGCCGGTCACCACTCGGGTGAATGACATAAAATATGCTGGCAACAGCCAGCATCTAGACGTGTGTTTACACGCACGACCACATTCAGTCCTCCTCAAGCCCCTCGAGGTAGGCACACATGGAGGGACGCAAGGTTCTGAGACTGGGCAGCTCACCACAAGCCACACAGTGGGGAGGGGCCAGCACTGGAGCTCACGCCCCGTCACCCCTGACCCGGGATGACCCCCTTACTCAGTGTTTTGTCCTATGTGACTTTTGAGCTGCAAGTGATACCAGCAGCCGTGGGTAGCTCATACGCCCCTGAAGGCACAGACACAGGATACAAGACTTCGCGATTCCCGGACGCCTGGCTCCCGGGGGCGGGACCTGCGCCCCCCCTCCGCCAGCAGCAGCGGGTAGGAGACCATCAATCACCACCTCCCCCAAGGCCTGGTCCAGTCCTACATGCAAACCACTGTGTCAGACCAGCAAACCACAACACCACCACAGCTGACGGATCAGAAAAGGCGGTGCACCTACTGCCCAAAATGCACCTGTTCACACATTTCTCTGTCCATTTGCTGGCAGGACGCACCAGGGCCCAGATCATCTCAGGGGCAGTTTAGTGTGGTGTGCACAGTGCAGGCTGGACACTGCCTGGGGTCCAGCCCCAGCCTCGCTACTGTCGAGCTATGTGACCTTGGGCAGGTCCCTTTACCTCTCCGTGTTCACATCTAGGAAATAGAAAATAACTTGGGTATAAGCCCCAGGACAGTGGGGCTTAGATCCCCGAGTCTAGCTTAGCCGTAGAGCAGCCTGCACACGGCAGATGCTCAAAATATTTGTCGATTTAAAAAGTGGAACGAATCACTGTGTGGTTGAACGGATATTTGCTTTATTCACGTGAAACTGTAGGCCAAATACAAAAAGCCGATTTTTGTCTTAAAAACTCCCGGTTGTTCCTGAGTTCTCATCCCTCGCCCCAGTAATGGCATTTGCTTCCCAGGGGTGCGGATGCTGCATTTCCACGCCCCTCGTGGTTTGGGAGGTCACATGGCTCCATCGTAGTCAATAGGCTACAAGTCAGGGTCGGGGCCAGGTGACTGGCTCTGTTCTCTGTCCCTCCTCTGTCCCGCTGCCTGGAACTGACCGTGGCCATCACGTCTGCAAAACAGGCGAGCCACAGCTCGGACCTGACCGCTGAGACACCCAGCTAGCTCTTCGTTGAAGAAAATAAACTTGTGTTTCACTTAAGGCACTGCTTTCTGGTGGTTTCTATGCTCCTCTCGGCCACAAGCCCCTGCACAAGGTCCTTCTCTTAACCTGGAATAAGAATTAAGTCGGGCTGCAGGTTGGCCTCTGTGGGTACCTGGCCTGCTGTCCCAAGCCCCACACCAGCCCTCCGCCCCCACCCCCAAGCGGCATGCGGCTGGAGCCGCCAGTGTCTACTGTGTCTGGGAGTTCTGGATGGCCCTGCTTTATTACATTTACCAGGCTAAGGTGACTTTAATCAAGGAACCATTTTTTTTCACTAGACATCTCAGTTGCTTAACTTCTGGGTGGTTCCAAGCAGCAGTGAATGCTAGCTTCGGAGGAATCGTTTTATCTGTTCTTTCCTCAGAGGACTGGCTAAAATCTGGTCAGCTCTATCTAGGCAGATACTGATCTTGGTTTCATTAGGGTCTGCATTTTTTTTGGAAAGGAGTCAGTTTGCAAGGCAGAGGAAGGAAATAAATACTGTTTACCAGGCTTTGCTACCCAAATGATGTAATTTATGTAACAGCAAAATTACAACCTGGAATCCTAAGCACTGATTATAATGTAAAAGAGCAAGACAAAATCTTGTTCTTAAACCAATAGCAAAAATAAAGAGTGGGAAAAAAAAAAAAACTTCACCCAAAATTTAAATGATAATTGAGCTCTTTTGCCTAGAAGGAGGAAAAAGGGAACAGGCATTCCTTGGCACTGAAATTGAAAGAGAAAACTTGCACAGACCGGACATTTCTGGAGCCCCAGAAAGGTCCTTAGGAGAATGAAAGCACGGACCCTCCCTGGTGGCCCAGCGGGTTGAAGCCCTGTGAAGCTGGCCACACCGCTGCAGCACAAGCTCAGTCCCCGGCCAGGGAGTGACCCACGTGGAGCAGCGGGCCCCTCCTCCCTCCCCGCTGGATCCCACTCTGTGTCTGCTGAATCCTCTCGCCCCGCACCTCTGACCTCTAACCGTACCCGGTTCTGTATGCATAAATATAAAACAGGAACAGGAGAATGCTCCGTTAGAGGAAAATGAATCAAGGTGTGTTTTGGGGAAAATGACCATTTGTCGTGGGAAGACAGACCCAGGTGAAGACCTGCTGGCCGTGTATCGTTTTCCTCTGGAGCGCAGAGGGAGACTGCTTTGAGTATTCGCTTTACTCGTCCGCCACCTCGGAGCTCCTCTCAGTCAGCCATCTCCTTAAAACGGCCCATTTGTTTGTGCTGAGTCTGCAAACATAGCTCCAGCGTCAAGCTCCCAGTTGTAAATTTTTTCTCAGAAAACGTGTGTAAAATTTAGCCTTTGGGCTATTATCTCCGAATCTCAAGAATCTCAAGGCGTGGTTTGAAAATCACCCTGTTTGTGACATCTCTCAAGACGATTGCGTAAGCCAGTTGTTGAGGGACTAATGAGCCCTGGAACTCGGTCAGGGAATGCTGTGCGGGCAGAGAAAAGGCCGTGTTCCCTCCGGACTGGTCAACGCTGGCCCTTCAGGTTCGGTTAGTTGAAAGCACCTGCAATGCCTCTGTCCGTTCCTAAAGTTGGCTGAAACTTCCGGCAGCTTCGGAGGGGCTTGTGAACAGAGGATCTTACTTTTTTACCTTTGCCTTTTGTTGTCGTTGGCTTTTTATTTTTAGATTTTATTTATTTTTGCATAGAAGAGCTGGGGTGTAGGCCAGAGGTGCAGGGGGTGAGAGGATTCACCAGAGGCAGAGTGGGGAGTAGAACAGGCAGATGGATGAAGGACACTGCTGAGGGGAGCAGCGGGGAGACAAGGAGAGGTCTGCTGCGCCCTGTGGGTCCCTCCCTGGCCACCCTGTGGGTCCCTCCCTGGCCACCCTGTGGGTCCCTCCCTGGCCACCCTGTGGGTCCCTCCCTGGCCGGGGATGAACTCAGGCCGAGATACTCTTAGATTTAACCCCTCCACCAGCAGGAAGGTCTTGGCTAGAGCTGTTTCTCACTGCGCCTCCCAGCTCTGCATTTCCAGCTGTAGCCCCGCCAGTTCTTCCAGAATATTCAGTGTCCTGGAATAAAGGTGTGGATTGAAAGAGAGCGTCAGGGACGCAGTAGGCTGGGGAACAATGATTCCCACCTCGGCAGAGTTTTGGGAAGATACCGGGAGACAGTCCTGAGAAGCTCCCCCTTTTTAAATATGCACCACGGCATCTTTTGTGTTATCAATAGGCCCTGAGACAGTTTCAGACCCTTGCCACCCTGTGGAAATATAATTTGAGCCACATGGGTGACTTCAGCTTTCTAGGAGCTTCCTATTACAAACATAAGAAGAAACAGGTGATGTTAATTTCCAGAATATCTCTTGTTTAACCCAACAGCTCTAAAATATCATTTTAACATGGAATCCATACAAAAAATGATTAATTCAATATTTGACTTATTTTTCCTACTAAGTCTTTGAAAGTCAGTGAGTGTTTTAAATTTTGGGGGGCCCTCCCTGGTGGCACATCAGGTTAAAGAGCAGCACTAGGAAATTATCCACAGGCACTGCAGCACGAGTTCGATCCCCAGGCCTGGAGGGGACCCACGGGGTGCGGCAGACCTCTCCTGTCTCCCCGCTGCTCCCCTCAGCAGTGTCCTTCATCAATCTGCCTGTCCTGCTCCCTGATCCGTCTCTGGTGAATCCTCTCACCCCCCGGCACCTCTGGCCTGTACCCCAGTTCTGTTATGTCCCGGCGCTGAGGTCGCCAGCATCTCCCTCTCACGAGATGAGCTGGGGTGGCTGCCCCGCTGTCTACTTGAGTTTCTTTGCAGGGAACCTGGGCTTGGGTTTCTATTGGATTATGAAACAAGCATTTTGAAGCCCCGCGCCCTCCTCTCTAAGATCTGGGGGAGCCCTCTCTGCACACTTCCTTTGTCTTGTCCCCTTCAGCTGCCTCGTCAACCCCGGTGTCCAGTTCTCGTGTGGGGTACCCCGACCCTTGGTCCTGTGGATACTCTAGGGCAGAGGGGACAGAAGAGGAAACCAGTTTATCTAGGGGGTTAAGAAAGGTACCCCAGGAGCAGAGGTCTGGGGTGTTCTTTTCAGTGCGAAAATCAGGGCAGTGAGTGAGGCATCCCTGATCCCCCAAACTTACCTGCTCTAAATATATCCTGCCATCCGCCGCATCAAGACAAAACATGTAAGACCTTTAATGGAAAGGAACTTTAATACAACGAGTGTGCAATACAGTTTCTAAAGCAAACACCCGAAGTGACCCAGCCCCTCGTGGGTAAAAGTCCACCCAAAAGGGACTGGCCCAAAGCAAGGCCTGAAAGCCAGACTCGGTCTAAAGCACCTCTGGCCGAGACCCACAGAGAAGGGTCAGAAATGGCCAGACAAGTCTGGCAGGAAAAGAGCAACATCAAATCAAGATAAACGCTGCCACAGTCACCTCCCCACGGGTCTCACCCACGTCTGTGTCACCCAGTCCAGGGCCAGAAGCAAGAGCCGCTTCCTCACCTGTCTCTGCTCCCTGGGCTCCTCAGGGCTCCTCTGGCTCCATCCTGCTTTCCTTCCTCTCAGTCTCCTCTCCAGCTTCTCCTCGCTGCTCAGCTCCACCCTCCCTGGGTGGGCCAGGGCATCTGGACCCTCCCCTTTTCCTGGGGTCCCCCTGTTTCATATCCTGTAGCAGTCAAAATAAAAGTGATTCGAGGCATGGGGTACTCCGCTGTAAACAGCTTCACTTTCTTTCCCCCCCCTTAAGCAACCAACTTCTGGTCAAAGGGGGCCCTTTTTAATTGCTACTTGGGACCAGAAATGGGCTCAAATGGAGACTTTTAGAGAGCAGTGAGTGATGTCTAGTTAAGACTACAGAATTCTGTGCCAGGCACAATTCAAGAAATCACCCAAAACCTGACCCCGTGGAGACTGGGGGGAGTCAGGACCACTGGCCTGTACGGATTTCACGTGTGCCCACTTTGTGTTCCCGGGCTAACATCTGTACCGTATTCCACGGTGTGAACGTGCACTGTTCCTTTGTCTCCAGATTTTGCCACAGCCGTCCATACTGCGCACAGGTCTCTGAGGTCTTGTTTGAATTCCCCAGCGTTCTAGGTTGGTTTACAAGGTGCCAGCAGCCACAGTGGCAGGTAAATGCAGTGAGCTGCCCGTTCTCACGAGCCACCTCCCTGTGTCGGGGAGCAAGCTGAGGGGTATCCCAGGACCCCAAAGCTGCCAGCTCTAAATGGACTTGCTATCCGCCACTTAACGACAAACGTACTCATAGTGCATAAGACCTTCGAGAGACAAGGACTTTCATACCACCGGGGGCAACAGAGAGAAAAGACTAGAGTGTAGTGAACAGAAAGCACCCAGGCCTCCCTGGTGCGGGGGGTTAAAGTCTCAGCACTATCAAGCCATCCACTGCGGCACTTGGGCCAGTGGTCAGGGAGTGACCCACAGGGCACAGCCGACTTCTCCGGTCCCGCCTGCTGGGCCCCTCAGCAGTGGATCTCAGTAGATCCACCTGTTCTGCTCCCCATTCCGTCTCTGGTGGATCTTCTCTTTCCCGCACCTGCCCCTCTGGCCTATAGTTCTTTTATGCAGAATTAAATAAATCTTAAAAAAGGGGGGGGAAGGCCTGGAGAATTTTCTCCCATACCCCCCTCCACCCCCAAGAAGGTGAGATCTTTTAAGCTGCAGAGAGAAATCCCACAGGGACTCTCCCTTCCCCCCTACTCCCACCCCCAGGAAACCTCCCAGGACTGTTTCTAAGGCTTCACTCATTTGATGTGCAATAAATATGTTTAAAAAAAAAAAGGGCAAAAACAGCTGGTGGGCTGCCGGAAGCCCAGCAGAAAGAAAAATCTGGAATTGCAAATGTAAAAGTCTCACCCTCTCACAAAGATTATGCTGATGGCACTGGAAGCCAAAAACAGAAGCAGAAATTACCTGATGCTGGTGGGGGGAGGGAGGGAGGCACCAGGCCACCCCCAGCCGCCCTTCTTATTCTGGGAGTCAGAATACTCGACAGAGATGTCCTGAGGATTGGAAATTAGGCCCGTTGTCTTGGCTAGCACAAAACAACGCCGCGGGTTTCCTTGGGGCTTGGTGCCCCAGTCTTGGGCCCGGGGCTCCCTTCCCTCCAAGCAGCCCCCTCTTGCTGGTTTCCACTGGGGCCCAGAAATCCGAGGGCTGCTGTGCACCAGGCGGGGAGTGGCCTCCCCCAGGTGCGATACTGTAACTTTACTCCAATTGTAACAGCATGGGCAGGGAATGGGGCGGTTCCAGGTTCTTGGGGGTTCAGGGGTGTCCCTTTCCCTGCCCTGTAACACAACAACCTGGAGAAACAAAACTGTGGTTCTAGCCTCGCCTCCACCCCACCCCCAGCCTACACCTTCCTGACCCCCTTGACCAGACTCAAGGGCCCCCAGCCTACAGGGCAGCCCCCCACCCCCACCAGCAGGCTTCTGTCTAGTTGCCAGCACCTTCCTTTGCTGAGCTGGCTGGGGAGTGTCGAGCTCTGAGCAACATGTTATTAGCGTGTTTCTGGTTTCCCAGCCTTCACTCTTAGGGGACACGTCCATTTCGTCCTCTTGTGGGGGCTGGACTGAGCCTCTCCTGGCTGTTTCAGGACTGTGTGGTGAAAACAAAAGAGTGGCCAGTTTGTTCTGTTTACGCACGTGGGGAGTTGGGGGGCAGAAAGGCTGCCAGTTACAGCACGTGGGGTCCTCATTTACAGGACCTGCCCAAACAGGCGTGTTTCGGTTGGAGAGTGCTCTGCAGAAAACATGCATCAAAACACATCGACTGTGTGTGTCCATACAGGCAACACCTTTGTGTACCAAAGAAGCAAGACCTTTGTCCCCACATTTGGGAACAGACCTGCCTCTGTGCTGATGTGTGTCTGGGTGAGTCCCAAGGTGGCTGACTGCACTGACATCCTTCCAAACCCGGATTTCTGTAGCCCCATGATTAACATGTACTGGATATTTTTGCTGGTGAGGAGAGTGATACTGTTATAGGACAAAATCTGTTACAGGGCACCCCACTTCTGTTAGAGGACAGGGGGAGAGGGAGAAACCCCTGAAGCCCCAAAATCCTGCCTGCTCTAAGTGGGTTCTGCCATCCACCGCAACAAGACAAAACATATAAAACTTTAATGAAAAGGGACTTTAATACAGTGAATATACAATATGGAACACAAAGAATATAACTTCTAAATCAAACACCTGAAGTGACCCATCCCCTCATGGGCAAAAGTCAACCCAAAAGGGATTGGCCCAGAGCCAGGCCTGAAAGCCGCCACAAGCCTAAAGCACATTCTGGCGGGGACCCGTGGAAAGGGTCAGAAATGGCCAGACAAGTCTGGGAGGAAAAGAGCAACATCGAAATCAATATAAACACGGCCACAGTCACCTCCTTGCAGGTCTCTCACCCACATCTGCCTTAGCCAGTCCAGGGTCAGCAAACAAGCCCCGTGTCTCCATCACATGCCTGCTGCTCCATGTGGCTTCCTCAGGGCTCCTGGCCTCCATCCTGCTTCATTTCCTCTTCTTTTCTCTTCTCTTCTCTCCTTTTTCTCTGCTCAGCTCCACCCTCCTGGGTGGGGCAGGGAACCTGGAACTTCCCTTTTTCCTAGGGACCCCCTGTTACAATACCAGCACTTCAGTTAACGCCGAGCAGGAGAACTGGGGCCACAGGCGGGCTGGTCCCCAGCCCGCTCCCCCAGCGGTGGGGGTGGGGGTTGGGGGGAGCAGGGAACAAGCCAAACCTCATCCCTGGCCTGGTCTGTGCGCCTCCTCCTGCCCACCAGCTCCGTTTAAATCAGAAAAGCCCCAATGTTTTAGGAGGACGGTGACTGGGGGAAGGGAGGAGAGAGGAACGGACAGTTCAGAAGAGCAACCAGGAGCAGAAAAGAACGTTCTTTTTGCTTTATAACTGGCCTTCGGCACCCCCTCCCACACCCCACGCGTGTCCCACCTCCCGAGGCTTGTCACACTTTATACCTGGGTGAAAAGGGAAAGGCCATCCGCCCAGGGTGAGAATGTTCAGGGTCACGTTATGGACTTTGGGGTTGGGGAGGTGGGGTGGGGCCGGCGTGGGGTTAGGACAATTCCTGGGCAGGCTTTAGTCCTGCCGACTGGCCTGCGTGGCCATAATACAATCCTGTATGTTAAACAGCAGATGTCAAACAGAAGAAAGGCACGGGGTCTCTGCTTTTCTTCTCCTGTGGCCCTTGCCCCCCCCCCAAAGCAGCCATTTTTTGCAGTTGCCATGACAGTGGTAATAGGAGTTGATCATTTTCCCAGGCGCCGATGCAAATGCCGGGCCGCACACCCCATCACCACAGGCGGCGCCCGAAGGCCGGGGCGAGCTGGGCTGGGGACTGGCCGCACCCCCAGCCCGTGGGGCGCCGGCCCGGGAAGCTCGGGGGCGGCTGCCCGGCCCCACCATCAGCGTAGCGTCGCTGCCGAGAGGCGCCGTCACTGTCGCCAGTGCCGTTCCGAAGGGTGTGTGGAGAGAAGGGGCGTCATCAGAGCGTCAGGCCGCGGCAGGGACCCGCGCACAGAGCTGCTCTGGCCTCCGGCCGCTACCCCTGACCGCTACCCCTGACCGCTACCCTCACTTTGCGAACCGCACACCGTTTCCGCAAGGCAGAGGGAGAAGGCGCCTTCCAGAAACATTAAAACCCAGACGCTTTCCGTTGTAATAAAAAGAACACCCCCTTGCAAGAAATCAAGGCGACGGATGGGCAGTTTAGTCACCCTCGGAAGGTCTTAGTCTTAGAATGAAAGCCATTTATTCTTTAAAAGTGGCCGCGAGGTCCCTCCCTGGCTCCCCTCAGCAGTGTACTTCCCCGATCTGCCTGTTCTGCTCCCCACTGTCTCTGGCGAATCCTCTCACGGCCCCTGGACCTCTGGCCTATGTCACAATTTTTTATGCATAAATAAATAAATCTTTTTTAAAAGTGGACATGAAAGAAAAAGGGAGAAGCCGGTTTCCTGTTATAGGTGTCGGCATGGGTGTAACTCCGGTTATTTAGTGTTGCATCTCTTCTGTGTGGGGGAAACATTGTATAATTCCTAAAAAAAAAAAAAAAAAGAAGTATGAATCTAAGTCTTTGGGCTTGGACTTGCATGAACAATGTTTAAGTCACAGTCAAATGAGCAAAATGAAAAAAGAAGTATGTAGCAAGGCAGAAGTCAAATTAAACCCCAGAGTGATTTATGGCGTCCTTAGGTTTATTTCCCTCTTAATTTCTAACAGAGTGTGGGGGTGCTTGTCAGCTGATATTTGCTCTCTGGGTTTTTTTTTTTTTTACCCCTTCTTAATCCCTTAAAAAAAAAAAGTCTTGCTCCCATTGATCCCTAAAATGATTAGTTCAATTGCTGATGGAGTTTATTCTCCAGAACTGAAAAACCAGTTGCTTTTAGATGCATTGTCCTCCTTATTTTTTAGGCATCTGGCACATTTTATTCCTTTATTGTTATTTTGAGTTGTTCTTTTATCACGATCTGCAGGAAGCGGCATTAGCATGCGGCAGATAAGACTCAGGTCCAGATGCGCATATCAAAGGAGGAACAGCTACTTATTAAGAAAAACTTTTCTTTTTAAGCCGAGCTTCTGTTCAAAGGAATAATAAAGCCCATGGCGTTAGTGACAAACTGGTAATTCAATGCCCTGTCACCGCCGAGCATTGGAATGGGAAAAAAGGGGGGGGTTGGAGGGGGGGCAGGTCAAAGAAATCGGTAAGGTCCACGCTTTAGAAAGCTGAAAAGACACAACTAGTGTAAAAGTCCATCTTCTCCGGACTTTTGCATCTGGATGCTCTGTGCTTATTCAGGGGGGGCCGGGGGCAGCGAGCCAGCGCAAAAGGATTGCCCGGCTTGTTATGATTAGGGTGAACTCTGAACCGCCAGAGTATTTTTTAGAAGCGTGGAACAGTTTATCTCGCAAGTCTCCCATTTCCACGCCATCCATCCGTTTCCCGGGCGGGCGGAAAGGCGCTGCGGCCGTCTGGAAGTAAAAGCCAAAGCCCCTCTCGCCGCGCCTGGGCGTCCAGCTGCCTCCTCCCGCCGCGTGTCCCTGGGCACAGGCCGGGCGTCGACCCGCGTGCGCGGCAGTGATGCTCCTGGCGCCCCCCGCGCCGGGGCTGCGGCTCCTTCGGCTCTCTCGGCCCCTCGACGGACCGGGCTCCGTGTCGTTCACACGTCGCCTCCACGCGCCATTTGTGCCAGGAGACGCTGACCACTTCCTCCCCTGCGGGTGGCTGGTGGCGTTCACCCAGGGGCAGACAGTCGCACAGTAAATCCCCACACGCCCGCCACAGGATTGCACCCCACCCTCCTGTTCGAGTATTACTTGGGTTTCTTGACCCTGTTGTCCCCAAAATATTTCTTCTGGTAGCTGGGAAGAGGAGCGCGTCTAGGATAAATGCAGAACGCGTTCCTGGGTTGCTTTCTCTTTAAATTCCAGGGATCCAGTCTGTAAAGAAGTAATATGTAAATCAGTTCTTAGGCCTTTGGCTTCACTTTTGTTCTTGGATTCCTAAGCTGAGTTCTATAGTTGACTAGAAAATGACCTTGACTAAAGGTCATTTTGGGGCTGAGATCTTTTTACAACTTAGATGAAACTCAAATCTTTCCTTGAGGCTGTCAATAGAATTTTTAAAACGATTTTACTGGCTCTCCTTGGGTGAGTCAACAAACAAGGGAGGAAACAAGTTTTGCCCAGGGCATATACCCGCTAAATATATTTTATCAGAAAATGATAGAGGTCTAAATCCAATCCACATTGGCATCTAGAAAAATGGCATTATCTACGAAAGTAGAAAGAATAGCAATGCCTAAATTTTATTCAGGGTTTCTTTTTAAAATGGTAGGGCTTGCAAAGAAAGAAATAGCACTAAAAAGAACACTATCCATGAACACGAATAACCCAAAGGCAAATTATAAATCGAAATGCGCTCTGTGACCGTCACCTGATGGCCCACGTGGAGGACAGACAGACTGACCACTCACTGCCACACGCTCTCTCCTGGTGCAAAAGGGTGAGGAAAGATCATTTACAGCAGCCATGAAAACATTTTCTCATTTAAAAATCCTGCAGCCAGTTGTCTCATCATGGAGGGCAGGCGGGGTACAGCACTTCTCTGGTCGATTTTTTTTTTTAAAGATTTATTTATTTATGGATACAGAACTGGGTACAGGTCAGAGATTCAGGGACGGTGAGAGGATTCACCACACACAGATGGAGGAGCAGAACAGGCAGATCAACGAAGCACACTGCTGAGGGGAGCAGCGGGCGGGTCAGGAGAGGTCTGCCGCGCCATGTGGTCACCTCCGGGGCGGGCGGGGATCGAACTCATGCGGAAGTGGCTTTAGCTTCTCAGTGCTGTGCTTTAACCCGCTGTGCCACCAGGGAGGGCCCACACTGGTCGATTTTTAAGACTATGGATGGAGGGTAGTCAGGGGCTGTATATCCTGCTGGCCGGTGTATATTCCTCCAAGTGCAGAAGTCCAACTCTGCAAACTCTGAAAAACTCCAAACTTGAGGGCCCTCCCCGTGGTGCAGCTGGTTAAAGCGCAGCACTGCCGGAGAGCTGCAGCCACTTCAATATGGTTCGATCCCCGCCCCGGAGCTGACCCACAGGGCGCGGCAGACCTCTCCTGTCTCCCCGCTGCTCCCCTCAGCAGTGTGTTTCATCCATCTGCCTGTTCTGCTCCCCGCTCTGGTGAGTCCTCTCGCCGCCCCTGCACCTCTGACCTGTACCCCAGTTCTGTGGGTATAAATAAATACATCTTTATAAAAAATAATCTCCGGGTCACTCCCTGGTGGGGATCGAGCCTGGCGATGGGCTCATGGCTCCGAGACTTAATCCCCGTGCTACCAGGGAGGCCTCTGCTGCAATAATTTCTAAGTCCAGAACAGGTTGGTCAGTGACTACGGAGATCATCCAAAGGGCCTTGGGCGCTGTAGGACTGCAGGGGGTTTGCTGGCTGGCACTGGTGCCTGTGGGCAGGGAGATGCTGGGGCCAGACCCAGCGGACACGCTCAGGGCACGGCCTGCTGCTTACTACAGCTGTATGACGTCAGCCAGCTGCCACGCTAAGCCCCCCTGCCCTTCTCCTGCCCTTCTGGAAGAGGGGGTGATGGTCCCACCCCAGGCTTGTAAGTGAGGGGAAGGACTGCCCCCCTCATGGGCCACCACAGCGTGCCTGTGTCCTCGCTGTCACTGCCAGCAACAGAGGACAGACAAGGAGGGCTGCAGGGAGTCCAGGTTCAAAGCAGCCTCCTCCTCAGCTCCTGGAGCGAGGGGCACATCCTCCTCTCCTAAGGTCCCCACGGCTGTGCCTGACCCCACGCTCCGCTGTGGGGCCTTGAAGAATTGGGTTCGGCCTGGTTAATATCTGGCCACAGCTGGGAACACAGGCTGGTGTGGGAATCGGGCCCCTGAGGGGAGGGCAGCCCAGGCCCCAGGAGAGGTCTGCTCACGCAGAGGGCCTCGAGCCCAGGAGCGCTGAGTGCCGCAGCCCGAGTCTGGGCACTTAGCCAGGTCTGAGAAGCCGCCTTTTCTTTTCTTTTTAAGGATTTATTTATTTGTGCATACAGAGCTGGGGTACAGGTCAGAGGATTCAACAGAGACAGAGTGGGGAGCAGAACAGGCAGATCGACAAAGTACACTGCTGAGGGGAGCAGCGGGTGGGTCAGGAGAGGTCTGCCGCGCCCTGTGGTCACCTCCGGGGCAGGCGGGGATTGAACTCATGCGGAAGTGATTCAAGCTTCTTTGTGCTGTGCTTTAACCCGCTGCGCCACCAGGGAGGGCCAGAAGCTACCTTGCTAAAGTAGCCCGAGGGAAGCTGACCGGGCTCAGGGAGGTCCCCAGTGTGGACGCTCGGGCCTGGAGCGCAGCTCAGAGGCTGGTGGCCTGGCCCCCATTCTGGCTGGTCATGTGCCCCGAGCTTCACTGGCCTCAGTTTCCCCCTCCACACAGCAGAGACAGTAGGAAGCCAGCGAGGGCGGTTGGGCGTGTGTACACAAGCAGCACCCCACCAGGGACACAGGAGCTGTCTGTAGCTGGGGTGCCTTTGAGCGTGCCTGAGGGGCTCCCACAAAGTGCCCCTTTGTACCTACTCTTCTGGAATACCGGGCGTTTACTGAAGGCTTACTTGAGGGGGAGCTAAGCTTCCTCCCAAGACAGACATTGTACTTTCCTGCCTGGCCCCAGAGTGGCTGTCTGTGAGGGGCCCTGAGCTTTCCTGTGGGGGTTCTATGAAGAGAGCAGCCACTCAGACATGCATCACCGTTGTTCCCGGAAGCAACATGGAGTAGTGTGTGCACACGTATGTGCTATGATGGCCAAACACACATGCACACATATAAACTGACCTGGCACAGTGCAGGTCTGCCTCCGGGTAAAGACATGAGCCTCATTTTGAGGGTGACTTCTTGATTCTCCGAGTTTATGTAAAGATTCCACATTCATCCCTCTACGAGTTTAACAGAAAAGTTGATTGCAACTGGAGAAGGGAGGAGGAGACTATGGAAACCAGAGAGCAGGGCCCACACGGAGGAAGCTTGTCCTCCCTGACCTCTACTTGAGGTCGAGCTGGTCAGCACCACGCACTTGCAGTTACTGTCCAGGCTCCCAGGACTCCCCACCTTGGATTAATGTGACCCGAGTTACTCAGCTATAGCTGGGGGTACACTGACCTGGAGAGGAAGAGCCATTTCCAGATCCCAGGCATCCACCACCCACGCAGGCGTCAGTCAGCGCCTGCTCATGCCCTCCCCTGTGCTGGGCTGGGCTCTGCCCTGCATGCTGGCCATGGAGCCTTCACCCCGACAACAGGGCCCCTCCTCCCCACCCCCAGCAGTTACACAC
>NW_004567123.1:32296137-32300912 GCF_000260355.1 Condylura cristata | reverse complement strand
AGTCCTGGGGAGACACCTCTGAGTGTCCAGAATCCTCAGGAGTGCAACACAGAGCGGTGCCAGGCAACGGGGCAGACCATCGTCCTGGGGGGGTCTCGGAAGGTTCTAGAAAGCGGTGCTGGACCACTCTGCTCCCTGCACTGGTTCCGATGGTACGGCCCATCCGGAGTGGCAGTTGCAGGGAACAGTTGTCTCCATAATAAACTTTCCCTCACTAATAGTTTTTCACACTACACTCATTTAATTGTTCATATATGTAGATTCAGACGTGGAGAAAAGAGGGAATGAGACAAGTCCAGAGACTCTCCAAGTCCTGCCACAGACAGATGCTGACAACCCACTGAGTCCCACCCTGCTTCCTTGGAGCACTCAGGCGGGTTCATGCCTCACCAACCAGGAAGGCGGTGTCTTGACACAGGTGAAATGTCACGCGCCTGTCGCATGTGCCACAGTCCAGTCTTTGAAGATGTAAATCTCTCCAGAAACACCAGATAAGATCAGTTTACTCCATCTCATTTGCCATCAAGTTATATTAATAAATTGGGGTAAATTGGGTGGAGAGGGAAGGAAGCCAGAATTCTGGTGGCAAACAGAAAATGGGACAGGGAGATTTCACTGACAAGCCTGTCTGCCTGGAACCGACTAACGTTACACAGCAGAATCCCCCAGCAGGAAGGAAGGAAGGCTGGAAATGTGGCCAAGGGGCTGAGAGCCTGGCAGCTCTCAGTGACAAATGCTTCTGACATCTGGGCTGCAACAGAAAAGGCAAACTTTTTTTTTAATAATATAATAGTTTATTTTTACATCATTTTGCGCCTTTTTCCATCTCAGTTTTCATCCCCGTGGGCTTCCCACCCCCAGATCACCTGTGCGCCATCACCATAGTCCAGTGCATTTCCCTCCCCCCACCGTTTTTGATCCCATTCCCCACTCCACCCCCATAAAATGTCTCTGGTATGTTGTTCATCATCATCATTTTTTTCTCGACTGCCCCTTTATGCTCCTGCTCTGAGTGAAAACATCCAGTATTATATAAGGAAACTTTTATTCCTCTTACTCCAGCGAGTGTAGGTAGACCCCCAAGAAAACTCCAGATTAAGAGACAAAGAACTCCTGATCTAAGAAGAACCCCCAGGCAGGCTTACCTCGGGGCAAGAGACGCCTGGTGGACCACTAATTCTCCCCATTTCCCGTGCCTGAGTTGAGGCTTTGATCTTCCAGCTCACAGATGACTGGGCTGCCCACCGGCCCCTGGGAATTGTTCCCATGAGGCTCCTTCCCACCAGGGCTGAAGGGGCGCAGACTCTCTGCCTTCTTGCCCACTATCAGATTTTATGAGCGGTGAACTGTTAATTTTGAAGGTCCTGTTCAGTGCAGATTGATTTATCTTTTTGAAGTAAAAGCTGTTTGCTTCTGCTCTGGGCTCATGGCAAAGGGGAGGGGACTGGGAGTGTCGATGAGCCAGTGTTCTTCTGGGAACTACGTCGCCGCCTAAAACCACGGGTCTCTCCTGTTCCCAGCATGAACGGCTGCTGGGGCTCGCCATTTGGCAGGGGATGCTCAGAATTTATGGCCACAAAACAACATCTGAATTTTCGAAGTTTCTTTTAAACTGGGGAGCCAGCATGAAATGCTGTTACTCAAAGACTCTGAGGAAGTAGACTCTGATTTTCCACCCGTCCATTCATCTATCCATCCATCCACCCTTCCAAAGAAATGATGACTTTAGCTAAAAACAGCCTGTCCAAATAGGAAGAATAAATAATAAGCCTAAATAATTGTCAGTAATACTTGCCACTTGAAGTAAAGATCCCTGGTCTTTTCTCAGGGGTCACAAGGCTACACCAAGCATTTAAGCTACAAAAATAGCCAAGATGTGCAGAAATAGGCATGAAGGACACTCACCACCACACTGTGATAGAAAAGGCTGGAAACTACCTTTTCATAGGGCTAGTTACTTCTCGGCTGCGAAATGTAGCAGGCCCGCATTTCCCCCTCTGTAGGACAAGGCTCTTCAGAATATTGAGTGGTTGAGATACAAGGAGTAACGTCAGGCTGCACATACAATGTGTGCTCGGTAACTTTAGTCATTGTTGTTGTAATTATTACAGCCAAGTAGCAGCAAGCAACGTATTTTTAAATGCCTAAAGTTCATCTGTAAGTACTAAAATGTCCGTATTTATGATCAGCAAAAAAGAAATCCCCACGAATAACAGAATATGTAGAATATGAGTGCCTCATACTTAGCAGGTGGATGTACTTACAGATAGGACATTTCAGGAGAGACACACGAGAACTGATAGGCTATTAAGTTATTTCTATCTCGGCTCCAGAGGGTCATTGTGAATATAAATTTATCTATGTTCGTTGGAACACATCTGTGGTACTCCAGCCATTCTTTTTCTTCTTCTTCTTCAAAGATTTATGTATTTATGTGTGTAGAACTGGGGTACAGGCCAGAGATGCGGGGGTCACCAGAGGATTCACCAGAGACAGAGTGGGGAGCGGAACAGGCAGATCTACTGTTCCACTCCCCACGGAACAGTGGGTCACCTCCCTGGCTGGGGATCAAACTTGTGTTGAAGCGGTGGCCGACAGCTTCGCAGCACTGTTCTTTAACCTGTGTGCCGCCAGGGAGGCCCCGTATTCCAGGGATTCTTATGGACAGCTTATGATGTGTCAAGGGCTAGATGATTTGAACCACAACAATTATATTAAGGCCTCATTGGCAACTAGTGGGCTTAATTAACCTATGGTTTGAATAAGAAGCATCAATACTAATATTTTTTAAGGAAAAAAACCGCTTCTAGCTCTGTTGACTGAATTCCTCCAAGCTTGGAAATGTATGGATGTAGACAAAAATTCACAAAACGTAAACTTTCAGAATAAATAAAAACTATAACATATTTGGATGGCAACCTAAACAAACTTCCGAGTCTCATACTGGGCCTGAATTAATGACAGAACATTAAAGAAAAAGCTTGTGTATAAGATGGATTCCAAGTTCGTATTGGGCAGCTGGTGCTTCAATGTCTTATTTTCTGCAGATAACACCCCCAAAAGTGCGGGCTCCTCTTGTTTGGCTACAGGCTCCCCTTACAGAGCGCCCCCCCCCACCAGGATGTCAGCTATTCTTGGTATAAAGTCTGGATGATTTCATAAACATCACTATTTCTGGGTCCATCTTAGGGTTGAGCCTGCTTCCATGGGTTCCCCCCCACCCCCCAGATCAAATTCTACTCCTTTCCTGAAATGTCTTTTGAAGGCTGCTCATCGTCAGGTCATCATCTTTAATGAAGAAACGCCTGCTGAGGCGAATACAAGCCATTTGGGTCCCCTCCTGTCAGGGCAGGAAAAGAATAACACCCAATGAGGCTGAAGGTTTTTATTATCACATCGTAAATGAGCAAATGGCAACTGTCAATACAAAGAGTCTCCCAGCGCCCTGGAAAAGGAAGCATGCTGGGGGAGGCTGTCTTGAGTGACAAAACGGATTTTTATTTACCTCCTGAGCCATGGTCTCTTTTCCTATTTTATTCTGCCTCATTCACTTGGCAACATAACAATACAATAAAAACATCCAAACAGGAAGCTGATAGCCACTCGCAACCCAGGCCCTGCAGCCACCAAGAGCAGCCACAGAGACACAGCCCATCTCTGGAAAGTCAGGCACAGGCATTTCCACGCGGGGCCCTGGCTCTTCCATACAAGATGTTTCCTTCCAAGAACAACACGGCCAGCTGGCCTCCGCATTGCTCTCACCAAGTTTTCATATTTGGGCCATAAACATCTTACACAATGGGGTAACAGGGCCCAGGTGTTTATGAGCTGCAAGAAACGCTGAAGCCAAACGCATAAAGCAGCAGCGAGCCTTTCACATACAGTCTGGAAGGAGCCGTCCTGGGGGGAGATGGGAGGAGCCCCCGATGGGCCTGATTTTGCCCAAGTGGTTAAGGTGCAGGCCTCATAAAAATGTTGCTCAAATGTGAGCAGCAATTCGGGCCTGAGCCGGTGTGGGGCAGCAACCCAGCAGGGCGATGGAAGCTCCCTCAGCAGAGGACCCCAGAGGGTCCAGGGAGGGGGCAGGCTGCCAGGAATGCCCAGATAAGGCTCTGAAAGTGGGCCCATGGCACTCCCCCGGAGACTCAGAGGCAGCACCCACAGGCTGCTCGTGAACACGGGGGATTCAGCCGCTGCCGCAGATGTCCTGCCTCGCCACCTGGCACTGCCGTCTGGGCCTGGTGTGGAAAGGCGTCCACGACTTTTAAAAAGCCCCTTTTGGCCCTCCCTGGTGGCACAGCAGGTTAAAGCACAGCACTGGGAAGCTGTCTGCAGTTCAGTTCCCGGCAGGGGAGGGACCCACAGGGCGCAGCAGACCTCTCCTGTCTCCCTGCTGCCCCCCTCAGCGGTGTGTTTCAGTCCAACTGCCTGTTCTGCTGCCCACACTGTCTCTGGTGGATCCTCCCTCCCCTCACACTCTGGCCTGTACCCCAGTTCTTGTGTGCATAAATGAATGAATGAATAAATCTATCTTCTACAAAATAAAGAGGCACATTTTAAAATAACATTCATCTCAGCAGATTCTTTGTGCTTAGCCTTGCACAGAGAACACAACCCGGGAGATACATCAACACAAACACCGCGGGATCAGGGTCAGTCTGCAGCCTGACCTTGGTTGCATTTTTCGAAAAGGGTCGGTAGCGATAAAGTGTCAGAGATTGACCCAAAAAGGCACAATAACAGCAAAATAAGTGCCTGTAAAAGTGGGATCTGGG
>NW_004567123.1:32294566-32295527 GCF_000260355.1 Condylura cristata | reverse complement strand
CGAGCCCCAGCTGCAGCCCGCTCAGACTGAGACTTCACAATATTTCCACTTCCGGTGGCTTTACAAGGAAGGTGGGGAGATCGGTAAATCCTCGGGTGCCCCGGGGTCCATGGGCACCTAAGAGACTCTGTGTGGCCATCCAGGAGAGGACCCCGCGCTGAACAGGCCAGGGGGCTGCAGGCCCGGACGGGCGAGGTGAGGGCACAGGGTCGGCCTTGGGTGTCACGTCCAGCCACGCCTTGGGCTCCGCACTGCGGAGGGACAGCAGAGTACTGATGTCCTCACACACGAGGAGTTCCTGGTAATCAGAAAAAGGCCAAAAGTCTACTAGACAACTGACAAAGACAGTCCATAG
This sequence comes from Condylura cristata, assembly GCF_000260355.1. Lineage (NCBI taxonomy): Eukaryota > Metazoa > Chordata > Mammalia > Eulipotyphla > Talpidae > Condylura > Condylura cristata. The sequence continues at coordinate 32,295,172 of NW_004567123.1, read as the reverse complement.
CATGAAATGCAGAGCTTCCAAACAGAGGCTCCAGAACCTTCCTCACACCTGAGATGTAGGAGACCCCTCTGCAGAGAAGCTGCTTTTCACCGGGTAGATGCTGACTGATCACAGTTAATGGCTTAGAGTGTGGGCAAGAGCTGGCCAGACCCCATTTGCAGGGCGACCGGCAGACTCGCTCTACGCCCGTCGACGCTGCTTGCAGTTTACTGTGTGCTGAACTCACGCGTGTGCACACACCTCGCATTCTGTGGACTGGCCAAGAGTAGAAACCAGCTAAGCGTCGGTCCATCCCCAGGGTCCCCTCAGCGGAGGAAGAGTCTGGGCTGAAAGAGCCTCCGCCGAGGCAGTGTACAGGGCAGTGACATGTTCCCATGTGTGTTTGAAGGAACAATACACATACTTTCTAGCTGGTAGTTGGAAAAATACCTCTGGGAGCACAGACAAGAGGCTGCAAGGATGTGCACTTTTGGTGATTTGGCGACTGAGGAGAATTTTCTCTTTCAAGAATTATTTATTTATACACAGAATTGGGGTACAGGCCAGAGGTGCAGGGGGTGTCCACCAGAGACAGAGTGGGGAGCAGAACAGGCCAACTGATGAAGT
>NW_004567123.1:32257731-32290506 GCF_000260355.1 Condylura cristata | reverse complement strand
GGGGCCCTGGAGCAGCCCCCCGACATTCCTAAGCCCCAGGACAGCCAGTGGGGCCCAGGTGCCTGTTTACAGTTGTGTGCTGCCGCGGGCTGCCCTGGGCTGCCTCGGGCTGCCTCGCAAGTGTCCGTGGCTCGTGTCCTGCGTGCTTTTCGCCAAGAGCACAGCATCACGTGTGGTTAATGAAAACTGGAAGAAAACGAAGCCTCAGAGCGGCAGCAGGAGGGCGGAAAAGTGCCTGAGTTTTGGGTGCTCCCTACAGAAGGTAGGGAGAGACTTTCTGAGGGGGGGGCTCTATTCTGGCTTTCACATCCTCCCTGTTACCTCTCCAACTGGAATCAAACTTCCCTGAGTTTCCGAAGAGTTCAGCTCAATGACTGAGTGGAATCTGAGTCCAGAACGTTGGGGCTCACTAAGTCACCTCCAAAGATAAGGTGAGTGCCTTTCCCCACGAGGCAGTGCGAGGCGTGTCCGATCCGTGTGAGGGCGTGTGGCCAGCACAGCACACACGGGTGGACGTACATCTCCACGCTGCTTCCTGGAGCCAAGCTGGCTCAGGTCTGTCTCCCTCCACATATGCCCACAGCCCTCGTCCGCCGCCCTCTGGCCCTGTGGCCAACTTCCAGCAGTCCAACCAACTTCCATTTCCAATCGTCCCTTGAAAACTCTGTCTCTGGCACACGTCCTACCCAGCACAATTCCCTCTCAGGACCTCGCTGTCCAGCTCTCCGCTAAGGTGGCCCTAGGTGGGTCTGGCTGTGTCCCGGGCAGGGCTTACACTGCCCCTCTGGGCTGGGGTTGGAATTCTGACGACCCTTCCTGGTGGTGAGACCCTGGGGACATCTCTCGAAGGCCCTTGTTTTCTGGTCTGTAAAATGGGTGGGCCGTGGGTCAGCCACCCAGGGCTGACTTGGTCCCAGTTGCTGGGACATATATCATAACAAAAACTGCTGTCCCTTGAAGCCTCAGGCTAGTGGGAGTCCGGATAAGAAGTCACAGGCAAAGAGCAAATAAATGCAACAATAATACTCCTGGCACCTCAGGTTAGGGTGAGCCCTCGAGGGGATCTTAGCACAGGCCTAGCTTAGAATAAATGACAATATCGATGACTACTTTCTATTATTTTTAAAAGGCTTATTTATGCATACAAGAACTGGGGGAAGAGGACTCACCAGAGACAGAGTAGGAAGCAGAACAGGCAGATGGACAAAGTCCACTGCTGAGGGGAGCAGCGGGGGGCAGTGGGGAGACAGGGGAGGTCTGTTGCACCATGTGGGTCAGCTCTCTGGCCTGGGATCCAACTTGTGCTGCCATGGCTGTTGATAGCTTGCTAGTGCTGAGACTTTAACCCCTGCGCCACCAGGGAGGCCCAGTACTGATTACTTTTTCTAGGACATCATGTCTAACTCCCATTACCAGCAGGCCCGGCTCAGGCCCCCTCTCTTTCGACCCCAACACCCACCTCAGGCCTTATCTTGATCACGACACTGGTCTTTCTGTCTGAAAGTATTGCCTGTGTATCTGAAGGTTCAATGGAATCTCACCTCCATGGTGTTCTGGTTAACGAAGGACATACGTAGATGGCAGTGTCCCCTTGGGTGACAGTATGGAGCCTGGGGGCTCAGGGGACGCCCCATCTAGGGGTGAAATTATACCCGGTGACAGGCAACAAGGGTGAAGTTGCCTAATGGCACACAGCTCAGGAGGTGACCCCATCGTAAGCAATGTGTGACGGTAAACGCTTCTGGATAATCAGATCCTACCTAGAGAAAACCCCAGAGCCCAAATGGCACTTCAGAAGCCAGTCTCGGGCTCTCTATGGAGTCCTATAAAGCAGAAGACAGACACCATATGATTTCACTCCTGTGGTAGAGAAAGAAAACAAGCAGATGAACTAAATGAAACAAAAACAAACTCTTGGACTCTCGGGCCAATTAGCGGGGCCTGAGTGCGAGCATAGTGCTGCTGTGAAGGAGCGCGAGGTCGTTTCAAATTAGTAGTTTCGTGCCTAGCAGGCATCTTAAAGTGGAGTGGTGATCTTTAAGTAGTTCTATTTTTCATATTTTGAGGCACCTCAGTAATAGTTTCCAACGTGCCTGCATCCGCCTACTTTCCCAACAGTAGTGCATGAGGGTTTTCTCCATACACTCACCCACATTTGTTTTTTAGGTTTTTTTTAATATATATAGACACAGATATAAGCCATTCTCACAGGCACAAGATAATAACTCATCGAGTTTCTGAGGTCTGCTGTGCCCTGGGGGGTCAGCTCCCTGGCCAGGGATTGAACTCAGGCCACAGCGGTGATAGCGTGAGACTCAAGCCCTGGGCCGCCAGGGAGGCCCGTGTCTGTGACTTCCGTGTGTACCCATGGGGAGTCTCTACACTCATGGGCCCGCTTCATGTCTTCTTTGGAGAAGCGTCTGTCAAAGGTTCTACCTATTTTTTTGATTAGGCTTTTTTTCCCTTCTTGAGTTTCACAAAGTACTTATTTTGATATTAATCTCTGTGGGATGTGTGAATTGAAAATCTTCTCCCAGTCAATAAGTTGTCTTTTCATTTCTGTGGTGGCTTCTTTTGCTGTATAGAAGCTTTCTAGTCTGATGTGGTCCCGTTTGTTTATTTTTGCTTTTGTTTCCCTTGCCATTAGAGCCAAATACCCAAAGACATCCTAAGACTAATGTCAATAAGCTTATCACCTATGTTTTCTTTATGTAATTTATGGTTTCAGGTTCCAGAAGAAATTTAAGATGGCTTATAGAGCTTACAAAGAATATAAACCAAGGGCTTCCTGGTGGTGCAGGGGTTAAAGTCTCAGTGCTATAAAGCTATCCAGCCGCTGCAGCAGGAGTTCTGTCCCTGGCCAGAGAGCTGACCACATGGCACAGCAGACCCCTCCTGTCTCCCCGCTGCTCCCCTCAGCATTGGATTTCAGTCCATCTGCCTGTTCTGCTCCCCACTCTGTCTCTGGGGAATCCTCTCGTCGCCCCTGCACCTCTGGTCTGCACCCCAGTTTTGTATGCATAAATAAATAAATCTTAAAAAAAAAAGCTAGCACAGTAACAGTTGCTCAATACCTCCATGTGTTCTAAGTGACCCTCTACAGTGTACATGGTATGTGTTGTAGCTTATTTAATATTCAGAGCAACCCTACAAGGTAGTGCATGTGTTTTCCTACTTCTGCTATAACAAGTTACCCCCAAATCCAGTGAGATAACGTTGCACATGTTTATTCTTTTATACCTCTAGAAGTATGGCGTCCAAATATGGTTTCCGTGGGCTAAAATCAAGGTGTCATGGGTCTGTGTTACTTGACCTTCTGGAGGACATCCCACTCCCTTGTGTTTTCCGGCTTCTAGAAGCTGGAAATAGTAACGTACATGATCACTATAGAAATATCAGTAGTGACGAAGAAACAAAAAGAAAGCAAAGGCTATTCCTGTTCTTACTACCAGAAAGAACCCAGCTAGCCCAGTGGGAGGCTTGCCTTGCAGGATTGTTTTCAGTGTGCATTATATTGGCATGATTTGTTACAAAGAAGCCAGTTTTCTTGCACCTCAACATTTTGTTGAAAGGGTTCAGCCCCCCCTAATCCTAGACCTACAGGCATTTAATTTCCTCTTCCAGTAATCAGGGACTAAGATAAATACACAATGTGTTTTTCCCCTCTGGGTTGGTTCCAAAGAAAAGTGGAAATAGCTCCTTCATAACCTTCAGTGTTCTGTCTGGCTACCAAGTCTTGCCTCTGTATATGCATAACTCATTAAAAAGCAGATTTACTTAGTCAGCCATTCGTTTGGATTACATGACAAAGGCTGACGATCATTTCCCCCTGGGCTGACTGAATGGCTGGTATTGGGATCCCGCCCCCACCCCCAACCCCCTGCAAATTGACAAGTTGTTTTGAAATTGTGTGGACACTGTCTGACTAACCACTCCGTCTCATGGGGAAAACTGAGTTAATGATGGATCTTTCCAGATGTCCAAGGACTGTAGTTATGTTTATGCTGTCTATTCTAGAAAGAAAGACAATTGGAACTGGTATGTGTGCTTTGGAATAATTTTTTCTGAATTCACAGTAACAATTACCTCCTTTCACTTAATTGAATCTTTATTTGATTTTTTTCTCATCTTAAAAAAGGGGTTGGGCTTTTGGGAGGAAAAAATTCGTGGAAAGAAATAGTATAGAAAGTGACAGGCTCTGGAGAAGCCATGCCCCAGAGAACCAGTGCGCCGCTTATTGAAATGTTCTGTGTGTGATCTATTGGAGCACTTTCTGCAGTAGGGGGCCGGGGGGGTTGGGGGGCACCTGTATTAAAACCAAACTAGAATTCAAGGTGTTCCAGGTGATCGTTTTCAGAGGTAGGATTGTTGGTGATTTGCCTCTATTTTCTGTTGTTTACCTTCATTTGCACAACAACTAAGTGGTTGCGTTCCTTCTGCTTTTAAGGATGGAGAAAGTGAAAGGGCTCGAAAACCAGTTAGAAACCGTCCAAGTCCTGTGGCTTGTCCTGGTTCCCATGTGGGCCAGACGAGGACAGTGACTGACCGCAAACTGCAGCTGTGAGAGACACTGAGGCTTCTGGTTTCCTTCTCCTCTTCCTTCTTCTTCCCCTTTCTCTCCCTCCTCCTTCCTCTTTCCTTCTTCCTCCCCCCTACCCCCAGCATGATCAGCGGCCATACTTTCTGGGAGACCTTGGGACCTCAGAATACTCTTGGAAAAACTGACACTCCAGAGACGGAGGAAAAGAAACCTGACATAATCTGCCACCCTCCCCGGAATGACAAACACCATCTGACATGATAGCAACTGTCCTTCTAAAGACACCGGTTCAGTGAGCATGTCACAGTCCGAATCTGAAGGGTCAGCTCAGACACCAGCTGATTTTCTCATTTCCAATGTTCAACATTAACAATAACAGCGATTAAATTGCTGGGAGATGTGCCATATTCCAGACATGGGATCAGACCCCACCTGCCTGTCTGTCCTCAAAGACACTTTCCTGCCATGCCAGGCCCTAGCTTCACTACTTCCGGGCTGTGTTGCCTTAAGCCAGTTACTTGACCTCTCTGAGCCTTTGTCCCTCACCAGAAAATGAGGACAATCCTAGCATGTTCTGCATAAGGTTGTGTGGGCCTAGATGCGTCCATATAGTCAAAGCTCCTAGAACAGCACTGGACAATGTAAATGTTCAGTAAGCTTAGCTATCATCATTTTCATTCTATCCATTTAAAAGATGGAAAAGCCAAGACTTTAAAAGCATAAGCAGTGCGTTCTAGGTCACAGAGTCAGGCAGGACTGGTTCCTCAACCTGGCCTGCCTCATGCCAACATTCAACCCAGATCAGCTCACTTGTTTTGTTTTTGTTTTTAATTAATTAATTTACTTATGCATAGAAGAACTGGAATGCAGGCCAGAGGTTCAGGGGATGAGAGGACTCACCAGAGACAGAGTGGGGAGCAGAACAGGTGGATCTACTAAAATACACTGCTGAGGGGAGCAGTTAGGAGACAGGAGAGGTCTGCTGCCCACGTGGGTCAGCTCCCTGGCCGGGGATCGAACTTAGGCCACGGCAGTGACAATGCTGAAATTTAACCCTGTAAAGGACCACATAGTGCATACTTTCAGCTTTATAAAACGGACCATCATCTTTGAACTGCTCAACTCTGCCTTGACAACCAACGTGAACACGGTCACAGACAATACACAAAGAAAGTGGGGTGGCCGTTTCCCAGTAAAACTTTATAAAAGTTGGAGGGTCAGATGTGGCCACGGCCCTTAATTTTCCAAACCCTCTGGTGCTGACAGCTAAAGAACAGAACCCTGATGTTGACTTCGAGGCTCTGGCTGCCCTAAAACGATCACTTCTGTGACATCGGTTTTTTTCTGCTTCGGCCATGTTTGAATTGCGAACAAAATGAAGATTTCATGTCGACTTAGGGAAGGGATGCTCAGTGAGTAACAATTAACTTCACTCGTCTTCCTTAGAAACACAATCATTGCTGTTTGTTTTTAATGCTCCAGGGAAATTCGTAGACATCTTTCTTGGGTTTTCATTAAAGCACATGTTTAAAAACAGTGTTCCTGCAAGTTAAGCAACACTGTCTTGATTGACAGGACTAACCCGTCCTCCTGATGAAAGCCGATAAACAGTGATAGCTGAGCCGTTGCGACTTTCCATCAACACAGCCTCTTGGTAGCGTTTGATTCTGCGTGACGTGTCCAGTTCCTTGAGAATTAAAGTTGTCAGCATTAAATGCCTTTGTCACCACCATTCCTATGGCTGCATTTCTTTATGAAGGACTGATGGCATGTGCAGAATAGGCCAACCTTGAAAGCTTTTTGAAATTTTCTGGTATTTCAAGATACTGACTTTGGGTTTTGAAATTTGAGCCTGTATCGGATTACCCTGCCTCCCAGATCTGAGTGATAACCTGGAATGTTTGATTCAATCCCGAGATAGTTCACTGTCCAGAAGCTGGTAACAAGTGGCATCTGTGGACCTTGGTTCTTCAGAAATTCCTTCGTGGAAGAGAGAATTGATTCTGAGTCTATGCAAGCACCAGCCCTGACCAGCACCCAATAGCCAGCTGTATTCTGAGGCAAGAGTTTCAAAGCCAGAGTTGCAGGGGGCAGAGAGAAAACCTGGAAGACAGACCAGGAAAACCCCCCAGAGCTGCAATCATACTTCTCTAGGATGACTCCTCTGGAAAGTTAACTATTCACAGTCAGATAATAAGCAAAATCTGATCTCCTGAGCTAACAGAGATGGTTTGACTGGTTAATCAGCTTCATCCGTTATCTGCAAATGCACCTTCCCACTCCTATTTTGAAAAATCAACAGAGGACTTATGAGAAGTTAGCCAAGTCCCTGGGGGCCTTCTAATATCTGTGTTCTGGCATAATCATCGTCAGGATAAAATGAAAGAAAAGACAATGGCCAGCGGGTTATCTCAGAGGGCCAAGTACCGGCCGGCTTCTCATTCACCAAGGCTCTGAAACATGGACTTTCGCCATTATCGCCCGGTGATGTGTTTGTCAGACGGAGGGTCACAGAGAACACCCACGGGACCGAAGTGAGATTGTGATCCTCTTCCACTTTGTCCGCCAAATACCCCAGGCTCTTTTATTGTGCTGTCTTGTATTGACAGTACAAAGAAGCACACTAAGTACAGAGACGTGGTTACTATTCTCACTCGTGCTGAAAATGCCTGCGCCTCCTTGAGTGTATTTTGGTTTTTTTCACTGTAAAAATTTCAAACCTGCGTAGCAGCTCCTGGAGCCATGAGCCTGGCCTGGCCTGGCCGTCATGTCATTCTCGTTGCTGCGCTGCATTTTAGCTGCCCGCGACATTCTCGCCCCCCCCTCCCCCCACAAGTATTGCAAGATCTAACATCGAAAGTCTGCATCCCTAAGTCTCTCAGCTTGTGGCCCTGACACAACAGGGAGGGTTTTTAAAGCAAGCACAGTGTTCTCCTGCAACACCCTGTGCAGCTGGTTTACTGGAAGCCACATTCCAAGGCTTGTGAGACCCGTGGTGGCCCTGAGTCCCCGGTCCTTCGGGAGCCCACATGTGGCAGCCTTCCTTGCCCCCCACCTGTTGGGTCTTGTCCCCCACAATGTTACTTTTTTTTGAAGAGGCTGGGTCAGTTGTCTTGTTCTGTACTCTCACTTCTGGAAGATTTCACGCTAAATTTGGGTGTGTGCCACCGCACACCAAAGAGAGGTACCAGTGTCTTTGAAATTATCACCTGCGCCCGCCCCGGTGGCGCAACAGGCTAAAGTGCAGCACTGTGAAGCTGTCACAGGCACTGCAGCACGAGTTCAATCCCCGGCCAGGGATCTCCCACATGGCGCGGCAGACCTCTCCTGACCCGCCCGCTGCTCCCCTCAGCACTGTACCTCATCAGCCAGCCTGATCTGCTCCCCACTCTGTCTCTGGTGAATCCTCTCACCCCCTGCACCTCTGGCCTGTACCCCAGCATCAGATCCTGGTTACCTTGATGAGGGGAACCTCTGGCCTCCAGCGCTGCTTCTGGGCACACTGGCTGCAGGTGAAGCTGGGGCCGGGGGCAGGGGGCCCAGGACAGGCCCCCAGTGGGCAGGACCCGGCTTCCCCGCTGCCGCTCCCACTTCTCATATTGCAGCAGCCCCTGTAGGGTTGTGGAAAGTCACCCCACAAAGTGTCACCAGCACTGGAGTAGCAAAAACAGCTCCTTCCTTTAAATGCTCCAGAAGGTGAAAGAGATAGTACTCAAGTGGACAGATATCACTCCTTCAACAAACAGCGATGGAGCCAGCCACACGCTCCTGGGCGGGAGATAGAGAATGAAGCCGCCTGGCTGGTCCCCTGGCGCTCACGTGGTGGGAGGAAGGGAGACAGACAAGAAACAAAATAATCTGAGTAAAACATGCCGTCTGTTAGCTAGCACTGAGCGCGATGGAGAAAAAATAAAGGGGAGCCAGGGCCCAGGGAAAGGGGTTGAGAGTTTATCGCCAGAGATCAGCAGAGGTCACGGAGAAGGTGACTGAAGGAAGAGCAGAAAGGGGAGAGGGATGGAGGCATCCACGCATCCGCGGGACAGTGGTCCAGGCTGAGGGAACAGCCAGGGTGGGCCCAGAGGGCTTCCGAGGGGTGCTCCTAGCTGAGGAGGCTGAGGGCCTGGACAGCTGTGGCCCGGGAGCTCCTGCGCCATCTGGTCTGGGGCAGACACAGTGTCGTTTTCACAGCAAACTTCTGTGTAGAAGGGGGCGGGGTACAGGAGACATCCAGAGAGCCCACGGAAGCCAGGCTTGTGGGGGGGAGGGCGCAGTGGAGACAGGGAGCTGCGGGGCGCGCTCACAGCAAAGACGGGGTGGGTGAGGGGTCCCGTGGGGACACAGATAAAGGCAGGGGTCCAGGAAGTCCCCGGGTTTTGCCAAGGAGCAGGATGGGGCTGCCTGGGGCCAGAACCCTGCTCTGCGACCGGCCTGAGGGAGGCTTGAGTCGTGAACTTGGTGCAGTGGAGAACCTGCTGAGAGGCAGCCTGGCCCAGCTGGGCTTGTTCCGTGGGAAGACCTCTCCCCTCTCCAGGTGGCGAATGTGCAGAAGGCACAGCTGTTTGAACCTGGAGTTGGGACACAGAGCCGGCTGGGCGTTGTTGGTGGACAGTGGGTGCTACTGCCAGAGGCGGATGAGGCCGTTTTACAATATCCACTCTTAAAAAAAATATTTATCTAGGCACACAAGAACTGGGGTACAGGCCAGAGGTGTGGGGGGTGAGAGGACTCACCAGAGACAGAGTGGGGAACAGAACAGGCGGATTGACTGAAATACACAGCTGAGGGGAACAGCGGGGAGACAGGAGAGGTCTGCTGCGCCCTGTGGGTCACCCCCTGGCCGGGGATCGAACTCGTGCTGCGGAGGCTGCGGACAGCTTCACAGTGCTGAGACTTAACCTTCTGCCTCAGCAGGGAGGCCCAGTTACCACTCTTTGAGCAGCAGTGCAGCCTGGCCCATCAGCGCTAGCAGAACATATGGAAGCACTTAGACCAGGCTGCTTCGTGCGCCTTCATTGTCCTGAAGGTTCCATGTGCATGTACAAAACCCAGATACGGAGGCTGAAGTCAACTCGATCCTCAGGTGTAGCAGGGATCCAAAGAGTGTGGGGGACACAAAATTATCCTGCTCAAACAGGATGCAGTACAACCCAGCCAGCTGTGGTTTCTTCTGAAAGATCGTGACCGTCTGACCGTCCCTTCGTGCTTTCTCCACAGATGCTGTTCCAGCCCAAGGAGGACCCTGGGCAGCAATGGAGGGTCCTCTCCGCCGCCAGCCTGCTATTCCCAGGTAGACTCAGCAGGGGGGTCACGATCTTGGGGAAGGGAGTCCGTCAGGGAGAGGTCAGCGCTGGAGGAGAAAGGGGGGCAGAGCTGATGGACCAGCCCCAGGCGGGGTGTTTGCCAGGCCCCTGAGGTGGGGTGGCCTCTGGCCCTCTGTCCTTCCCCCCAGGCACATCCCCTGGGTCTCCACGCCATCACTCTCCACCATTCTGTTCCGTGGCTGATGCCGCTCTAGCGAAAACTGAGCTGAGGCTGAGCCTCCCTGGCCACATTCACGAACAAGTAAACAGCTGAAGCTCCTGTGCACTGAGAACTGCCCTGGAGGTGTTCTCTGCACGGACACAGATAGAGGCATAAACCACCGCAGTGCACGGTGCGGGACCACGTGGACACACAGCTCCTGTGTTCAGAGGAGACACTGCTCTTAGCCCGTTATTAGCGCCATTTTGCAAATGAAAAAGTGAGCACAGAGAGGTGAAGGCACAAGGTCAAGGCCATGGTGGAGGAAGCCTGGGTTTGGACCCCGATGATGACGGCTGGATGGGCCCACTTTAGCGCTGTGCAGTAGATTGACAGGCTTATGAACAGGTAGGGGGAGTCACTGGAAAGGGTTTTTTTTTTTTTGTAAGATTTATTGATGCATACAGAACTGGGGTACAGGCCAGAGGTGCAGGGGCAGTGAGAGGGTTCACCAGAGACAGAGTGGGCAGCATAACAGGCAGAAGGATGAAGTCCACTGCTGAGGGGAGCAGCGGGCGGGTCAGGAGAGGTCTGCCGCGCCATGTGGTCACCTCCGGGGCAGGCGGGGATCGAACTCATGCGGAAGCGGCTTTAGCTTCTCAGTGCTGTGCTTTAACCCGCTACGCCACCAGGGAGGGCCTGGGAAAGGGCTTTTTAAAAGAAGTATACATTTGACATCAAATATTTATGCATCTGGAAATATCTCAAGTGACCAATTCTTCTGAGCTCATATTTTTTTAATACTGAAATATTGCACCAACAACATACCAGGTAGGAGTTCTTAAAAATAGCAGCAGACACAAGGATATGAACATCTGCTGCTGTGGCTTGGCAACGAGTAGTCAGGTGCCCCCAGACATTTTTCGGGGGCAAGAAATCAGCCCTGCAAGTAAGTGTGGTCCTTGAGGCAGAGTGAAGGATGCAGATTCCACACAGCGCTCTCAGCCCGGCTGTCCAAGAAGGGGGTCCTTAGCCAGCTGTTTTATATTTGATCATGTCCCCCGTTAATAAACTCTCCGGGCCCCATTGGGCAGGCCTGTGGTGTGGCTGTGTGCTCAAAGGCATTGTTCTGGCACATATCTAAATTTCAAATGCACGCCTGGTAGGCGAGGGAGCCACTGCTGGGTGAAGAGTCTGCATCACGCCCTGGGTTACTGCATTTCATTTTGCTGGGGTGTCTGGAGTTCTGCCGTGGGGCTGTCCACCCCCGCCCCCGAGCCTGTCTTTCTTTCTCTTCGCAACCGGCTAGTGGCGTTTCCCTAAAAGGTACACCTTTGTGCTCTGCTTTGGCCTGGTGAGATGGATAATCTATGCTCATGTGTAATAAATACTCCTTCTTATTTTTAGCAAGTCTTACTGATTTCCACTCTATTCTTATTACTGTCCAGCAGCCATTTTTTACTTACTTATTTAAAGATGTATTTATGTAATCATACAAGAGCTGGGGTATAGGCCAGAGGTGCAGAGGGTGAGAGGATTCAGAGACAGAGCGGGGAGCACAACAGGCAGCTCTACTGAAATACACTGCTGAGGGGGGCAGCGGATGAGACAGAAGACGTCTGCTGCACCCGTGGGTCACTCCCTGGCCAGGGATCGAACTTGTGCAGCAGTGGCTGTGGCCAGCCAGCCTCGTAGTGTTGAGATAACCACTGCGCCACCAGGGAAGCCCCTAATGCCAAATTTGAATGGCTTTTAGAAACATATACCCAAGCCAATAAGACCCTTCTACAGACACTACTTCCAAGGATGAGACTAGCTGGGAAAAACTGAATCAGCACAAAGACTACGTAGATTAAAATATTTAGTGATTGCACTGGTGATTATACAGACATTAAATACTGAAAAGGGGCTGAAATTTGGAAATCCTTCCTGCCTGTGCACGTGAAAAAAGAGAGGCCCGGGAGAGAATGGCTGTGCCACCCACCTGCCATGGGCCTTGTCTTCCTTGGTGACTTCCAGGGTGGCCCCAGCCCCCGGAGATGGGTTTTCTGGAGATCCAGGAGACCCAAAAGTCCTGTGTGCACATCCTGGCAGGTGACAGGTACAGGTATGGGCTGGAGACAGTCTGGTCCGTCAGGTGTGACAGCAGGGACTTCTGGAACGTTCTCCACCTTAAAAAGGTGCCCACCCATCCATCACGGAGAGGTCAGTAAGCCAGGGGAAGGCATGGAGAAGGGCTGCCAGCCAGGAAGAACGGGGAGAGCAGTCCGCAGTCAGGCCTCGCTCAACAACAGGAGATGTTTCCAGAAATGCATCGTGTGGGAGTGTCAGAGAGTGCAACAGCCCCCCCATACACCCAGGCTGTGGGGCCACCGCCAGATTTGTGCTCCATTGACCAAAACGGTGACAATCAGCACGAGGCCGTGTTTCTAGACCCCACGGCAGAGGGCTCGCCACAGGGTGTTGCTGTAGGGGGGCGCTAGGAAAAGGTTCTGTGTGCCCCACCCCTGCGGCTTGTTCACCACACCTGGCTGGGCAAACGGAGGGCTGTGGACACACAGCTATGTCTGCCTGCTTTTAAAATTCTAAGTGTCTGGGACCTTCCTGGGAGCCCAGGGGTTAAGGCTCAGCACTATTACTGCCATGGCCTGAGTTCGATCCCCAGCCAGGGGCGCAGCAGACCTCTCCTCTCTCACCCGCTGCTCCCCTCATGAGGGTTTCAGTAGATCCGCCGACTCTGCTCCCCACTCTGCCTCTGATGAATCCTCACATCCCTGCACCCCAGCTACATAAATAAATGAAGCATTTATATATATAAATAACTGTATAAAACATTTTAATGTAAAAGTAAAAATCTAAACATCTTACATAATTAAGACTTAAATTCCATTAAAAAATAAATCTCTAAATTTGAAAACAAAATGAAAAAATATGACCCTAACTGTATATCTTCTGGGAACACAAACTGTCCCAAAGAAAGATTTCACAATAATTCAACCACATGTCCCCTAGGGAAAAAAATCTGCATAAATAACCGGTAAAAGCTGCCTTTTTTTTTTTTGAAAGATTTATGTTTATTTATTTATTTATGTGTACAAGAACTGGTGTGCAGGCCAGAGGTGTGGGAGGCGAGAGGATTCGCCAGAGACAGAGTGGGGAACAGAACAGGCAGATTTACCAGAAAACACTGCTGAGGGAGCCGCAGGGAGACAGGAGAGGTCTGGGTGCCGTGTGGGTCACCCCCTGGCCGGGGATCGAACTCGTACTGCAGTGGCTGCAGATGGCTTCTCAGCGCTAAGACGTAGGTCCTCTGCCGCCTCCTGCTGCAGTTGCTGGCGAGAGCTTGATAGCCTGAGCCTCTCAGCCCTGCGCCACCAGGGCGACCCAACCCTTAAAAATCTTAAAACTCATGCTGGTGGAAGTGAGGTCCCTACTGTCATTCTTAGGTGGTTATGAACGTACTGTGGGAACAGTGATGTCGCTGGGTGAAATGCTTGCCTTTAGAAAAGGCTCTTAAACGTGCTGAACATTAATCTGTATTCATTCCGTAAATGTTGGACAGGCCAAGGAACCTTAACAAAGCTCACACACCCTCTTGTGCAGAGCTAACCCACATGAACTCAGCAGCTCTGACCCGACTTCCTCTGCTTAACTCGCACGCGTACTCCTTTGATAAAAACGACCTCAAGTTTTTGATGTTTCATCACTGCATGAAGTTCTTTCCCCATCCCTTGCATTTTTCTGCCACCACTAAATTATAAATTGCACCAGTGTTCCCCCAACATTATCGACGCGCCCCAGCTTCAAATCTTGCCTAATATGCAGAAGACTGCACAGTCAGTGACTCAATCTTATTACTTAAAGCAACTCACAGTTCTCTTCGTTTAACCTTGCAACGTGTTGAAACGCTGGACTCGACTGCTTCCATGCGCCTCGAAAGTGAGTGTGAGCGCCACGACTGGGGCTCGCGTGCTCACCTGTGCCACCTTTAGGAAAAGCTCTCCAGCATCCTGCTTCAGGGCTGCATCCCTTTAGATCCCTGCGGTTGGCCTTGTACCTGTGGGTGCCTTCTGGGAATCTGAATGCCCTTGCTGTGCTGTGCAGACACCCCCACAGTTGGGGCCAGGGGCAATCCTGTGACCCCAGTTGCCTCCTGCAGCCCTCCGCCTGCCCCCCTAACATCCCCCCCCCCCCCCAAGGCACAGCCTTCGCTCCCCAGCTGGCCCTCAGGTCCCTTCCCACTTTCTCTTTGATGACTATCTGGCTTCCTCTCAGTATTGCATGTTTGAAGCCCTCTGGGAAAGCCTCAAACTGTAGTCCATCTGGGGTTTCTGAACACTTACATAAGGAGCCACACCGCCGTACCTTACTCTTCTGTTTCTTCTGTTCTAATTCTCAGCCTCCCCCATGACTTGATGTATTCAGAAATCATGGCGTCTGCTACTTCAGAGCACAAATAAAGACAACAGGTGTAAGCACTGCAGACATGGGCACCTAGAATCTCATGCCCAAAATGGCCCCTGGCTTTGCCTTGGCTCGTCTCTCCCACCCACCAGGCCTCCCCTTCTGTGGGTGGGATCCAGCCTGGGGCTAACTCCTCCCAGCCGGCCACCACCTGTCCCACCCGTGTCCCTCAGGGACCTCACTGACCCACCTCTGGGCCATTCAGCTCCCAGGCGCACTCCAGCCAGCGGGTGGAGTTAGCACATCGCATGAAACACATTTGGGATCGCGTCTCAGTCTGAGGTTCAGGTTGCCAGTAACATCTCGGTCTTGACCGGCTGGCAACCTAGCCCGCCCGTCCTTACTTCTCCCAGCAGAGTCACTCAGCCCTCGGGTGCCCCCCACTCCAGTCTGGGGGGTGGGAGAAGCGAGCGCGGCTGTGAAGAGGTAACATGACTAGCTCTGAGTCCTGACTGAGCAGTGGTTGCACGAACATGTGTTAACAGATGTCCCAGTGCAGGGGGAAATCAACTAAGAAAAAAATATGCACGCTCGTGAGAGGGGGCTGTGGTTACCAGGGCGACTTTGAATCTACTGCACTTTGGAGACTGGACACCGGGGCAGCCCGCACTTCAGGCGAGGGGTCGGTCCCACCCCCGGTAGTCAGGGACCCCCCCACACACACACCTGGCTCTGTCTGCCCCTGGGCAGCACCCTCCCTGGCCGGATGAGCTTATTTCTCAGCGTGCTGGGTGACCGGTCCACGCCAGCTCCTGGGCACAGGTGGGCGTCTGCCTGCCCACTGCCCAGTGCCCTTTGCTCTGCCATGCCCGGTGCACAGTAGGTGCTTGGGAGATAGTTCTCTAGAGTGAGCTGCGCCCGTGGTAATGCCTGTTTGATTGGGAAGCAGCCAGGCTGCTGGGACCCCCAAGAAACGGCCTCAGAAGAAAAACAGGGCTAATGGAGGAGCCTCAGAGGCTTAATGAAGACAAGCTCTGTGGGAGCGAGTCCTCAAAGCTGAAGGGCGGCCACTGGGCTGGCTTTCCCAGGGGGCTTTAGCTGGAACAAATCAGCTGCCTGGGAGAAGGGGGCTGGCTAATTGAGGTGTGCCTTGGCATCCACAGCCTGGAATTATTCCTCCTCCATTGTTCCAGCGAGAGACCGGCCTTCCCAAGTGGGCCCCGGCCTGACCGGGCAGGAGTGGGTCTGACTGGATTTATTTATTTTGGTGCCTCCCACATAATGCAGCCTATTTAAAACGCTTTGGCTACCTAATGAAGAGACACCAGCGTGATGGAATCGTGCCACTGTTTATTGAGGGTGTGTGGGGAGCCAGGTGCCGTGTTAAACATTTGCTGTGTATTGCCGCCTAATTGGCTGAAAGAATTATGTTCATTTTGTGATGAGGACACGGAGGTCCAGAGCGAGAAGGCGCAGGGACTGCGCACCCGCCGGGGCTCAGTCACTGCCCGTGGAGTGACTGGATCCTGACAGCGGGTAACCCCGCGCGCCCACCCACTCGCCTCATACACACTGTGCGCGCGTGCCCACGGGGTGTGTGTGGTATTAGCAGGTAAAGTAATGTATCCTCTGGCCATAGGCTGCCAGCTCTGAGACACCGCATGCAGACGAGGGCAGAGCGAGGCTCGTCATCCCTCATCCGTCATCCGGGACCCTGAGAGGAGGGAGACGGAGACCCTCGGACGGGGAGGCGCCTCCTGTTGGGGTTGGGTAAGTCTGTCTTGCTAGAGCAACCCTTTTTGGAAACGTATTTAAGGAAGAAGGACGTCTATGTTTGCGTGTCGCCACAAAAATGGCCATCTGGGAGAACAACATTGCTCGTGCTTCCCTCGCGGTTTTCCCTCCACCCACTCTGCTTCCGTGGGAGAACTTCCTCTGGGCTCCATGATGCCTCCTTGTGCCCACCCACTCGCCCCAGGTCAGCCAATCAGAGGATGCTGTCCCACTTTCGCAGCACAACACTGCTCCCTTATTGGTTGAGAAAGGACCGCGCAGTCACGTTGAGCCAATGGGGCAGTGCCTGCGGTTCCAAGGTTAGGATGGGGGGGGGGGTCACGTTTTAAAGTGTAAGGAAAGTCCCGACCAATGGCCTTTATCTATTTATTTTTAAAGATTTATTTATTTATGCATACCGAACTGGGGGACAGACCAGAGATGCAGTGGGCGAGAGGATCCACCAGAGACAGGGTGGGGAGCAGAACAGGCAGATGGACGAAGTACACTGCTGAGGAGAGCTGCGGGCGAGGCATGTGGGTCACCAGAGACAGATGGTCTTCCTCACATGAGCATAAAATATTAAACAAATTGATATTGAACATGTTAGCAAGTAACCAAGAGACACCCAGTAACCCCACACTTAAGGCAGGCATGCACTGAAAGGCATCCAGCCATCCACATGCATCAAAGGGCGCTCCTAATGCGAGAGAGCTTTAGTGTGCATGGAGAGAAAGGGAAAGACGGATATTCCTAATAATAGCTTCCCAATAGAGCTCCCTTGGTGGGCAAAACCCAGCCAAGCAGAGTCAGCCCAAAGGAGGGCCACGGGGCAAGAAAGCTTACTACAACTCTAAGGTGCCTACAGGGAGACACAACTTCGACAGGTCTTAGAGAGCTGGGCCCCAACGAGATACCACACAAGATGGCAGCTGCCATTGTCGCCTCCCCATGTTTCTCACCCCCGCGTCTCTTCCAAGTCTGCCATATCCCTGTCTCTTCCAAGTCCGCTATATACCTCTTTTCTACATGTCTCCTTCAAGTTCCCCCAAGTCCCATTGCAAGTCAGAGGTGGCGAAGAACAAGCCAGGCTGCTGACCTTCCACAACATACAGTCAGCTCAGCTCTACTGGAGTTCTCAGTAGCTCCACCACTCAGGGATTCAGTTCAGGAAATACTGGAACTTGTAATCCAAGGCAGCTGCCTGGAGGTGGGGTGAGGACAATGGTACCTCCCTTCACAGGATTGTGTCTAGAATAAGGAGAGTCAGTGAAATCCCTGTCAGTGCTGCTGAAACTACCAGCTTCAAACACAGGGGGAGTCTGGGAAACAATGTCATCAAGAGGAACCTCAGAACACAAAGGAGTGAATGTCTTGTGGTGGAATCCTAGCACAGGGATAAAAGCTACATAAAAACTAAAGCTATTTCTGAGTGTGCACATTATTAATAATGTGTCGATATTGCTCATTAATTACAGTAAGTGTGCAATGCCAATGTAAGACATTAATAACGGGACAATCTAGGGTAGAACTATGGAACTTCACAATTTTCTGTAAATACCTAAAACTTTGTTTTAGAAAGATAAGAATTGACTCTTTTGAATTGACCGCTTAGAGCAAAAATAAACTTTTTTAGGATTTATAATATAA
Source organism: Condylura cristata (assembly GCF_000260355.1). Classification (NCBI taxonomy): domain Eukaryota; kingdom Metazoa; phylum Chordata; class Mammalia; order Eulipotyphla; family Talpidae; genus Condylura; species Condylura cristata. The sequence continues at coordinate 32,272,679 of NW_004567123.1, read as the reverse complement.
GAAGTAAAATGTATGACAAATCTAGCACAAACTATGAGGAAGACATAGAAGTATTAGGCTACAAGGTTTTTACATTTTTTGTGAAGTGTTACTGCATTCGATGGCAGACTGTGATAAATTAAAGATACATTTTCTTTTCATTGGGAAGTAGTATTTATTCTGGCTTCCCTGAATTGTTTATGCTTTTTGAAGTAATGTTGGATTATAACATCATATAAGTTTCAGTTGTGCATCATTGAGAATCAACAAAAGATGACTTATTATAAACTCCAGAGCACTACTAAAATAATATGAAGCTATAGCTAATAAACCAACAGTGAAGATAAAACACAATCCTAAAATTAACTCAATCCAAAAGATGGCAGGGGGAAAGAACAGGTAAGATGAAAGAAAACAGAGAGCAAGATCCTGAATTTAATTCCAATCTTACAAAAAATTTCTGTAAGTGTAAATGCCCTAAGCTTTTCAGTTAAAAAGAGATTGCCAGGCTTCATGAAAAGACAAGAACCAGTTTGATACCATCTCTAAGCAACCTATTTTAAATGTAGAGACACAGGGCCTCCCTGGTGGCACAGGGGTTAAAGTCTCAGCGCTATGACGCAATCCTCCCTGCTGGGCCAAGGGGCTAACCCATGTGGCTCAGCAGCAGTGTCAGCAGTGTATTTCAGTCAGTCTGCCTGTTCTGCTCCTCGCCCTGTCTCTGGTGAATCCTCTCAAAGCGAGCCCCGCTCCCCGCACCCCCCCCACCTTTGGCCTACACCTCAGCTCTTGTATGCATAAATAAATTAAATTTAAAAGTGAATATAGAGATAGATTTGCATAGAGAATTGGAAAAGATAGACCATCAAACACTTAATATGATGAGTGGATTGGTTAGCTTCACTTGAAACAAATGAGACTTCAGGACAAGAAATATTCCCAGGGATAAAGTGGAGCATTTGAAAATGAAAATGGGTTCAACTCATCAGATGACGTGACACTCAATATATTTGCCCTACAAGACACACACATAACATGGAACTCAGAATAACCAGAATTGTGAAATCTGTTTGTCTCATGGATTGGAGCGTTATCTGTGAGATAAATTCCTATAAATTGAATTGCTGGGCCAAAGTACATGTTGATTTTAAATGGCCTAATACTGCCAAATCGCTCTCAGATCAGGTTTTTCCAATTTTTACTTCCTCCACTTGGGAGATGGACAAGAAAAGGAATAACTGTTAACAATAATGTCCCTGATAAAAATAGTTGTTTTTAGTACCCTCTGTGTGCTGCCCCGTGACGTCTTCACACTAGTGGAGAGGCATTCTCCTTCTCTCCCGTGGTGTGGAGAACTTCAGGGTGGAGGACTGTAACCATGATGGTCCGTTCAGAGGGGGCAGACACAAGTTAGGATTATCATAAATCCTGGAAATCTTCGTTTATATTTTTCGTTTCTCCTGTGTGGCCGGGTAGCTAAAAATGGAGAGCAGACCGAACTCTGCCTCTCTGGATTTCTTTGTTTTGTTTTATTATTTTCACTCTAGAGGCTGGAAGCTGCATTCCAATGAAGTTTTCTTAATGAACATTAAAATGCCCATCGCATATAGCTTTCCCTCATCACGCCTACTCTTCTTTTGATGATTTCTCGACCATCTGGCCAGAATATAGTGCTTCACCCAGCACACACACACACACACACTGCTGTGCCCTCCCTTTCAAAGATTTTCAGCCACCTCCAAGCCCCACCCTACCCCCACCCAGCAAAACATGCTTCCTTCTATTGTGAAAAGAAAATTCCATGAATGCAGAGGCCGAGACTCATGAATTTTTTTCCTGCTCAAGGTACTTCCCTGAGATGAGCGCTGCAGTTGGAATGCAGGGGGCGTCAGGAGGGATCTGGATCTCAGGTCGCATTAGAGAAGATAGCAGCTATCAGATGGTTTGACTGATGGGGCGGTTAAGCATTTTACTTAGGAAACCACTTTCAATATTGCGTTCAGAGGGGCTTAACAAGCTGGATCTGGCTTGGAAAAGTTGTCGCTGCCTCATTTTTCCCCCTCTCTATCAGCAGCAGCCCACCAGGTTTTGATTTTACAAGTGAAAGGACTGAAGAATCTCCCTACTCAGATGCCCACTGAAGCAATCCCCCAACCACCTGATAGAATCCTGCTGTAATCAGAGTCCTCTGTTTTCTAAAATGAGGGTGTGGGCCAAAACCCGGTTATTTGGGGGGAGGGGAAGTTTCTTCCAAGATACAATCTTCCATTTCTTTCTTTTTGGTTTTTTTGGTTTTGTTTTGTTTTTACAATCTTCCATTTCTAAAGTAGAATTCCACTGTGACTTGAGGATCTTTGGCACTGGCCAGGGAAATGAGAATTTGTTATTAAAAAAAAAAAGAAAAAAAGAAAATTCACCACTGCACCGAATGCTGACTAATCACGTTTAATCAACTTCTTTCTGTTTTTTCTTTTGGACAAAAGATGGTGCTTGGCATCTGCAAGAGTCCATCCCCTAGACAAGTTGTAATATTCAGGACCATCGTAAAAATGACAAGGATTTTTAAAAACCAGAGCAGGCAGTGAGAAAGGGCTTAACAGGACTTTGGGTGGGGGGGAGAGGATTTTGCGTCTGCAGTGGGTCAGGCAGGCAAACCCTGACTCCAATTCTAAAGCAAAGACAAAATCCCTTGAATCCTTTCAATACATCCATCTTCTCTGGTCAAATTGTATTCTCTCTCCATTCTGCGCCCTGCCCCCTCCTGCATTTCCATAAACAATATGACCATGGGCTGAGCCCTCAGTCAGCAAATAAAGGCAGAGGGCTAAGTAAATTTGCTTCCCAGCAATTATTTTTGTGAGGTCACGGAGTTAAGCATTAAAAGAATACTACGGCGGACGGGGGATTCAGTAACTGTAGGGTTTACGCCGCAAAACTGACAAAAGAACTCAGCCGTCTTTTACTTCCATACGCACAGGAATCATTGACCAGGCGTCTTTGTTCGCTAAATTCATCTAAGAGGAATCTTTCACATGAACGCCCCTGCCCTGCAGCTAATCCCCTCTCGGCCCTGCTCCCACAGAAAGTCCTTGCGGCCTTTGGTCTGAGTCTACACCTGCAAATTATTGCGATAATTATGATCTTTAAAAAGGGAAAGAAAATATAAAAATAACAAGGGGGGGGAGAAAACACCACCAGGTTCTCGAGCAGCAAGAGCAGGATCTGGCGATCTGGTTTCTGGTAACGGGCAGAGAGGGGATGTTTTTGGATTGGGGGAGTCTTGGGGGTTCCTGCATGGGCACCACTCAGCCTGTGTTGAAGGGCACAAGGGCCCTTCACAAAGTCGGTATTTCATGGACACCGACAGAGACTCAAATTTGTAGGACTCTCCTATGTCATCAAATGTTACTTTCTTCTGATTGTGTCCTGACCATCTAAGGTCAACACCATTCTTTGCTCACAGTGGGTATGGCCCAGCCCCTCTCTTGCAGACACTCTTGGTCTACAACCCCCTGGCCATGGAAACCCCTCAGGTCTGAGGGACATGGATTGTACTAGAAGGTTCTGGCTACACTTGTCAGGCAAGTGAGACACAGTTGGACAATGATTGGGGGGCCTTAATATCCTTTCAAAATGGAACGCCAAATCAAATTCATTAAGTTGCTGTCAAAAGGAAGCTAGAGGAGTGAGCAGGAAAGTGGGCAGAGAAGGGAAATCCCACAAAATAGTGGCTGGTTGCTGTTGTGTAGAAGTTAAGGATGAATGCATAGACGCTCAGGCCAGAGGAATGATCAGGAACTGAAGAAATAGGGCCTCCCTATTTCAGACGCGCAGGGGTTCAGACTCAGCACTATGAAGCTATTAGCAGCCCCTGCAGCCCGCGGGAGCTGATCCACAGAGCGTGGCAGACCTCTCCTGTCTCCCCACTGCTCCCCTTGGCAGTGTACCTCTTCCATCTGCCGGTTCTGCTTCCCGCTCTATCTTCGGTGAATCTACTCACCCCCTGCACCTCTGGCCTACACCACAGTTCTTGTGTGCATAAAATAAATAAATCTTAAACATAAATAAATTAAGTGGCTGTGAATTGCTGGACACAGTCCACAATGCCTGGCCTAGAAGAATGCTTAATAAATGGGATTTGTCTGTTTGGAGATTTTTTGTAAAGGATTTGTAGAGTATGAGGTCCTCTGTGACCAGCTCTTTTCTCTGAGCATTATGTTTTCAAGGTTCATCCATGTGGTAAATTGAGTCTGGATTTTTTGGGTTTGGGCTTTCTTTTTTTGTCAGTTTGCTCTATTTCTTTTTTAATTTACCCTCTCAACAATTTTAAACAGGCACTGCGGTATTGCTAACTCTACGCCTGTTGTTGTCCAGCAGAAAGTAGACCCAGTGGATAAGTAGCTCCCTGCTTTCTGCTCCTCCCAGTCTCTGGCAACTACATTACTTGCTGTCTCTACAAATCTGGCTATCTTTTTTGAAAAACTCATTTGAATGAAATTGTGCAATATTTGTCTTTTGCTGGCTGGCTTATTTCACTAGGATAATTTCCTCCATCTTGAGGCACATGACAAGGTAGCCCTTTTTTAAGACTGAATAATATTCCCTGAATGAATATCCCACATTTTCTTTATCCATATTTGATGGACAGTTAAGTTTGCTTCCACACCTTCACTAATTTGAATGTGGCAGTGAACGTGGTGTGTAAATGTCTTTTTGTGACCCTGTTTCCTTTCATTCCAATGTCATGAAGGTTTCCCGCTTAGTTTTCTTCTAGACATTTTACAGCTTGGGGCCTTATGTTTAGATGTCTATTTCATTTTGAGTTAATTTTTCTATAGCCTCTAAGATAAGGGTCCATCTTTCTTTTTCACGTGGATGCATAGATATTACACCATGTGTTGAAAGGCTCTCCCTTCTCCCCTGTGTGGTCTTAACACCTTTGTAGGAGATCATAGGTACATGGTCTTACTTCTGGACCCTCTATTCCGTTCCATTAGTCTATGCCATTCTTTTCATGATTGAATAATACTCCATTGTTTGAGTAGACCACATTTCAGTTACCTATTCATCAGTAGATAGACAACTAGGAGTAATTCTTCTGTAAATATTTGTGTGCAAGCTTTTGAGTGGACACATGTCTTCAATCTGCCTTTCCCTAATGGCTAACAGTGTTGAACATTTTTTGTGGGTTTATTGACTATTATATATCTTCTCTGGAGAAGTTTCTAACCATTGTTAATTGATTAGTGGTTTACAAGAATGGTTTGTATGGGTTCATTCATCCTTAACTGTCTACTAAGGAGTAGAATTGATAATAGTACCCATAGATTTCTTTGTCTGTTCAATTCATCAACTAGGAAAGATGTGGTTTTTAAAAATACTGGTGTTTACGAGGATAATGATACATTTGTAAGTGTGAGTCACCATATAATATACATTCTATCTATAGATACTTATATGTTTTATTTTTTATATTTTACACTGTCTTAACCATTTTACTTGTTTTAAGCTCTCTGCATCCTTCTCTAGTGACACCTGTCCCGTTATAAAAATGTAGAAACTGAGGTGTAGAGAACCTATGTAACTTGCCTGGGCTCACATACTAACAAGTAACATATTTGATCCCAGGCACCTGGCTATCGAGTTGAGTATTTAATTACAAAACAGCAGTGATGTAATGGCTGGGCCTCCTTCTTCTCATCTAAAATCTCCTTCCTAAATTTTTAAAAAAAGATTATTTATGTGTACAGAACTGGGGTACAGGCCAGAGGTGCAGGGCAGTGAGAGGAGTCACCAGAGACAGAGTGGGGAGCAGAACAGGCAGATTGACAAAGTCCACTGCTGAGGGGAGCAGCGGGGAGACAGGAGGGGTCTGCTGCGCCCTGTGGGTCACCTCCAGGGTGGGGATCGAACTTGCACTGAAGTGGCTGCAGCAGCTTGTTGTGCTGCGTTTTAACCCGTTAGCCTCATCTTCCTAAAACTGAGTATGGAATCAGACGACGTGACACCCGGTGCCTTTTTCTGCTCAAACATCTGGGATGTCTTGACCACCTCTCCCTCAGGCAGGCACTCGGCGATGGTGCTGTCGCTCACCCTCGCTCACAGTCTCACGTCTGTCATGCTGGGAAGCAGCTCTACACTGAGAGATGTGGGATACAGTTTTGCAGTCAGATGTTACCAGGCTCAAGCCACAGCACTGGCACTTGGCATCTGTGTGACTGTAGCGAAACCTCTTCATTTCCTGAAACCCAGGATCTGCTCCTGTTACATGACTGAGCTGGTGACTTTTTTGTTTTTTTAAGTTATTTCAGAAGTTATGCAAGATGGGAGCGACTATCTCATAATTTACACCAAATTAAATACCTGTCAATTACAGTGACAATATTCGTGATCATATAACAGCTGGTGACAGATAGCGCAGGCCCAATACTGTTAATAAGGATCCCGGGGTCCTTCACAGTGAGACACAGACAAAGCTCAAGACCCCAGTCTCTGCCAGAACCCACCTTCCAATACCGGCTCTGGTGAGGGTTCTCCCAGAATATGTCCCCAGAGGACCTTGGGTCCCCTCATGGTCCTTTCATGTATGAATCACTCACTCAGTCACATTTGGAAGTGCCATAAGCTTGTGTGTGACAAACAACATAATTCATACACCTTACTTAGGTTTTAAGAGAAATAGGAATCTATTTTTTTCAAGTTAAAATATAGGTTGTGGTCCCTCAAAAGGAACTATGAAGACCAAATAGAGACTGCCCGCAGTGCAAATGTTAGACTTGCAAATGTTAGACTTTGGTAACTTTGAGGCCCTCCCTGGGGAGCAGTGGGTTACAGCACTGCAAGCTGGCTGCAGCCCCTTAGCTGAGGCCCTGAAGGTGACCACAAGGCGCGGCAGACCTCTCCTGACCCCCGCTGCTCCCCTCAGCGGTGTACTTCGTCAGCCTGCCTGTTAGGCCCCCCACTCTGTCTCTGGTGAATCCTCTCACCGCCCCCGCCTGTACCCCAGTTCACCTCTGGCCTGTACCCCAGTTCTATATGCATACAGAATAAACTTTAAAAAATATATAGAGAGAGTTTGATAGCATTGAAGTAATAATAAACTGAGATTCAATAAGATTTTTTTCTTGAGGTTTGACCTCGCACTCTCTGTTGAGTTCAAGTTCATCCACTTCACTTATCAACAGCACCCCAGCTAGCTCCCCAACTTCAGCTCACACCTCCATTGCGTCACAAAACTATGGTTTTGTTTTGCTGTGAGCACATCCCCAGACCCGGTCTCCTAGCAACTTTGAATTCTATATGCAGTATTATTGTGCAACAGTAAGATTTAATTGAGTAAAATTAGGGGGGAGAAATACGCATTGTAACATGAATTTTCTGAAAAAAAAAAAAAAATCCCAAACTAGGAGGCAGTGACGTGTTGATATTAAACAGTTGCCTTTGAAAGGCAGATTCCAAGATTAAACCAAGGCATCGGTCAGTCAGGGTGGAGGGGTCCTCTGCCTTTGATGAGACCTAGCTCTGAAGGATGTGGTCTGATGACTAAAATGCCACTGTATTTGCTGAGGAACTCTTCTCCCTGCTGAGCAACAAAAGTTGTCGGGTTTTACCCCCCAGCACCATCACTGTTAAATTCCTCACCCGTGAGGACAGAAATGCAAACAGTCTCTGGAGCGTTCTGTCCAAACTCAATGTGAAATTGCCCCCTCGGAGGGTGGGGGCGCCCCATCTCTCAGAGGGGCCAGCTCGGCTCCTGTACGCCATGAATCGGGCTTGTGGCCAAAGCAACCGGGCGTGTAAATTGCAGGAAGCGCCAGAACTAAAGATGCCCCTCGGAAGCGGTGTCAGGAAGGGGCGTAGCGAGGATCATAAATTGCCCTGTGGCAGCAGGACTTTATGAGCGCTCAAGCCTCCTCCACAATAGGTGGGGGGATGACTCTTAACACCTCATTAAGGTTGTTTTTTACCAAATGCTAATAATAAAAAGGAGCTCTGAAAGCCCAGGCTCATTTTGATTCCAATTCGCTCCTCTGGAATATAAAAAGATGTCATAAAATGGAAATACAATGGAGAGCCCACATCTTGGGTAGACCCATTAAACTGTTCCTGTGGCCAGAAATCGGGACGGCTGAGGCTGGCCCGGTGGGGGGGTCTTCAGCTCCCGGAGACCCCGCCAGCCCCCCTCTCCAAAGGGAACCTGGGTTTTGAACTTTTTTTTCCTGATGGCCGCACAGCTTTGCCATGGCGGCCTTGTCACGGGCTCTCTCTCTCAAGCCCTTTTATTTACTTCATAGTCAGCGGCATCTGTTAGGCCCAAAACTAATTAAAAGAGAGGGCGCCCGTTAGCGCTAAAAAGAGCTGGGTCTGTAGATCCCGGGGCAGGGGCGAGCCTCTCTGAGCCTCTCTGCCCTCTGCTCCTGGAAGACCCGAAGCCACAGCGCCTGCACCTGCCCGCGAGGCAGAGACGGCAGAGAAGGGTCTCCCGCCTGGCACACAGCCCCCACAGCCCCCCGGGAGTGCCCACACGCCCCCCTGCTGTGCCCCCCACCCCGCCACCCTCCTGCCTCCCGCAGACCCCAAGTCCACCCCCTGGACTTGGCCTGGGCTGATCTGTCAGGTCTTGTCCTTCCCGGCAAAGCCAGGTGAGAACAGAGAGCAATCACCCCAGTCTGGCAGCCTGTGCCCCCGAGGGAAGCCCTCAGGCTCCAGGGCCAGGGCGAGCGCAGAGCTGCAGGTGGGCAGCACCTGGGACACAGCTGTGCCAACCCTCCCCGGGAGGGAAGAGCTGTGCGAAGTGGAGCCTTTAGCAGACCCTTGGCCTTGACCCACCAGATGCCAGGCCCGCCTCTCCCCCAGTTTTGACACCCCAAAATGCCCCCAGGCATGGCCGCATGTCCCCTTGGGACCTCAGTGCCCCCAGTGATGCCCGCCCCAGACACGCCTCGCTCAGTTTCCTCACCTCTGAGCTGGCGGAGCATCGTGTCTGCTTCACAGATCGTGAGGAATAACGCCTGGCCTGGCACGTAGGAAGCCCTCAGTAAGAACGCTGCAGCCAGGGCTCCCCGCGGGCCGTGGGGCTCCCCGCTCTGAATCAGGGGAAGTGGGAGCAGGGGGACCCCACCCACCTGCGCGCTGCCCCCAGGCCATGGGGCAAGCGGGAAAGGGCTTGCCCGGCCATGGCCAGGGCCCACCTGCCAGGGATTCACTGACCCTCCTCCCACCTTGGCCTCGGCCAGGGGCAGGTCCAGTTAGGTGAGGCACACCTGGCTTGTTACCATGGAAGTGCCGTTGAGCTGTGAGCCAGCCTCTGGGCCTTCTCCCCCCCGGCTGACAAGCCTGTCTGCCTGCTTGCAAGCGTCCTCCTGCGGAAGCCTTTCTGGGAAACGTGTGTGTGCAGGCGGCAGACGCCGAGGAGGAAGCAGAGAGCGTCCAGAGCACTGGCCGCAGCTCGCACAGCGGCTAGCGCAGCTCCTCGGCCTCCTCGGCCTCCGCTTCGCCTGTCAAACACGAGTAACCCTGACCCCGAGCCCCAGGGACATGAGGAGGCGTGAGGAGGCCCATCTTGCTGGTCGCCAAGTGCCTGACCCCAGACATTGCCGTCCCGCGGTGCCAAGGGACCAGGGTGGCCGTGTCCAGGCTCCCCTGGCATTTGCCTGGGCTCAGGCACCACGGCTGCAGTCCTGGGCGCCAGGCACCGGGGAGGAGGGTGTCCCCATCCCGCTTGCCCCATGGCCTGGGAGCAGTGCGCAGGTGGGTGGGGTCCCCCTGCTCCCACTTCCCCTGATTCAGAGCGGGGAGCCCCACGGCCCGCGGGGAGCCCTGGCTGCAGCGTTCTTACTGAGGGCTTCCTACGTGCCAGGCCAGGCGTTATTCCTCACGATCTGTGAAGCAGACACGATGCTCCGCCAGCTCAGAGGTGAGGAAACTGAGCGAGGCGTGTCTGGGGCGGGCATCACTGGGGGCACTGAGGTCCCAAGGGGACATGCGGCCATGCCTGGGGGCATTTTGGGGTGTCAAAACTGGGTGCGTGTGGTTTTCGGGCTCAGCGTCCTGGCAGAAAGCCAGCGGGGCTCAGCTGGGGAAGCAGGGACTTGGGGAGAGCTGCGAGGCGCTGGACACCGGGCCGCCCGGGGACAGTGCTGTGGGGCGTGAGGAGCCTCTCCGTGAAGGTTTAATGGTCCGGGGTGATTTATCCGAGGCAGACAGTTGCTGCTAGAAGGAGAAGCCAGCTTCTCTGAGCCTCTGCTTTCCTTTACCACCCAGCCTTTCATCTTCCTGAGAGTCTCTCCACCCCCATAAATAACCCAATGCCACACAAAGGCCCCACCGCCTGGAGAGGGCTTCTCCAGTCCTGCTTTGGTGAACCAGTTTGACCAGAACTCAGGCTGCTTAATAGGATGGGAGGTCTTAAGTGGGTGGCAAGAAGCAGGGGCCTGAGGTGAGGGTCCTTGGAATCAAGGCCAGAGTCACAACCTACCCTCAAGAGTGGTGGCTTGAGACGTTACCGCCTGAGTAACCTCCCTGAGAACGTCTCCCCTGGTAAAAGCCATCAGATGAAGTGAACGATATTCAGGCCCTCACCCTGCACCCCAACAGGGAACACCACCCCAGGACGCCCCAGGCACGCAACAGCCTGAGGGACAGCCAGCCACTTGAACCGAGCTGGTGTGACAGAGGAGCGAAATGTGTGATGTTCCCTTGTTTTTTTTAAGAAAGATTTATTTATTTATTTGTGCATACAGTACTGGGGTACAGGCCAGAGATGCAGGGGCGGTGACAGGATTCACCAGAAACAGAGTGGGGAGCAGAACAGGCCGACCGATGAAGTCCACTGCTGAGGGAAGCAGTGGGCGGGTCAGGAGAGGTCTGTGGTGCCCTGTGGGTCACCTCTGGCGCGGGGATTGAGCTCATGCTGAAGTGGCTTTAGCTTCTCAGTGCTGTGCTTTAACCCGTGCTAGGACCCTGCTAGGGCAGTTTTAAAGGAAAAAACAGAGATTTACTATAAACTTGAGCATTGGAAAGACAGAACTCACTGCAGTTCCCTCTTCCTTGCTCAGAGGGATGAAGGGAACTTGGCCAGCAAGGTCCGAGCGGGGGTCAGTGGCCTTGTAGGGTGGGGTCGCCCGTCACACACTGATGTGCCCCTAGGGATCACAGCCCGGTTGTGGGGGTCTTTGGCATCTGCCATCGTCACAGGTGTTAGGTGGCATCTACGTGTAGTTTGTAGCTTTCTTACCAGGAGTGACAATGATTTCTCGCGTCCTTAGCCTTCTGGATTTCTCGTGTCGGTTCCATCTGCTGCCCATCTGTGAACGGGGCACACCTGACCTGCCTGCAGGATGGAAGTGGGGGGCCTCCCTGGTGGTGCAGGGGTTCAGTCTCGGCACTAATGCCAGCCACTGCAGCACGAGTTCGAGCCCCAGCCAGGGAGTGACCCGCAGGGCGCGGCAGACCTCTCCTGTCTCCCCTCAGCAGTAGATTTCAGTGGATCCTACCTGTTCTGCTCCCCGCTCTGTCTCTGGTGCATCTTGTTACATCACACACACCCCACACACTGCACCCCAGCTCTTGCATAAATAAATAAAGATAAGATAAATCTTAAAAAAGGAAGGTGGGGCTGGCCCGTCCGGACGGCTTCTATGGAAGGAAGAAAAGACTGGAGCTCACATCCCTGTCGCCCCAGTCAGACCGGCCTCCTAATCTAATACGGCAAAGTGGCCGCTGGCGGTGTTTCCGGCTGATACCTCCATCTGACCCGGAGTCCCTGACCTCACCCCACCCCACAGTTACAGTAGACCTTTGAGCTGGGCCAGTGACTCTTTCTCTGCAGGGGTCAGTGAACTTGCTCTGTTAAGAGTCGGTAGTAAATATATTAGAGCGGCCACGTGGCCTCTGTTGCAACCACCCACCTCTCTGTTGTAGCTGGAAAGTGGCCCAGGGTGATAAAAGAAAAGCCCCTGGGCAGGGCTGTGTCCAGTCCAGCTTGGCTTATGGACACTAACATTTGCGTTTCATAGACTGGACCATGGAACATTACTCTTTCATTCCCCCCCCCAACCATTTATACATAGGACAGGGGTGGGGATTTGGCCTGTGGGCTGTGGTTGGCCAAGGATGAGGGTAATATAAGGATGGAGGGTGATCAGAGATGGGCAATCCAGGGTCAGTGCTGGGCCTTCTGTTGAAACTCTTGGGAAGAGAAGTTCCTGGGGGCTTGTCAGAAGTTGGCTTGAATGAGCCAGGAAAGCAGATTCAGAGACTGAGAGAGGACAGGACTTGCATGATACAGTTTGAGCTGCTAGATCCAGCCATCCTTGCAACCCAATTTATTTAAATTAATTTTCCTTGTGGTTTTAAAAGTGGGAGATCTACTTTCTTAATGAATTTTTGAGAAAATAGTAAAGAAGTGTTAACGATAGCACAATGATATACAGCAGATTTCCAGGACAATTTTAGCCTCTATACCTGAACCTTTATACTCAATGGGTAAAGCCCCGGCATCCCGTGTTCCACTTTGTTTCTGTGAGTCTGACTGCTCTCAGAGCCTCATGTATGTGGGGTCATCCAGTAACGGTCTTTCTGTGACTAGCTTGGCTCACTTGGCATTGCGTCCTCAAGGCTCATCCATGTCACAGTATTGACAGAATTTCCTTTTTCAAAGCTGGGTAATATTCCATTGTATGGATCTACCACATTTTCTCCATTTGTCTGTTGATGGATATCTAGGTTGTTTTCACATATTGGTGATTATGAATAATGTTTTTTTGTTTGTTTGTTTGTTTGTTTAAGATTTATTTATTTGTGCATACAGAACTGAGGTACAGGCTAGAGGCTCAGGGGCAGCAAGAGGCTTCACCAGAGACAGAGTGGGGAGCAGAACAGGCAGGTCGACGAAGTCCACTGCTGAGGGGAGCAGCGGGCGGGTCAGGAGAGGTCTGCCGCGCCATGGGGTCACCTCCGGGGCAGGCGGGAATCGAACTCATGCAGAAGTGGCTTTAGCTTCTCAGTGTTGGGCTTTAACCCGCTGCACCACCAGGGAGGGCCATGAATAATGTTTTAGTGAACACAGGATTATAGACATCTCTTGAAATCCTAATTTCAGTGCTTTTGGGTAAATACCCAGAAGGGATTGCTGGATCCTATGGTAACTCTCATTTTCTGAGGCTGGCCTCCCGGTGGCCTAGGGATTAAGTCTCCGCACTGCCACTGCCGTGGCCTGAGTTCCATCCCTGGCCAGGGAGTGACCCACATATGGTGCAGCAGACCTCTCCTGTCTCCCCGCTGCTCCCCTCAGCAGTGTACTTTATCGATCTGCCTGTTCTGCTCCCCACTCTGCCTCTGGTGAATCCTCTCACCGCCCCCACATGTCCTACACTCCATTTCTTCTATGCCAAAAAAGTTGTAAAGCACTGTATTAAATAAGTTAAATAAATAATCTTTGACGCAGCTCCAGAGAGCTGACTTCTGGAGTTTTCAGTCCTCTGAGCCAAAGCATTAGCACAGAAGTGGCTGTTCTCAGTGACAGAAACAGATTAAGCCAACAGGGGTTTTCCCCTTTATTAAATCGGCGATGCACCCTCTGTGCACTCTGTGGGGCACACTCACGCTCCCTCGCTTGGGATCACCTCTGCTCTCCCTCCTCCAGCCTCCCTGCTTCCAACTTTGCCTCCCACCGTCCCCCCCTCACCCCCCCCCCTCGCCTGTAACCAGAGCTACGCTGTCAAAGCCAAAGCCTAAGATCTGCATCCCACGTTGCTCAGGACTTCCCTGGCCCCACCCCACTCAGCGTGAAACCCAAACCTTGCGGAAGCGGACAGGCGCCCGCCCTCTCTGCTTCCCTGGTGGCCTCCAGCTCTTCTTTCTCTTGCTCTTCCTTCCACCACATTGGCCTCCACACGGTCTTTGGAGTCGTCCATGCACGTTCCAGCCTCAGGACCTTTGCACTTGCTGTCACCGTATTGGCCCTCTCTGCCAGGCATCTGCCTAACTCTCTCCCCTGCGCTTCCTGTCAGGTTGTGCTGAAACTTACGGCGTTTGCACCTGCCCCTGTACATCCTCCCTGCAGGGCTCCCCACAGCGCCTGCAGGATTTTTTTCACTAGCATTTATCTTTATAGTCTCCCGAAAAATTGCCATAGATTTTACTTCCTTTTGTTTCATCTACCGATCTTCTTAAGTAAAATACAAGGATCTGTGTTACTGACCACTCTGTCCCCATGTCCCAGAAAGATCAGATACTCAGTAAGTATCTCCTTAGTTAGGAAATGCTGATGGTGCAGATGAGAAAAGTGAAGTTCACAGAGATCTGGCCGCTCGCTCGTGGTCACGTGTGCTCTGGAGCACGGCAGCCAGACTGCAGGGCCCAGTAGCCATCCTAACACCTAGTGACCGCAGCGTCCCCCAAGTTTCTCCTCATGTCTCCAGGAGACACTGAACCTTGGGGGTAGAGCTAGTGGCCGCCCACGGTGGAGAACGGGCTCCCTGCAGGCTGAGACAAACAGTGTACGTGAAATGCCCCGAGCCTTTGAATTATTGCCCGAAGGACATCTCAAGGTCACTTTCTCAAGTATTACCATCACCCCCAAACCCTGCTGCTCTGCCCTGGCAGTAACTTGTTTTCCTTTCAGGAAGAGCTCTCCTTTACAAGTTCTGGGAATCTGGAGTCCTGTTTTCTCTGTCAGTACGGCAACAGTCCCTAGCAAGGCCTGACCAGTATCCCCCGAGGGCATTATTATTTGCTGCAGAATGGAATTGCAGAAGGGGAGAAGGGAAAAGAGGAAGAAGCCCAAAGGGGACTCTTGGATTTTGAAGAGTGATGGAGTGTCACCCTTGAACCCAAACAACATGGATTGTGTGTTTGGGGGAGGGGAGTGTTGACAAAAGTTGTGACCCTACTGTTTCTGTGTGGATCAAGCCTTCCATCCACAAGGAGTAGCCCTCCAGAGAGGAGTATCCCCCCCAGAGGAGCAG
>NW_004567123.1:32230425-32257011 GCF_000260355.1 Condylura cristata | reverse complement strand
CCAGAGGAGCAGTCCTCCAGAGAGGAGTAGCCCCCCCCAGAGAGGAGTAGCCCCCACCCCCGGGAAGGAATGGCCCCCCCAGAGAGGAGTAGCCCTTCAGAGCCCCAGAGGCAGTGGGGTATCAGGGTATCACATATCTTCCTCAACAACCATCAGGGCGGGAAGAGAAACTAAACCCTTTCCCAGACTTTCTCTCTGTCTCCTTCAGTATCAAAAACTCCCTGCAGCCATAGGCCTTGCTCTCGTCGCCTTTAAACTGGGATCTACGTGGAGTCAGGGGTTATGTTTTTTTTTGTTTTTGTTTTTGTAATCTCAGCAGCCTGTGTGTGAGCACCAGGCTAGGGGGGCATGGATGGATGGATAAGTAAACGGAAAGAAAGAAGGTAAGAAGAAAAGTAAAGAAGAGATGGTGGGTTGACAGGTGGAAGGAAAATGGGAGAGAGAGAAGGGAGGGAGGAAGGAGGAGGAGGGAGGCCTGACCCGGAGCCGGCCGTGGGCCTGGCTGTAATTTTTAAAGTCCAGTCTATCTCTCTCGCCCGTAGGACCAGCGGGATCCGGCTTAGACTTCTCATGCTGTTAATTTTGTAAAAGTCCATTGCATCAGCTTCTCTGTAAAGTGGCACTAATGTACAGGCCAAGGTTTAAGAAAAACCTGAGCATTTACATTTCCTGCCAGTCAGAAACCAAGATGACAGGGTGCAGCGTGGCCCTCAGGAGACGAGGACGCTGATTCTAACAGGACGCGGGGCTCCCCTGCTCACCCCAGCCCCAGCATCCTGGGGCCCGGGAAGAAGCCCCTGCATTTCCAGTGCGATCCCCACTGCCCTGGCACTCCAAACATCTGAAGGAAACAGTTTGTTAATTGCTGTCTAGACAGTTTATTGCGGCAATAAGATCAAAACCCAGAATCCTAAGGTTTGTGGTATGAATCAGCAGACTAAACAGTTGTTTTATTGCATTTACAGAGAACTTGATTTATGACGTCACTGGGCAATAAAATTCCTTCATGGTTTATCCCAAATAATTTTGCTCCTTTTTACACCACTCTGTGATAATTCCGCCTCTCGGGCTGCTAAAATGTGTTCTCTGCCGCGTCCAAACAGCGTCTGGTCAGAAGCCTTGCTGCCGTCAGGCCCGGGGCTCAGTGGTCCTGGCAGAGCCGTGGGGCGGGCAGGCGGCTGCCAGGGGTGCCCCCCCCCAGCCCCCACTGAGATGGGGAGACAGTTCCCGAGCCCAGAGGTCTCATCGATTTTGTTGGCAAAGCCAATCTGGTGGCGCCCCTTTGCCTCCTCGGCCAGTTCTGGGTGAGATGGACGGAGCCAGCGGGAAACGTGGGAAAGCAGGGCCCAGAGAGTGAGAGACCCCTGTGAAGGCCCGTCTGCGGCCTGGTAACCCACAGAAGACGAGACCAGGAAGGAGCAGGCCAGAGTGCTTGCGCGAAAGCTTCCCCACCCCACACACCCCCTGACTGTCCCCGACCACGAGGAGCTCAGGGCTCAGCAGGTGTAAGTAGGGGTCCAGTGTTGGGGAGTCCTGGTTCTCCTCGCTCCCAGTCCAGCCCTCTTGAGCGTGGGAAGCCAGGTAACTCAGACCAGCATCCAGAAATACTGACACCATCGCCTTCCCTGCTGCAGCTGCGCCCTGGCAGCAGCTTCAGCCCACGTGGAGGGGGTGCTCACCCTCACACTCCCGGAATCAGATGCCAGCTATTAAGGTTGGTATAGACTTGACCGAACATAAAAATTAGCCAGTTGGGCCCTCCCTGGTGGCGCAGCGGGTTACAGCACAGCACTGAGAAGCTAAAGCCACTTCCGCATGAGTTTGACCCCCGCCTGCCCCGGAGGTGACCACAGGGCGCGGCAGACCTCTCCTGACCCGCCCGCTGCTCCCCTCAGCAGTGTGCTTCGTCTATCTGCCTGTTCTGCTCCCCGCTCTGTCCCTGGTGAATCCTCTCACCCTCTGCATCTCTGGCCTGTACCCCAGTTCTGTATGAATAAATAAATAAATCTTTAAAAAAGAAAAAATTAGCCAGTTACAGTGAGTAACCGGAAGCATTGCCGAATGGGCTCTAGCTGGACGCCACGGCGTCTCCACTCCCAAAGGAGACCCCGCACTCAGTAAGCCGCTGCGCCCTGGCCCTCGCCACTGACTTCGACCAACCACCCACCTGCCTTCTGTCTCTGCAGGTTTATCTGGAGAGGCCACAGAAATGGCATCACGTGTCACGTGATCTCTGACACCCCTTCTTTCATGGACCTTAATGCTGTTGAGACTCAGCCCCCCGGTTACATGCGTCAGCACGTCATCCCTTTCTAAGACCAAAAATATTCCAGTTTTCCCATCTGCACAATTGGAATTTATTTACTCAGGAGACACTTACTGAGGGTCTGATGTTTCTGGTACTTGGGGATAGAATGGTCAATAGCAGAGATCCCTGCCAATATTGTTATTTTCCATGGTTGGCCCTGAATTGGGTTCTTGAAAGGGACTCACTGACTTTTCTGGAACAATTTATGTTCATTGCAAAGAGGAAGAAAGTTGAGACCTCGATACCTACCGATGTCATTTCTTCTCAGTCTCGCCTATTCCTGCGCATTCGCCATGATGCAAATCGCCCTTGACCAGTGACCGGACATGGCCAGGCCTGGCCCCCTCCATCCCAGTCAGCTCGGCCTCATCTTGGGATGCTCTGGAGAGCATGTTTGGGAAATATATCAACCATCAAACGTTCAGAAACAAGCACAGGAAACAAATTCTACATGGTTCTAGGTCATGGTAGGGTCTTTAAACTCGGCACCAAAAGCAGGATCTGTAAAAGGGGGAAATAGACATCATTAAATTAAAGGCTTCTGCTCTGTGGAAAATCCTCTTCAGAGGCCAAAAAAAGAAGCTTCAGCTGGTAAAAGACATTTGCAAGTCACATGTCATGGGGGGGCAGTGTTTTCTAACAATTTGTTTTTTATATGCCAGAACTGGGGGACAGGCCAGAAATGGGGGCGGGAGCGGGTGTGAAAGGAATCACCAGAGACAGAGCGGGGAGCAGAACAGGTGGATATACGGAAGTCCACTGCTGAGGGGAGCAGCGGGGAGACAGGAGAGGTCTGCCGCGCCCAGTGGGTCAGCAACCTGGCCAGGGATCGAACTCGCGCCGCGCCGTAGCGGCTGCAGACAGCTTCATAGTGCTTAGCTTTAACCCCTGCACCACCAGGGAGGGCCCTCCAGTGTGGTTCTTGTAACAGTGGGACATATCAATATAATGAGCTCTCAAAACTCAAAGTAACATCAAAAGTCCAGCTACCAAAGGTGATAGGCGAAGGCACGGGATAGATGTCCAACAGCTGTAGCCATGGGGAAAGGCAGATCCAGACCCCGGAGCTGCCACCACCACTATCAGAGGGGCTGGGAGAAAGGCCGAGACCACAGCAGAGCGGGTGAGGCGATGGAGAGACAAACTTAGCCGGGCATCGCCAGCAGGAATAGCGAATGTTCCAGCCACCCTGGGACACCACTTGGCAGCGTCTTAAAAAGGTACACATGCCACTCTGTTTAGTTTACGGCCCAGCAATTGTCCTCCTCCCCTGCAATCCATCCCAGTGTTATTCGTCCAGAGAAATGACGCCGTCTGTTCATACAGAAACCTGTGCATATATGTTTACTCATTACACTCGTCCTTCAGTATAGCCTCCAGCTGGATGGAAAACAGAAATTCCTCAACAGGTGCGTGGTTAGAGAGGCTGTGATACATCCACACCGTGGACTAGATCTCAGGACTCAAAAAGAACAAGTTTCTCCAGACCATGACATGCAGAAAGATAAAAATCCGGTCCCAGAAGGTTACATGCTATGCCGGTTCCATAGTGTCCTTGAAATGATAAAACAATCTAGAACAATCAGCAGCTGCCTGAGGTTATGAGGTTGGAGAGTGGGTGTGGCTTCAGGGTCCCCGGGGGTCACGGGGAGGCTCTAGGTTTTCCCTGCAGGCAGTGAGCGTCCTGTCTGTGACTGCACCAATGCTTCATGGAACCATGAAGGGCGCTGTGTGCAGCGTGCGTGGGGTCCAGTGCAGAACTTGTATGTGAATCTACACATCGCAGCAGGAAAAGTTTAGAGAACTATATATAGAGATACTTATATATATATATATATATATATGAATGTATGATTCAGTCCACATGCATTTTTCATATCTAATACATATTACATTGACTCATAAAATTGTGGTGTTTATATGTCCCAAATGATTTAATATTGACACTTTCACATAGTTTGACCTAATATTCACACCCCTCCATTCAACTGCTGGCATCCCAACATTCTGGCAACTTCTTTGCTTTCTGTACTCAGCTCATAGAATATTCTGTATCAGTACATACACAGCTGCTTCCAGCTGCAGAAAAACATGCCATAATATAGATGACATTAACTTATTTTGACAGTTTTCTCTAATGGACATTTTGGTGGTTTCTACTATTTAGTTTTTACATATAATATAATAGATTTCCTTGCGTGGGTGTCATCTGTCATGCATTCCATAGTGGACGCAAGGGATAAATGTCCTGCAGAATAATTGTTAGGTCAAAGGATAGACAGCTGTTATTTTAGTAGGTATTCTCCAGCACCTCCCAGGGAAGACAACAAATTTTAACGGCCCCCCACCAAAGCTGTGAATGAAAGGTCTGGTTTCCTTATACTACTCAAAGGCTGTGCTATCAAATTTTGATATCTGTTACTCTGATACAGTTTTTGAAAGATTCCTCCTAGTAATTTACATTTGTATGTTTCTTATACCATTGAGAGTCAGTGTTTTCTTACACAGTTTGCTAATCTCATCCACAGTATTCATTTGCAATCTCCTGAAGGGAATTTGTTTGACATTTCTTTGTATCACGTACAGTATTTGCATATAGTGTATTTGCATAAAGGGAAGATTAAGAAATACTTGAAGATTAATTGCCTCACCCCATGCAGCCTCACCCTTTCCCTCAGGCTACAAAGGGCAAAATAACAATGAGAAATTAGAAATGCACTTTCATGGATAGACTGGAATTGGCCGGGAGGGCCAACTTCACTGGAGAGGGAACCTAGACTTTCAGGCGTGGTTTTGTGGGTTTTTTTGTTTTTTTAAAGATTTATTTTATTTATGTATATAAGAGCTGGGGTATAAGACAGAGGGGTGAGGGGGTGGGCAGGTATGAGATGAGTCGCTAGGGACTGTGGGAATCAGAAGAGGCCAATGTACTGAAACACACTGCTGAGGGGAGCAGCGGGGAGACAGGAGAGGTCTGCTGCGCCCTGTGGGTCCCTCCCTGGTGGGGGATCGAATTCCTGCTGCAGCGGCTGCCAGTGGCTTCACAGTGCTGAGACTTGACCCCTTGTGCCTCCTGGGAGGCCTCAGGATTGACTTTTGTTTAGGGCTTTTCTGACACCAGTGTCAAGGGCCCCCTAGCTTTGCAGGAGCCCCAAAAGAAAACCCAGAATTCATCAGTGGCCCATGATACAGCTTGGTGCTCAATGGCTGGTACCCCTGGGGTGCACTTAGTTCTCAGCAGTCTTTCTACTCCAGCAGCAAAATTTTCTATTCTTGGCAAATTGATCACCACCCATTTAACTTTAGAACATTTCAAAGCTGAAATATGAAGGTAAGTTCTGAAATGTTCTAAAATTTCAAAATAAATGCTTTCATATACAGCACTCTGTTTATCCATATTCTGCAGATACGGAATACCCTTGTGTTTTAATATACTCGGTGTTGCATGGCAGGTTTGCCAGCCAGGAACTGGGCCCGCTGGGTCCCTGGTGCCCCCAGCCCCGATGTGAGCTGCTGCGAGCAGGTGGGGACTGGCCAGGAGGAGACCCTCCCTCACAGCCCCGCCGCCGAGGGCCTCCAGGCAGGCCCAGGGAGTTTCATTTTTTGTTTTACATCATTCTGTTTCCCCCTCTAAAAGCAGCATGGCTGGCACCCTCGGGGTGAAGCCCCCATGAGGACAGTCAGGTGGAGGGGGGCCCCCTGTGGAGGTCAGGCAAGGTGTGGGGGGGGGCAGGGGGCAGCCAGGACACAGGCCTGAATTCCTGGAGGGACCCAGGCATGTGCCCTTCAAATAGCTGTGCCCCGGGGTCCAGAGTGCCCCAAAGTTTTCAAATGTACTCACTTTCTGGGATGGAACTCACAGGCGTGGCACTTCACCGACTTGAAACAACAGCTTCTTGGCTTTGAGTGCGCTTTCTACAACCACCAGCACGATCGATTTGGGAACATATTCATCACCCCTAAAAGGAAACTGGTCTCCAAAGGCAGTCACCCAGGTTCTGCCTCCCCCACCCCACCCCACCCTGTCCCATGACCACGGCAATGTCCCACTGTCTCCAGGACCTGCCGCCGGGGCTCTCCCCCGCCATGCCCTGCGGTCCACCCCGTCTGGCTCCTACTGGGCCGCTGCCCTGGGTCCATCGGAGCGGCCCCGCGAGTCAGGATGTTACGTGTGCACGGACTGTGTGCGTGCATGTGTGTCTCTTTTGCTGCATGCACCCTAAATCTCGATATCACTGACTTTGCGTTTCCCTCAGGCCTTTTGTGTGGCTGTGGGTTTTCAGGCCGGCACCACCCCACACAGTCACACAGCCACACTGCCACCGTCCCATGAAGCCAGAGTCCCCAGACCTAGGGAGGCCCAGAGACGCCTGGGCGGACAGTCACAGCTTCCTGTGCTGAGTGCCTCTCTCACCTCAGGGGCCCCCTGGCGGGTAACTGCCATCTCCACTGGCCCAGAGGAAAAGGGACTGCGAAGTTAAGGAATTTGTCCAGGTTTCCAGGGACCGTCGGGGTGTTCTGAGTCTAAGACCTCCGTGTTTAATTTTGCCGTCAGCCACCTTCCACCTTTGAGTACAAGCCCAATGGGCTTTCTACCCGCCGCACAGGTCACATCTGCAAGGACATGTACAAACACATCACGAAAGGCGCACATATCTGTGACGAAGAGACGAGGCCAGTGGGGTAATAGGTGATTTAGCCCAGAACTGTAACAACATGCAAAGAGCTGTTTATTCTACAGCAGTGACATACTCGTTAAGCCATCGTTTACTGAAAAGATATTTATCTGATTTGACAAATCTGATAAATACAACAAATTTGACAAATTTGACAAATCTGACTTAGCAGAGTTTTCTAGACCCAATAAAAGAGGCAAAGACAAAAGCAGAATTCTGCTTCTGGTTTGGAAAAACGCTGGTGAGACTCAGGTCTATGAAGAAGTCTTTCGGGTCTTCACTAAGGAGGGAGACAGCAGGGAATGTTCCAGATGTTTATTCCCTTTTTTTCCCTTGGGTGCTCTGTGATGGATAACCATCTCGGCAGTAGGAAACCTCTTTTATTAAGCTGTCCCATTGTATGCTAAGTTCTAGGGAGCTCAGGCTTGATCCCTTCACAAAAGCCCATTGTTTGGGATTCCCTCTATAAACTGGGACTCAGTGAATTATGTCCCTTCTAGGAAGCTTTCTTCAGCCGATTCTATTTACCTAAGCAAGCATTATTTTCAGTCTTCTCTTCTTATCTCCTTTTTCTCAAGCATAATTCAGATCTCAGGAAAGCCCCAGTAAGATACAGAGGTTGTTAGCAGACAACATGGTATTTCTGGCTTCTGTGATTTGAGACCCCTGAAGTTTTGGGGGGAATACTACATCACTTTTTGGGACATTGCATTTCCCGGTGCTGAGACCTTGTGTAGCAAAGGCGCCTTTGGCCCCCAGACTTGGGTCTTGACTCATCTGCTGTTCACTTTCATGTTCATTTCATCGTATTTCAATAGTTGGGGTGAGGGTGGGTGGGTGCAAGGGGCGGTGAAACCCTCTCTTTCCCATTCATCCCCGATACCCAGAATAAAAGTTTGGCGGTGGTGATGATTGTTTGAAGAGTCAGAGCGGAGATGGTTTAAAAGCCAAATTACAGAAGGTTTTATTTTTGGTGCTGCCTTGAAAGAGGACTGGCGGGATCTTTAGAAGAAAGGCTGAGCCAGGTGAAAAGGAGCAGCAGAGAAGGGGGTGGCAATAAAGGGAATTGGGGAGGCGCCTGACATCCCCCAGGATGGAGGAGCGAGTTCTCCAGGATGCAGGTCGCCCCCACCACCTTGGAAAACAGCCTTTTTATGGGAAACCCAGCCCCTGGGTTATTAGGGTTACAACGAGTTCCCCAGATGCAGTTCCCATGAGTGAAGATTCCCAGTGGAATCAAGAGAACCCTAGAGGCTTCTGTTTATTTTGTTTTGTTCTTGTTTCAGGAAAGTTTTGAATAGGTAATAGGCCCAAGCGCTGCAAAAATCCCACGGTAAACAAACAGGGAGCCATCGTGGCTGTCTCCTCTTGCCGGGCCCTCAGAGATGGTGTATGCCGTAGTATTCATTGACCTGTGCTAACACGGCTCTCCCCTTCACACGGATGTCAACACACCCCAGTCTGGTTAGCATTTTTCCTCTTGCGTGGCTCATTCTGTTGTAGTCACCCTGACCTCATCCTTTTCCGTAGCTGCATAGTGCTTCACCACAAATTAAGCTTAACTGAAGTGGCTGTGCCCAATGAGTGTGTGCTTGGAGTCGCTTTGATCCTGAGCTTTTTCACTCATCGTGTTCCAACATCTTTTCACATACATGTGAGGAATTCTGAAGGGTGCACCGCCCCCCAAGTGGAATTGGTAAGTCAAAGAGTTAGTGACTAGCCCGCGGGTGGTGAGGATGGGCTTGAGATGCCCAAGTTATTTTGAAGGCTGGTGTTTTATGCCTTCAGTTTTATACAACCTTGATATTTACATTTAAGTTACCCAAGGAATACATTAACAGGCTCTTTCTGTAGACTAAACCAATAAACAATCCCGAAGGATATATGGCAAAATGTGAACGCTCCTCACCCCCTCCCCTTCCATACACGCTTCTGAAAATTAACCATTGTGAGTAGTGGGTGCACAGACCTCCAGGTCTTTCTGCGCATTTACACGCTGCTGTGTACATCTAGGTCGATCGGAGAGCCCCTCGCCACATACATCTGATAGACTGGAGAGCTCCATAGCACATGCAGTGTCTGTAAGCATATAAGCATTTCCAATAGCGTTTATCAAACTCGTGCGCTTAAGAGTCACCTACAGATTTTGTTAAGTGCAGGTTCTGATCCAGGGGTTCTGAGATTCCCCATTTCTAATGACCTCTCAGATGATGTCAGCATGGCTGAGTCTGGATGTTTACATTTTAGTTTCGTTTTGCTTTTACAGAAATGAGAGCATGTCTACTTACTGTTCTCTAGGATCATTTGGGCTGGGCCTGGCGAACCTCACGCACTGTGTGCTTACAGACTGCGAACTTTTGTATAAGAAAAATCACTTGAATCAAGTTCCGCCGAGAAGCCTCTGGAATTTCCCAAATTGATGTAAGCGAACGTGCAGGCTTCCGTGGCGGTGGTGGTTCTGTTTTTGTTTTTTTGTTTTGTTTTGTTTTTAGCCCCAAAGACATGAGCATTATCTGTGACCAGTTCGTTGTCCTACCCTGCACGGAGCCCGTGTGTGTCTTTTGGGAGCGCAGCCAGTCTGGAGAGAGAAGCTTCTAGTTCCATGGCCTAAGCACTGCGCTGGCCAAAAACCGTTTCCACGGGCATTTTCTCTGCATAGAGAAAATCTGAATAGAGGGGACCCAGCGTGGTGAAGGAGAGAGCTGGGCTTTTGGTGGTGAACTCAACGTGGTGGATACTCATGTTCATTCTCGGTGATGGCAACGTGATGACACTGCTTCAGGACTAAGTTAGGCATTAACTCAGGGGCCTCCCTGGTGGTGCAGGGTTTAAAGCGCAGCACTACGAAGCTGTCCACAGCCACTGCAGCAGGGAGTTGGCTCCCCGGCCAGGGAGTGACCCACAGGACACAGCAGTCCTCTCCCGTCTCCCGCTGCCCCCTCAGTGCATTTCAGTCAGTCTTCCTGTCCTGCTCCCCATTCTGTCTCTGGTGAATCCTCTCAGCCCCCCAAACCTAGCCTGTACCCCAGTTTTTGTATGCATAGATAATTTTTTTAGAAAGAGAAAACAAGTAAAATGTAAAGGTCCTTTCTCCAGCACACACCTTCTGCATCATTTCTTACCTGTTAGACAGCAGGGCCAGATGGTCTTATTTATTTATTTGTTTGTTTGCTTGTGCAGAACTGAGGTACAGGTCAGAGGCGCTGGGGCAGTGAGAGGATTCGCCAGAAGCAGAGTGGGGAGCAGAACAAGCAGATGGACGAGGTACACTGCTGAGGGGAGCAGCGGGCGGGTCAGGAGAGGTCTGCTGCGCCCTGTGGGTCACCTCTGGCTGGGGGTTGAACTTGTGTTGAGGCAGGTGTGTCCCGCTTCAAAGTGCTGCACGTTAACCCGCTGTGCCACCAGGGAGGCGGCTGGATGGTCTGAATCTGCCAGCGTGACTGGAAGGTCATCGCAGACACAAGCTACTTTATTCCTGTCACTGCAGCTGGCAGCCAGGACCCCTCACGCTGCCATTCTCCTGGCACTGGGCTCCAGCCCCCAGCATGAACCGACCCATTAGACCCCGCCTGCAGATGTCTTTCCTCAAGTAGCAGGACCTTCCTCCTGCCCCACCACTGAGTTGCAAGGTAATTTTTTTTATTACATTTTACTTATTTATGCACACAAGAACTGGGGTACAGATCAGAGGTGGGGGTGAGAGGGTTCATCGGAGACAGAGTGCGGAGCAGAACAAGCAGATGTACTGAAATACACTGCTGAGGGGAGCGGTGGGGAGACAGAATAGGTCTGCCACACCATGTGGGTTACCTCCCTGCCCGGCTGGGGAGTGAACTCAGGCCGTTGTATTGAGAGCTCTGAGAACTTAACCCCCAGGCCACCAGGGAGGCCTTGTTGATCCTTTAGGGACACTCTCAGTTCATACCTTGCACATGAATAAAAGTATATTCTCACCTGCATACGTATAAAGCTATACACACACCATCTAGAACATTGCTTCTAATCATAAAACGCTGTATTAGAAACAGATTAATACTCAGGTATAGGTTAAGGGCTCTGGTTATGTTAGTCATGCAGTTGGTGACATAGTATGCAGCCATTAAAAATAGATTGTGGCCCTCCCTGGTGGTGGTTAAAGCACAGCACGATGAAGCTATCCAAAGCCACTGCAGCATGAGTTCAATCCCCAGCCGTGGTGCCACATGCCACATGGCGTGGCAGACCTCTGCTGTCTCCCCGCTGCTCCCCTCAGCAGTGTATTTCAGCCAATCTGCCTGTTCTGCTCCCACTCTGTCTCTGGTGAGTCCTTTTACCCCGCCCCCGCCCCCGCATCTCTGGCCTATACCCCAGTTCTTATATGCATAAATAAATATATATATTTAAAAAATAAGGTTGTGGAGCGGGGTAAGCTCCATAACACACTGTTAAATTTAAAAAGCAGGAGGAAGCCCGTAGAAACTGAAAGGCGAGTGTGTGTGCCCAGATTGCACACGCGTGTGTTTACTCCTGTGCGTGGACTCTCGCCCTCAAAGAAGACACAAAGAAACTGAGCGGAAAGGGACCAGCGGGGAGGGAGAGCCTGGTGGCTGAGGCATAGGAGGGAGAGGATGCCCGAGACCCTTTTCCATTACACCTTTGGAGTCTTGGCGATTTGCTGACGCAGGCGTGTGAGGGGGGCGGGAGCAGCTCCATTTACTGCGCGTTCGGGGGGTCCCACAGAATCAGCACCCAGGCTCTGTGACCACGTGCAAATGCTACATGATGGGCCTGCTCCATGCCTCGGAGAGCTCGGACCCCGGGCACGCCCCGCCCGGCCCTTCTCCACTTCGGAGCTCTGTGGCGGCTCCTCATCTGTCAAATGGAGCCGATGGTGTTGCCTCCTCTATAGGGCGCTAGGGAGGACGAGCTGAGGTGACATCTGGGCGCTTGCGGGACCAGGGCCACGCCTAGGGACGCCACCTCTTCTTAGCCTTTTTGCCACCTCTGAGGACCACAAATGTGGCTGCAGGGACCCACAGGGGTGGGCATTCAGAGGAAGGGAAAACATGTTTGATTCCAGGGATTGTTCAAGAATCTGCCCATGGCGGGGCTTTCCCTCCTGGCCTCCACCTTCTTTAAATAAAAAAGCGAAGACTCTGGTTTCTGCAGGCTGCACGAGCTGGCTAGGCCATGAGGCCAGGGCAAGCCCGGGCCATTCATTCTCCCTCTTTCAGCCTGTTCCTGTGTTTATACGACCCTGTTTAGTTTAATGCACATCCCAAGATTACCCCTAATACACATCCTCAGAAATGTTTATGGAAATTCTTTATAAGCAAACGGCTTTATTTCCCTGAGTAGCTGCAGACACACAGCAGCCGTCACTTTTTTATTGACAGGCTTAAACAGCGCGGTGCCCCAGCCCCCCCACCCCGGAGTGGGTCTGTTACTGGCCCACCCACGCTTGCCTGTGGGGTCCTGCACTCGGCAGGCGCTGGCCACGCCGCACCACCCGGGCCGTGGCCCCTCGCTGTCTTTTCCCAAGCGGGAGTCTCAGCTCCTGCAGACATCTGCCGCTTGCCGCTGCTGGTGGTCTTGTTCCGGCAGGGGGAGGAAGAAGGAGAAGAGAAGCTCCCGCGTGTTGGATTTGCTTGGTCATTCCCCCACCTGGCTTCCCTCTTGCCTCTGAAGTACCAGGCACGGTCCTAGGCCCCGGGGAATTGGCAGTAAGCACCCAGCAACATTGTGTGCTGAAGGACAGAGATGAGCCATAAATAAATGAACGAGTATGTAAATAGGTAACGCCTTTGGATGACAGGAAGATAATAAAGCAAGGGATGCAGTGATGAGTGGAGGCAGGTCAGTGTAACCAGGAAAGACCGGCAAAGGTAGACTGCATGGGGCGAAACCCGAACGAAATACAGAGAAGCCCAGAGACGGGCATCCAGGTGACGGGAACAGCAGGTGCAAAGGGCCGGAGGTTGCCTCTGTGTCCTGCCATGTGGCTGGAGCACGGCCGTGCAGGCCGGGGGCGGGAGGAACCATGCTGCCCTGACAGGCAGACGAGGGGTCAGCAGGGCTGGGAAGGAGAGTGAGGACTTCGGGGATGCCACAGGAGCTCTGAGCAGGGGAAGGTGTGACGGGGCCATGGTTTTAAAGAATCCCGTTGGCTCCTCTGTCAAGGTGCTGGGATGGGCAGGTGACTGTGGCATGCACAGGATAAAATGTCAACTGTGTGGAACCATTTCATTTTTTTAAGCTTTTTTTTTAAAATTTATTTTTGCATACAGAACTGGCCTAGAGGCCAGAAGTGCAGGGGGGTGAGAGGACTCACCAGAGACAGAGTGGGGAGCAGAGCAGGCAGATCTAATGAGCTATACCGCTGAGGGGGGCAGTGGGGAGACAGGAGAGGTCTGCCGCGCCATGTGGGTCAGCTTCTGGGCAGGGGATTGAACTCGCAATGAGGCAGCTCACTTGCAGTTTGAAACATAAAATATTTTATGTGCTTTCAAAACACGTAATGAAGATGTTTTAGCAAATGTGCTTGAAACCAAGCCGAAGATTCACGCTGTGAATTATTCTTACATTGGGATCAGTCATCATGGAACCCCCAAATCCAAGTACCCTAAAACCACACCACAGGCACAGAGCATGTGCCTCAGAAGCCGGTGTGTTCAGCCCTGGCGCTCTGGCTCCCAGGGTGGCCACGCAGCGCTGCTCTCCGGAGCATGAACCTGCAGCGGCTGTTACCTGCTTTGCCGCCTGCCGGTCTCCACTGTCCTCAAAGCCAGCCGCTGGCCCGCTGGAGAAGCATCGGCGCGGGGCGACCCCTGCACTTTGTGGGGAGTTGTGCCTGCAACCTCCACCTGAGATTTCGGAGGCACTAGTAGAATTGCTTGTGCCAGAAATGAAGGCCGAGGCCCTCTGGGGGTTCAGTGAAAATGCCAGTGTAAGTTTGGCACACAGCCTGGCAGGTGCAGGCAGCTAATTTGCATGCATGCCAGGCACCTGGCCCTGGCTTTTCTAGGCAATAACCACGCTCACGGATGTAGGACGCCTGTTAGTGTTCCTGCCTTACCGAGGGAGCGCTGGGGCCGGCCGCTGGACCCAGAACTCTGCTTCACGACATGCTTTTTTTTTTTTTTCTTTTTAAAAAAGTCTATTCATGTATTTTTGCATAGAAGAACGGGGGTGTAGGGGCCCTCCCTGATGGTACAACGGGTTACAGTATAGCATTATGAAGCTGTTCGCAGACACTGCAGAACAAGTTCGATCCCCAGCCAAGGAGTGACCCACAGGGCGCGGCAGACCTCTCCTGACCCACCCGCTGCTCCCCTCAGCAGTGGACCTCAGTCCATCTGCCCGTTTTGCTCCCCACTCTGTCTCTGGGGTATCCCCGGGGCCACCAGGGAGGCCCATGATTCCAAGACAGTCTTAACCTTTGTATGTGGCCGCTGGGATAAGTCAAGGATCCGTGGAACATGGGCAATAGCAGCTTGGCGGCACTGGGGTGCTGAGTCACTGGGTTCTGGCGGGGTATTTCCAGCCTCAGCCTGCAGAGCTGAGCTTGGGCTGAGCCGCGACTGATCACGACCATGCCTGGCATCCACACGTGGGTGCCCGCTGGAGAAACACGGGCACAGGGCGACCCCTGCACTTTGCGGGGAGTTGTGCTTGCAACCTCCACCCGAGATTTTAGACCCTGGGGGTGCAATATTGGCCACGTGTGCTCCCCGCGCATTGGGCGCCTACAGTGTGGAGAGAGAGTGGGGTTACTGTGGCCAGGATTCTCCCACCCACAGTCAAGTGTCCCTTAGGATGGGGATACATCCTGAGACGTCCGTCCTGAGGCAACCGCATTGCCGAGCGAAGGTCTTCGCGTCGTTACACGCCTCCCACTCCTAGGCGGTGAGGTAGCATCTGTTGGGACCAAAATCAATGTTGTGGTCTGTCGTTACTCAGCAGGGGACGGTGAAGCAAAATTATGATCTTGGCAAACACAACTGTGTCTCTGATGAGGCTCGGGAACGCTCGGGAAGGCTCGGGAAGGCCGAGACCTTCAAGCAGGGAGGTGGAAAGGCCCTGTGGAGCAGGAGACGTCTGTGCAGAAGATGGTGGAGACTTGGGGGGAAGGGGGAAGGCGTGACAATGTGAGGGAGCCCCGGCTTGGTTCCCTGGGAGAAGGCTGTATCACAGGATGTGTTATATAGTTGCAAAGCCTGCACAGCCCACCCCAGACCTTGGACCTCAGGTTAAAAATAGTCGCCTTAAAGAAGTGCTTCATTTACACCTGCAAAGGGCTGAAAAGCTTTGCCGAGCACCTGTTATCACCATAATGGATAACGTCATATTTAAGTCGCCTGATAAATGAAGTAACAGGCTGCTTCCACCCCTCTTAGATCTCTTTCAGCCACACCCAGCAGACCAAGCAGAAACTAGAGGACGGTGTGGGAGGAGCCAGCAGGAATCTGGAGTAATTAATAACTCGATATAAGCATGACAAAGAAAATCTCCCTGTCCGACAGCCCTGGGAAGAGAATTTTTTCTGCCTTGGGGCACACCTAAGATTTCACCTTGGAGCTGAGTTTGGCCAGGGCTGGATCCCGCCTGACGCAGAGGCAGGATGCGGGTGCCCGCGGTCTCAGTCCCGGGTGCCAGCACCAGCCCCAGCGCCCACAGCCGCCGCTTCTCCCGGGGAACCTGGCGTGTTCTTTGCTGTGCCTTTGCTTTCTCACCCTCACGACGGTCAGACACTGAACCAGAAAGGCCACGCTCCTGCCGTGCACCCTGCAGAGAGGCTCAGGCAGCCGGTTCCCACCAGGACCCTGGTGGCCAGGGAAGATTCCTGAGGAAGGGGTGTGGACTACGACACCCACATGAAGCAGGAACAGCTTTGGCCTCTGCCGCCTGCACTCCAGGCAGAGGCAAAGGCAGGAGCCGGTCGGCAGACCGGAGGACAACGGGCCAGCAAGGGCCAGCTGCGGAAGGAGGGGAGGCTGGCCAGGGCCTTCCCAGAGCGACGCCTCCCCCGAAGGTCTTGGGCTTCCCTCACCACTCTCCGCTTCCTCCGTCCTGCGAAAGAACACCCTCCTTGCTCCTAAGACATCCCCTCCTCCTCCTGTCTTTGCAGAACCTTCCAGGCCCTTTTCCCCTCTGGAATAGTCAAGCTTTCCTTCTGGATTATATCCTCCCCTCCAGCATTTCAAATCTCTCCCCTCTTCTAAAAGCACGTCCTGCTTTGCCCCCATGCAGGGCCGGCCCACCTTCCCGGAACAGCCTCGCTTATCACCGGCTGCACCCACCATATCCTCACGGCCTGCACTTGTGTGAGGAAATACCCTTACGGTGGCCACGGGGGTCTCTGACCGCCCTTAGTTCTTAGTGCAGTAGGCATCTTCCCCGACCTTTATCTTGACCTCTTGGAAGCATCAAGCTCCTAAGCAGTGTGGACAAACCCTGCATCCTTCCGGGAAGAGCCCTTGAGGCCCCATCACTCACCCCTGGGCTCCACCTCCTCTCTCCGGCCATCTGGCCCAAGCACTGCCCAGGGTCCTTCTCCGGGTAAAGCCTCTGCGCCTGCAACTCCCAGGTCGGCTCTAAACCAGGGTATCCCCAAGTTCTTTCTCCGCCCCAGACTTCTCCTTTAAGGTCTCAACAGTCTTCCCCCCAAATCCAACGGATTCCCCACGGTGCGCCAAGCCCTGTATTCAACCCAGATTCAAAAGTAGAAATAGTCCAGGATCCCAGTGTCTGTAGGTCTAGGGAGGAGGCAAATATGGATGTAAAAAACACAGTGTTGGGCATGACAGGGTCCCCTGTGAAAGCAAGAAAACGGGCAGTGGGGATGGCCCGAGATGGGGGTGCCCGGCTCCCTGGCGCCTGCGCGGGCGGGTCCTCGGGGGTCAGTGCTGCTGCGCGGTCAGTCCCCGAGAGGCAGCTGGGGGTCAGGCCGTGGGCGCCAGCCCCGCACCCTCAGGTGGAGTTTCTGACTGTGTTGGAGTCAGAAACTCCGATGGATTGATTGAATGTATTTCTGTAAAACGACTCAGCCCTTGGGATGATGATGACATTGCCCACGATTCCCTGAGGACTCAGTTCTGCTCCCCCGTGGCAGCGTCCACTGGGTGACCCGTGGCCCGTTGCAGAGTTCTCTGAGTCAGTCGGAGGCAGCCTGCTCGCCTCAGGGTCGGCCCCTGGTGAAGGCGGTGTCTGGGGAGCAGCGCGTGGCTGGGAGTCCCCAAGCAGAGCCCCGGCCGCCGGCGACAGCAGGGCTTCGGGGCGGCCAGCGGCGCTCCTCCCCGGGCCCGGGGCTGGACCTGCGCATGTGCAGACGCACTTTTGCGTGTCCTGCTGGAAGGAGGTTGGCGTCTTGTCGGGCGAGGCCGGGGATGCGTCTGAACGCCCCACAATACTCGGGACAGCGAAGAGTCCCTTTTCCCCAGTATGATTTTTTTTACAATTTTTAATGTATTTATGCACACAGAACTGGGGCACAGGCCAGAGGTGCAGGGGCGGTGAGAGGATTCACCAGAGGCAGAGTGGGGAGCAGAACAGGCAGCTGGATGAAATACACTGCTGAGGGGAGCAGCGGGGAGACAGGAGGGGTCTGTGGCACCATGTGGGTCACCTCCGGGGTGGGGATCGAACTCGCGTTGAAGCGGCTGCCGCTGGCTTGCCGTGCTGGGCTCCAACCCGTGGCACCACTAGGGCAGGTGCCTGGCCCCAGGATGTTGATGGTGCTGAGTAAGGCTAAGACCCGGTGACCCAGGATGTAGATTTATGATAGTGGGGTGTGAGTAGAAGTCTCCTTGGAAGCTATCAACTTTCTCCACAGGAAATCATCCCCATTTTGCCACCCAGTGTCAGGTGGGCAGCCATCCCGGGAGCCTGCTTTATGGATGTCAAAATCAAGGTCATGAGCCCTTGACTTCACAAAGGGCCTCTATGTAGCAATAAAAAAAGTTGAGATAGTATGTTTTCCCAACAATGGAGCAATTCATTTCAATCCAGTTATTCTCTTATTGCCAATAAGAGGCCCCCCCCCTGCCGCCCCTGCCAAAATAACCAAAAAGAAAGACATAGAAGAAACTCAATGAAGGACCACACCCAAAGAGACCAGCCCCAGTCGGCTTTCTGCTCTTCTCAAAACCTGCAGGCCATTATTTATCCTTTTTTTTTTTAAGATTTTATTTATGTATGTATACAGAACTGGGGTACAGGCCAGAGGTTTGGGGGTGAGAGGCTTCACCAGAGTCAGAGTGGAGAGCAGAACATGCAGATGGACAAAGTACACTGCTGAGGGGAGCAGCAGGTGGGTCAGGAGAGGTCTGGGGGCGGGGATTGAACCCGCACTACAGATGGCTTGGGCAGCCTTCTGCACCGCCAGGGAGGGCCCTACTTGATTTTTTTTTTAATTAACAGTGGTTGATAGCACATGATTCAGAAACACAGGACCCCACCTCCTCGGGTGGACACCCCTCCCACCACCAATGCACCCAGAGTCCCCACCGCCGCCCAAGGGCCCCACCCCCTCTTCTCCATCCTTCCTCTTCCCCTCTGGCAGCGTCGGTTTTAGAGTCCGATATCAAGGATTTGTGTGCTGCGTCACAGTCCTCTGACACGTGAAGCCCCGTGCTATGTGTCTTTTCCCCTCTGGCTTACTTTGCTCAGCACCATCCCCTCCAGTCTCATCCACGTCACAGATGGCAAGGGTTCATCTTCTTTATAGCTGAGTAGAATTCCATCGGGCTAAACATACCACATCTTCTGAATGCACTCCTCTGTCCTTGGCTGGTGACTAGTGTCCAGATGGTAAGCCCCCTGGGCACTGCTGTCCTGCTGGGGTGCTGGGCAGAGCAGCGGCCTCCACTCCAACATCCTGGTGTGAGACACCAGCTCTGCTAATCCTCACAAGGTCCTGGGAAGTAGGAATCCTGTCCCTCCTGCTTCATGGTGATAGCAACTGGCATAGAGAGGGGCCGATGACCCACTTGGTGATGGATGAGACCCCTGAACCCCAACTGTCTGACTCTGGCCCCTGACTTCTCCAAGGCTCAGCCAGGGTCTCCCATGATTTGCTGGGGGTAGTCACCCTCTTCCTGGGTTGACTTTCTAGGCCTTCCACCTCATGCCCTTTGTAGGAGTTTCAGTCAAGCAAATCTCTGATTCCACCCCCAACTTTCCTTCTTTCTTACCTTGTACCTGGAAACCTCCCCACCTGCTGGTTTCCTGTCAAGCCCTATCAAGTCTGTGAGGTTCTCCAAAGCCCGTCCTCCAAGAAACCTCTCTGATTCCAGGGGCTGGAAGAAGAATTCCTTCCGGTCTCCATCACTGCCAGCCTGGGGAGCAACTTCTAGTGTTACATTCCTGGCCCCCAAATAGGGGACAGCTGTTTTTGAGAATTTGTGTAGCTTCCACCACCCTCCTCTCCTCCCCACCGTGCACTGGGACAGCCTTTCCCGTCCTCAGCTTCTGTGTCCAGAAAACAGAAAGAATGAAATCTACTCTGGCCCTCCCTGGTGGCACAAGTGGTTAAGTGTTAGCACGGTGAAGCTGTCCATAGCCACTGCAGCATGAGTTCGATCCCCGGCCAGGGAGGGACCCACAGAGCGCAGCAGACCTCTCCTGCCTCCCTGCTGCTCCCCTCACCAGTGTGTTTCAGTAGATCTGCCTGTTCTGCTCCCCACTCTGTCTCTGGGGAATCCTCTCACATACACCCCCCACTCCCGACACACACAGCTCTGGTCTACACCCCAGCTCTTGTCTGCATAAGTAAATCTTAAATAAAAAAAAAAAGAAAAAGAAAAACTACTCATGGGACAATTACACAAGGCCCCAAAATATTGTCTCCAAATTAGCTGGACCTCAGTAAACACTGGTTTTTCCTGATAAATTCTTCCTTTTGTATTTCTTTTTTCTTTGCTTTTTTCCTTGGGAATCTTCTACACCCACTCCTAGACCTTTTATATTCCCCACAAATATATCCCAGAGGAATACAGGGCTTTCTGGGCCATGATGGAGTTTTCTGTCCGGGGTCAGAGCCTGAGGACGATGGTGGACTAGCCAGGATCGATTAAACTGAGCCTGGATCTCTGCTTACCTGCAATGGTGAGTCTCATGCTGAACTCACAGCTCTGAGGCCGCCCCTCCCGCTCTCCCATTCAACAAGCCCCCGCACCCCCCCATTCATTCGGTCATTCCGTGAGGCATGCCCCTTCTTTTTGGTGACACAGACAGCTTGCTTCAAGTCCTATAATCGGGTACAGTGATATCAATAGTGGCCTTAATAGCAACCACTGGCGCTTACCAAGTGTCTCCTCTACTGAGAGCTACGGAGGTTAGCTGACCATTTCTGTAAAGGTCTAATAGAACTAACTTAGGTCTGCGAGACCGGCCTGCCTGTCCCTCTTCTCTTCCGTGTTATCAAGGACATGCCTTCCCTTGGACCCTTCCTGCCCTCTTCCAGCACCTGCTATAACATCTCCCCTAAACAATATTCTCCCCAGCCCCCCCCCCCCCCCCTTCCCTGGTGGCGCAACAGGTTAAAGCACAGCACTGTGAAGCTGGCCGAAGCCACCGCAGTGCAAGTTCGATCCCCTCCAGGGAGTGACCCTCAGGGCGCAGCAGATCGCTCCTGTCTCCCCACTGTTCCCTCAGCAGTGTGCTTCAGTCCACCTTCCTGTTCTGCTCCCCGCTCTGTCTCTGGGGAATCCTCTTGCCCCCTGCCCCTCTGGCCTGTACTCCAGTGCATAAATAAATAAATCTTAAAAAAAAAAAAAAAAAACCAGGCCCTCCCTGGTGGCGCAGTGGGTTAAAGCACAGCACTGAAAATCTAACAGCCGCTTCTGCATGAGTTCGATCCCCGCCTGCCCCGGAGGTGACCCCATGGCGCGGCAGACCTCTCCTGACCCGCCCGCTGCTCCCCTCAGCAGTGTACTTCGTCGATCTGCCTGTTCTGCTCCCCACTCTGGTGACTCCTTCTGCTCCCCGCTCTGTCTCTGGTGAAGCCTCTCACCGCCCCTGGCCTGTACCCCAGTTCTGTGTGCACAAATAAATAAATCTTTAAAAAAAAAAAAACAACAATTCATATCCCCCGCTCTTTCCTTCCCATCCCCACCCCCATTCACATAAGCCATGTGCCATGAGCTGACCCCGCTTCCCACGTCCTCCCAAGCTCCCTTGACCTTGTCCAGCAGCGGCTCCGCTGCTCCTCTCTGGTGACTGGACTGGCGCTTGTGCCAGACCCAGAACGGGTCTGACCAGATGCCCATCACTGCCCCCTTAGGAAGGGCATCACCTCCACTCTCTGGGCGGTCCGCGGTCCTTCTCACCCGCTGGCTGCTCTTGCCCAGCCAGCTCTGTAGGTCCCTCTCCACTTTCCTTCCTCAAACCCAGACTCTCCTCTGGCCTCATCTTTGTACATGTTTCTTCCTTATCTCCAGCCTGCAAATGCTGCCTGACGCTGATGTCCGCAGAGCGGGGGACTCACTCCTGAGCGTCAGACGGCTCTGGCCCACTCCTGATTGGCCTTCACCACGTTGAGTTGGTCCCAAACATGGCCAAATGAGTAATGAGGCCTCCCTGCGCTCCCCCAGCCCCCACCTCGGCAGCTTCCTCTGCCTCCCCACCCTGCGAGCAAGCATGGCGCCCTTGGCCATTCTCACACCTGCATCCAGTCTAGTCCCCAGTCCAAGCATGTCTCCTGTCTCGGCACTTCCTCTATCCTCCCAAACATGGAATATTGCTAGGACATCTTCACTGTTCCCACCCCCACCCCCAACACACACACACACAGGCTGAACTCAGAGTTCTCTTCCTGAAACCTATGGAAACCCATTTCATTAAGCTGCGCAGAACCCTCCAGCCACTTTCTTTCTTTCTAGGAAAACCCCCCACTGGTCCTGGGGGGGGGGGTGCTTTGCTTGACTGCTGTTGTAGCAGTCTTACTAAGATGAACGTATCCACATACTTCAACTATTACGTCTTGATCTTATTGCCTGTGATCTTTGTTGCAGAGCAATTAAGACTTTCTTATCATCCAAAAGACAAGAGAGGCTAGGATGTGGAGACAAAGGAAATCTCATACATTTTTTGGGGGAATGTAAGCTGGTAAAGCCACTATGGAAAACAGTATGAAGATTTCTCAAAATATTAAGAACAGAAATACCACAGAAGACGGCTACTTCTAGGTATTACTTACCCAAAGAATACAACATTAGTGATTCAAAAATATGTCTATATACCTGTTTATTGCAGCATTTTTACAATAGGTAAGATTTGGAAACAAGCTAAATGTCTATCGATGGATGAGTGGGTAAAGCATATGTGGTTTATACACACAGTGAAATACTACTCAGCTATAAAAAAGAGAAATCTTGCCATTTGCTACCACAAGGATGAACTCAAAGGGTACTGTGCTGAATGAAATAAACCAAGTAGGTAAAGACAAATATCTTATGATAGCACTCATATGGGAGGTTAAAAAAAAAGTGAGAAAAAAATACAAAATGAAAACTTTCAGACTATAAGGACAAAATGGTACTTAGGAAAAAGGAAGGAAGATGTGGAAAATTAAGTAAAAGCAATCAATTTTATAGTAGGGAATGGAACCAGACTTTTGGTGGTAAACTTAAAACATAATGTGATACCCTGGTTATGTCAGTAAAAATTTAAGGACTTTCTTAACCGTTATCGTAGTTCCTGTATAACCACATACAAACACATCCTAGAAAAAGACGGTTGACATCAGTAATCATTGAGGAAAT
The DNA here is from genome assembly GCF_000260355.1 of Condylura cristata. Classification (NCBI taxonomy): domain Eukaryota; kingdom Metazoa; phylum Chordata; class Mammalia; order Eulipotyphla; family Talpidae; genus Condylura; species Condylura cristata. The sequence goes on along the minus strand of NW_004567123.1, from coordinate 32,234,287 downwards.
GCAAATCAAACTCATAATGAGATATTGCCTCACACCTTTTAGATCACTTTCCTGTCAAATTCCAGAAAAAAAACAGTGTTCAGGAGGACCTGGAGAAATTAGAACCCTGTGCATTGCTGAGGAAATGTAAAATAGGGTAGCCACTGTGAACAGTAAATGGTGGTTTCCTCAAAAAAGAAACAGAGTTGCCTGTGACCCAGCATTTCTGCTCCTGAGTATCACCCAAAAGACTTGTAAGCAGGGCCTTCAAGTGTTCTATCAGCACATTTACGTTCATGATGACATTATTCACAAGGGCCAAAAGCAAGCCAGCATTTACTGATAGAGGGGAGATAAGGAAATGTGGTACAGCAGCCCCCCCTTATCTGAGGCTCCACTTTCTGTGATTTTAGTTACTAAGGTCAACCAAGGTGGGAAAATATATCCAATAAATCCTGAGTGACCATTTTCATATCACTTTCATTGCAGTAGATATTTAAGTGTTCTATTTTATGATTATTTACTATTAGTTAGCTATGCCTAATTTAGAAATTGGATTTTATCACAGGTGTATATATAGAGGGGGAAAACTAGTAAATATAGGCTAATATCTACAGTTTCAGGCATCTACTGGGAGCCTGAACAAATCCCCAGAGATAAGGGGTGAGAGGTAGTTGTTTCTGGATTAAAGAGGAATATTATTTTAGCTTTAAAAATGAAGGAAATTCTGACACATGCCACAGGATGAACCAGAGGGCATTAAGCTGGTTTATGTGAGTTAGTTACAGAAGTGCAGTGTGATTCCATTTACACAAAGTGCCCAGACTAGTCAAATTCACAGAGAAGGAGAGAGTGACTGGTGAGCGCAGGAGCTGGGCAGAGGGGGAATGGGGAGCTATTGTTGAGCGGAAATGGAGTTTCCATCGTGGGAGATGAAACGAGTTCTGGAGACTGAGGGCGGTAATGGCTACACCGCAATGTGGAGGTCCAGAATGTGCTTAGAGCCCCTGGACTTGACAGTGATCAGGACGGGGCCTCCCTGGCAGCTCAGGGGTTAAAGGCACAGTGGTCTCAGACTATCACCAGCCACTGTGGCATGAGTTTGAGTCCCAGCTAGGGACTGACCCCCAGGGCGCAGCAGACCTCTCCTGCCTCCCTGCAGCTCCCCTCAGTAGGGTATTTCAGTAGGTCTGCCTGTTCTGCTCCCCACTCTGGTGACTCCTCTTACCAGCCCCCAACACCTCTGGCCTACACCCCAGTTCTTGTATGCATAAATAAGTCTTTATAAAAAATTACTAGGAAGGCCAATTTTATGTTGTGTATATTTCACCACCATTTTTTAAAATTGGGGTACCCCCCAAAACCAGAGCTGTGGTCTTTCTGAAGCTCACCCCGTTACCTCTCCCTCAGTCTGCTTCAGCCCTGCTGGCCCTCCTGTGGCTCTTTAAGCGTGTCTAACAGGCTCCTGCTCAGGGCCTGCTCCTGCTCAGGGCCTCTGCGAAGTCTGCTGCCTCCTCCCGGACGGATTCTGGCTTTGTCTCTCACTTCCTGTATGTCTCTGCTCACGTCTTCTTATTGGCCCTTCTCAATCATCAGACAAAAGAGTGTCCACCACAGCCTCTCGCTTTTTGTCTGACTCTATCTTTGTAGACATGTCTGCAGAACTGACATATGTTGAAAATACTTGTTCATGCAATGTAATGACCACAGCCCCGTTGTGGAATGTCCAGTCTGGAAGGGTCTATATCCTCAAGGATGCCTCATCCAACTCCATCCCACCCCACCCATCCTAGCGAGAGTCCCCATGACCTCGGCCACCAGTTTTACATGAGTCCACAGCGGACACTAAGCTTTTACACATTTTAGACTGGACCACTGAAATTTTTCATCTCCAAATTTTCACCACCTGGCCCATAGCCAGGTGGCCAGAAGAACTCCCAAATGAAGAAATGAACCAAGTAAACAAACTCTGACCCCAGAACTATCGTGTACGCTATGGGTCTACTTAATATTATGAGCTAAATGCCCCTTTCACCTACAATTCGTATGATAATGAAAGATACTTCCAGAACACGCTATATGTCAAAGGCTTCGCACAAATTATTTCAGGTTTTCAGGGCAAGGCCACAGCAGAAATGAGTGTTTCCACTTACTGAGGAAGAAAACGACGTAGGGGTGGAGGTGCCCTGGGGGAATGCCAGGCTGGGTCTTCGGGGCTTGCCCACACTTCAGGAGCACCTGTGGGGGCGAGGGGGTTGCAGGTAACACTGAACTCACTGCTTCCTAGGCGTTTCGTGCATCTCCTCGGGTTCTTCCTTGACTCCCCTGTGCTTCTCAAACCCCCTTACTTTTCTTCTTCAGTGTTGCTTTCTTGCGCCGCTTCTGCTGTTGGCTAGTTCTCCTTTCCTCTCTCTGCTGCTCCTGCCCGCCTCTTTGTAAGCCCCACCAACCAGCCCAAGCCATTTGTTTACTTGGCGTCTGAGCTGAGAAAAGAAGTTAAAGTCGCTGCACATTAAAACAAAGAAAAGCACATTTTATATTCCCTTTCATGGTCAAAAGATGATCCTTTCTTCCCAGTCACAAAATCCATTTAGCTGTTTATAGACCAGTCATCTTAACAACTACGACCTTTGCTTTTCTCTCCGTGCCAATTAACATTCTTAATCGCCTCCCTCTAACGGTCTCACTTTTTGTGTGTTGGGTAGACATCGCTGACAAGTTTATTTTCAATTATAATTTATATTGCAAAGACGGATAGATCTTTATGACAGTCAGCATTCCTGCGTGCTAGGCTTTTAGCTCTTAAAGATTTGTTATAATGAAGAAAGCTTGTGGCAAATTCACACAAATGTCTTCTCAGTGATATTTTTTAAAAGACAGAGTTCACAATAGGCGCTTGGGGTGGAAGTGGGAGGCAGGAATTGTGTCTGGTGTACACACAGAGGAGAGAGAAAACTTTGAGGGAAGGGAGTTGTGGGTGCCAACTTAGAGACGTTTCTGTGAAGAATGAATCCGAGCAGCTAACCAACAGGAATGAGCTAGAAAGCATTTTTAGCAGAAAAATTGTTCAATCAATTGAACCTTCGACTTGTTTTTGAAAATCTATACATTTCTCCGGCCTGGTTACGAAATCTGTGAGCGGCCTGATAAGCGTGTTTATGAGCCTCTCCATGTAGGTTGATGGCTCACGCTACTGAGGTTCCTGTCTTGCACAGGGAGGAGGATAGTCTTTGGAAAAAAAAAAAGTTCTCGAAGGGTTGTGCATTTGTGAAACACCCACGTTCATTTCAGAAAGATTTAGAGCGTTAAAAAAGCCGAAATTAAAAAAAAAAAAAAGGCGAAACTGGGACCGAGGTATGAACAAGGGCTCATGGAAAAACCCATAATAGGGACAAACCTCTCATCTATGTGAGAGGTTGGATAAGTGAAATAAAGGTTTTCTCACAGACTAAAACAATTACAGTATAAAGCACGTTTACCAAGATTTATCTTAATGGGGTAAAAAAGGCTTATATTCTCTTGCTCAGCCAAATAAACGAACTCCAGGCTATGTATTTCAAATGAATCTCAACTACATAAAAGTGATAATATGCATGGAAAAATAAGAGGAGAAAACTCACTAAAATGTTATCTTTTGCTAATCAGCAAAAGGAAGCAGATAAATGACTTCAATCATCCCAATGAGTGAACATTGTGCAATTGTTGAGGGAAAAGATCAGAATGAAGGGATTGAGTTGGAGGTTAATCAGATAAGAGGATTTGATTGTGATTTAGTACCTGACATTTTAGTTGTGGAATGTCCAGTCTGGAAGGGTCTATATCCTCAAGGATGCCTCATCCAACTCCATCCCACCCCACCCATCCTAGCGAGAGTCCCCATGAC
>NW_004567123.1:32209649-32230325 GCF_000260355.1 Condylura cristata | reverse complement strand
GGAAAAGATCAGAATGAAGGGATTGAGTTGGAGGTTAATCAGATAAGAGGATTTGATTGTGATTTAGTACCTGACATTTTATTTGAAAGTATTTTACTATTAAAAAGAAAGTATTAGGTAAATGCTAATACGGCCTGGAATTCATGCTACCAATAGACCTGGCTTCCCAGCTCCAAAACTAGCTACATTTGGGGGGACCCCATTCTTTTTGTGGGGGTTGTACTGGGTGCTGTAGGATGTCAGCATGATCCCTGACCAACTGTGCTGGGGGAGGGCTGGGGGGGGGACATGGTAGGGGGAAGATGAGGGCAGGGAACACCCCAAGACTCCACCCCTGCCACAGAGACAGACAGAATCAGCCTTCTCTCTGGCCTGTGGCTGCTCCAGCTGGGCCTAGAGCCGAATGGCCCAGAGACCAACGGCCAGCCCCATCAGCTCCTTCCTTCCTCACCCGCATACTCTCTCACCTGTAGGAACAGTTCCCTGACGATTCATTACCACTCTAACAAACTTGCTGAAATAGCGACACATTTCTTTTTTGCAATAGTTATGCAGTTTGATGTAACCCTAGTGGCAACTAGGATGACAATTAATTAGAGCTTGAAATTGTTCAATACCAATTTGGGATTGATAAAACAGACAGTGGAGAGAGATCAGATTGGTGGGATGTCCTCAGTTAAGTGGTGATTATCGCCATTAGCCAGACTCTGCCGCGATAAATCACCCCACAGGACTCTGGGCCAGGGCACTCAGAAAAGTGGTCATTTGGCTCCATAATAAAGCATTCCCAGTGAATTACAAGCTGGGATTCTGAAGCCATTTTAGCTCAACTTCTAAATCTCTGGAATTTGAAGAGTTCTGCCCACGCCACGTAAGCAGGCAGATTTCAAATTGTGACAGTCCAGAAGAGGTTGGTCCACGTTGCAAAAAAGCCCACTTTTCCTGTTTGCCAAATCAAAATCACACATTGCCCAAGTTAAAGCAGTGGGGTGACGGCGCTGCTCTGTGCGGGGGTTTCCTGGCATGAATACATAGAGACCGAGAAGGGCACCCTTTTGCAGCTGAACGTCATGATTTATGGAAACCGACCTTAGCACTTGGTCAGTTCAAGCCTGAGATGCTGAGAACCAGGAAATAGCCTGATGTAATTGTGTCTCTTGGTAAGAGGGCTAGCCAGATACTCATGGCCGTCTGCGAGCCAGCCTCATTTACATCTCCATGTCAAAAAATGTGCCCACTATGGTGGTGGCATATGGGTGCTCTGGTGATGGGAAGCCCACAGGGGTTACAACTGAGACGGAAAAAGGGACAAAATGACGTAAAACTAAACTATTATATTTTTTAAAATGTGCCCTCTGTAGAGTACAGTTTGATGATCGTTAGTGAAGTTATACCACCCCCCGGCCATGTGTAAAGGACAGCAGAACATAAAGTGTTACATTCTAACTATCTGGTTATGGTCACTGGTTTAGTCCATTCCTACTGTGGGCAAACTCTACAACCCTCTGGAACCTGTGCAACACACTATTCCCATGCAACAACGAAACTGCCCCCCCCCTTCCATTCTAAACTCTGTCCAGCCAATCTGACCACTCTGGCCACTCTGGCCCCTCCTTAAGTGCAGCATTTCGTTTTTTTGCAACTGGTTGGCTTCGTTAGCATGAGGCTATCTTGGTGTTTACCATGTGTCAGCATTTCTCTCCTTAATGATTTTTTTTTTGAAGATGTATTTATTTATGCATACAAGAACTGGGGTGTAGGCCAGAAGTGGGATGGGGTAAGAGGACTCACCAGAGACAGAGTGGGGAGCAGAACAGGAAGGTCTCCTGAAATCCACTGCTGAGGGGAGCTGCGGGGAGGCAGGAGAGGTCTGCTGTGCCCTGTGAGTCAGCTCTCTGGCCAGCTTGGGATTCCTGCATGATGATGCCATGTTTTTTTTTTTTTTTTAAGATTTATTTATTTATACAGAGCTGGGGTACAGGCCAGAGATGCGGAGGGTGAGAGGATTCACCAGAGACAGAGTGGGGAGCAGAACAGGCAGATTGACGAAGTACACTGCTGAGGGGAGCAGCGGGCGGGTCAGGAGAGGTCTGCCACGCCATGTGGATCTCCTCCGGGGCAGGCGGGGATCGAACTCATACTGAAGTGGCTTTAGCTTCTTAGTGCTGTGCTTTAACCCGCTGTGCCACCAGGGAGGGCCCAATGACACCGTGTTTTTAACCCCTGTGTCATCAAGGAGGCCTGAGTTCTTTCCTTTTAAAGGCTAAGTAATATTCCCTCACAGTGCACAGCACATTTTGTTTATCCATTTGTTGATGGACACTTGGTGGTTTCCACCTTTTGGCTGTTATGAATAACGCTATTTATTTTTTGAAAGGTTACTAAAAGGTTTATTACAAGGGAAATGAGCAAAGGGAGACCCTAGAGAGCAAGAAGAGAGAGGAACTGGTCACCATGTCCTACCACAAATGCCATCTGAATTGAGCCCCTGGGTTCACGCTGGCAGTGGGAGCAGCAAAAAGCAATGTTCTTTTGGGTGTTCAAATGTCTCTTCATCTCCCTGCTTCCAGTTCTTTTGGGTAGATACAGTTAGAAATGGAAATGCTGGATCATATGGTAATCCTGTGTTCCGTTTTTGGAGGAAAAGTCGTATTGTTTTATGTTCTTGCCAGCTGTAATTGCCTTTCAGCACTTTATCCTATATTCAGGTCCCCAAAGGGATTTGCCATGGATTGATTGGTTCATTATTGTTTACGTGACTTCTGTGCTGGGGTAGCGTGGTGAAGGTGTCTGTGATGGCAGAAGACAAGATGCAATTACATCTGCCACTACACTTTTTCTTTTATAAAGATTTATTTAATTATGCATACAAGAACTGGGGTACAGACCAGTGATATGTATGGGGGGTGAGAGGATTTCCAGAGACAGAGTGGGGAGCAGAACAGGCAGATGGACAAAGTACACTGCTGAGGGGAGCAGCGGTCAGGACAGGAGAGGTCTGCTGTGCCATTTGGGTCACCCCCCTGGCGGGGGATCGAACTCAGGCTGTAGTGACCACAGACAGGTGCATAGTGCTGCGCTTTAACCCCTGCGCCACCAGGGAGGGCCCTGACATTACACATTTTAATTGTGGTGTAAAAAAACAAACTGGCTTCTCATAGGTAAGCCCTAGTTTTGACTGACTGAAGGCGAGTTTTCAAAATGAAAATTCAAATCTATAGGCCAATGGAAAGAGGCAGAGTGGCAGAGAAGGAAGTTCCCTGAGGACAGCGCAGTGGCGGGTTTGCGTAGCGTCAGGAGGTCTGAGTTGCAGGTGCCTGCGCTTTTCAGGGGAAAGCCAGCCAGCGCATAACCCGCATGAGTTACAAGTCCTCACGAAGGGCTGAGGGACTTTAGAGCTCTGCCCCCATCCATGGACTGGGAGTTAAAAAGGATCTTTGATGAGGATGAAAAGGGATTATGTATCCCAAATGTCCTTATCAACAGTAAAGTGTCATTATTCATAGATTTCTTTCTGAAAGATTCAAGAAGTGAATTTCCCAACAATTTCTGCCTGGAGCAGTGAGAATGATTGGATAAACTAACAAAGGCGTTATTACAAACGTTAATATCAGTCATCTTTTCTGAAGATCCTTTTCCCCCCTTCACTGGTTCCACCCACATCTTTTGGTTGTTTGAGGAATATTAAATAATCAGGAAAATTGCCTGTGATGAGGGACTTACTTTCTAGCCCAACTGGTCCCATGAGCGCGTTGTTCTGTCTTCACTTCTGTAGCTCGCAAGCCGCTGCCGTGCAGCTCCGAGTCGGAGGTAGACTGAACGTTCCAGCCCTGCTCCCCATACCGTGTTCTCGGAATCTTTCCTTGGAAGAAAACTTCCCTTTGGCTTTCATCCGTAGGAGTCATTGCCTCAGACCCTGCACAGGCCTCCTGGAGCATGTTTTCTGTTACCCTTATTTTTCCTTGCTGTGCTATCTGGCCCAGGTCATCTATAATTTGAAGGCAGGTACTGGCCTGTAGTAGGAGTAAAATTGGAGCTGGGTTTAGGGATTGACCACCAGCACAGTCACTTCCTAACTAAGTCACCTCCCAGGGCCTCAGTGTCCTCGTCGGGGTGGGCAGGTAACATGGATGGCCTGGAAGGGAAGAGGGAAGCAGACAGGACAGGGAGTGTGGCCGGTGCTGACATGCGGGGCTCAGCCAGTCACCACCACGCCTTGATGCGTTCATCCATCCCACAGACAGCTTCGTAGTGCTGCACGTTAACTCCTTGCGCCACCAGGGAAGGCCTTTACTGTGGAAAAGGTCTGTCTCACAACGTGACTGTGACTGGCATGGGGTATGAAGGACTTCCTAAAACTGGGAGGGGGGCACAATTTTACTCCCTGTGCTAAGCAGGAATGGCTGACACATTTGAAGTATCACCAGCTGAAATAAACAACCCTATCGTCAATGAAATTTTCCTTAAACCACAAATATTTCTTGAGCTGTCAACCTCCTGTACATTCATTTAGATTTATGAATTACATCTCCTGCTGCTCCCTGTTACACAGAAAAGGTGTTGGGAATAGAAGGAGATTAGTCAACAAGGCAGGTGTTAATTGGTCTTTTTACTCAGTATGAGAATTCTCAGTGGCTTCCATGTATTTTCAAACCAAATTCTTTCCTTTCCAACTTTGGCTGTTGGTTGGAATTCTATCTTTTTCGCTGTAGGGGATTCCATAAAACAATGCAAAACATTTTCAAACAGGTCTCAAAAATCGGAGGTTAACTTTCCTCCCTTCAATAAGCTTTTATTTATGGCCGTGAATATCAAAAAAGATGATCAAGCTGATTTATTTTTCTGCCTTGGGTTGTCCAAACACTCAGGTGTGTTTCTTCATGAGCCCAGCATTCTATTTTGCCTACATTCCCAGTGAGCTTACAAGAAAAGCTTACACGCTGGGAACTGGATGAATAATCAAGAGAATGCAATGCACTAGTGTGGAGGAAGGGCTTATATTTGCACAGTCCCATACAATGAAGTAAATGCTAAATAAAGAGGAATGCCCGGGGGTCCTGAAAACACCAAATACCTAGATGGAGGGAGAATTCATTTACTCAACAATTTTTATCATTTGCATTGTGGAAGGTAGATAATGTAACTACATCCATCAGATTTGCTGTATAGTTGTATATACCGGCAATATCACACACGCAGCTTTAGAACGTTCCAAGTATCCTCTGTCAGAGTCATTTGAGTAATACACCTTTTCCATAATAAAGTCTGCATTGCAAAAAACTCCGATAATGATTAGTAACACCCAGATACTTTATGACAGTGTCCTTCCTTTGCTATTCCGGGGGAGATTAAGAACATTGTCTCAGTAATAAAATAGGAGGTTATCTGACATGAATGGCTCATGGGGGAAAAATGCAATTGCTTGCTATGTTGATATTATCTCTGACTTGACCAGCTTTTCATCTGCCTTTTCTATGTTTAGTATAGCTCACTTTAAAGTTAAAAAGAAAGCAAGCAAGCCCCAAACCAAAATCAAGATCTCATTGTAACAACAAAGCAATTCCTGTGCCTATAATCCGGGTGGCTATTATTTATCATTTGAAGGGAACACATCGTGGTGAGGGGGATAATTTGTAATTTTGGAAATTCGAAGGTCATTTTAAGGTGGGGCGGGGTAGTTGAGTAAACCACCATTCTTCGTTCTTCAAGCATCTCGAAATTAAATTTAAACGTTTCAACCAAGAGAAGACGGGAGGGTCACAGGTCACATCTCAGTTTTGGGTGTGTTTGGTTTTTGTTTTGCGGGTGGATGTAAAATTTCAGCGAAAACCGGCCACTGAAAAGACCCCCCCCCGCGCTTGAGCGGATATTAACCTTCCAAAAGTAATGTTTTGAGCACAGTGTCCAACAAGCTCATTCCGAAACTTCTACCAAAGCCCCAGGTTTTGAATATGTAAAATTATTTTTGTTTTTCTGGCCAAGGGCTCGGACGGCTGGAGCCGGGCCGGTGGCCCTCTGAGTCCGTGCGGGATCCAGCCAATGTGCGCGCGGATGCTAATTAGTTGCGCTCCCCTGATGAACACGCCTTTGTCGCATGCAGGGCCGGACTACAAAGCCCAGAATGCCTCGCCCCTCCCTGATCAATGAGGGCTTATTTAAATGATCTCTGAGGTCTTGGACCCAGGCCAATCAGCTGTCAGGGCTCATGATAAATCGCAATGCATTATTGATAATAATAATTACTGGGACATGCGCGTTCCGGCCGAAGGGGGGTAAATTTTCCAACTCCAGGAATTTGTGGTGGAGTGGGCAAATCACCGCGGCTAATCCGGCGCCCCGATGCTTGCACCATGTCGAGGCGCAAGCAGGCGAAACCCCAACACATCAACTCGGAGGAGGACCAGGGCGAGCAGCAGCCGCAGCAGCCGGCCCCGGAGTTTGCAGATGCGGCCCCAGCGGCGCCGGCGGCGGGGGAACCGGGTGAGTGGGACTGGGGCGCACGCCCGGGGCGGGCAGCTTCCCGACGCCCCCGGGACCCCCGAAGTCGCGGGCTTTGGGGAGTCGCGGCTTCCAGAGCAGAAACTCTGGAACCAAGATCCGGGGGCTCAGTTACTTTCAGGGGAGAGAGTAGCCTCTTTCGGTCCCCCCCCCACCCTTGTAAAATTTACACTTTTATCTCTTCTCCCCTCTTGTGCAAGTTTCACCTTCAGGTCTCTCTCCCCTTATTGTAAAACTGGCCCCCACCCTCTCCTCTGTCCCTCTCGTTCCTGAAAGGTTTCCTTCTCCTTGTCCTCTGCCCCTCTCTTAATTGGTTCCACTCCCCTCTCTAGTAACCCCCCCCCCACTTGTACTGAGGTCCCCCTCCTCCCTCTCTGGCGCCGCTTTTAAAAGAAAGAAACCCCGGGGGTCCCCACCCTTTTGCTTACTCCTTGGGGCTTTTCCGGGAGGCTGGAGACGGGGCGCACCCCAGGAAGAGACCCCCCCGGGGGAGGGTGATCTGTTGCGCGCGCCCCTCCCCGGCCTGGCCTGGGGGAGGGGGCGCGACCTCTCCCCACCCCCAGGAGCTGGGGTGCGGGCCACCCGCGCTGCGGAGGGGATTGGAGAGTCGAAAGGTGGGGGAGAAGAACACAATATTGCCCTTTCTTTAAATTTCTTCTTGGGATTTCGCCTGTTCTCCCTGGGCTTCGCCGCCCGCGATCTTCGCCCGAACCTTTCGGGGCCTGACCTCCGGCCATCTTTGGTTGGCGACTTCCTAAAAATAACCGCGGCCAGCCCGAGGGGTGCGGGCCCCCGGGGCCGAGGTCGCGCGCGCTCGGCCGCCCCGCTGGGGTCCACCGGCCTGGCTTTTTGCGTGCCTGTTTTTGTGGGCCTCGGGGTTTTCCAAAAGCGCGCCGTAGGGGCGCGAGGGGAGAGGTCGGGCGGGGGCTGACCCGGGCCACGCTTCCGCCGTCAGCAACTCCCCTGTGGAGAGGAGTTCGGGGCCGCTGCCCGGCCCGGAGCGACCCGGCACGTTCCCGGCCTCCGAACCACTTAACCCGGATTTTAGGGGCGAGGAGACACCCCTCAGTCCCCCCGCCGACCTGGCCCGCCAAATTGTCGCCTGATAAGTTTTCAGCGTTGGGGGTGGGGGGCGGTAAACGGGAGCATTTTAATCTCCGGGGCCTTGTGCACGGCCCCTTATCTCCCCCGCTGCTTTCTCGTTTCTTCGCCGCTGCTAGAGGTGTGCGCGGCAACCCCAGATGCTGGGAGTCACAACTCGAAGGGGGAGGCGGTCGCGACTTTTGGGCTACTAAATCCTCTCCTTTGGGTGGAGAAAGAGACTAATAAATTTACCCAATTTTTAATAGGCTAGTGAGGTCCTCATTTCCTCGCCAAATAACACTTTTTAAGGACACATTAAAGAGGTCTGCGTGGGCGAGGGGCAGCCGTGCGTTTTGGGGCGTCTGATGGTCAGGGCTGCGCGCACTCGAGGTCCCAGGAGGTTGGCCTCTCTTTGTGCAGGGGGGAGCGGAGAGCATGGAGAGGCCCCGTTGCCTCGCCCACCTGGAACAAAAGGGTTAACCCTCCGCCCTCCCGCTTCCTCCGGAGAGGAGGGGCGAGCTCCTGGCTCTGACCCCTCCCCTGGTCCTGCTGTGACCTCCCCTTCCCCCTTCATTTTGGGTGGGCGCAGCGAAGTGGGGCTTTTGGTAGTGCTGGGCACCTTTAGGGAGAGCCAGTTGTGCGAATAAGCGCTGTTTAAATTAACTCTGGAGTTTGGAGTCAGTTAACCGGAGCTGGGTTAGGGTCACAGGCTTGCGGGTGCGCTCCCTCCACGATTTGCTGGGGGGCCGGAGGGGATTCTATTGATCTATTGGTCGGAGCGGACCGCGAAGTTGCGCGCGGGTGCCCCCTGGAGGCCCAGCCTGGAGCCGCGCCCTTTGCTGAGAGGCAGGTCCCCTCCCAGGTACCGACTCACACCTGATGGGTGGGACCCGGTAGTGGACCGGGTCGGGTCGGGTCTGGTCGGTGTTGGGCTCCCCCTGCCCCCGATCAACTCTAGTCGCTTTCTCGTCCTCGGTTGTGCTTGGCATTCTTTGCTGAGTCTGGAATTCTTGGAAAGAATTCCTCGATCCTGAAATGTTATGGAGTCCCCAGTTGCCACCAAGGAACAGAAGGAAGTTTCTCCAAGCAGTACATTTTAATGGTTGCACTTTGCACTTGAGCTGCCTGGATGTGTGTGTGTGTGTGTGTGTGTGTGTGTGTGTGTGTGTTGAAATAAAGCCTTTTTTTTTTTAATGGTATTTTGCAAAGCCAAGTTGAGACCCACTTGTAAAGAATTCAGTATTTGAGGAAAATGAGGTCTGGTGATCAATTAGCAGATCAAAAAATCTGCAGGTGGCCAGAGGAATCAAGCTACATACAGGAAAATTAGCATTTTCTCAAAAGAGTTTCAAATGCCCTTTGTACTAAACTGGATTACAACCATCCAAGATTAAGATTCCCTAGTTTCAAATAACCGCGGCGCCCCAGTCACTAAACTTAAGTGACCTGCTGCTTGTGAGGATTCTGAGACCAGCACTTGGGAGCCTGGGAGCCTTCTTGCATTGAGGGAGAGGGAACTCTTTCTACATTAGCTAAAGTCGTAGGCCAACTTTGGGTTTTTTTTTTTTTTTTTTGATCTGGGTTTCCAAAAGAAAAGCACTTACCTGCCCACAAACCCTCTGTTCCTTTGAAAATAATTATTTGCACAATCAAGCTACTTGATCTTAGCAGCCTGTGCCGGTTTCTTGATGGGTACTGGTTGTTCGGGCCCCCAAGGTCTTCTTGGGAGATGGGAGATAAGGGAGATAGTTAGCATTTCCTCTTTTTAAACGTGGGGTGAGGTAGTTGGTGCCTGGGAAGTTAGATGAAGGGGGGAGGCATATGATTTTGGAGATCGCATTTGAACCAGCTTGTATGAATTTCAGCTGTGTAACCTTGCAACCTACTGTCTCTCTGAGTTTCTGAGTTCCTCCTTTCTACATCGTCAGTAAGAAACCTGCTTAGATTTTCTAACTATAGAGATTTAGGTGTGTTGAGGGGAATGTGGCTTGTAATTAATTTTGTTCAAGATAACAACATGTTTCAATTTGTATTTCCTTACCCTGTCAAGATCTGCTGGGTTGCCAATTGAGATTATTCTTTGGTTTTCAGCTACAGCCCACACCGGAGTATTAGACACCTGACTGACCTCAAGAACATTACCTTTCTCTCTTTCTCTTCCCCCTCATCTTAAAAGTCTGCAGACCCTGGCGGAAATGACTTGTTCCTTTATTTAAGGGGCTGGTGTGTTATGGTCTTAGAAGCCTAACTGTGAGTTCTTTTTGATGGGCTCATGGTGAGACTGATGATCTCAACCTCCCTTTCAATTTTGAGATGTGCCTTTGCTGCAGGCTTAGATTTTAGGAGGACTGGGACGCCACTGGAAATAGTTGCATTTGGGTCTCTGGCCTCACCGCTGCCCTGCAAAAATGATGGGCAACATAGTTCAAGAAGGTCCTTTTTTCATCGCCCTTAACCCTTTACTTTTGACAATTTTAAAGCACCTAGATCATTAAGAAAACCCTCTAAATCCAGGTGAGAAGTAGAAGTTAATCTCCAATTCTGCCATCCTCTGTATTTCTTTTTTATTCCAACAAATGAATTTCATATCTATGTCAGGCTTTGTTCCAGGGGGCTCTGGAGAAGGAGGCAGCAAATTCCACCCTGCATGGAATTACAAATTTGCTTAAAAGATGAGCTCGGTGCCTGCTAAATGGGATGGAGCTCTGTAATGTAAATAGCAGTTGTATAGCCTCCTCTGAGTTTTAATACTAATTTTCCTTGTCAGCACAGCCCCTGAATTTTGATCCAAGACCTTTTGAAACCATTTTTTAGCTCTTTGCTCTTAATTAAGTACAACTTTTTTTTTATTTACTACTTTAACATGCCATTTATGAGTTGAGTTAAAGGCTTGTTTCTCACTACGGAATTCAGATGTAACTGGTTTAATACTTCAAGACGTCTCAATTTCCTTTTTTTTTTTTTGGCATAATTATCCTGTGGGTGTGGGGAGGGAAGGCTACTTTGCTTATTGTAGTTATTTTTATATGCCCAGTTCTTCTGTGCAAAAATAATTGAAATCTTTATTTTAATATGGGAAAGGGGGTAAAAGAGAAGCTGGAAACCTAATGCATTTCTCAGGATACACGGGTTTTCTTATTTTAGCATTTCAAATCTCCAGAATTTGATTGGCCTCTGATAGATAGCTGAGCTTTCTTCCCCATACAATGGTTAAGAGCATTTTCTATCCATTTGGCAGTGATTGAATCTAAGACCCCTGCTGGGTTTACTGCATTCTTCCAACTTATTGGATAACTAGATGCTGAGAGATAACATTCCTAAAATTCGGAGTGGGGGTGGGGTGGAGGATGGAAGAACCAGTTACCTTGTAATCCCCCTGAACTTTGCTTTTTTGCTTTTGGGAAGGGTTAACTTAAGCATACCCAGCAATTGTTCATAACAGAGTCCTCTTACTCTTTGGCAAATAGAGCTTTAGTATTTGCCATTGGTGGTCTGGATGTAGGAGGACTTTTTACTGCAGGAGCAAACAGAGCTGCCGCTGTTTTAAGACTCAAGTGGGATGTTTCGGTATTGCTTGGAGGCCACAGAAGAGGAGAGTTTGTGTATACAGTGAAGGCAAGCTGGTATTCAGGTTGTAAATCACTGTTGGAACCTTCTAGTGCTGGGAGCTTAACCTTTCTTGTGTTATCGACCTCCTCAACAGCGTGTATTTAAGTGCAGGGGGGAAAATACCATAGCCAGGAAATAAAATTGCGTTAAAATTAACATGAAAACACGTGATAAGGTAACATGTACTTCTTTGAAGACCCTGCAGACAGAACTTCTAAGCCACTGAAAGGAATGTTCAGTGGTAGCTGGGGTTAGTGAAAATAAAGGTGTTTCCTATCTAATTTCATGGAATCCAGTTTAAGAATTTCTGCTTTACAACTGGTTTTTTCAGTGAGGGCATATTGACCCCCAGGGAATGAGAACTGTTTGGGGGAGGGGTAGAACAGTTATTGATATTCCAGTAGCTTGTAAAAGATCATAGAGCATAAACAGACAGTAGATGGATATTTTGGTATTAAGGTTACGTGGTGGGGGGTGATCAGGGGAGAAAAATTATAAGTGACCTCCACAAAGGGGTAACATGGGGTTACGGTGAGAAAGTCTGCTGTAGAAACATAAATTGGATCACTAATTTGTGTAGTTATTCCCCCTACTCTGTGGGGGCACATTTGAAGATCTCCCCACCCCTAACCTCCCCTCACTCCATAGCAAGCACCCGCCCATCCATGCATATGAGCTGTGGAGTTTTTTCCCTAAATAAATGCACCAATGATGAAGTTTAATTTATAGCTAAGACACAGTAAGAGACGAGCAGTGATATCTTAACCGTAAAATAAAACAGAACAATATAATAATAGTTTTGCGAGTGTGGTTCTCAATATCTTGTATGTGGTATTTTTGGACTGTGGGTAACAAATCTGATAGTCAATTAAGGCGTGTCATTTTAAATTATTTCTGAGCCTCAGTTTCCACATCTGCAAACTGAAAAAACAAAACCTTGTTTGTGGCTGCGCTGTGAATGAGTCAATCTTGAGTTTGCTGTTTGTGGGAGGAGGGTGGTGACTTTGCTTTTGGACCTTACAAAGAATTTGCATCTTTGCATGGACTTGATTAGAGATTTCTAGAAGTACTGTGATTGAGATAAAGGGTATAAACATGCTAATAAAGAGAATCTAAATAAAGTGCAAAAATGTATTCCCTTTAAAGTTTGTCTTCCTGATAGTCCCTCCTTCCCCCCACTCTCCAGGAGGTAAAGAACAGTAAGTTTCTAATTTCAGAAATTTTCCGTGCACATATCTATATCTTTATCTGCGAACACAGAAAAGGGAGCACGTTATATATACATCCTGTTCTCTACCCTTTTTCCCCTCCTCTTCATAAATTTTCTGCATCTGTTCTTGGCATAAAATAAAGGTCTATTTTTGGAGTATTTATCTTTTTCCTGACCCTAATTTATTTGATCGGAACTTTACTGCTGGACCAGAGTGAGTCCTATTTTAGTTTTGCTGTTTGTTAGTACAATAAATGTATCCTGTGTTACAGAGAATAAATTCCTAACACAAAGGAATTGCTGGGTCAAAGGAACTTGCCCAGAGCTTCTGCCTGACAGGCATGGCTGAATCAGCTGCCTTTAGGTGCACCTGCCAGCCAGTGTATTTCCCTCTAAGAGAAACTTTTTTCTTGGTCTTGACACATAGTTGCCAGAATTGCTTTTCCAGAAAGAGTTGAGGCTGACCACCACTACTGGCAGGGTGTGGTTCAAGACTTGGGGAAGTCTTACACAGATAACTTCCTGTTTTAAGAGTTCTGGGAATTGATTGTACCTTGATTCTTAACAGGGCCACTTATACAGTCCTGTGTGTGGTGAGAAGGAAGTATCTACCTACTGAACTCTACCTGGAAACAGCAGGGGCTTCACTTCTTCAAACAGTGTTCTAGTTTCTCCCCCACCCCCTCCCCACAGCCTCCCCCAGCCTTTCCTGGCTCCCCCCTCCTCCCACACTGTGGGAGGAAAGATAGTTGCAGTCTTACCGGAGAAACAATAACTCTGGTGGGAAGTATAGGTAGAGTTCAAGTGGAGGCTGTAGACACTGCGTCCCTGGCTTATTTAATACAGGTTCTGCGTCATCCCTCTCTGTCCACAGGAAAAGTCCCCTGCCTCAGAGGTGTTATTAACAGCATATGCATGAACCCTCCTTGGTGTGGTAGGATAGGTTAAAGCGCAGCCCTATGAAGCTATCAGCAGCCACTGCAGCACGAGTTCGATCCCCTGGCCAGGGAGTGACCCACAGGGCACAGCAGACCATGCCTTTCTCCCGCTGCTCCCTTCAGCAGTGGATCTCAGTAGAGCTGCCTGTTCTGCAACCCATTCTGTCTCTGGTGAATCCTCTCCTCCCTTCCCCCACCTAGCCTGTACCCCGGTTCTTGTATGTATAAGTATATGTAGAGCTGGTAAGAATAATACTTGGCACATTAATGTCAGAAGTCACCATCCCTAATTTTCAATGGTGCTAACAACATAGGCGAGTCACGTTAATGCGTAGGCCCCTTTTCACCTGTAAAGGGGCTGTGTGGACACAGGAAGGCGCACCTAGAACAGCAGGGGCCCTGGGCCTCACTTCTGTCACCCTCGTGCCCCCCTCGCCTCCCACACCGTGCAGGGGAGCAGTATTGAGCACAGCATAGCCCATTTCTGTACCCAGAAAGTTCCAGGGCTGTCTGTCTCCTTCACCTTCCTATCTTAAGTGGGACAGGTGCTGTTCTCTGGGTCGCACTTGAACTTGGCCCTGTGTCCTCATTGCTGGCCCTGGGGTGTGCTCAGCCCTTGCAGCAGGCTTTGTGCGGCTCCACTTTGGCTGGGCCTTGTGGGTGTCACCAAGCGGGTCGGAGCCGGTCTCCAGAGGTGCTTCGTTGGCGCGTGAATGCGCTGCCCTGCATTTTGTGCACTGGATCTGCGTCCGTGTAAGAGCAGAGCTCCAGGGGGCTGCTTATAAGTAGTGTAGGTTCCCTAGGATCTTCGGACAAGTTGCCACAACCTGGATGACTCGAGCAAATTCTCCTGGATCTGGATGTGAGATATCTGAAAGCTCTAGGTGGCGGCAGGGGTGGCTCTCAGCGACCCCAGACTCCCAAATCCCTCACCTGCAGCCTCCTGAACACCTTATTTTCAGGCGGCCTTACTCACTGTTTCCTTTCTCCTCTTTTTTTTTTTAATCCCATTATTTATAATAGTTTATTTTTACATGTTTTTGTGCATTTTCCTATCTCTGTTGCAATCCCCTTGGGTTTCCCATCACCGGATCACCCATGTGCCATCACCATAGTCCAGTCCTTTCTCCTTTTTAAAAAAGATTTATTTATGCATACAAGAACTGGGGTACAGGCCAGCCATATTGGGGTGAGAGGACTCACCAGAGATTGGGGAGCAGAACAGGTAGAGCCACTGAAGTACACTGCTGAGGGGAGCAGCGGGGAGACAGGAGAGGTCTGCTGTGCCCTGTGGGTCACCTCCCTGGCCGAGGATAGATTCCGTGCTGCAGTGGCTGCAATAGCTTCATAGTGCTGCGCTCTTAGCCCCTTGGGCCTCCTTTCTCTTTAAGGATGTAAGACCATGGCTCGGGGGCATCCCAGTCATGCCCACAGATGCCCTGTTCCCAGTAAGTTCTCATACTGAGTATTAGCGCTTGATGCCCTCTGAGGGGACAGAGGTGATGAAGACCCCTGTCACGTGATTTTGGGGCTCTTCCCCACTCTCCAACCCCCCCTACCCTGTCCGTTCCTGGGCCGAGTTCTTAGCTCTCTGTCTCTCTTCACAGGTCCTCCCCTGAGCCGCCCCGGACATGGCGATGACGTGACCGGTGGGGACAGGGCGGCACTGAAGCGGCCTCGCCGGGAGGAGACTCACATCTGTGACAGATGCTGTGTGGAGCTCTTCAGCTTCTCCGAGTTCTTGGAACACAAGAAAACTTGCACTAAAAACCCGCCGGTCCTCATCATGAGCGACAGCGAGGGGCCGGCGCCCGGCGAGGACTTCCCCAGCCAGGCCCCCGGCCGGGAGGACAGCCCCCTGGAGGAGAAGCCGGGCGCCGAGCCCGCCGTGTACCTGAAGACGGAGACCCCCCTGCCGCCCGCGCCCCAGGACATGAGCTATTTACCCAAAGGCAAAGTGGCCAACACTAACGTCACCCTGCAGGCGCTGCGGGGCACCAAGGTGGCCGTCAACCAGCGGGGTGCGGACACGCTGCCCGCCCCCGTGCCGGGCGCCAGCAGCATCCCCTGGGTCCTGGAGCAGATCCTGTGTCTGCAGCAGCAGCAGCTGCAGCAGATCCAGCTGACCGAGCAGATCCGCATCCAGGTGAACACGTGGGCCTCGCACGCCCTGCACGCCGGCGTGGCGGGGGCCGACGCCCTCAAGGCCCTGGGGGGACACGTGTCCCAGCAGGTCTCTGCCGCCGTGGCCTTGCTCAGCCAGAAGCCCGGAGGCCCGGCTCTGCCCCTGGACGCCTTGAAACCAGCCAGGCTACCTCACGCCAACCTCCCCGCCACCAACTCTGTGTCCCCGGGGCTGACCCCCTTCGCCCTGAAAGCCGACGGGGCGCGGGTGCTCCCCGGGGTCGTGTCCCGCCTCCCGGGCGCTTTGCTACCTCAGGCCCCAGGCTCAGTGCTCTTCCAGGGCCCTTTCTCCACCGTGGCGTTAGACCCGGCCAAGAAAGGGAAAGGGAAGCCCCCGAACATCTCCCTGGTGGATGTCAAAGCCAAAGACGAGCTCTCCCTCTGCAAGCACAAGTGTAAGTACTGTAGCAAGGTTTTCGGGACTGATAGCTCCTTGCAGATTCACCTCCGCTCCCACACCGGAGAGAGGCCTTTCGTGTGCTCGGTCTGTGGCCACCGTTTCACCACCAAGGGCAACCTCAAGGTGCACTTTCATCGACACCCCCAGGTGAAGGCAAACCCCCAGCTGTTTGCCGAGTTCCACGACAAAACCACAGCAGGCAATGGCCTGTCGCCTGCCCGCGCCTTCCCTGTCCCAGTCGATGAGTCGAGTCTCTGTCTCGACAGCAAACCTGTCCTCGTGACAGGTCCCCCCCATGCAGGGCTACCTCAGAATCTCTCTTCGGGAGCCCACCCCAAGGACCTCACGGGTGGCCCGCCCCCCGGGGACCTGCAGCTGGGGCCGCCTCCAGAAAGCGAGGGCGCAGCCCTACTCTGCGGGGCGGGGCCAAAGCACAGCTCCCCGAGGGGTTGTGGCTTCCCAGGGAGCGGGACCCCCGAGCCAGGGTCAGAGACCCTGAAGCTGCAGCAGCTGGTGGAGAACATCGACAAGGCCACCACCGACCCCAACGAGTGTCTCATCTGCCACCGAGTCTTGAGCTGCCAGAGCTCCCTCAAAATGCATTACCGAACCCACACCGGGGAGAGGCCGTTCCAGTGCAAGGTCTGCGGCCGGGCCTTCTCCACCAAGGGCAACCTGAAGACGCACCTCGGGGTGCACCGCAGCAGCGCATGCGTGAAGACGCAGCACTCGTGCCCCATCTGCCAGAAGAAGTTCACCAACGCCGTCATGCTGCAGCAGCACATACGGATGCACATGGGCGGCCAGATCCCCAACACGCCCCTGCCCGAGCGCCCCTGCGACTTCATGGGTCCCGAGCCAGCGGTGGTCGGCGAGAATGGCGGCCCGGGGCCCGTGGGCCACGACCACGCCGGCGAGAGCACCGACGTCGACGACGTCGGCGCCCAGGAGCCCGCCGGGGGCGCCTCCTCGGCCCCCGCACCTCTGGCCTGCGCCCACGCGGCGTCGCCCCCGCTGGGGTTCGCTGTGGTGGCCCCGCCGGAGGCCCCCGGCAGGGCGGGTCCTGCTCCTCTCACCCTGCGGCGGCAGAGCAGCCGGGAGAACGGCTCGGCGGAGAGCGACGCCCCGACCAACGACTCGTCGCCCTCCGTGGCGGGGGACCAGGAGTGTCAGGGCCGAAGTCCAGACGCCCTGGAGACCGCGTCCTTCCAGGCGCCCTCGCCGGCCAACAGCCAGGCGGAAAGCGTCAAGTCCAGGTCTCCCGATGCCGGCGGCAAGGCGGAGGGTGCCGAGAGCAGCCGCCCTGACTTGGAAGGTGATGGGCCTTTGGATTTCACTTACTGTCCATTGTGGGCACAAGGGCCTGCCAAGGAGCCTGGGGCCATCTTCCCACTGGAGAGGACCCCGTGTAAAGAGCAGGGCCCGTAGCCTCTCTGGGTGTCCGGATGGAGGGAGGTCGCGGCCCTCTGGCCTAGCCACGGCCTGCTTGTCTGCCTGATGGTTAATAACGCAGTTGGCTGTGGACAGCAGGTGTTGTGTTGTTAGCTTGTTTTTGTGTTCTGTTGGGCGCCTCCCCGGGGCAGACTGGTCACCTTAAGTAAACGCTCCAGTGGAAGGATGTCTGAGCGAGGAAATCTGCCTTTGGCCCTGGTCTGTGGTTCCCTGACTCCGAGGTCCTGCTGTCTGGTGTCATGATAATGGGGGGGGGCACGGAGGGGGGGGGGCGGGGCTGGAGAATCTGGAGTCCACCCAGACGTAACTGGTGAGGTACCTGCTGGTGTCCCTCATGGTAAATTGGGGTAGAGGGGGAGAAACAGCTGCGTAAGAGAAATAAAGGTGGCATCTGCATACCTTAAACTTGAATCTGCATACCTTGACCTTGAATCCTAAGTGTTTCTGTGACGCTCTGACCTTGACATCAAAACGGTGCACCTTTTGGAGGGTCTGGGCCGCTCCTTGCACAGATGGATATTTCCCGAGAGCCCTGAGCAGGCCCTCAGCATTCACGAGTGGTTTCAGGTTCTTCTTGGGTCTGAGGGAGGGATGAGTGCCGGGGATAAAGGTTGGGTTTGTTTTCTGTACCTGCCAGGTCGGACCAGTCTGCCGTCGGCATTTATCCGAGCCCAGCCCACCTATGTCAAGGTGGAGGTCCCTGGCTCCTTCGTGGGACCCGCCAGTGTGTCCCCGGGCGTGACGCCTCTGCTGACCACCCAGCCCCGCCGCCAGGCCAAGCAGCATGGCTGTCTGCGTTGCGGCAAGAACTTCTCGTCTGCCAGCGCGCTCCAGATTCACGAGCGGACTCATACCGGGGAGAAGCCCTTTGTCTGCAGCATATGTGGGCGAGCATTCACCACCAAAGGCAACTTGAAGGTGGGTGCAGGTTGCAGCAGGGCTGGGTGCTGGGGGTGGGTGGCATCTCTCTGTGTTTTCCTTCTGTGATGAGGTGGAGGGGCTGCCGTCATCCCTCACTCTTTCAGCGCTCAAAACATTCTTTTTTTTTTTTAAAAGATTTATTTGTATATACAGAACTGGGGTACAGGCCAGAGGCTCAGGGGCGGCGAGAGGCTTCACCAGAGACAGAGTGGGGAGCAGAACAGGCAGATCCGACGAAGCACACTGCTGAGGGGAGCAGCAGGCGGGTCAGGAGAGGTCTGCCGCGCCATGTGGATCTCCTTCGGGACGGGCAGGGATCGAACTCATGCGGAAGTGGCTTTTGCTTCTCAGTGCTGCGCTTTAACCCGCTGTGCCACCGGGGAGGGCCACTCAAAACATTCTTTAAAGTGCATTTCCTCGCAAGTCACATCTCTGAAATAGGGGTGCTTCTTGCAGTCAGTGCCTATAACCAGTTGGTTTTTAATCTGAATCACAAAAGGTTGATGGATTTTATAAGGTGGTGTCCAGGAGTAGGTGCGCGGGCTGCCGTGTGCTCCTCTCGCCGTGTGAAGTCCAGTCTGGGTGGTTTGCTCTTCCCCGTGCCGGGCAGACGGGTTTCTGTGACTAGTTCAGCAGCTGCACGGAATAGCCTGGGGGACGAAGATGGCATTCACTGCAGTACTGAGTCATGAACTCTGGTCAGCAGGTCCGGATTTGATGACCACCCACCCTCTGTATTATTGGTTTCTCTTGCTACCAAGCTAGGCTGACATAAATGAGTTGGGAAAAGATATAATAGAGAGATGAAGCAATAGTGGGACCTGGCTTTGTCTTGCACCCCAGATTATAGAGCACCCCCTTTCTTAGCTATACAAATACATTGCCACTAGAGATTAGCAGAAGCCCCTGGGTTCTCCAGCCCTGTTGACCACACTGAGCACCCAGGCATGTCCGGAGACGTGACCTACATGCCCGAGTAGGCTCCCCCTGGGTTTTTGGGTCGAGGGTGGGAGGAGCCGCAAGTGTGAGGGTCGAGTGGTCTGAGCGAGAGTGCAGGTTGCCAAGAGGGGACTGTGTCCCTGCCTGCCCTTCAGGTTTTGTTTTTGTCTCCCAGTCTTTCTCTGCTTCTCTGACAACCTAACTAGTCGAACCTTTGTAGTTTGGCCGAAATGTTGACTTCATCTCGAATTGGAACTGGAGGACGTATCTCGGAAGTATCAGACACTTACTATTATAAAAACCGGTGTCCTTTGAAACTGCATTGGTCCAGTTGGTGAGGGGTTCGGGCCAGTCACCATCTCTAACACAGGCTTTTAGAAATTCAGAGCTTCACGCTGCCCAGCCCTGGGCGCCTCGGCTGCCCAGGATTGGGGAGCCTCAGTTGCCACAACTTGGGTTGTCCCGGGGTTTACTTGTGAGTGTTACAGCGGTCGCCTGAGACATCTGGGCAGCTGTTCCCCATGACTAAGAACAATGGGTGAGAGCTCCTAACTTCTCAGGGGTGTCAGTGAAGGAGAATGGGGAGACAAGCCTGATTGAGGAACCTGGGGCTGGCCCACCCTTCAGTTTTTAGAGAAGCTGAAGGGGATTTGAAAATGCCGGAAGCCAGACTGGAGAGTAATCCGGGAAAGGAGACCAGGCCCAGGTCCGAGGAGCAAGCAGCAGCAGGTGGTGGGGCCGTGCAGCCCCCCGCGGGTCAGACTCCCGGTCCGTCCGACGAGGCCGCCGCCGTCGGGTCTGTTTGTGTTGGAAACCCCTGTTCCTGTCCCCGCAGGTCCACTACATGACCCACGGGGCCAGCAACAGCTCCGCGCGCCGGGGGAGGAAGCTGGCCATCGAGAACACCATGGCGCTGTTAGGCGCGGAGGGCAAGAGGGTCCCGGAGATGTTTCCCAAGGACGTGCTGACCCCCTCGGTGAACGTGGACCCCGTGGTGTGGAACCAGTACACGACCATGCTCCACGGCGGCCTGGCCATGAAGACCAACGAGATCTCCGTGATCCAGAGCGGCGGCATCCCCACGCTGCCCGTGTCGCTGGGCGCCAGCTCCGTGGCGAGCAACCCGGCCCTCTCCAAGATGGATGGCTCGCAGGCGGCTCTGGGCGCCGACGGGGAGAAGCCCGGCGCGGCCGACGGCGTCCCCAAGCACCATTTCCCCCACTTCCTGGAAGAAAAGAAGATTGCGGTCAGCTGAGCCCCCCGACAGCCGCGGGGCAGGGAGGATGCAGGCCAGGCGTCGCCAGCTCTCACCTCCCTTTTGAAGGCCACCTCCTGCCCGCTGCAGGGGGCGTTTACAGCGGGGAGGGGGCCCCCCTCAGCCAGTCCCACCGTCACAATGTCACTGTGCTGCTT
The DNA here is from genome assembly GCF_000260355.1 of Condylura cristata. NCBI lineage: Eukaryota > Metazoa > Chordata > Mammalia > Eulipotyphla > Talpidae > Condylura > Condylura cristata. Next base: position 32,209,678 of record NW_004567123.1, on the reverse strand, counting down.
TGCCAAAAACCTGAAGCCAAAAAAAAAAA
>NW_004567123.1:32206907-32208519 GCF_000260355.1 Condylura cristata | reverse complement strand
TGTGGGAAAGTGGATCAGAGACTGTTGGTCACGGTCATTGCACCTGACCTGAGGATCCAAACAAGGGTTTTGTTTTGCCAAGTTGTGCCTTTCCTTCTGGAATTGTAAGTGAACACAATACTAGTGCCTGTTTACACTGTGAAGTGGATATTGTTACAGAGAATACACCAGAGGCTTCCTCACTGTTGAGCTAATAATGCCTTGTGTGAATGTATGATCTATGGAGAAACCCCTGTAGTTTTTACCTGCTGATGTTGTCTGGCTGTTGGAGAATAAATTTCGATGTTTTTTCCTCCTCCCACCAGGTGTGTGTATGCAAGTTTTCCTGGTGGTTTTCTCCTTCGAAACTGAGCTTCCTTCCCGCGGTCCTGAATGTTGGCTGGAGTTCATGTGTGAATGCGTAAAGCTTGTCACTCCATAGATGATCCCCTCACCATCCTGACTGCTGCTGCTCAATCACTGGGGTGGAGAGAATTTTTTTTTTTCCAAAGATTGATTTATTGATAGGCACAGGAACTGGGGTATGCCAGAGGTGTGCAGGGTGGGGGTAAGAGGATTCACCGGAGACAGTGGGGAGCAGAACTGACAGATCCACTGAAAGACACAGTTGAGGGGAGCAGCGGGGAGATAGGAGAGGTCTGCTGCACCGCGTGGGTCACCTCTGTGGCCGGGGATTGAACTCGTGCTGGAGTGGCTGAGGACAGCTTCATACTGCTGAGACTTAACACCCTTGCACCACCCAGGAGTCCTCGAGAGGTCTCATTTAAAGGCTGTGCCCCAGGTGTAGGCCTGTACCCCTGTAGTGTATACAGTGCTATATAATCCAATGTCACCTCAATTATAAAAATATATATATGTGGGAGGAAGCAATTGCTGTGGTCTAGAATGGCTGTTTGCTTGGGGACTTTGCCTCCCTCACCCTGAAATTTCAACCTTGCCTAAAAAAATAGATCATAAAAATGCCCTCTAGACTTTCGCCTAAAAAACACTTTACTGTAACCAGTTCCAGCCTTTCCTAAATATCAAAAGAAACCCAGGATTAGTTAAGCTAGACCAAAAATGAAAATACGGAAATAAACTTCCCACTTGTGGCCGTTGAGACCTTGCAGGTGGGCTCAAAAGCAGCTGCTAGCTCTAGCGTTAAAGCTCGACAATGGTCTTTCTGGGAGAAGAAGGCTTGGCTCTTCCCTTTCCTTCCCCCCATCCTTCCCGCCCTCCAGCTTTGTTCTAAGCAAAGAAGTAAAGGAAAAGGAACACCACCGTTCTAAAGGCTGAGGCTGGAGACAAGGATATGAGGTTTGCTCATCTTGGCAGGGTCGTGGGCTCCTAAAAGCAGGGACAGCGACCTTCTGTGTCACCTTGCACCAACTTCTGTTCCCTCACAGCCAGCTACTGTCCACGCTTGCTGACCACTCCAGTGGCTTCGGGTGGCCCCTGTGGTGAGAGGAGCTCGCCTGCCTGAATGTGCCGATTCATCTCCATTCCGGTGGCGAGTGGCGTGCTTGGGAAGGGACGAGTGGGGGTACAGTCGCCAGCCTCTGGGATGCCACCGGTCTGCTTTGACAAAAAGATGGGAAAAGGGGATTTGCGTGGTGTCACTAACTTCATTTTG
>NW_004567123.1:32174203-32193067 GCF_000260355.1 Condylura cristata | reverse complement strand
CCGTGCCTGCCCTCGCCGTCCTCCGGGTTTTAGTCGTGATTACTCGAAGCTAAAGAATGACAGTTATCTTCCGCCCATGCCTGGAACAGGCCCATAATAGACACCCTCGGCAAATATGTGAGTAATGGGATCAGCTAGCCCGAAAGTCCCGTGGTTACTAGTGTGGGCCGCAAACAATGATGAAATCCCTACTAAGTGCAGGGGCTTGCCAGGCTCCAGGAATGCAAAACATGAATTAAACATTAGCGGCCCAACAGGTGGTGCCCGGCTGTGCATCAGAATCCCCGGGCTTCCGAATCTAGACACCTGCCCCATTGTAGACCTTGGAAGAAGACGGGGTGGGGGAGGAGAGAAGGGGGAAGACTTTTCCAGGTTTTTTTTTTTTTTTACTTTTTCTATGTTTCCCAGAGCTTTTAATGTGCTGACATAGTCAGGAACCTCTGATGCAGTGCATAAGATAAAAATGCAAATAATTATTTAAAAGTGAAATGGGGCCCTCCCTGGTGGTGGGGGTGAGGGGGGGCTTGGAGCACTGCACTGTGAAAATAAGCCAAGCCCTGGCGGCTTCAGTGGAGTTCAGTTCCCGCCGCTGAGGTGATCCACAGGCGCGGCAGACCTCTCCTGTCTCCCCACTGCTCCCCTCAGCAGTGTACTATGTCGATCTGCCTGTTCTGCTCCCCACTCTGTGTCTGGTGAATCCTCTTACTGCTCTTGCATAAATAAATGCAATCTTTTTTTTTTTGTTTAAAGTGAAATGGTCATGATAGCAACGAGCCCTGTCAATATAGGGGCCAGAGGAGGCAGTGCTGTTTAAAATAAATAAATAAATAAAGGAATTCTGTTTGGTGTTGGAAGACCTCTGACCCCTTTGAGATATGCCACTTTGAGACTAATTTTTCCCTTAAACTGACACGATTCATGTTTAAATCATGTTGTGGTGCTTTTGGTTATCTGATCTTGTATGTACCTGCTTTGGGGATAGCTTTGTCCAAGTGGGAATCTTGCTGTGTGGAAAGTGTTGGAGGCAGGGAGGGGTGGGGAGCCTCTGTCCATGTAAGTTGTAAGTTAGAAGGGAGGGGCAGACACAGTGTGGAGGAAATTAGTGTCTGGCAGGCAGACTCTGTCTACCTTGTGATAACTCTGTTTAATGTTTTTTTTTTTATAGCCAGTTTATTCTTGCATCTTTGTGTTTCTCTGTTTTTACAAAATATGTTCAATAAATGTTAATTTGAACAATAATGGGAAAAATACTTGTAACAGCAAACATTTTTTTAAGAAAATATCTATTTTTTATGCATGTTAGAACTGGGGTGCAGGCTAGAAGTGCGGGGGTGGGGAGGTGAGAGGTGCTCCCCACCAGAGACAGAGTGGGGAGCAGAACAGGCAGATGGACTGAAATACACTGCTGAGGGGAGCATGGGAGAGACCGGAGAGGTCTGCTGTGCCACGTGGGTCACTCCTTGGCTGGGGATCGAACTCGCATTGCCTGTCGGTAGCTTGATCGCACTGTCTTTACCTCCTACGCCACCAGGAAGGCCCCAACAGCAAACATTTTCATGGCATTTACTCTCTTTGTATACAAGTCCAACCCTGGGTTTAAAGATCCAATTGAATCTTTACATTTCATTATTAAAAAAATGTGTCACCAGTTTCCTTTTTAATTTTTAAACGCATACTTTTTTCTTACATCATCGTTAATTTTTGGGCAGTGTGTGATTTCTCCCTTTCGGGGTGACCACTGCAGTTCTTCCAGCACCAGATCACCCTAGTGATCGCCATGTTCCCTCCACCTCCCCCACTCCCGGGGCAGCCTTCAGAGCGTGTCTTCAGCAGGGCGGTTTCCTCTCCTTTCCACGTGAGTGAATCCGCCCAGGAGGCTCCTGTTCCCTTCTGGCTTATTCTTTTAGTAGTGACCACTCCAGCTCCATCCGTGTAGCCTCATAACCGGGTGAGGCTGTGGAGTTAATTTTCCCACGCTGTGTGTGTGCGTTTATTGCCATTGCTCAGCACACGGCAAGTTTATTAAGGAACAGAGAACAAGGCACAGGCGGGCAGGCTTAGCAAGAAGTGCGAATTCCCCCATTGTATAAATGAGGACACCAAGATCCGGTGAAGGTGAAGAGTCTGTTCAAGATCATAGCGATGGTATTAAGGGGATGGACTTGAACCTGATCTTCTCATGTTGCCTAGTGGCTCTGAACTGTGAGGACAGTGGGGGCCCTGGGCGGTCAGAGAGCCAAAACACACGGGGGCCGGTCATCCCAGGAGACAGAGCAGCTACCCAGCGGCCGGGACGCCCTGGCATCTGCTGCCAAGACACACAGTTCACTCGCGGCAGGAATCCCATGGCCCTTTGCTGTCTGGAGAACGTTACCACATCCTGCTGTTGAGAAACCTGCACGGCGGCTTCATGCCCGTGGGCTGTGAGCCTTCTCTCACTCAGTGTGCCCTGCTTGCACTCACTGGTGCGATCGGAGGTTAGTTGTCAAGAGCCTGGGTTTGGAAGTCCAGCTGGGTCCAGGCCTGGGCTCTCAGTGACTAGCTGTGTGACCTTGGGGAAATCACTTTACCTCTCTGGGCCTGTTACTTTCACCTGTGGAGTGGCAGGAACATTATAGACCTCATTGGGGGTTTTGAGCTGCGTGGAGCTGAGCAGCGAGCGCCCGCAATATGCCCGATTATTTACTGGGGCCCGGAATGGTAATTGGGTAATTACAGGGTTGACCCGCAGCGCTCCAGAGTGGGACGTTTGTAAATGTTTTATAGATACTTAATGTTTATAGATATTAGGGACTGCTTGGCTCCTTCCTGGTCTAATCCAGGGAAATGACTCACTGTGTGACTTCCTCCTGGCCCGGGCTGGCCACCTGGCCTGAACCAGACGCCGGCCCTCCTCCCGCCACGGGCCTGGCTTGGGCCTTTCTGGGTTCCCAAGCTCAGCGCGGAGGTGCCATCTGTTCAGTGGCTGAGCCTCGGTGCTGTCTTCGTGGTCCCCTTCTCTGACTTTGTCCAGAGGGTGCCCAGAGTCTACCCACACTCCACCCCTCTAGCACAGCCCCCGCGTCATTCTCAGCACCACGTCACCCTCGCTCTGGTCGCCTGGCACCCTTGATGTTGATCCTCTGGGAGCCTCCACCCTGCAGCCAGAGCAGATGTGGCCTTCTATTCTGACCAGGGCATCGAGGTCCTCTGGTGGACAGTCTCCTGCTGTCCAGGGCGGGAGTGGTGGCGTCAAGGTCCGCCGCCCCGGTGCCCTGATGCTGCCATCTGCTGTGACCCCGGGGACAGGCCCGGGAGGACCTAGCACGGGGAGGGCTGTGTACCCGCAGATCTAGACCTGCGCCAGCTGAGCTCCGCACCTCGGCCCCTGCCAGCACCCAGACCCAGCCTGCAGACACCAGCGTCTCCGCCCCCTGCAGGCGGCTCCGGCGGCACCGTGGCGCTGACCGGCCTGCTCCGTTCTCACCTCCCCGACCCTCCTCACCCCCCTCGGACCCTCTCCCGCAGCAGGACCTGTGCTCTGCCTAGCATGCCCTTCCGCGCCTTTCTCTAGTCAGGGCTCATTCTTCCATGAACCAGTGGAGAGAGGGTAGTGGAGTCTCCAGGATGGCAGCCTCTGTGGGGGTGGGGCGAGGAGGAAGGTGCCGCCTGCTCCCTGCTGATGGGTCAGGCGCCTCCTGGCTCAGGCCTTCCCTGGGGGGTGGCGACAAGCCTAGTGTCTGGTCAGCACGCCTGACAGTGGGGCAGGGGGCACCGGCCGAGAAGAGACATCGGGGTGTCCCTGCAGTCCTCTTTCCCCCCTTCGAGGGGCCTCCACTTAGCTTGGGCTTATGGGTAAGCTCATTTTCACCTTTCAATGCAAGACCTGGGTGAAGACCTTCACGGTGGATTATTTATGACAAGATCGATGAAAGGCGAAGTCAGCATTTAATGAAACAGCAGTAACACGAGCTCTGGGTGGCTCCGGAGTGAGAGCTGGGTGAGCGCGTGGCTGAGTGCGCCCCAGGAGTCCGTGTAGCAGTAACTCCCCGTGTCACCTGACGCGATAAAGGGGCCACAGGTGTGATGAAGTTAAGGATTCCGAGGTGGGGCTCTGCCTCTGTACCCCGGTGGTCCCAGGCGCCCTTTCGCGGGCGCCAGGAGAGTGAGGCCCAGAGGGGAGACCCCAAGCCGCCAGGCTGCTGGCTTGGAAGTGCGAAGCAGCCACCGCTGGAGGAACGCAGGCCTCGCCCGGGCCTCCAGGAGGCTCACACGGCCTGCGGCCTCCACTCTGTCGGAGGCTCCCTTCCCTGAGGCCGCTTGCCACGGCTCGGCTCGTTGGGGTGTAGACGGGGGACGGGATTCCTCACCCCGGGAAGACTTTAGAGCCGCACAAAGCCACCTGCCAGGTACAGCGAGGCTTCTCTGCTCCTGGGCAGGCAGGTGTTGACCCCAGAGAGGAGGACTGAGTTACTGGGGATGGGCCGTGTTTCTTCTGAGCCAGGATTGGCCCCGTTGCCCCAGGTACAAGGGCCCTTTGATATTGCTGGGTTTGTTTTTTGTTTTCCCCATTGTTTTCCTGATAAGGAAGCAGAAGCTCAGCAGGTTAAGCTGTTAGTTGAGGTAGGAATGAGGGGCAGAAACTAGTCAGAATTCAGGTGAGTGACTCCTCTGAGAAGTCCAGGGGTCCAGGGGGTCTGGGCACAGGGCTCCTGCCTGCGAGCCTGCTCTGCTCCTCACTCTGTCTCCACAGGCCTTTTGCTTGTTTTTCTCTCTAGCAACAATGACTTGTTCTTTGCCAAGTGACAGCCGGACAGAGAATTTGGGCGTGACCCTTGTTTAAGGTATATTGCATTTTAAGAACTGCTGTCAGGGGAAAAAAAAAAAAAGGCAGGAATGTTGTAAAGTGTATCTTGAAATACTCAGGGTGGGATGCTTCCTTGGGTGCTTTGCGGTTGAGAGCTGGATTCCAGGCGCACACAGACGCAGGTTAATGTACCCAGCTGGCCATTGCATTTCACTGCTTGTTTCACTTAGTCAGACCGTGGCTCAGTTTCCTCTCCTCTGGAATGGGCCTGGAGAGAGGCTGTGTGGGTGTGCAGAGTGGCGGTCCTCCGCTTGGAGAGTCAGAATCTCTCCCCAGTCTGGAGGGTGCGGCTGAGCCTCCTGCAGTCTGCTCTGGACAACAGTGTCTTCTTCTTTCTAGAGTGTTGTAGAAACACTGCGCCTGGTGGTGCAGCCGGTTAAACCTCAGCACTGAGAATCTAAAGCCACTGTAGCATGAGTTCGATTCCTGCCCCGGGGGTGACCCACAGGCTGCAGCAGACCTCTCCTGACCCACCCGCTGTTCCCCTCAGCAGTGGACTTTGTTGATCTGCCTGTTCTGCTCCCCGCTCTGTCTCTGGTGAATCCTCTCACCGCACCTGCATCTCTGGCCTGTACCCCAGTTCTGTATGCATAAATAAATAAATATTTAAAAAAAAATGACCCCAGAGAACTCAACTCTGCTGCTTGCATCTCAGACTTCCAGTGACTAAGTGTGCTTGATGAGGTGGGTAGGTGTTGGGGGCCCGCAGACTGTGGCCCCAGCACAGCCAGGATCTGTCCGGGACATGGACTACGCTGCTTACGGGAAGAGAGCCAGTGGAATGCTCTCACTCAGTGACGTGTGCCTTTGCATGGAAGATGTTGCTTCCACTTTGTGAGGTCAGAACACCTTTGACGTGGTGGAGGAGGGCTAGGCCTGTGGCTGGGTTGAGATCCCGGGGTGGCACCAGCTGAATGAGCGCATGCATCAGCTTTGCTGGATGGTTTTAGGTCCAGTGACCAGCGACTTGAAGGTGTTTCCAGTAGGTGGCGCTACACCGCCCGGGGTGTAGTGTATTTGCCATGTTGGCACCATGACCATGCAGTTGCCCGCTACGCGTTTCTCAGAATGCGTGACCATCATTCCGCCTGACCCGGCCATATTTCTGGGGACACGCAGGGAAGTTTCTGAGGCCCTGTCGCGTCAGCTGGTCAGTGCAGAATGTTGTGCGAGGGTTTCAGCTTAAAGAACCCACTGTGTTGTCAGTTCACTAGTTAGCGCTGACCCCGTGGGCCAGCAGTGTAGCCCCTTGCGCCGAGGAAGCAGGTCTGCTGTGCCCACACGGCAGCCTCCCCACGGGCCAGCGCAGGGCCAGCACTTCAGCCTGAGGCCATCTGCAACAGCGACTGCCACCACAGCACAAGGATGAGAAAACACCAACCCCCTGGGGAAAAGAATGGGAGGGAGAACCTCAGAGAGGCCCAAGGTAGGGTGGTGGGGAATAAGGCTGGTGGCTCATAACACTTAATATGTCCTGGGTTTGGCAGAAAAAACCACGTCGCTCTGGGCCCAGGGCTTGGAGACCTGGCAACCTCACGGCGGAAAGCAGTAAGCTCAGAGGAGACAGCAGAAAGATGTGTTTTTGTTTTGTGTAAAAAAATGAAGGGGGCCCGCCCTGGTGGCGCAGCACTGCAAGCCGGCCGCAGCCGCTTCAGTGGGCGTTCGATCCCCGCTCTGGAGGTGACCACGTGGCGTGGCAGACCTCTCCTGACCCGCCCGCTCAGCAGTGGACTTTGTCCATCTGACTATTCTGCTCCCCACTCTGTCTCTGGTGAGTCCTCTCACTGGCCCTGCACCTCTGGCCTGTACCCCAGTTCTGTGTGCATAAATAAATAAATCTTTTAAAAAAAACGAAGGAAAAATTAAAAAGCAGACAGCAAAAAGTGGGTTCAGAATTTGAGGTCTAGGATGCCCTTCGGCTGTCAGTCTAACGCCCTCATTTTATAGTTGGCAAACGAAAGTGTGTAGAGAGGCTCTGGCATCCTTCGGCTGTCGGCTATAGGGAAGCACAGATTCCACACCGCTTCCACCCCAAGGCACCTCCAGATATTTGCAGATCTTACTCTCGTTGGCACAGCGTGTACCCTGGGGACCCCCAAATGGAAGGTGCCTGCCCTGGACCTGGGTCCCGCTGAAAGCTAAAGGAAGCCAACTCTTGGCGTGAACGATCTTGATAGATTTAGAGGGCATGTGGGAGAAGAAGGGATATTCCTGATAACGCTTCCCAGTCACCTTCCCCAAATCACCCATCCCCTTGTGGGCAGACGCCCAGACGGACAGACTCAGACCGAGCAGGACCGCTGCGCCCGGAAATCTTGCCACAGTCTAAAGCCCCTTCTGCCAGGGAGCCACGGGAAAGGGCAGAAGGGGCCCGGCAAGTCTGGTAAGAAGGAAGACTCACATCAGGGCTGCCATTGGCATCCTCTCCATTAGTCTCTCACCCACATGTCTCTTCCGAGTGTCTCTGCGTGTCTCCTCCAAGTCCCTGGTGCATGATGACACCAGAAAAGCAGGAGGGAGGAGCGCCGGCCTGCCTGTCTGCAGCTGTGTAGGGCTCCGTTCTGGCTGGAGTTGCTGGTGGCTCCCAGCTCAGGAGGTCCGGTCTTGGCACACTGGGACTGGTCGTCCACCGTGGTTGCCTGTGAGCGGGAGGAGGGCAGGCGGCACCTCCCCATCAGGGAGTGTGTCCGTGACGCTCCGTGGCGGACCTGGCGGGGCTCAAGCCGAACAGCACCCCACTCACTGTTTGGTCCCTGTGGGGAGAGGCGGGTTTCCTGTTACCCATGCCTTACACAAGTGACCAGGACAGAACAGCAGATCGTAAACCCGTTGTAAGTCCCAGTGTGATGAAAGCCCAGAAGTGTTGAGCCCAGCTTAGATGGAACCTGTTTATGGTTTATCAGCTTTATTTCCCTTAGGCTCTTGTGAGCAGGTATGTTCTTTCCTCGTTAATTTTCCTCGTGCTTTCATTTGTTATTTCGTCTACAGCGCAAAACGCTGTCTTAAACGTGGCCGAAGCATGGGGGCCCAGTTTCTCATTGTTCGTCTTGGGTCTGGAGAAACGTTTCTCAGCAGTTGATGTGGACGCTCAACTCATCCCTTTCCTGCTCTTTCCAGAATTAGTGAAACCAGCCCACTGCTAGCAGCTTTCACTATAAGACTTCAGTTACCTGAAGTCTTGAACGTGGCGTGAATGATGCCCCTTGCCTCGAATGACAATGATGTGAAGGTGAAAAGAAGTTACCGCGCAAGGCTTTTTGATTATTAATACCAGAGTTTGTTCTTCTGTCTTTCTGCACCTTGTCCCATCGCAGCTGTCCTCCCCGTGGGCTTCCCACCGCCAGACCACCCGTGCGCCATCACCAGAGTCCCGTGCACACAGCAAGGTTTTTGAATCTGCTCCTCTCTGCCCTGTTCCGGGAGGCACCATTGAGGAGGGTGCAGTGAGGGAGTGGGCAAGCTAGCTGGCACATAGCATCTGTCTGAGTAGCCACAGGGCGTGGGGGCGGGACGGTGTGGCAGGCAGAGCAGCACCCACTGAGGAGGAGAGGCCTCTCTTATCGAGCTTTTTAGGTGCCCCATCCTGTCACCTTAGACAAAAAGTGGTAGCGAAACCTGTTGGACGGGAAACTCCTGTTTGCGCTGTTGCTTCACTGTGAGTTCAGTTTCTGATTTAGTAACTAAGGCAGCTGTGCGGGTGCAAGAGCACATTTGAGAGTTTATGGAGCTGCCTTGGGGCCCGCCTCAAATTCTTTCACCCCCCCAGGACCTAGCACCTCACTATCTCCTGCAATTGGAAACTGGACCTGGAAAGAGGAGACTGAGTAGGAGGAGGCCTCAAGGTGGCCTCCTGCTTGCTTGCTGCTGAGATTAGAACTGCTGAGGCCTGGGCAGGGAGAGGGGGCTGCGGGCGTGCAGCAGGAGGGGCCTTGTGTGGCTGAAGGGGAGCGTGGCCTTGGACTTCCAGTGTCCAGAATTGTGAGAAAATTCGTTTCTGTGGCTAAAGCCATCGCTTAAGTTGACTTATCCAGGAAGCAGCTCATTCGCGACCGTGACGCTGATGTCTCTCGGTATTATTAAGCCTTTAGTTTTAAACCGATGATGAGTCCTTAGCAGTTTTCTGTGGACCTGGAGAGCTCGCTGGAAGCTTGTCGGGCAGTCGTGTGGCCTGGAGCTCAGCTGCCTCACCCTCAGCCCCTGCACTCTCTCTCCCCCTCTCACACTCTGCTGGGGAAACTGGGTCACCTCAAACAGGTACCACACACGTTGCTGGGTAGAGGCACTTCCAGAAGTTTCCTTTGGCTTAAAGACATTACAGCAGTCACATTGCCAGGCTGTGCTTTGTGTGGTTGGTTGTGAATTCGTGCCGCTCGGGCTTGGGTTGCGCTAGATTAATGTGGTGAGAACTGTAATAGTTGCTAACCCCTGTTTTGTGTTTAGAAGCTGCCCAACCCTGTTCTAAAGGGTTGTGCAACTCATCCCACTTAATCCGCCTGAAAATCCTACTTTGGAGAAGGAAACCCAAGAGGGAGGATTTCTCCCTTTTTCGAAGAGTTTTGGTTTTGAATGACACACTAATTTCAGTTTTTAAAATGACGCTTTTAATTTGAGTTTATACAGCAGATTGGGTTTGCAATTTACATTTTCTGTCCTGCTCATCGAGGGGATTGTTGTTGAGGGCCGGGAAGGGGGATAGTTCCAAGTTTCTGTGATTGGGTGGTGTGTTGTGTGTTCTGTGATTCCTGGGGAAGGCGGAGTTTGCAGAAATTGTGTCACGAAGAAGAACGTGCTAGAAACTTCAAATCATCCTAAGATATTGCTTCTTATTGTCAGTCTCGCGGTCTTTGTGAGAGACTTCACGTAAGTGGAAGGCCCAAGATGCCTGTACTGACCCTGTGAAAGGAGGTTGTTTGGAGCCCAGTAATTTTTACTTGTATGCAGTTCATTCCCATAAAAGTCCCATAAAAAACGAGAATTCCAACTGGGGCGCCCCCTGCTCCCCTTCCTGTGTCTGCTTTCCATGCCCCCGCCGCGCAGACTCCTCCAGGGCGCCACACGAGTCCAGACCAGTCACAGGACCAGCAACCAAACAGCAAGACCGCCTCTCTCCCTGTGCGGGGATTTTCCCTAAGTACACTATTTTTAAAATATGCAGGTGGGCCTCCCTGGTGGTACAAGGGTTAAAGTCTCAGCACTATGAAGCTATTGCAGCCAGTGCAGCCGAGCTCAGTTCCTGACCAGGGAGTGACCCACAGGGCGCAGCAGACCTCTCCTGTCTCCCTGCTGCTCTCCTCAGCAGTGGATTTCAGTCCATCTGCCTGTTGTTTTTTTTTCTTTCAAAGATTTATTTATTTATGCATACAGGAATTGGGGTACACCAGAGGTGCAGGGGGTGAGAGGATTCACCAGAGACAGAGTGGGGAGCGGAGCAGGCAGATGTTGAGGGGGTGTCAGGAGAGGCCTGCTGCGCCCTGTGGGTCACCCCCCCCTTGCCCGGGATCAAACTCTTGCTGCACTGTGATCCCCTGGCTGTGCTTCATAGTGCTGTGCTTTAACCCACTGGCCACCAGGGAGGGCCCTACATTTGTCTCTTCTGCTCCCCACTCCGACTCGGGTGAATCCTCTCACCCTCCTATGCTGCTGGCCTGCCCCCCAGCTCCCGTGTGCATAAATCAATTTTTAAAAAGACACGCAGATGCACACTATGCACACTCAGGAGAGCGCACAGATCCCAGGCCCAGCCGGCTGACTTTTCACCAGGTGAAGAAACGGCGACCACAGCAGATGCAGAAACAGGCGGGGCCCTCACAGCCCCTACAGCCCATGGCCTGGCCCCACACCCCGACGGCTAGCCCTGCGCTCGGGCTTGTAGCGTCTGGACTTTGGATAAACGCGGCCCTGGGACATGGGCTCCGCCGCCTGGCCCGTGCCGTCCGTGTTCTGCCTCCGCGATTGGGCCCGGTCGCGTGGGAGCCGCGGTCGGTTCCTGCCCGCCGCCGCGTGGGCTGCTGCGGGGTGTGTGGGTGGGGGGCTGAGTGCCGCTGCTGAGGACGCCCTGAGCGCTTTCAGGTGCTGGGTGACTGCTGGGCCCCAGCGTAGGCGGAGCTTTGCGGAAACGGCCCTGCCCCAGCGGTGAGAAGAGCTGCCCGCAGGTGGGGTTCCGGCGCCCCGGCCTCGCGGCGTCCTCGGTCTCCTCCCATGGCGGCATCCGCGGGAGAGCTCGTGCCACAGGAGTGGGGCTGCTGGACCGTTGGGGCTGCGTCCGTGGCCTCCGAGCCTCCGCCGCCCCGTGCCGCAGCTAAGCGCCAGGCGCAGCGGTGGGCTCGGTGTCCCCAGGAAGGCGCGAGTCTGTTACTAACCGGTAAAATGCACTCTGCCGGGCTCCCCGGGGCGCTGCGGGGTGCGGGCAGCGCTGCAAGCCGGCCGCAGCCGCTTTGGTGCGAGTTCGATCCCTGCCCCGGAGGTGACCCGCATGGCGCGGCAGCCTTCTCCTGACCCGCCCGCTGCTCCCCTCAGCAGTGGACTTCAGTCGGCCTGTGCTGCTCCCCACTCTGTCTCTGATGAAGCCTCTCACCGCCCCTGCACCTCTGGCCTGTACCCCAATTCTGTATGCATAAGTAAAATAAATCTTTAAAAAAAGCACAATACTTAAACTTTCCTCTAATTGTAAAAGGAGCACAGGTCTCTTAAAGAACACGGGAGGTCAGAGAAAAGGGATGGATGTAACATTGGTGCTAAGGAGGGCGCAGGAGGGCGGAGCATCCTGTTTTCTTCCTGGCCTGTCTGTGTGTGCTTTGTTTTGTGAGTGGTAACTGTAGCACATAGGTGTTTATTTCCTACTTTTTCTCACTTGGCATTTTAATATAGAACTTTTTCCCTGTATTTTGTAAATAATATTTTATTTTTTAAAAAAGATTAATTATGCATACAGAACTGGGGTACAGGTCAGAGGTGCAGGGGGTGAGAGGATGCACCAGAGACGGAGTGGGGAGCAGGACAGACAGATTGATGAAGTCTACTGCTGAGGGGAGCAGCGGGCGGATCAGGCGAGGTCTACTGCACCATGTGGGTCACCTTTGGGGCGGGGGATGGAGCTGGTGCTGCAGTGGTTGACCCAGAGGTTGGATTTAAAGGCCCCCCTTCTGTTACCATTTCCGGGGTTACCTTTGATCTGCAGTTGTGTGGTGTGCTTACCGAGTGACATCACTGCAGTTAGAGACTTAGTCCAGAGAGGCCATCTGCAGTGGGCTCCCTAGTGCTGGCTTTTCACCCTTTGTGCCACCAGGGAGGGCCCTGTCAGTGATATTTTAAAAGGCAACATAATATTTCCTATGGCTCATTTCTTGACCAATTTTTTTCAGTTTTGCAAGCTGATTGCTATTTTATTTCTACCTCATGTTTTCATTCTGAATACTGGCCCTCTTCCAAAGCAGAGTACCCCAAAAGTAAAGGAAAAGTGGAGGGAGGCATGCACCCCCAGACAGAAGTCACCCGCTTGGGATCACACAGGCGACCTTCACGTGACAGCTGTGCTTGTGGAACCACAGCAACGCCGAGCCTTATCCAGGTCCTGGCTGCCCAAGAGGACTGCCGTTCATCTCTTCTCCCCATAAGTCCTTCTGAGCCCTGCTCTGCCCTGGAACCCCACTAAATGCTGCAAATAGCAACCCATACAGACAGACCCCTTCCTGCTTGGCTCATGTCACACAGAAGGTGCTCTAAGAAGGCACCTTTGTTCCTCAGTGGGCTTCCTTGGGCCCTGGACAGTCCTCCCGGCTGGTTTAAGGGCGTTGGCACAAAGTGATACCAGCACTTGTCAGCACTAGTGAGTTATTTTCCCCAGGACGAGCCTAAAGGTTCCTGTTGCAGGACATGAGTAGGTCCTGTTACTGGAAGAGTGAAAGACACCGGGGGTGGATTTTGAAGGTCCCCCTTCTGTCACTATTTCTGTGGGTTTGATCTGTAGTTGTATGGTGCGCTTACCCAGTGACGTCACTGCAGTCAGAGACTTAGTCCAGAGAGGCTATCTGGATGCGTGAACTTCCTCCTGCATTCTGAAGACATCACAGGCTTCAGTCTCTGGCGCCTGGGGGGTTCGGAAGGGGTGTGTGTGAAGAACTGACCACATGCACCGAGTGCCTCTGACCTTAAAGCCAGAACAACATCCCATTCCAGGGTCGGGACACGGTGGCTGCCTGCTCTGCTGTTGCCCGTGAGATTGGCAGCATTTCTTAGAAACCAAGGAAAAGTGCAGGCTTTCTTTTCTGTCTCCCACACGCTGGCTGTGGAGGAAGCCTGCCTGCAGCTGTCGTGCGCTGTGGAGGGACTCCCTGCACGCTCCCGGCGTCCTCCCGCCCGGCACCTGCACGTGACATTGGTTCTACTCCTCTAGACCTGCTGTCCGAGGCGGGAGCCCCTGGACACCCTTGGCACCCTGAATGGGTGCTGTTTCTGGAGTGGATGGAGGTTTCACGTCCCGGAGCTGTGGGGTGGTCTGCGCAGGGCGGGGCTGCTGTGGGCGGGTGCTGGGGCAACCCACTTGCACCTCCGTGGCGGTGGGGCAGGCTCTCACACCTGGGCTGTTGACATTTGGGGTGCACTGGTCCTAGGTGCTGGGGGGTGGGCAGCAGGGCCCTTGGCCTCCATCCGTGGCCGGCAGGGCCTCCCTTGCTGCTCCTGTGGCCGTGACCCCCAGGCATGAACTGCCAAGTTTCCCTGGGGCCCCCCCCTTGGGCACCACTCTGGTGGGTGGTTTTCTCCAGTGGCTTTCAGTTTGTCTTTACTTTCTTCTGGGCTCTGCCAGCGTCAACACTGGGACTGCTACCTCTCGGCTCTAGCTTCAGAACAGCCAGTGTTGGGGTGGGACCTTGGCAAATATTTATGGAGTGCTGATTGCGCTCAGTATGGCAAGCCAGCGCCTTGCTACATTAGTTATCTTTTCCAGAAACATTGTTCCCTTGGCTTTCCCCATGGTATTTGCTTCTCCTTTGCCTTTTCAGCCAGATTGTAGGGCCCCCCCACACCTCCCACCCTCCCCCAGCGGGCCCTGGGTGTAGAAACCTTTTGCCTCCTTAAATCCACTTTGGTTTTCCCTTGGTGTTAACGAGCTTGGTTTTCCCTTGGTGTAAACGAGCTAAGCTGGCAGCAGCCGGCTGGCACCTCACCCTGGTGGAACGGCTGTTGCTTTAACAGGTGAGGCCATTGCAAGTTGCCTCTGTTTTCTTATGCTTGAAAAGTAAGAGAAATAGTATCTGCTCGAACTGAATGCCAGGATGCGCGAGCACTGGCCCCCACCCTCCTCACCAGTGCTTATTGTCACTTTACAGAGGGGAAAAGTGGGGATCACAGGTGTGGGGGATGGGGTGTGCATTGGGCCCTCTAGTCGCCCCACTTCCCAGGTCTCGCCTCAGGGGCTCTCCTGCAGTCCGTACCCCGGCTGTCAGAATGGGGTGGGCGTCACAGCTCAGTCTGCTGCGACCACTCCATGGCGGCGTGACAGCGGCCCTGACACAGTTCGGGCGACAGCCCCCCAGGCCTGCAGGGACGGAAGCGCACCCAGGAGGCAGTGGGGGCTGGGGGCAGCTGCCGGGGAGAGGTACAGGCGTCAATCCGGGGGTGGCCCAGCGGCCACCTTCCGTTTGCACGCGGGGCGGGGAACGTGGTCCCTTGCGTGGTCCACTCGGTCCGAGGTTTTGGGCGTGGGGCAGCAGGGGCCGCAGCGGTCAGCCTCACAGACAGGAACCGAATCACAGAGACGTGCAGGAGACACTTCCCGTTTCGGGGTGCCTCCTGTAGCTCTAGCCTTGCGGGGCGCGCGTTCTGTGATGAGGAAGGGAGAGCGGCCGCACGGTGTGTGGCCGCTGGGCACGGCTGTCGCTCAGTCCCAGTGTGTTGGCTGTCACCTTGCCCTGGCGGCAAGGGCTTCCCCTGGAGATGGCGATGAGTTACCGTCACTGTCGCTTCCTGTAAATAAACCGCAGGCAGGCGTCCTCACCCTGGCACTGCCGTCCTGCCCGGTGGGGTCTGTCGGGCTGTCCTGGGCAGCATGTCTGACTTCTCCCTACTGCATGCAGGTAGCGAAATCGGCCCCCCCTCTCCGGGACAGCAGGCTGGTTAGTGGGGTGGGTGGCGGGCCGGTGTCAATGCACTGCGGTTGAGGACCCCGACTTGAGAGACACGAATGCAGCCGCAGCCACAGTGACTAAGGGAGGAATTCCCCTGGTGGGTGAACGTGGCTGAGGCAGGGTCGGTGCCTCGGTGGATTACCCTCCCTGTGACCAGCGTCGTGGCACTGACATCAGTTCAAGCACGAGAGGGGGGAAGAGTCTTGGAGCGAAGCCCTGAAGCAGCGCTGCCCGAGCACAGTCCGCCCGTGGGCCCCGGCCACACGGGGCTCAGCGTGGCCAGTGAGAACGAGGGCCTGGACTCCTGCTTTGTTTCGGTTTGGGTGAACCTGTCCCTGCTGGCCGGCGCAGCACCGAGGAACGTGGAGCGGTCAGGGTGATAAAGTGCGGACACTAAGGGTGACGGCGCTCTGTAGCCTCAGAATTAGACGCACGAAATCGATAGGGAGCCATCAGCCACGGCAGGCCGGCATCACACGGGACACCCGGGGCCGGCCGGCTCCAGCGCAGACGGGCTGCAGCCAGTGATCGATTCCTGGGACTGAAGAGCCAGGAAGCAGACAGAGCCGCGAGGCTGTCAGGAATCGCGTGTCCTCCCCGACTCCATTTCCCTGAATGGGAAACGGGGGTTTGCCTGCAGCCCCAGTGCTCACCCCAGTGCCAAGAGCCCTTCTTTTCCAGAATTTCTAGCCACAGTCCCAGCCGAGGGGTCTCCTAGTCCCAGCTTTCTCGTGCTCCTCACTGTGTTAAGAGTTCTGCTTGGCCAACCTGGCTCATCTCACCTGTGCCCGAGTTGCGGTGACCTCAGCCAACCCAGGTGGAAGGATGGAGGGAGCGTCTGACGAGAGAGTAACAGCAGGATAGAAGAGGCTTCGTGGCTCATGGTCTGCTCGCTTGGGGAAGGAGACACTGGGAGAGGCCCCCCACCCCCGCAGGGTGCATACCTGAGAGCCGTTTCAGTTCAGGACGCCGGACAGCGGGCGGGAGCTGGGCTTCAGGCATTGGGCAGGCAGTGCTCAGGCCCCTGGGTGCAGGTGGGTGTGAGGTGGACATGAGGTCCCTGGAGCCCCCAGGAACACTGAGGGCTGCAGCAGCAGGACACCAGGAGACGGACCTGTACCTGCATCGGCGTGCCCGGAAGGAGGTGGTGTGTGGGGCTGGGTGTCCAGACTGGGCGGCCCAGGCAGGTGGCCATCGGCCATGGTGCTGGGGATGTGGCTGGGCAGGGCACCCGGTTAGCTTCACGGGCCAGACCCTGGGCGCTGCATTTCCTCCTGCAGAGCCTCTCCTGAGGCTGCACTGTGCTCACTGTGCGGGAGGCCTGAAGGAGCCGGTGTGTGGTCCGTGGCATCGCAGGGCGCTGAGGCCGGGGTGAGCCAGTTTCCTGGCATGAGGAAGAAAGGGCAGGGGGCGCAGGGACAGGTGCTCTTGATGGGCCCTAAAGCACCTTCTAATCCTTTATATTTTTTAAAGATTTATTTATTTATGCATATAGAACTGGGGTACAGGGGCGGCGAGAGGCCTCACCAGAGACAGAGTGGGGAGCAGAACAGGGAGGCTGACGAAGCACACTGCTGAGGGGAGCAGCGGGCGGGTCAGGGGAGGTCTGCCGCGCCCTGTGGGTCAGCTCCAGGGCAGGGATCCAACTCAAACTGAAGCCAAAGCCTCGCCCGCTGTGCCACCAGGGAGGGCCAAGCCCCTTCGGGGAGCAAACAGACAGCAGAGCTGTGCGCTGGACTGTTGAGGTGGTGCAGACGGCTCAGCCCTCCCTCTGCTGGGGAACTGGACCAGGATGCTGGTGCTAACGCTGCTTCTGCCACTGGTGCCGTGGCTGTAGCAACAGCTCTCCGCGGGTCACTGGGCCCTTTCTGGAAATCCACTTACCCATCTGAAAAAATGTGGAGGATGCTAGGACCCACCGTGTGGGCTCTCTGGGGTGATCAGTGAAGCAGTGCATTTCTTTTCTCCTCATTTTTGAGAGTGCGCTTCGCCCGCCATGCAGTTAGAGTCGGCGCCGTCTCCTCGCCTTCCTGCCGCCACCGTCTCTGCCTGGGTGGTGGCAGCAGCCCCTGGAGCCTCCCTCAGTTTCTTTTTGGTGGTGGTGGTGGGGGGGGGCGGTAAATACACAGCTTTATGAAGCTGCCATCCACGCCAGCAGTCATTCCATCCATGCACCTGTCGGCGGCATGTCCATGTAGACGAGCACCCCCCACCTGCATCTGCATCGGGGCTGGGGATCATTCACTTCCCCCAGAGTGGCCTCACGCCAAGGCCTGCTTCTGCTTTTGTCCACGGAAGTGACTTCTCTGACTTCTCAGAGGCCCTTAAAAATGAGCATCGGATCCTGCCCCCTCTGCTGGTTCCGGGGAGTGTGGACCGGTCCTCAGAGCCCGCGTCCTGGTGACCTGCCCTGTGATGTCGGTCCCTCCTCCTGTGACCTTGTCTTCCTCCTGTCCCCTTTTGGGCAGTCCTGCCCGGGCCACAGGCTCTCCGTGCAGCCCAGGCTGCTGCCTGCCTCTGGGTCTGCCCGAATCGCAGCCCCCGGCACGTCTGGGCTCTTCCTTCTGCCTCAGCTCTCACCTGCTTCTACTCCTGCCCCGGACCAGTGCCCCCCCCCATGGAGCGCCCCCCAATAAGGTTCCCTCCCCAGCCTTATTTAGGGCACTTGCTTATGTTCCAGCCTCCCTCCAGACTGCAGAGTAAACGCCAGGGGATGGAGACCTGACCTGCCTGGTCGTGGCTGTGCCCGGCGCCAGTGGAGGCCCAGGCCTCCGTGTGCGGGACACGTGACCAAGAGCAGCTCTCATTTGTCCCGTGGTTATTACATGTTCGGTAAATACTGCGGACCTGCAAGTCGAAGCAGTTGTGGGCTGAAAGTGTGCAGATTCTGTCCAGTGAGGCGGGATGTGAATAAATGAAGCAGCTGTCCAGCGGAATAGCCGAGATGGGCTTCCGGCCGGCGGCCTCAGCGTGGGTGACAGACTCTTGCCCTGTCCTGAAACGAGCTTGTGGGGGACGGAGGAGCGGCAGGGGCCCCATTGCCCAGCTCGGTCCCCCTCAGGTCCGGAACACCAGATGGGCCCTTGCGAGGCCTTCACTGTTTCCGGCTTATTTACCTACTTAGTGATGTCTGTTTCATTCCCTTTATCGCCCCCCCCCCAGCGGTATATGTTTGGGGAGCAGTTTCCCACCTCCGCGGCTGTGTATTTCTCACCACATCCACCACCCAAAGCCCAGTCACCAGCCACCCCCGCTGCGCCTCCGGGTTATGGTGTAGCTGAAGAAGCCGCTTAGACGGCAGGAAGCGTACCCACAACGTGAATGAGGCGCCCAGGAAAGGGTGCCCGCCCCGCCTGCCCGAGGCACCGTGTGGCAGCGCGACTTGGCCCGGCTGCCTGTCTGGGTCTGCGGCGACGCTGGGGCAGCATCTGGTCTGGGGCATGGTGCCGCCTCTTGCCAGCCCGCCGCCTGCCACATGTGCTGCTTCCTCCGGCTCTTTGAGGGCTGCTGGGAGCTCGCCCCGTGTCGCCGATGCTCCCTGTGGAGTTAGCACCCCACGGACGCCAGGTTTGTTGCCAGTCCCCCGCAGCGTGCGCTGTGATGACCAGCCTGCCGCTCAGCGCTAGCGCTGGCCGCCGCCGGGCGTGGCCCGCCCCAGGCCGTCTGCGTGGGGAGCCCCGCCGAGGCGCGGCCCGCTGACCTCGAGTAACTCAGTCGCCTGACGCGGGGTGCGGCCTTTACGTTCAAGCTTCAGCTGGCTTTGCAGACGTGGCTGTGGGATCCGGCATTACAGGGAGGCCGCGGGCTGGGGGCGCAGTGTGGACCATCAGGAAGGTTTCTGCAAATGGGTGCTGCCAGAGGGGAAGGCCCTCCCCCTTGCTCCTCCCTCAGCCC
>NW_004567123.1:32165536-32173762 GCF_000260355.1 Condylura cristata | reverse complement strand
CCTCCCCATTGCTCCTCCCTCAGCCCTCCCCTCCCCCTTGCTCCTCCCTCTGCCCTCCCTCCCCTCCTGCTACTGCCCCTCCCTCTCCTCCCCCTTCTTTCCTCCCTCCCTCGCTCCTCCTCCCTGCCGTGCATATTTAATACTTGCGAGGGGCGTCCACCAATGGCCTGAGTGCGTGATGAACACCCAGAAAGGGGCGGGCCCTAAGCTCCCTGGGCCTCTGTGTGTCCCTGGCCCTGGGACCGCTGAGAGCAGCGGGGTCAGCACCAATGAGTTACTGAAGTGAAACCTGCCCTTGGGGGAGCCACACACCACCGGAGCGAGAGGCAGCCGCACAGTTTACCGGAATGAGGATGCTATTTTTAAGAAAGAGCATTGTGTTTCATCATGGAAATTTTGAGCGTCTCAGCAGGCAGCTGGCTGGCTTGTACCCCTAGGCCCCTGCCGCCCAGGGACTGCCTTTGCTCAGCCCTGTAGCCCAGCACCCCGCAGGCCCGGGCTGCTGGAGGAGGGGAGCAGGCGGCCACCTCTGCGGACCGGCAGTTATGTAAGTGGCGGTCGCCTGTCTGGTTGCTTTGGAGGGGCTGGGGGCGCGGCTGTCACCGCCGACCTCTGTGTGGGCAGTGAGGTGGGCAGTTCCCTGCGGGTGTCTCCGTCGCAGGGCTGCAAGGACTTGTCATGCTGGAAACGCCCTATTTATGGGCTCTCCTGGGGGACAAGGGGCCTTTATAGGCTTCTCAGAGCGGCTTTGTTTTGCCGGCAGTCCAGACTCGCAGGTGTTCCGGGGGGGCCCGGCCGGCCGCGGGCAATGCGCCCTGCCCTCCTGGGACGGCTGGGGGTGGGGCGCTGGGGTCTGTGTAGCGGGCATGCTGGCCCAGGTCCAGGTTGCGCTGGGGGCTGAGACACCTCTTTCTGACTCTCTCCTCCAACGTGTTGCTAAAAAGGAGAGCAGGGGGTGGAGGAAGGGCCCTCTCCCTTCTCGCCTTCCTAATCTTGGTGCCACCAGCAACCTCGACAGCAGGTTGAGACATTAGGTTTTAGAATAAGATGCACAAGTTCCAGGCCAGACGCAGCTGTTTCTCACCTCCCTGCAAACTGGGACGCTGACTTCACTGTCCTGGGCTTTCCTCACTCATTTCTAAAATAGAAAAGTAATAACAGAGCTTGTTGTTAGATATTTGCCTGCAAATAGATGTTGGCTTTGCTTTTTTTTTGAAATTGGTCTTATTTTAAAAATGAATCTCACAGTTTGAAATAGTTAGGGCCTGGGGACAAAGCATCTTTTATTCAAAACACGGCGTCTTAGAAGCCACAGCTCTGTTTTCTCACCTCAGTCCCGACTGTTGTGGATCTGAGTCTTGGAAAATCCTGCAGAGAAAAACATTCTGTCAAGTATCTAGGCCTGTCGGGGCTGGGTGGGGCCGGGGCGGGGCCTCGCCGGCATGGGTGGGGCTTGACAGTTGTGGGCGTGTCTTCTCTGCAGGTGCTGCGAGTGGCTGCGATGCTGTGGTGGAGGGGAGCCCAGACCCAGGACCGTCTGGTTGGGGCATCCCGAGAAGAGGGATCAGAGGTACCCTCGAAATGTCATCAACAATCAGAAGTACAACTTCTTCACCTTTCTTCCTGGGGTATGTAGTAAGGGCAGGGTCCACACGCTTTTTCTTTTCCACACCAAATGTTTGCAGCAAAGACCAGGGCTGGTGCCATTCCCCTGGCCCGCGGCCCTGGCCAGCCGCCCTCCCTGGCCTGTGCTCCCAGCGGGGCTGCCTTCTGTCTGCAGGCGGCACCTGACCGGTTAGAACAGCTTCCTGTGTCCAAGGTGTTGAGCTAAAAAGTGAAAAATACCTCAAGGGGCTGGCATTATAACCGAAGCACACCCGCAACAGTCCCCCTCAGCATCCCAAAATACATACCCAGCCTAGGGAAGGTGCTGCAGGAACATAGGAAACTTTAAAAATCAAAGTCTTAACCCTACCTCCCCAGCGAGGATTTCTGTAACATTTTTGCTCTTGAATGTTTCTGTGTTGCAGAGTATCTTACTCAGTTTGCATTCACGAGCAGGAGCGGGGAGCCAACACCCACATAGATACCCTCCTGGGCCCTCCTGCGGCACTGTGGAAGCCACAGCAGTGATTGGCGCCTCTTCTGGGGGTGGGGTTGGGGGGAAGAGCCTGTTACGCTCCCGAGAGTAGTAATCAGCCCAGTGCATTAATTACACTATAGCATAAACTCCCACTGGCGTCTCCTTCTGGGTGACTTTGACTACCCTGATTTTGAGCTGCCGGGCCCCATCCTCGGGACCCGCAAATCTCCATATCTTCAGAAGAGTTTACTTCTCAGTCATGGGAACTAACCCAGGCTGGGCACTCTCCTCCTGTGCCAGCAATGCCAGCTAACAACCCCCCCCACCCCAGCCCCATAGTTGCAGCCCTGGGGACTCGCTGTTTCTGCCCATTGCCTGGTGGCTGAAAGAAGACCTCCAGGCTGCGGGTGGGGGGGGCAGCCACTCTCCCAGCCCCTGCCTGACCCCCAGGGTGGGTCTGGGGATCCCAACCTACACCGGTTTGTGGCCCTGAGATCTTCTCATGGACATAATGATTTATTTTGATTCGTTCTTTTTTTTTTTTTTAAAGATTTATTTATTTATGCACACAAGATCAGGGGTACAGGCCAGAGGTACAGGAGTGAGAGGATTCGCCAGAGACAGAGTGGGGAGCAGAATAGCAGATTGAAACACACTGCTGAGGGGAGCAGCCGGGAGACAGGAGAGGTCTGCTGCGCCCTGGGGGTCACTCCCTGGCGGGGGATCGAACTCGTGCTGCAGTGGCTGGGGCAGCTTCGTAGTGCTGAGTCTTAAGCCCTTGTGGCGCCAGGGAGGACCCTTGACTCAGTCTTACAGCAGAACATTTCCCACTGAAACGCCTCCTTAAACAGCGTTTTGGTGGCCCCGGTCCCGCTACAAAGTAGTCTGCGGCGAGGCACGGCGGTGCGGCTCCTAGCGGCGTCCCAGCGCCCGCCCCTCACGTCGTGCCCCCGTCCCCCCTTGGGGTCCCCAACTCCGCACATTCCGGTGGTCATCGACCTCCCTCCGGCATGGCCCTGCCGCCGGAGTGTTTCCTGCACATCACTGGCTGTGCGTGAGGCTCGCGCGCTCCCGGGGCGCCTCCCACCCGCCTCCTTGCGGCTCCCGGGGCGCCTCCCACCCAGCCTCCTTGGGGGTCCCCTCCCGGGGCGCCTCCGCCTCCCACCCAGCCTCCCTCCGCCTCGTCCCATCAGCGCCAACGCCTCCTTCTCTCTCCATTCCAGGTGCTGTTTAACCAGTTCAAATACTTTTTCAACCTCTATTTCTTACTTCTCGCCTGCTCCCAGTTTGTTCCGGAGATGAGACTCGGGGCGCTGTACACCTACTGGGTCCCCCTGGTGAGTAAGGGTGTGGGTGCTTCCGCGGCGTCCGAAGTTTGGCGCAGGCCTCTGGGTCGCCCTCACCTGGGCATCCGGGTTGGGGGTCATGGCTCGAAGGGAGAGGACGCCCTGCAGGCAGCACAGCGCCAGCCCCTGAGACCGGCTCGTGGGGGCTGCAGTTCCCACCCCAGTGGGGCGACGCTGGGGCAGCCGCCGCTCCCCTGCCCTGTGAGTCAGCTGCTTGGCCCTTCCTGGTCAGCGATGCTGCTGTGTGTCACCCGGCTCTGGACTCGGGACAGTGAGAAGACACAGCCTTTGTGTTCGCGCCTGTCGTTTGAATTGTTTTCTGCGGTGGCATTTTTGCTTTGCTCGGTGGAGTCTTGCACGGTTGGTCACAGAGCGTGTGCTGCGGTGTGTCCAGGGGCGACAGCTGGCCAGAACGCCCCCCAGCCCCCCCGCTCTGCTCCTCTCCTCCTTTCCCATCTTCCTCCCGTTTCCAAGTGCTACCCGAGTCGCCGCTGTGTGCCCGGGGCAGCTGCGGATGCAGGGGTGAAGGAGACCGATGCAGACGCTGCCCTGATGCAGCCGGACCACCGCCTCCCAGCCGCGGCTGGGCTGACCAGCGTGGAGGGGCCGGGAAGGCACCGCCTGTGGCCTGCAGATCTCTCAGAACACGGGAGCCGGTCCTTCCACTGTGTCCACGTGCACCTACCCACGAGAAAGGTGATGGGTGGCCGTCCGGGGCCGGCCCACCCTTGTCTCCATGGCCACACAGGCCGGCTGGCATCGGCAGGCTCTGGAACGCGAGAGGGAAGGCCAGGGGCAGCCAGAGGAAGGTCCTCGGCTGCAATGGATGCCCCGTCTGCTGCCCCCCGAGAAGCTCTCGGCGAGGACCCCAAGAGAGGAGCCTGAGCCGCTGGAACCCCGTGAACTCGTGGCCTGAGAGGGGTGGAAAAATAAAAGCCCACTGGACTGAAAAGCGAAAACAGCATGTCTGCCCCTGTGGAGCTGATGTTCGGCGGGGGGCAGTCAGCGCCTCGGTAGAACCTTCTCAGATGGTGAAGAGGCGGGAAGGGCTCTCGGGCTCAAGTGGCTGAAGAAAGGGGTGGACATGTAGATGAGCCGGGATGGCTGTGCGAGGGCTTTTGAGGGGGGGTGGGCGGGAGGCCAGGGGTAGCCTGGTACAGGCAGCGGTGATGCAAAGGCCTGTGGCCAGCAGCTGCTTGAGCATTCGAAGAACAGTTGGAAGCCAGTGCGACGGGTGTGGAGAGGGCAATGCTGACGTTTCTTCTTCTCCAGAGACATTCTGGAATGTAGCTGGTGCTTGTCTCTCCTGAAGGGTGGCGGGTGGGACACGGCTTCCAGGGTGAGCCACGTGTGGGTGGCCCAGCCCCTCCGACAAGCCACGCCTGCAGCTCACTCTGAGAGCGGCATTCATTTCTTCCACTTGGCATGGAGAACTGTTCTCTTCTGCTCCGAGCCCACCTTGGTCCAGGCTTTCCCGCTCTGAAGACAGACGCTCCCACCCGTCCAGGCAGCTCTGGGAGGGGACAGCAGCTGTATCCGGCTTACGTTGTCGTTCTCTTAGCCAGGATGCAGACAGCGGGGCCCGGGCTTCACCTGCCTGAGAAATAGCGGAGGATGTCAGCTCTGTCCTGGAGGGTCCGCGGGCCCCAGGCAGCCCGGAAGGGCAACAGGAGGCCACTTCCCTGCTAAGTGAGAACACACAGCGCAGGGGACCCGGCACTTGCTTGGGCTCCGCTAGCAGCTGCCGCTCCCCCTCTGCGTGCCTGTACGGGTTTCTCGTGTGTGGCTGCAGTTTCCCGCGTGTGGCTGCAGTTTCCCGCGTGTGGCTGCAGTTTCTCGTGTGTGGCTGTGGTTTGGGAGGCCCTTTGCCCTGGCGCTGGTTGTCCCTGGAGCTGGTGAGCCCTTTATTCTGCAAGGGTTTCCGGCTTCCTATGCTCGTGTTTCTATCGTGAGTCCCCGTAAGCTTACCTGCAATTTGGAGACTCACAGGGAATGAGGGGGATCGATGTGTGTTTGGGGTGTGTACCCCAGCCCCGCTTGGGCTTGCTGACCCAGCTCAAGGATGTCACCCGTGGGCACAGGGCAGGGCACTGTCGCTGTTAACCTGCTCTGTGCCTTCTGCTCCTGTCAGCCCTCCCCGGGCTCCTTTGATCACCAGCCTAGAAGAACACACCAGGGAACGGGAGTGACTCCTTCGGACCTTGGTGCTATGGAGACAGATAATCTAGACATCCAATAATACAGAGATCAGAGAATCTAGATTCTTGCTTTTGCTTTGGGGGTATCATCTTGGGTGGTATTGTGCGCGTGTGTGTGCCTGCGGGGGGAGATAGGCTTGCTGGGGGGAGTGGTGCTCCTGTGCTTATTGGCGGCAGGGAGGCCCCCTCCTGTCTTTGTAGACACACTTTCCAGTAACATCCACACATTTAGCTGGGCCCACGCAGCGGGAAATAGAACAGAGACATTGGAAAACAACAATAAAAACAAACAGCAACGAAACCCCCCGCTCTGGCCCAGAGCAGCGAAGCAGCAGCCCGGAAGGGCCCGCGCATGGCCCACACCGTGTCTGCACGCTTCTGTTCTGGAACATGCCGGTGTTCCTTACGCCTCAGTGCGCCCTCATGTCTGATTGCAAACAGGAGCAGACGTAGATTCTAAGTGCACGGGCCTGGAGCAGACGGCGCAAAGCAGCCTCTCTGGCTGGAAGACAGGAGAGATTTGAAGACTTTGCGTCCACTGAATGATGTCACCGGGCAAACAGCACGAAAATGAAATCCTCAGAGAATCATTACGGCCGACCTTCAGCCCATTCGTCCTCTGCATTTTTTTTTTAAGTGACTTTTCAAGGGGGCCTTAAAAGAAGGGATGACAAGGGTATTTTCTAAGAAAAATGACTGAGCGATCTTGCTTTTATTGATACAAGAAGAAAAATCGAGATAGAAATAGCTTCTTGGTGTGGGTGACAGGCGGTGCCCCCAGATCCGGCGGGGGTGTCTGACCTGGGGAGGGCAGGCAGGTTCAAGTTTGAATGTGATTCCTTCACATGTTACCTTTGTAAAAATGGAAAAGAACATTACAGATAAAGTCCCCTTCCACTCCTCACCCCAACCCTGCTCCTCCGCACCCCCCTTCCCTTCTTGCCCTCCCTCCCCTCCCCACCCCACCCTGGTCCTCCCCTTCCTTATAGAGGGAGCTAACCGGTAGCTAAGGAGCTGTCACTGACATCGGGGTGCGGGGAGGTGGAAGTGCACTGAGGTCTTCAAGCCCGTCAGCTGGCACCCCGGACTGTTGGGGCCACTGTCCCTCACCACTGCCAGCGCACGGGCAGTCAGTGTGTCTGATCTTGACTCTGAGGGGCTGCGGAGATGGTGAGCAGGGCTGGCCTGTGTGCGTGTGTCCCAGAGGCTTGGAGGTCCTGGGCGTTTGCTGTGACCAGCAGGGCCTGCCCTACTGACTCCCTGTGGCCCCGCACAAGGAGAGGGCGGTGGGGTTCTGCAGGGCTCACCCCGTCCCCTCTCCCTGCAGGGCTTCGTGCTGGCCGTCACCATCATCCGCGAGGCCGTGGAGGAGATCAGATGCTACGTACGGGACAAGGAAGTCAACTCCCAGGTCTACAGCCGGCTCACGGCGAGAGGTCAGCCTCGGGCCGCCGGCCGGCCGCGGGGTGGCAGCTGCTGACAGTCAGGGAGCAGAGCCGGGACAGTGGCTGTGCGGGCGCCCCATGGCTGACAGCCACTCCCTTGTCGGTTCTAGGGAGACCCACTTGAGCTGGACCGGCTCTCCGGCCAGCTCCGGGCCCCGAGGCCCGCCTGGAGCCGCCTGTCGGCTGCGCCCTCATCACCAGCCTGGAGTTAAGTCCTGTGCCTTCAGCTGCTCGGTGGTCGTCCCTTTGCTAAAAGGGAGCCCAGCTTTTCGAGACAGTGTTTCCACATAACCCAACTAGTGTTTTCGGTGTTAGTTTGGCGGGGAAGCACCAGATTGACATCAGTACCACGGCCCTCGAGATTTCTTTTAGGCATGTTACAAACTTGGGTAGCTGAAGAGCGGAGTGTGCGTAGCTTAGCTCAGTACTTACCTTTGGTCACGAGACTCCTTTTAAATGGAGGGATTCTAGAATCCCAGCCAGATACCCCCTCAGAGAAGCCACAAAATCCTGGCTGTTGTGACTTGTCTCTGACTACAGTCTGCACTGTCAGTCTGCACTGTCGGGAACAGCCAGGAGAGAGTGGGCCCCAGAATGCAGATCCCCGCAGGTCCCAACCAGAGTTCAGACCGGCCAGGCTGAGGGGCCCACTGGTGGCGCCAGCAGGAGCTAGGGGGTCGCGGGGGTGGGGGGGTGGGGGGTGCTGTGCCTCCCCGAGAGGCCCTCCCTGGGTGCAGGGTTTTGCATGGAATTTTCCTTGTAGGAGAAATGTCAGAGGGATATGTTTGGGTTGCAAAGAGAAAGCAGTTGACATTTAAATAAATTCCCTGGGGGCATGAAATTATTTGGCGGTGATGCGTTAGAATAGATCTTCTTAGTTGGTGGTCTGAAACACTTGCCCATCTGTGGCGGGGGGGGTGGGGGGGGATTGAGAGTGGGCATGGAAATGCTTCATCATTACTAAACTACTGTACTTAGCACATTTTGCTGCCTGGGTGAAAAGAAAAAACCCAGGCTAATCTTTGCAAAGGCAGGTGGTCTGTGGTTTCCACCGAGTCAGAAGCCCCCTCTCGAGGGTGTTGTTTTTGGGGCTCGTGTGTATTAAATCCCCCACTGATAACATATTCTTACGAAAGCATCTCCGATGCTAGGCA
>NW_004567123.1:32154579-32164870 GCF_000260355.1 Condylura cristata | reverse complement strand
CCCCCCCGCGTGATAGCTAACCACAGTCTGCTTCAGTTCCGTTAACAGTGGCAGTGTGTTTGGATACAGTTTTTGAAAGTTTGTTTGTTTCTGATTAGCAAAAATCAGAATCAGTGAAAACACTCGGACTCGTCAAGTGTCAGTGCTTTGTCAGGCTTCTAGATCCTCTGTCCGCCAGTAGAAGGGAGACCGGTTCTGACGTTTCCTTTACCCCTAGGTAGCCCTGTCCACTTTGAGTTCCTAGTAGGACGTCTCTCTGCCTGCACCAGCCCGACCCCAGCAGGGGCCCTCCCACGGCGCACTCCGGGGACCTAAGCCCGGCCCCACCCGCCTCCCCGCGCCCACAGTCCCGCCGTGACCTTTCTGTCCCTAACCCAGACTTCGCCCAGTGGATGCCTGCACTTGGCTGTCCTTTCCCGGGGCCTCTGCTCGCCTGGCACGGCCCCAGGGCTTTCTGTGACTTCCGGTGACATTGACTCTTCGAGACGCGCAGGCCAGTGTCAGACCTGCCCTCAGCTTGTGTCCGAGGCCTCAGATTAGGTCACCTTGCGATGGCGGGCCTGTGGGGCCTGTAGGGAGCTACCAAGGGCTCCCAGGCCTTTTCAACACAGTGAAAAAGGGCAAACCTTGGGGGCAAGAAAGATGGACTTTTTTAAATAATAGTTTACTTTTACCTATTTTTGTGCATTTTTCCATCTCCGTTGCAATCCCCTTGGGTTAAGAAAGATGGAATGTTAAAGCATTGAATTAAAAGCCCTGATAATGAGGAGCTCACTGCTGAGAAGAAGAGTGGACATCAGGTTTCCTTTTTTGTTCAATTGCTGCTTCTAGCATTTGAGATCATTTCGCTTCATTCAAAGTTTAGCTAAGACAACACAGCTGTTGGGTTAATTTTTACCTTCATTTTCAGGGTTTGATAAGTACATGCAGTATTTGATAATGAAATGAGCCATACACCAACAATGACCCTTTGTTTATCCTTTTCAGAGTATTGGAGTCTGTCATGTCCTGGTCTGTGAAAGGTTTCAGTTTACAGGATAAACACGAGACATCTGGGCGTGCGAATAGACAGTTTTATTTATTTATTTATTTTAAAGATGTATTCTTTATGCATACAAGAACTGGGGTACAGGCAAGAGGTACGGGGAGGTGAGGAGAGGATTCCCCAGAGAGAGAGTCGGGAGCAGAACAGGCAGACGGACTGAAATCCACTGCTGAGGGGAGCAGCAGGGAGACAGGAGAGGTCTGCTGCGCCCTGTGGGTCCCTCCCTGGCCGGGGATCGAACTTGTGCTGCAGGGGCTGCGATAGCTTCATAGAGCTGTGCTTTAACACCCTGTGCCCCAGGGAGGGCCCTGAACAGTTTTAACAGGCGACCAGACCTTGCTCTGTGGTGGTATGAGCACGAGAGTCCTTGTAGCCAGTCTCCCTTTACACGCCCACCGCTTTCCTGCTTCTGAGTTTGCCCTGCCTGGATTCCAGAGTCTTGTTCCAACTCTGCCTGCTGTGTGAGCAGGCGCTTATCCTGTCAGTAAGCGGGGGGTAGTAACAGTGTCTCCCTGAGAGAGCTGCTGTGACTGTAACTCTTGTATGGGAAGAACCTCGGTGGCACCTGGGATTCAGTGTGTTCAGGAAGGCCTTGCAGGGATTCATGGAGTGTTGCTGGCTGCCTAGACGGAGGTGTGAGTGGCGTTCGGGGATCCCTTTGGAGGAGCGGGTGACGGCTCCCCACAAAAAGGTGGCCTCTCTTCGGAGTCTCCATGATTTCTGGAGCCCCGTGCAGAGCGAACCCGTGGGTCTCTGTTCAGAAACCAAGACTGTCAAGGGCTCAGAGTTGCAACCAGATATAGGTGTCTCTTGCGCTTGGGCTTGGCATCACGTGCCCACAAAGCAGCCCTGGCAGATGCTCCTCTGGGGCCGGGTCTCGATGGCTGGGGTGGTGGGGTACGAGCCGGGGTTCAGGCGTCGTTTTGTTTTTCCGAGTAGGCGGGAAAACAGACTAGGCCACACAGGCCAGTGATGCTCTGGAGAGGTTGCTTGTGTGATCCAGGAGCCTGCACCG
This sequence comes from Condylura cristata, assembly GCF_000260355.1. Taxonomy (NCBI): domain Eukaryota; kingdom Metazoa; phylum Chordata; class Mammalia; order Eulipotyphla; family Talpidae; genus Condylura; species Condylura cristata. The sequence continues at coordinate 32,162,810 of NW_004567123.1, read as the reverse complement.
GGGAGGTGGCTTTGGAGAACTGTCAAGTTGAGATGCAGAAGGAAAGCCAGACAGGTTTCTGTCCAGAAGTCAGTCGGGTCCTGGACGAGGCCTCGGGTGTGGGTCTTGAGCAGCTCCGAGGAGTGAGCTTTGACAGACGGGGAGTTGGAGCCCAAGGGGAGGAGGGGAGGGCCCTGGATGAGTCCGGCCCAGCCTGAAAGCCGACTCTGTGCCCAGGCCAGAGCCCTCCGTGGGGGCTCGGGGAGAGCTTCTGAGCCGTCAGTCTTTGTAGAACACTTTTCTGTGTGGAGAAGCCTGTCTTTCACGCCGTATTTTAGGATGGACAGTCTGTTGAAAACCGTACAGAAATCATCCTTCTGGATAAATGAACGTCCCCTTTCCTGCTCCTTGAAATCCACATTGAAACATGATGAGAGTTTCTTAAACCTCAGTGAGTTTTATGGCTTTAATTATAGAGCCTCTTTCCAAACGAGTAGCATTCAGCAGTATTGGAAATACTAAACCGGGGGTCTCGGAGTACCAGCACATCCAGCAAGTCCTAGTTTTGTTACTTGAAATACTCAGTTTGGGTCAGAAGGAATCATTAGCAAAGGAATTCGTCTTCCCCAAAGGAAAAGCTGAATCTGGGGGGAGGGGTTCTGCTTTGACGCTCACCGTTGGGGGGTGGGGGTGGGGTCTGCATTTCATCAGATGAATTCCGTGGGTCTGTCCTACCTGGTGCTTTTCTCAGACTCATCTGTGGTCCAGGGCTAGATGAAGCAAGAGGATCATTAGCCTGGAAAGAAAGTGCAAACAGAGCATAATTAACACAATGGCAGCAGCTGATTTCCTGCTGGGGACATCTGGGCGCCTGGGGGAAACTCACTCACAACCCCAGGTTTGTGCAAAAGGGGGAAATCCGCCCCACCCCCTTCTAGTACACACCTGTGTAAAAGACCCAGCTGATGTGCTCCTTTCCCCAGGTACGAATCACCTCGGAGATCTACCTCCGCTTGTAGGTGCGTCTCTGTCAGCTTTACTTGCTGTCTACCTTGGGCCATTCTGCAAGTTTTTTTTTTTTTTTTTGAGAATTATTTATTTATGTACACAAGAACTGGGGTGCGGGCCAGAAATGCGGGGGTGGGGAGTGGGTAAGAGGATTCACCAGAGACAGAATGGGGAGCAGAACTCTGATGCAGAAGTATCCCCAAGATAATTTATGGATGTTCTCATAGTTCAATGAGGAAGGACCCCCAAGTTTCCTTCAGATTCAGAACCTCACGTTAAGACAGATTCGCCAAATACTTTCTCTGGCAGATACAGAGTTTTTATTTCAGACCTGTGAGGTCCTTTTTATTTTTTTTAGTAATCTTTCAACGTACTTAGTTTCACTTGATTACAAATCATGGGCGAACTGATGTATTGTTTATTAAAAAAAAAAAAAAGGCAAATTCTGAAAAAAATCTTACTTGTAAATTGCTCTGTTATCACACCCCAAAGGTATTTCCCCCTGCTAGGGTGTCAGCCTGTTTCACCATGATCGGCCACCAGAGGCGAGGAGGACCACTTACAGATTTATTTTGAAAGTCTCTGTTGCGTTTAAAGCTTATTCCTTTAAGACGTCAGCCTTTTTAAACCCCCACTACTTTAAACAAAGGCCGCAGGAAGAGGCATGGAATTTATGATAATACTTTTCAACCCTTTCTTTGCCCATTTTTAAACAACCTCTTTTCTTAGACTTTGGACAGTGCAGACAATCTCCATTGGAATATGAAAATTTAGACTTTAAACCCATGAACTGTGCCGGTCTGCAGAGGTGTTTTAATGTCAAACCCAGGAAATGTACACAGGCTGCCGAACTCACCACTCATCACTGTCACAGCCAGATTGGAGCGTGAGTTACGGAGTCATCCATTAACTAGGCTAGGCGGGAGAGCTAGAAAAGTAAGCAGTGTCTTGCACACACAGTGGAAAAGAGTAGAGCCGGAGTGTTGGGGGTCAGAAAATAAGCCCACACACCAGTGCCCTGACATTTATTTAACAAATTTTTTTAGGCTGTTCTGAAGTTTGAATTGTCATTTGCTTGTTTCAATTCACGGGAAACATCTGGTTTCTCCACGCAGTGTAGACAAACTGCTCTTATTCTGAACCTGTCATCCATGAAAAGCATGGTTTGGGCTCAGTAGGTTTGCTTATGAAAGGCGTGGGGTCCCTCTCTGCAGAAATAAACAACACTGGGAGCTGGAAGTTGCTCCCTGTTGTAAGTTCTGGCTCAGAGGGCCTGGGTGAAGTGGCCGAGCTGACCGGGGGGGGGGCATGTATTTTACAGCGGTGTTTCATGGTTCAGGAGGAGACCGTACAAATCTCTTCCACAGCTTTCCGTGAAGTTTGTGCAAAATGCAGTTCAAGAGCCGAGTCTGCAGGCTGGAAGTGGGTGTGAAAAGGCTCTGAACAGAAGACCTGAGGGGGGCATGAAAGCCTCGTTCTCAGCACATGCCCTGCACACCCTGAACAAGTGTCCTGCCTGCAGACCCCAACTGCTCGTTTTTCAATACCAAAAAATTTGGTATTGAACTAGGTGGATCAGAACTAGGTGGATCAGAGTTGGAAGTTCTTCACCCCCTTAAATAGGAAAATGCTAATGACGGAGACTCCTACAGAGCACAGGCGACCCATGGTGCTGTCCCCCACCCCCAGATGGAGCCAGGCCCCTGCTGGGTCCGCAGGTCCGGTAGGGGGCCGTGTGAGGGGCAGTCTTCTGCAAACACAGCGGATTAAGGGGTTCTGTTGAGGTAGAACAGATGGACGCAGAGGCAGGGTTCAAATGAAGCCATCATAAATCAGGACTCAGTGGTGCAGGGTCCAGTCTGGGCCTGGTCCTTAGAAATTTGAGCTCATTTAATTAATTTTTTTTTCTAAGAGAAGCACCACATGCTTATTACTAAAAAGAAAATTGATGTGAAGAGTCTCGAAAGTGTGTGTGCCAGAGAACGGGACCAGTTAGCCCAGGTCCCAGATCGAATCCCTGCCAGCCCTTGCAGCTTAATCCTCCTAGGTTTGTCCTCTGTCCCACTAACGTGCACACACGTACATCTGCAGTCACCGTTTAAGGGGGACAGACCTGCTCTTCAGTTAGAGATGAAGAGAAAACGTGGTCTGGGTGAGGCCGCCAGCATCCACTTTGGTAGTAAACCAAGGACTGTGAACTTGTGTTTGGGAAAGTTGTGGCAAACTGAGGTGAAGGAAGACTCCAGGGGCCACAGCTTTGCTGGTTTACAGTCTTCCTTCCCGGGTGACCCCTCAGGTCTGTGCCCCTCTTCCCTGTCGCCCCCTAGTGGAGCAGGAACAGCTGCTCAGTGCACAGTGGCGTCTTGGCCCACTGACCAGGTGCTATTGTCCGTTCAAAGTACCTTAAACGGAAAATGCACCGAGTACACCCACCTTCCTGACCATCCTGTCTCAGCCTCCCCTGCCCTTGATGTAAGGTGCTCAGGGCCCTTCCGTTAGCGGGGCGGCTTCACCCACTCAAAGCCTGGCTTCTATGGACGTGGCGACTGTCCCACGTAACTGGAGGACGCTGTGCTGGAACTGAAGAGCAGCCTGTGGGGTCCTGGTCACTTACCCTGGTGATTCATGGCTCCCAGAGAACACCCAGCCTGTGCCAGCACAGTGCTGCTGATCCTGAGCCCAGGAAGAGGGCAGAATTCAAGTATGGCTTCTGCGGGGTGTGTCGGCTCTGGCGCAGTCGGAAGCCGGGGTTAGTCGGCGCCTGACTGCAGCGCTGCACTTGGCCTTTGTACAGTCGACATCGTGCACACCTGGGGCTCGTGGGTCTCCTCTGTCAGGGCCCAGCCCGCTGGATTGACTTCACTTGGTGTTTTATGAAAACAAGGCACATTAAGTCCTCACCTAGTGTGAGAGCCTCGACCTGGGAGGGCCTAGAATTTCTCAGAGCAACGTGCTTCCTAGACATCATAGTGTCTGTGTGCCTCCGTTAGTGCCAGTTCTGCTTACTGTTAACATTAACTGTTGACTGTAACTTAACTTACTTAACTGTTTCATTAAGTACAAAGATTAGTTAAGATCAAGCCCTATGGAACCAACGAGTGTTGTTTCAATAGAAATAATTGGCCCTCTTTGAACAATTCCAGTGGTGGTGAGTTACTCAAAAGTGATATTAAATGCGAGAGAAGTGGGCCCTCCCTGGTGGCGCAGCGGGCTGGAGCGCTGCACTGCCAAGCTAAGCCAGGCCATGGCCGCTTCGGTGCGCGCTCAGTCCCCGCCCGGAGCTGACCCACGGGGTGCGCTAGACCTCTCCTGCCTCCCCGCTGCTGCCCTCAGCCTGTACTTTGCCGATCTGCCTGCTCTGCTCCCCGCTCTGTGTCTCGCCTCCCCTGCACCTCTGGCCTGTACTCCACTTCTGTACGCATAAATATATAAAATCTTTTTTAAAAAATTGAGAGAAGTATGAACTGTTGTGAAAAATTGTAAAGATCTAGAGTTGTGCACTCACAGATTATTTTGGTAGCATTTGCCGTTACTTATTTTTTAAAGATTGGCTTATTTATGCATGCAGGGACCAGGGTACATGCCAGAGGTGGGCAGGGGTGGCAGAGGACTCACGAGAGACACAGTGGGGTAAGAACAGGCAGATCTACCAAAATACGCAGCTGAGGGGAGCAGCAGGGAGACAGGAGAGGTCTGCTGCGCCCTGTGGGTCCCTCCTGGCTGGGGATCGAACTCGTGCCTCATGGTGCTGCTCTAGGTGGGCCCTTGCCAGTTATTTTGAAGTGAAGGACCCCGGATCTCACTCTTTCCTTCCATCTTCCTGAGTGCATGGCGCGTGTGTCCTGGTGTCCATGGTTTTACCTGTGTGAACACCCCTAACTTACATTCCTCACAGAAGCCGGGAGAAAATGTTACCTTCTCTGGGATCTTCACAGCGGCCAGCCCTGGAGCTCAGAATTAGTGTTTCTAATGGTTTAACCAGAGAAACATCCTCAGAGTTCTGTAGTTTGCTCGTACTCCTATAACCAAATTACAGCGATACATCCCAAAAGATCAGTCATGTTGGGTTAGCGTCTTTCTTTTGGGGGATGGTGAAAACTGAGGGGGACCTTCTACCGAGGGATCTCATGGTCGGGTTCTTCCCCATTTATGTTTTCTGTTTTGAGGTTGAGTGAATCTCTGAGCATCGACCTCGGAGAACTTCCAAGGCACGGTAGAGGCAGGGCACGGTGTCTGGGGGCGTGATTGCCCGGACCCTGGGGGTGGGGGCCCTGGAGCCTTGCAGTCAGAGTGAGTTCAGACCGCCACCCCTGGGGACTGTTTCTTTGCAGGGACGGTGAAGGTGAAGAGTTCCAGCATCCAAGTCGGAGATCTTATCATCGTTGAAAAGGTGAGCGGGGTCCAGTTTCCCAGGGAGGAGCAGGATGTGGGGCCACACACTTTGTGCATCGAGGAAGCCTGACTAGCTCCTTGGGTTCTACCCACTTCGCCCTGGACTGTCTCTCCCGGCAGGCACACACCGTCTTGTTCAAGGTTGACGTGTGCTGGGTGGCCAGAAAGCCTTCCAAGCACAAGTCCCAGTTTGGATGTGTTGTTTTGGTTTTATTTATTTTGGCTTTTTTTTTTTTTTCCCATAAAGTCTTTCCTAGAAGTCAGCTTCCTACCGAAGCATTGCCAAATATTTATGTCATTTACCTTTCAAGCAATTTCCAGCTTTTGACTTAAACGTTCTGCTTTCCTATCATTTCTCTAGGGTGCAGGGGTTAAGTGTGACTTGAGAACAGTAGGAAGGGCCAAACACATTAGGGGAAAAACGCTGTGGAGAGAAGTAGCTACCCCGGCAGCTCTGGTCTCGCTGTCCACGGGGTGGATTTGGGAGGGTTTGGGTTCCGGGGCGGCCTCGAGAGTCTGGGAATACGACCGGATTAGAAGAGGATTGTGTCTTGGCTTGTTTCTGTAGGAAGTGAACTGTGTTCTTTTTAAAAGGATTAAATCCAAGAACTCCAATTTGAGGCAAAATGAAGCTCTTCCTGGTGGCAGCTCAGAACCACACAAACCCTTTAGTTAGCTATGACGGCGTTTTCTGTTCACAATTAAACCCGGGCGGCCTTGGCTGCCCTCGTTTTGAGCACGGCTTCTGCTGCCTCCTGCTATTGGACTTGCTTGTTCCAATCCTACTGGACGCCAGACGTCTAACTGGAAAATTGGTAGAAGCAGGAAGCCTGAGTGTCTGTGCCGGTCTTCTGTTTCAGCAGGCAGCCAGGTCCCGGGCTGGAATTCGGGATATAAAGGTTGAACTCGGCTAGGAAAAAAGGAACCTTCTTCCCAGATGAAATTTCGGCAGGGAGTTAGTCGTCTAGCAGAGTGCAGGGTGGTCAGGTTCACAACAGTCAGCCGCCAAGCCTGTCGTGGACCAAGGCAGACCACTTAAAGGAGGCTGTGGGTTTGGGGAGACCCCCGGCCCCCCATGGGCATGCACCTAACAGTCGTCTTCTTCACAACCCAGAACCAGCGAGTCCCTGCTGACATGATCTTCCTGAGGACGTCAGAAAAGAACGGTAAACATCTGGTATCGATTTTGAAAATAACCATTAACCTTTCAGTGGTAATTTGGCAAAACAGTCATTTGAAAATGTAACAGAAGTGGATGCTCCGTTTTGGAGCCATCGAGGTGAACACAAAACAGCTTTTGGGATCAAGCCAGCTTGTAGAAAGTGTGTTTCTGGTGCTCGCGGGCTAAGGAGTGTGGATTGTTGCAGAGCACAGGTGTTTGGGCTGGCGCTGGGTCACAGCCGGGAAGCTCACCAGCGGGGTGTGGCCCCCCCTCCCCGGGGCTGCTTCTAGCTCAACCTCAGGAGCCCGGTGGCCTGGTTCCCCAGAAGGTGCTCGTGACCCGTGCCCAGAGTGGACCCTCCCAGGACCCTCCCAGGGGGTCCTGAGGCCTGTGTTTCTCCCCATTCTACAGATGGGAACACTGAGGCTTAGTGAGAAATTAGCCCAGGCACCCCTGTGAGTGAGGGGTGAGTGAGGACTTGAGTCCAGATCTCTCTGACGCCAGAGCAGATGGAGACAGTGGAAGGTCACCGGGTATTTATCTTCCCTTTGGTCCCTGGCCAGTGATGGGCTGTTTTTATACGGACCTGGGCGGGAACTGAAGAGCAGCCAGCGGGTCCTGCATGGCCGGCAGGTGGACAGCACGTGCCCGTCGTCCTCCCTAGGGTCCTGCTTCCTGCGGACGGACCAGCTGGACGGGGAGACGGACTGGAAGCTGCGGCTCCCTGTGGCCGGCACACAGAGGCTCCCCACCGCCTCCGTGAGTAGCGGCTCCTGCGGAAGCTGCACTGGGCTCAGGGAAGGCTCCCAAACGGAGACGCTCCGGGGCCAGACGTGGGGTGGCGTGGGGGGTGTACGGGGTCCTGGAGAGCTTGAGTCTTGCCGTCCCAAGTCATGTGGACACTGAAAGGCGGACCCTGCCGGCAGGGCGGGAGAGCCTCAGAGCCTGACGAACGGCAGCGGGAGCAGAGGGGCCTGGGCCACAGGCAGCAGGTCTCGGCGTAGCCGGCTGTTTGCCCGCTGGTGGCGAGGAGGCAGGACTACACTCAAGCCCGCTGCCCTGAGTAACAAAGGAAACGCGCGCTCAGAGGTCTGGGAGCCAGGGCTGACGCTCGAGGCATTGAACTTCATGAGTTGCAAAGCAGCTCTAGGAGCAAAGAAAGGTGACCTGGGTGGAAGCACGTGGGTGGTTCCGGGCCCATTACACGGGTGAGCTGTAGTGTTGAGCGCTCGGGCCCCTGCCTCCGGGAGCCCCCTCCTCCGTGGGCTTGGTCTCCTGCCAGCCTTGGCCCAGCGCACGGCTGTGGGCCTCCACCACCGGGCTGTGTGCACAGCCTGCGTCTGCAGATTCAGGCCACAGAGAAAGCCACATCGCGCCTGAGAGCAGTGCGGCTGCTTCGCCCGCGGCAGGTGCCCGGCAGAGACCTGGCAGGAAGCCGGAGCGCAGCTCCCCTTCCCAGACTCCGAGCGGCCGCCCCTGGCTGCCTCCCTCAAGCCCTGCCCTCTGTGTGTCTGTCCGGGCCCCGACTGCCGTGCCTGACGCCCTCCCCTGCCCTCCGCCTCTCTGCCATTTGCCCAGGCCTCGCCCTCCGTGGGAGCAGTGCTAACTGGCTTCTGCCCTGCTGGGTCCCTCCGGCGTACCCGGGACACTCGGGTCTCCTGGGGGGCGTTCCTGGCCGCCCACTCCTTGC
>NW_004567123.1:32146720-32154184 GCF_000260355.1 Condylura cristata | reverse complement strand
GTGGGGCCGTGGGCGTGTAGCTCCTGTTCCCCGGGCGGGCGTGGGCCAGAGCCGGTCTGCCCAGTGCAGTGGGCCTGACCGCTGACACGCGGTGAACGGCCTCCTTCTGGGGCACGTCTGAGCCAGTGCCTCTCCGGTGTGTACACTTCTTCGTCCGCACCGTTCCCCGTTTCTTGACCTGTCTGGGCACGCGCTGCCCTTTCGCGGTGAGCACTCGGCGCTTGCCCTCCTGACACTGCCTGTCCTCCCCGCCCTCGCCCGGCTCTGCCCAGAGGAGGCGCCCGAAGCCGGTGGCTGAGTGGCAGCCAGGGTGGTGGAGGCCCCCCGCCAGTGGGGAGACTGGCCCGCCTCTCGGGGGTCTTGGGACTTGGCGCGCAGCCCCCACGGAAGGGTCACTCTCCACTCTCCACCCTTGAGTGTTGCTGTGTGTCGGGTGGGGGTGCTGAACCCCACCCCCCTGCCAGGGCGTGCAGGCCAGAGGTACAGGGGTGAGAGGATCCACCAGGGACAGAGTGGGGAGCAGAACAGGCAGATCCACTGAAATACACTGCTGAGGGGAGCAGCGGGCGGGTCAGGAGGGGTCCGCTGCACCCTGGGGTCACTGCCTGGCCTGTTGGGATAATACCATTGCTTCTGCAAAATAGCATTGCCTCCCGGTAATCGTGAGCTGACTGTGCTTTAACTCCAAAATGTCACCTCTTGTCAAGCAGGATCTCCTCCAGATTCGCTCTTACGTGTATGCCGAGGAGCCAAATATCGACATTCACAACTTTGTGGGGACGTTTACGAGGGTGAGTGAGCTCCGTGTGGGCTAGACTCCGGTGTGGGTCCCATCAGGAGGAAGCTGTGTGTGTTGGGTGGGGGTGCTGAACCCCAGCAAGAGGCAGGCCCTCACTGCTCGGCAAGGGGGAGCAGGCCAGAGGTGCAGGGGGTGAGAGGCTTCACCAGAGACAGAGTGGGGAGCAGAACAGGCAGATGGACGAAGGACACTGCTGAGGGGAGCAGCGGGCGGGTCAGGAGAGGTCTGCCGTGCCCTGTGGGTCCCTCCCTAGCTGGGGATCGAACTTGTGCTGCAGTGGCTGGTGATCGCTTCACAGTGCTGAGACTTATCCCCTTGCTCCACCAGGGAGGCCCTGAGCTCTGTCTTAATGGTGAACCCATTGTGAAAGCAAGAGACCATCTCCTTCACAGGGATCTCCTGCTGTTACCTACCTGTGCCAGCCATGGCCAGTGGCTCTTGAAGCCACTTCCCAACCTTTCAGAAGAGAAATGACATTTGGGCTGACGTTGTTTCAGCCATCACAGTAGGACAGTAGATTGACAGCAGCCGGTGAAGCGATCTGTTCTCTTCCCGGCCGCCTGGGGCGGCTCCTGGGTCAGCGCCCTCTGAGGCCTCCTCCAGCAGAGGGCTGCGCTGCCGGGTCCCAGAGCCGCCCTCTGGGTGTCCGCTGGGGCGACCGTCTCGGGAGGCTTCGTCTGGAACCGTGGTCCTCTCCTCTCCGGAGAAGGGCAGGCTAGAAACGGCCTGTGGGTTCTGCCCAGACCTGGTGGATAACCGGTGTCTGTCTGGCCTCTTCCAGGAAGACAGCGACCCCCCCGTCAGCGAGAGCCTGAGCATCGAGAACGCGCTCTGGGCCGGCACGGTCATCGCGTCGGGTAAGCGCCCTCGGAGGAATGTGGTAGCAATTTGAAAAGGAAAGAAAATTCTCTGTGTAATTAGAACGATCATCTGTCACTTGGGAAAATTAGTCCTTGGTGAAATGGCGTCCTCCACTTGTTCCGCTCCCCTCCCCCCAAAATGACACCAATTGTCCCTTGGACACTTGCAGACGCCCAGGGGTCCTGTGGCTCTGGCCTGGGGACGGCTCAGCTCCGTCCACTCCGGGAATAGCCCTAATTACGCTGCCGATTGACGTCCTAATCTGTACCAGAACTGGGCCGGCCTGGATGCACTGGCCAGAGGTTGTGGACCTGGGGGTACAGGACCCCCCGTGCCGTCAGGGGCTATGCATCCCAGCTGGATCTTTGGGGCTCAGCTCACCAAGGTGGTGCGGAATGTGGGGCTTTCAGTTTTGAACACTGGGGTGAAACAGCGGAAGGGTGCCAGGGGTTTAGCAAGGTCTGCAGCGGTGGAGGTCAAGCTGGTGGGTGTCCCCGACTCTCCGGCCCTGCGCCCAGCTCTTCACACTCTTAACAGCTTTCTGGAGTAGGGGCGGAGTCCAGAAACTGCAGAGTCCCTTTAGGACATCCTTCCCCTTAACAGTCCCAGCCGCCCCCTGAGGGGCTGCAGTGAGCTGAGGGCCTTGGCTGCTCTGGCATAGGAGGCAGGTTGCCGTGGCAGCCCCACAGGTTGCTGGGCTTAGAGTCGCTGGGGAGAGGCCCCCTTCTGGGGGCCCGGATGTCCTGGGGTCCAGTGCTTCCAGTCCAGTGCTTCTTAGACTCTCAGCATGAGGGGTCAGTGTATCGAGGCCCCCTACTTCCCTCCTATGGGTCAACCAGAGTGCCAGTCATGTCCTGTGGGCACTGCTACCAGTGCCCACAGCTTTTCAGGGTTCTCTGTTGTGAATGGGGAGCGTAGGGGTCACACATAGGTCTGACCCCAGGACCACACTGTTGTGGGGCGTTAAGTGACCTTCATGCAGTGCCCAGCCATGACCCCCCGGCTGCCTGCAGAAACCCTCTGGCGCCTGCAGGGGTGGGGGTGCAGGCAAGGGGCCCACAGAGGTGACCGACCATTCAGGAACTGGGGCCACGGCCTGGGGCTGGGGCTCCGTGGGCAGCGGTGACGAGCCAGTAAGACCGTGGGGAAGCCGGCAGTGCACCCCGAAGCCGCCGGGGCCGCAGCCGGGGCTTCTCACCGGGCGGCCGGCTGGCTGCGGCCCCGTCTGCTGGGCGGTTTTGATCTTCAGCACAGGGAGGCGTGGGGGCTGTGGGAGCGCTTGAAGGCCTCCGGTTGGCAGGAGCCAGCAGGAGGAATCCGCCTTTGGGGCTCTGCCCTGGGCATCAGGGGCCAGGACCCCGTGGGCGTGGGGCGCAGCTGTGTGCCGCCCGTGTCCCGCCGGGTTGGGCTTCCACCTTCGGCCACCTGCCTCGGCGCCAGCCTGTGGCCCGGAGCTGCCATCTGCCCAGCGGCCGGCCCTCCCGGGCACCGTCTGCCGAGACGCTGTCCCCTCCCTGCGAGGGGGTTCCGTGTGCCCTAGGAGGGGCCCACGGCCTTCTCCTGGGGCTCCTGGGGAGACGCAGTCCCGGTCCTGCGGGGGCCCGGGCTTTGTGCCAGGCGGGGTCTGCACCAACCTGGGCTTTTGCAGACCCCGAGGAGGGAGGCGCAGGGAAGCGGCTGAGTCTCTCTCCGCTGGCCAGCTGGCTGGTGTTCCGGGTCCTCCCTGGGCCTGGGCGGCTGCCCAGTGGCCCCCGGATGCCCCACGCACTCCCACCACACTCCCTCCTGCCGATCCCCTGCTCGCGTTCTCACAGCGCCCCCCCTCCGGGGGAGAACTTCTTGTTCTTGATGTTTTCCCCACTGGGCTAGATAACCCTCGGTACACTTAAAAAAAAAAAAAAAATTCACATTTTATTTAGGTTGAAATAAATATACAAAATTGGTTTTCTTCACCCCAAATAACAGCAGTATTTTCTGTATTCTTCCTTAGATAAACCACAAAACCCCTGGTACATTTTTTTTAAATTTTATAATAGTTTATTTTTTACATCCTTTTGTGCATTTTTCCATCTCGGTTGCAATCCCCTTGGGTTTCCCATCACCAAATCACCCGTGTGCCCCCTGGTACATGTTTGGCGGGTAACACCACACGCCCCGCCCCTGGGGCAGACGGGCTGCTCCCCGCAGCCCGCACCGGGTGCCACAGCGCACACACCCGCCTCTCGGCTGGCACTGGGCGACCGGTCTGCGTCCCTGGTGGTCTGAGAGCAGCGCGGGTCCTTCTGCCCTCTCTGGTGCCTCTCCGGGTTTGGCATCTTTGCTGACGGTCGCTGGCTCTGAATTTCTCCTGTAAATTACTTTCCAAAGGAGCGATGCCATTTGTTTTGGGGGGTGTGTGTGGGGGGCACAGTGACAAGGGAGAAGGGGAAGCACTTAGCCAAGACCGCCCCAGGGTGCTGGCTGGACCCAGCGTCCGAGAGGCCGCAGACCCAGCGGCGAGTGTGCTCCAGCGGGAAGGGCGTCCGTTCCCACGAGGGTCCGGAGGTGGCAATGTTCTGGGCCTCTCGGGAAGCCTCTGAGGCCAGTGGCACAGAGGACAGCCGGCCCCTCGCTAGCGTCTTCTGCTCTTGGAGGCTGGCCCCCAGGGAGCGTCCACCGTAGACGTCCAGCCACATCCTGTGGCTCTGCTTCCCCCCTGGCTGCGCCGGCGGGGGGCCGAAGGCGGAAGCCCAGCCCTGCTGGAGACGCCGGGGCTGTCAGACGCCGCCGTGATTGCAGTCCAAGAGCCTCCCCGGCGGTGGCTCATCCTCCCCCTGGCGCTCACGGGGTGGGGTGCAGCCAGCCAGCTCACGGGGGGTCGGGGCGCCCCGTTGGCAGGCCTGAGGTGCTATCCCCCTTTGCTTTCCCCCAGGTACTGTGGTGGGGGTTGTCCTCTACACCGGCAGAGAGCTGCGGAGCGTGATGAACACGTCCAATCCTCGAAGCAAGGTGTGTGAGCTGCCCTGGCCGCCGGCCTGGACGGGCCCTGGCCTGGTGGGGCTGGTGGCCCACCGTGTGGGCGGGAGAGCGCCGGGGTGAGCGGGAGCGCCGACAGCAGTGCCTCGTGCCCACGCGCGCGGTCTGTCCGTGTGGCTGTGTACATGTGTGCACACGAGCACGCACACACGCGTATCCCGTGTGCACACACCCACACCACGCCGCACCTGCGGCCTTCACAGCCTTGAAGCTCAGGGCCTGGGCTGCGTCCCCTGACGTCCCCTGACCGCTGGGCCTCGCTCGTCTCGTAGCCTGGAGATGGCCCAGGCGCCGGCTCCGCTCAGGCCCCTCGGCGAGAGGGGCGGCCAGGGCTGTGTCCCCGCCCCCCGCTCAGGCGGGCTCCGCGGACTGACCCGCGGGGTGAGGTCGGGGCCGCCTTCGTCGTACAGTCCTGTGACAGTCCTCGCCGCGGCGACGGCGACGGCGCTGTGGAAACTGCTCAGCCTGGGCCGGGCGGTGACGGGTTGGATGTGCTAGTTAGCAACGCTTTGGGAGACATAAAGATGTGTGGTTATGAAAACCACGGTGTCATCGACGCAGCGGCTGCAGATGAGGCGCCCCGTGGCGTGCGTCCCGCGTGTTGCACGCCATGTCCCTGGGCAGGATGGCGGGCGTGCAGCTCTGCACCCTGGTGGTTCAGCCCGACGGGATCGGAGCTCCCCGAGGCCCCGGTGGCTGTAGGGAGCACCGCGTGTTCTCGAGCCAGGACCTGGGGACCACGGAGCCCCCCGCCTGGGCCGGGGGTGCGCGTGGGAGCAGCCGTCTGGCGGTGTGGTGCGCCCCTCACGGCCTGCCTGCCGCGCCCTGCCCAGATCGGCCTGTTTGACCTGGAGGTGAACTGCCTGACCAAGATCCTGTTCGGCGCGCTGGTGGTGGTGTCCCTGGTGATGGTGGCCCTGCAGCACTTCGCGGGGCGCTGGTACCTGCAGATCATCCGCTTCCTCCTCCTCTTCTCCAACATCATCCCCATCAGGTGGGCCTCGCGGGGCGGGCGCGTACTTCTGTGTGCCGCCGAGAGACCACGGCTTTGTGTCTTCGAGAAGGAGCTGGTCGCTTTGTAGCACGAAGGCCGAGCACCGTTGGGGTCTGCCGGGGGGAGCCACGCTCCAGGGGTGCCACGCTCCGGGGGTGCCACGCTCCAGGGGTGCCACGCTCCGGAGGTGGCCCCCGGCGGGGCCTGTTCCTCCCGCCCCGTCCTTTCAAGTGACTTGCAGCCCCGAGCAGACCTGCTCCGGGACACAGTGACCGTCCCCGCCGGCCAGGCGGGGCGCTGGCCACATGGCCTGTGCTCGGGCCGCGTCCGGGCGTGACCCGCTGGCTCTGGTCCCCCCACTAGTTTGCGCGTGAACCTGGACATGGGCAAGATCGTGTACAGCTGGGTGATCCGGAGGGACTCAAAGATCCCGGGCACCGTGGTGCGCTCCAGCACCATCCCCGAGCAGCTGGGAAGGATTTCATACCTGCTCACAGACAAGACAGGTGAGCTGCCGCCGCCTTCTACTTCCTTCTCCCCAGGGCGGTGACTCGGGGTGGCAGTGAGGGCGGCAGAGCCTGCGCCGAGCAGTGCGGTGCTGCGGTCTGTGCGTTCCTGTCCACCTCCGCCCCCAGCCGTTGGTCACCTGGGAGCGTTTTTGTCCCATTTTACAGATGAGGGAGGGACGTGCAGAGAGCTTCAGGCTGATCCTACACCCCAAAATTTTGTTGCTGCATGACTTGATATAGTTAAAAGCAAGGATTGGGGAGCAGGGAGACCTGGGTTTTAGCTTCATCACTACCTCTTTTTTTAAATAAAGAATTTTTAAAAACATTTTATTTTTCATAAAGGAGCCGGGGTACAGGCCAGGGGTGTGTGTGTGTGTTGGGGGAGAGGAGGAGGTGAGAGGATTACTAGAGACAGAGTGGGGAGCAGAACAGGTGGATCGGCTGAAACACACTGCTGAGGGGAGCAGCAGGCGGGTCAGGAGAGGTCTGCTGTGCTCTGTGGGTCCCTCCCTGGCCGGGTATCGAACTCGTGCTGCAGTGACTGCGGACAGCTTTATTGTGCTGAGACTTAACCTCTTGTGCCCCCAGAGACCCATCTCTACCTGGTGACCGTGGGGGAAAAGGGACTTCTGCAGAGTATCTCGGGTGGTTCCCCAGATGGACAGCGACTGGGTGTCAGGGAGGAGAGCGTTGAGGGCGGTGGGCTGTCAGTGTCTGCAGCCATGGGGGTGCCGGGGGAGGGGCCCGTGACCCACCACTGCCCGCCATGACCTGCTCAGATGGAATCTGACTGGCCCTCGTGTGTGTCGTGTGCCACCCTGGGCCACTGGAGTGAGCCAGGCATCCTGATTGACACCCTCCTCCCAGGGAACCAGGGCTGCCACTCACGCTGGGAAACAGGGTGCCGTCTTCGAAGGGAGGAGATGGCTTCCGGGCAGATGAGACACCGCGGGCGTCCTCTCCAGGCGGCAAAGCCAAACTCGAGAAAAACAAAGCAGCTGCCGCCGCAGCTGATGATAGTAACAGTGCCAGGCCTGGGCACAGCTGACTGCCTTCCGTGTGTTGCAGGGACTCTTACACAGAACGAGATGGTTTTCAAGCGGCTGCATCTGGGCACTGTGGCCTACGGGCTCGACTCCATGGACGAAGTTCAGAGCCACATATTCAGCATTTATACCCAGGTAAACGTTCTGCGTCAGGCCCGACTCTCCTACATCGGTCTGTGACCGCCTGCGTCACAGAGCTAGTGTGCGTGCGTGCACTCACCAGCAGCTGCGTTGAAGTCT
>NW_004567123.1:32123271-32146100 GCF_000260355.1 Condylura cristata | reverse complement strand
ACGAAGCACACTGCTGAGGGGAGCAGCGGGCGGGTCAGGAGGGTTCTGCCGCGCCACACGGGCCACCTGGGGGGTGGGGCTCGAACCGGCACCGAGGTGGCCATGGCCGGTTTGCAGTGCTGCGTCCCAACCCGTCACCCCGCCAGGGAGGGCTCGCTGTCCCCTGTACTCTGAAGAAAATGGCATTGAGGTTTTTCCTTCTTCCTTCCTCAGCCCTGGGCTAATCTGCTGTACCGAGTACTAATGAATCCGGGCAGTAACCCAAGAGGAAGTTGCCCAGTAACTGGTACCAGAGAGTGAGCTCGCTGTGGATGGTTTTCCTTCCTGTTTATGAGCATGTTTATTTTTTCCTGTCTTCTGGTTCTGGGTCAGAGTAGCCCGACTTAATGGGCTGATTATGATGAGCTTCAGTTTCTCCTCTGTGTTCGGCCTGGCATGCTTGTGAGAAATTTATCAGAGATGATTTCCAGCTTAACATCTCCCACTTTTTCCCGAACTCAATCATGTTTCATGGAAAGATGTTTGACAGAGTAATTGCTCTGGCTGGTAAGTTCTAGCAGCCCAGGCCCGAAGGACAGGCCGCGGGGAGGGTCCCTCACCAGCTCTGGGATTTACACGCGCTCGGACTTCGCGCTCGGACTTCACGCTCCCAGCGGCCCGGGGCGCCCACCCCAGCTGCCTGGCGGGTAACGCGAACTCTCATCTTCCAGCGGTTCCCCACTGTGGCCTCTAAGAACAAACACAAAGACGTGTGCCAGGCCCTGGTGCCTAGAGATTCTGCTCTTTTCCTGAACCTGTCACCCACGAAAAGCATGGCTGGGGCTCACTAGGTTTGCTTGTGACGGGCTGGCGTCCCTGGCTGCAGAGATCAACAGCCCTGGAGCTGGGTGGGACTCCGGGAGGTGGGCTGCTTTGGGCCTGATGTCGACGTACTGAAAGGAGACAGTGGCGGGCGCACCATGAGGGCGCGCTCAGGAGCTGGCTTGGACACGGTGCCGGGGCAGGGCTGGGCTGGGGATGGGATGCCCTGTCCTTTGGAGCCCCGAGTGAATGGGGCGCACGTGATGAACAGCCACGAGTGGTGAGCTTTGAATTGCACTTAAGACGAAAGTGGGTCTTCATGGTGACTCAGCGCTTCGTTTCTGCAATAACTTCCCTGTAATACAGACTGGGGATCTCCCTGGGAGACGTCCCTGCCGCGGATTTCCAGTGTCTTGTTTCCTGGAGGGACGTCACTCGTGTTCTCCGAGGGTGCGGACGCCCCGTGTGAACCCCAACCCCGGGCCTTTGTGTGAGAGCCACGGTGCCTCTCCGGCTTCTGACCTCCCGGGCTCTCTCGCTCTCGCAGGACGAGACCACTGCTTTTGCCCCAGGGCAGAAAGAGCCATGACCTGCCTCTGTGGACAGCACATCTGTTTTGATTTTTCCCTGGTATTTTTTAAGTAAGGAGAAATGTGTGCAGGTTAAAGGGCCTGTGGGGAGGAGGCTGGAGATAAACACTGTCCAGTGTGAAACTCTTCCATATGGGGAACGTGAGGCCGTTTGCAGCCAGTCCCCGAGTTGGGCGCCGGCCAAGCCCCTTGCCATTGCCCAGGCCTTCTTGAGAACGAGGACCCCCACTGGGTGCGTGCAGGAGCCGCTTACTGGACAACTGTGAGAGGACTTTAGCCCGGCGGGTGGCTCCTGAAGGCGGGCGGAAGGGTGACCGCGGGCATGTCCGTGTGTCGGGTGAGCCTGCCTGGGGTGTGCTGTGGGATGGGGCCCCGGCTGGACGTCAGGGCCACCTGGGCTTCTCCGTCAGCCTGGCCCTGGGCTTGTTTCCCGGGGTCACTGGGAAGGCACCCCGCCCCGCGTTACCCGCCAGGCAGCTGGGGTGGGCGCCCCGGGCCGCTGGGAGCGTGAGGTGGGAGCGTGAAGTCCGAGCGCGTGTAAATCCCAGAGCTGGTGAGGGACCCTCCCCGCGGCCTGTCCTTCGGGCCTGGGCTGCTAGAACTTACCAGCCAGAGCAATTACTCTGTCAAAGGTCTTGTTATTGCCCCAACCGTGAAATAATAATGTGGTCCAGGTGGCGAGGAATGTGGGAGAAACGAAGACAAGCCCCGTTGCTGCAGCACGAATTACAGAGCTTGGGGAAGAAAGTTCTTGATTCCGCCTCTGCAGCGGGACACTTTCTGGAAATCTTTAGTCTTCGTTAGAGTTTCGAGCTGAATTCTTCTTAATGAAAAGCACTTGGCCAGTAATGATTCGTTTAAACTGTAGTTCTGATTCATTACTCTAATTATTGTTACCATGCAGTGCCCTTTGGCCTGGAAGTGAAACCCGTGTCCTCTTGACACCAGAGGTTAACAGAGCAGGAAGCTGGAGCAGCGTGTGTGCCTGTGTGACCAGAATAATCGAGTAATTGTCTAATTACCCGAGGAGGCTGATGCCACTGCTAAAAATAGTATTAAGAAAATGAAATGAAAGTCGTTTTCGGCTTCTCCCGACCCATCTGTTCTCCATTTCGGGCTGCCGTGTGTTCCCGCGGCCCGGTCCGGGGGTGGGGTGTGTTCTCAGCGGAACGGAACATCCAGCCGGTCCATAGACGGCCTGGCTCCGGGACGCAGCTCACCGGGGCGGCGGGCCCGCAGGGCGCCGTGTCCCGGCCGGGTTCAATAGCTCCAGCCGGAGTCGGTCACCTGGATGCTTGTTTCTTCTTGGAAATGAGAAGAGTTTACGTCAAACGAGGCCTCTCCGCCCTCACCTTGGGCACCCGAAGCGGTCAGTGTGCCCCTGGCACAGTCGGTCCCCGGCACACGCGGCAGTGCCCCAGGTATCGGGCTGCGGCGTCTCTCGGGCTGACAGACGCACAGGCGGACCAGCCGGTTTTAGAGACCAGAGACAGCAAAGGGCGGTGGGCCAGGACTCCTGGGCGGGGAGGGCCAGCAGGGAACCAGGAATCGGGGGGCTCAGAGAAGTGCTCTTTGAGGAGGCAGCACTGAACTGAGAGCTGAACTATGGGTGGAGTGAACCGGCCTCTTGGGGCCCAAACTCCGCACGTGCAAAGGCCCTGGGGTGGGGCGGAGCTCGGCAGCCAGGGCCGGCCTGGCTGGTGCGGAGTGAGTGAGGTGGAGGATGAGTTGGGAGAGGTGAGCCACCGCTGACCGGCCGGCTGGTCGCCGTGGAGGGCTCTGCACGTAGACTGCCAGCAGCTAGCTGCTGTCTCCTCCTGGCCTCAGTCTTCGGGTATTTTAGAGTAGCAGAGCCTTGACCTCAGAAGAAGGCCTCGAGCACCCAATATGCACCTCGGACCCGGTGGCTGGTGGGTGGCTGTGTTGAGAGGTTTCTTGGGGTCCCTGCTGGTTGGCGTGGAGCATGGCTTGGCTTCCCTCACCCCGTGGCCACCTCTTCTTACTCATAGGAAACTGAGGCCCGGAGGGCAGACATGACTTGCTCCAGGTCACACGGCAGCCCGCCCCTCCGAGAGGAAAGCCCAGATTTCTTACCCTTCAGGGTGCTCGCTCCTGGGCTGTTGAGACCATTTTCCCACATCGTCACCCATTACCTGGCCTCTCGGGCTCCTCAGGGGGAGAAGCAGGGGGAGGCGGGAGGAGGCCTGAGGTCGGGGAGCCCCGGCCCCCGTTCATCTTGCGGGTTGGTTCCAAGCGTCCCCATGTGCCTCGCGAGCCCGCCCTGCGTGAATGCTGCTGCCTTGCTTGTTTGCTTTTTAAAACACGTATTTTTAAATTGGTTTTACATAGAAGAACTGGGGTGCAGGCCAGAGTTGAGGGGGTGAGAGCATTCACCAGACACAGAGTGGGGGGCAGAACAGGCAGGTGGACTGAAATACCCTGCCGAGGGGAGCAGCCGGAGACCGGAGAGGTCTGCTGCGCCCCAGGGGTCCCTCCCCGGCCGGGAAGGAACTCAGGCCTTTGCCGGGGCAGCGCTGGGACTTAACCCCGGCCACGGGGAGGCCTGCCGCCTCCCGTGTTCAGCCCGGAAGCGGGTGCATTGAGAACAGTGCTTTAGGAGCGGGGAGGATTCTGGTAACATCTGGAGAATATTTGGTCTCTTGTTTCAACTGGGGCTGCCTCGGGCATCTAATGGGTGGAGGAGACCAGGGGTGCTATAAACACCCAGGTGTCCAGGACACCAGCCCTGGCCCTTCCCAGCCCAGGACGACTTCAGTGAGGGGCTTCTATGCCCCCCCAAGACAGTCCCCTGTTCAGCGCCCCCCACCCAGCACCCCCCACCTTGCTATGCTCCTCTGTAGTCAGCTGTGTTCTCTGCCGGGCAATGCCCGGCCGGACTGTCCTTCCTTGGTGCCCACGGGCTGCCGCCGCCCCTGCGTGCCTGTTGGTGGAGAGAGAAGCTCTGGGGAGTGTGCTGTTCCTGCCGCCGCGCGCGCTTCCAGTCACAGGTCCCCTCTCCCTTCCTCCCGCAGCCGCAGGAGCCCCCTGCCCAGAAGGGCCCCACGCTCACCACCAAGGTCCGGCGGACCATGAGCAGCCGCGTGCACGAGGCGGTGAAGGCCATCGCGCTCTGCCACAACGTCACCCCCGTGTACGAGTCCAACGGCGTGACGGACCAGGCGGAGGCCGAGAAGCAGTACGAGGACTCCTGCCGCGTGTACCAGGCGTCCAGCCCCGACGAGGTGAGCCCCAGCCCCGGTGCACGCGGGCGGACGCCGCCCGGCGCCGGCGGGGCCGCGGGCGCCACCTGCCGGCCGGACAGGCGCGGGGTCAAGGTCAGCGCGGGCACGCAGGAACCCGGCAGGGAGCAGAGCTGGACTTGAGATGCTGCTGAGCTGGGGAAGAGCAGGAGAACTTGTTAGTGCCTCTGAAGGCTGGCACCCCAAAACACACCTCTTCCCCAGCCCTTCACTACCCGCCCCATGCACCCTAACAGCAGTTAATCCACACACTATACGGTCTGTCCATTCCTACACACACACCCACCCCCCCCCTTTTTTTTTTTTTAAAGATTTTATTTTATTTGTGCATACAGAACTGGGATACAGGCCAGAGATGTGGAGGGTGAGAGAATTCACCAGAGTCAGAGTGGAGTGCAGAACAGGCAGATCGACGAAGTACACTGCTGAGGGGAGCAGCGGGCGGGCCAGGAGAGGTCTGCCGCGCCATGTGGTCACCTCCGGGGCAGGCGGGAATCGAACTCATGCGGAAGTGGCTTTAGATTCTCAGTGCTGTGCTTTAACCCGCTGCGCCACCAGGGAGGGTCCCCCTTTTTTTTTTAAAGATTTGTTTATGCATACAGAACTGGGGTACAGGCCAGAGGTGCAGGACAATGAGAGGCTTCACCAGAGACAGTGGGGAGCAGAACAGGCAGATGGACGAAGTACACTACTGAGGGGAGCAGCGGGGAGGCAGGAGAGCCCAGCGGGTCACTTTCTGGCCGGGGACTGGACTCGTGCTGAAGCGGCTGTGGACACTTGCAGTGCTTTAACCTCTTGCGCCACCGGGGAGAGCCCAGTCTGCCCGTTCCTATAGACAACCAGCGGGTTTATTTAATATACTTGGAGATGACAGAACCATTACTTTACATGATCAATTTGGGACATTTCATCACCCTAAAAGGAAGGGTTTCATGTCCACGTTCCCTTAGACGCCCCCACGCCTCAGCCCTGTCTCCTTTCCGTCTCCAGATTGCAGACTGGCCTGTTCTGGACATTTCAGACTGGGAGCAGCAGGCCCTGGTCTTCCCGGCCCGGCGGCTTCCACTTGGCGGGGGATGGGCCGTGGATCTGTGCCCCAGGCCGCTGGCCTCGGCCAGCCCAGGGGCCTTGGGCTTGTTTCTGGTTTTGTGCTTCTTGCTATTATGGCTGAGGGCGTGGCTTGGGGCAGAGGTCCCGGGCGGCTGCTGGGGGTCCCAGCCGCGTCGAGGAGGTCCAGGCCGTCCTCCGAAGGGTCTGCGCGGTGTCCATGGCAGCAGCACTGCAGGAAGGTGGCGGCTCTGCCAGCCTGGCGTGGGTGGGCCCCGCCGTCCTGCCGCGCGTGCCGGTGGGTCTCACTGTGCTCTGCGCTGCCAGGTAGCACGCAAGGCTCTTTTCCTAAAATATGGAAATTTTAATATATAGGTAGGATTTTGGCCTTCACTCGGTATTTTGTGATGCTTCCATTCCAGCTTTTTGAATGCAGGATTATAGCTTGTGCGTGTGCCCAGAGGTAGGGCGCTGTTCTTGTTTTGTCGGGGTTTGGGTAAGCGCTGGTTTTCAGACATTTATAAACATTTGCAGCAAGCATGCGCCTGGCCAGGCCTTACCTCAGCAGGTGTTTTGAGTGGACTCCATTGTGAGGCGGCAAGGAGTGGGGGGCTGTGGTCTTGTTGGGGGCAGTTACAGGGCTTTTTTTTTTTAAAGACTTATTTATGCATTTAAGAACTGGGGTGCAGGCTAGAGGTGTGGGGGTGAGAGGATTCACCAGAGACAGAGCAGGGGGCAGAACAGTCAGATTGACCGAAACACAGTTGAGGGGAGCAGCGGGGAGACAGGAGGGATCTGCTGCGCCCTGTGGGTCCCTCCCTGGCCGGGCATCGACCTCGTGCTGCGGCGGCTGCGGACAGCGTCATAGTGCTGCGCTCCAACCCTGCACCGGCAGGCAGGGCCTGAAATTTCTTCCCTCTAACGTGTGTGGTTTTCGGGCTCCTCCCTGAGTGTTGAGGGGGTGCTGTGTGTCCTCTCCTGCCCCGGCACGTGCCTGTGACTCTGTTTCCAGAGACTTTCTCCCCCAGGGGTTCCCCCTGCCCGGCGGTGGTGGGAGCGAGGTCCTTCGGGAGCCCCGCTGGTCCCCTGTGTGTGTTCTTCGCCTCCTTGTCCCACTCCTGTCTCAAGGACACAGCTGTGTGCCCCCTCCCTTCGCCCCGGGTGAGTGCCCGGTGCAGATGTAGGTGGGTGTGGAGGGGGGGTGAAGGCCCCCTGGTCTCACACCTGTGGCTGCCAGCACCCCCGGCCTGTCAGTTTTGGGCAGAATTCTTCGTCTCGGCAGGACTGGCCAAGATGATTCCATGTTGGGGGACGGCTAGTAGCACCCCACGACTCTACCCTCTCGGTGCCTGCTGCACTCGGCTCTCCATTGTGACGCCTGAAGATGTCCCCGGACGCCCCCGTGTCCCTGGGAGGGCGGAGCTGCCCATGGGGCGCTGCTGCGGACGCTTGCGCCCCCTCGGGTGACGCCCTTCCCCTTGGGCTCCCCCTGCTCAGCAAATGGGGCCCTGCCCTCGGGACGGGCTGTCACAGCTTCAGCTTCGCCTGTCTGTGCGTCCCCTTCCACCTCTGTGGCCTCCGCTCGGCCTGTGACCCAGATTCTTCACTGTGCGTCTGACCTTACCCCCGTTGCATTTAGGTGGCCCTGGTACAGTGGACGGAGAGTGTGGGCCTGACCCTGGTGGGCCGAGACCAGTCTTCCATGCAGCTGAGGACCCCTGGCGACCAGATCCTGAACTTCACCATCCTGCAGATCTTCCCTTTCACCTATGAAAGCAAACGCATGGGCATCATCGTGAGGGTGAGCGTCTCCTGTCCAGCGCGGCCCTGGCCGCCCCGAGCCTGCCGCGTCGGGGCCTTGCCGGCCCTTGCTACCCTTCCCCACCGGCTTTGTTAGGGTGCCTGTCCTCCAAACTAACGAGGGAGCGTCGTTCCAAGCGAAAGACGGGCTCATCAACTGCACAGGTTTGGTTAGCTGCTCAGCGTCTGGTTGAGTGGAGGTTCTAGAGTGGAGGCTTGATGAGAGAAGATGGGGCATTTGCTGGCCATTGTACATATCTCACTGCCTGTTCGCGCAACACTGACTCTTTTTATGGCGGGGCAGGTCACAGGATGTGAATGGGTTTCTTCCAGTCACATTTTAGTATAGCCACTGAGCTATGCAGTCACACGACTGTCAAGTCTAAAAACCTTCTCGCTCCCCAAAGGAAACCTGTACCCACCCGCGGTCACCACCCCCCGCCTCCCCCGGGCCCCTTGTGGTTTGGCCCGCCCTGGGGAACTTGGACAAATGGCACCACACACACCATTGCTCCTTTTTATGCAGCTCTTTGCGCTGTATTTTCAAGGTTCGTTCACATTTCGTTGGCCTCGGGGCAGCCTTCCTTTTTTATGCCTGAGTACTATTCCACCACGGACACTTAGGTTATTTTCACAGCTTTGTTATTGTGACTAGTGGGGCTGTGAACTTTGTATGTGGAGATTTGAGTACCTGCTTTCAGTTCCTCTGCATCTGTACCTACTGGTGGACTTCCTGGTCATCAGCCGGGCAATTCTGTCCTTTAACTCGATGAGGGACTTCCCAGCTGCTTTCTATAAGGATGCCAAATTTTCCCTTCCCACCAGCTTTTCCCACCCCTCACCAGCTCTTCTCCATCTTCCAGGAACTGTGATGTCCCAGGGCGTGAGCTGCTGCCTCGGTGTGGCTTTGATTTGCGCTCCCTGCTGGCCCTCGGTGTGAGCAGCTGCACCAGCGGCCGGGCGCTTGTGTCTCTCTCACGGAGTAATGTCTTCTCCGGCTCCTTGTCGCCTTTTTGGTTGGGTTGTTGTTTTGATGGTGGTTGTTGACCCGTCAGGCTCCTTTATATGTTCTGGATACTAGGCCCCTGTGAGACCTATGACCTGCGAGTTTTGTCCTTCTGTAGTTCTTACCTTCTTGATAACATCCTTTGATAGACAGAACTCACTAATTTTAAGCAAGTGCGACTTCTTTGCTTTTTTTTTTTTTAAAGGTTTATTTATGCATAAGAACTGAGGTCCCGAACAGAGGTGCAGGGGGGTGGGAGGATTCACCAGAGACAGAGTGGGGAGCAGGACAGGTGGATTGACTGAAATAATACCACTGAGGGGGGCAGCGGGGAGACAGGAGAGGTCTGCTGCTGCACCATGTGGGTCACCTCCCTGGCCGGGGATCGAACTTGAGCCGAAGCAGCTGTGGCCAGCTTTGTAGAGCTGCGCTTTAACCCCTGCGCCGCCAGGGAGGGCCTGGATGCCGCTCGAACCTGGCCAGGGCGTGCCAGTTTCGCGTTGGTCCCACGGACCTCCCACGTCCCCCTCAGTATCTGAGGGTGTCGGGCTTTTTAATTGGCGATCGGAAGAGTCCAGATTAAGGTCTGCCTTTCCGATTGGCACTTTCATCCCCAGAGGCTGGGCCGCCTGGGATCCACCCAGGCCCCCCTGGAATGGCAACCCCTCTTTGTTCAACTCTGGTTGATGGCCAGAGTTTTCAAGGGTGCTTGGAAAATGCGACTACCAGCTCCCAGCCCAGCCCGGCCTTTTAAAGGTTCTTTCCAGTACTTGGTTTGGCTGGAGGAAGCTGCTTCCGATTATGAGAACCTCTGGAAGTGCCTTTTCTGTCTTTATTTTATTTTTTTTTAGATTTGTTTATTTGTGTATACAGAACTGGGGTACAGGCCAGAGGCTCAGGGGCGGCGAGAGGCTTCACCAGAGACAGAGTGGGGAGCAGAACAGGCAGATGGACGAAGTACACTGCTGAGGGGAGCAGCGGGCGGGTCAGGAGAGGTCTGCCGCGCCATAGGGTCACCTCCCGGGCAGGCGGGAATCAAACCCATGCGGACGTGGCCCTAGCTTCTTAGTGCTGTGCTTCAACCTGCTGCGCCACCAGGGAGGGCCTCTGTCTTTATTTTTAAACTCACGAGCCTCCCTCCTCCCTGCGCCAGCCAAGGCGTCGGTCGTGGGGATCAAGGAGTCGTGGATTCTGGTCTGGTAAATGGTCGTGGCGGTGACAGCAGTGACGGCCGCGGTAGTGACCAGTCCGTCATAACTAGAGCAGTACTCCAGCAGCAGCAGACACTATACCCGTGACGGCGGACAACATTTAGCTGGTTCTTGTGTGCACTAGGTGATTTGCACCCATTAACTCACTTAATTCTCACCACAACCCACCGAGGTAGGTACCACGATGACCAGCATTTGACAGAGAAGAAAACCGAGGGTTAGGGGCTGAGACATCTCCCCCACTTCACACAGGTGGAAAATGGGGAGTTGGGTTCCCTCCCAGCTGGGCTGCTCTTTACCCCGGAACGTGGGAGTTGGGCTGTTCTGAGCAGGCTGTCGAGAAGTCCATAGGGCACCCTAGCAGTGTTGGGGTGCTGGTGATGTATTGCCACCTAGCAGATGTCCCCACATGTAGTGGCTCATAGTAGCACTGCAGTAGCTACTACCCCAACCCAACCCCAGCCCTGCGTGGGCCGGAGGCTGGGTGAGGCTGACTGGAGTCTCCCCGCACCCAGGCTGTGGTCATCCAAGGTTCAGCTGCGGAGGGTCCATTTCCAGACAGGTCAGGTTGCTGGCAGGACGCACCGCCTTGCGGTTGTGTGTGGGCCTCAGTTCTCAGCTGGCTGCTGGCCGGAGCCCTCGGTCATGGCCGCACAGGCCCTGGCCGGTCAGCCCCCGCTTCCAGTCGGGGGGGAGCAAGATGGGGCTCTTTGGCAACCCGGTGTCAGAACCACCTCCCCCACTTCCGTCTGACTTGCTAGAAACGCGTCCTGGCCCAGCCCCTGCTGGGGGGGCGGGGCGGGAGGCCCCCAGGGCGTGAGCAGCAGGGCTGGCGGGGTCGCTGGGCACCGTCCACGACAAGCTGCAGCTCGTGGCTGGAGCCGGAAGGAGCTCCTGCAGCTGCATCTGATGGGCCAGGGGTGGGCACACTGGCAGCGTCCATGCCAGTAGGAGCTCGCAGATGTGAGGGGACGTTGGCTGTGGCAACGTCGGCGGGAGCCCTCTCTCCCACACGGCGGCTGCCCTGTGGCTTCCAGGCTGTATCGTGAGAGCATGTCTGATGTCAAGAGCAGCCGTGGCCTGGAAGCCGCAGCAAGAATCCCGGGGGTGGTTGCTTCCTGGAGAATGAGAGTCCTTATCTCCTAGGGGGTTGCTTTGATTTTGTGCCAGCCCTGAGTGTTTTCAAGCCCTAGGGCCATGAGCTCTGCTGAAGTCACTGCAGGTGGAGTCAGCATCACACAGTCCGCAGTCTCCCATCATAGCAGTGGCCCAAGGCCTCGGCTCCGTTGGCTGTGAAGGACTGTCCTTCCCGGTCGCCCAGAGCCCACGGCAAGGACGGGGCCGGTGTCTGGAGGCCTGAGGCTGGAGGGTGGCCATGGCTCAGTATTTCAAGCAGCACGCCCCGTCCCGGTTACAGAGAGAAGTCGCCATTCACGGAAGACGTTTAGAACGAATGCAGATGTCAGGGCGGGCGAGAGCCTCCTCTGTACCCTCACCGCTCAGAGGCCGCCAGCCACTGACCTTTTCCGAGCGCTTCCCTTCGGTCGGTGTCTAAGCCTGTGCGCTGTGCGTGTCCACACAAACTTTTGTTGGCCCTGAACTCTGAGCTTCCTAAACTCCCCAGCCCCACCATGGGCTGGAGTTGGGGTGTCTTCCTGCAGCCTGATTTTTATGACCTGGATGTATGTGTGGTGGTTTGTTGACAAAACCCATGCATTACATAATCTTTTTTCAGAAAAAGATTTATTTATACAGCACAGGCCAGAGGTGCAGGGACCGTGAGAGGCTTCATCAGAGACAGAGCGGGGAGCAGAACAGGCAGATCAACGAAGTCCACTGCTGAGGGGAGCGGCGGGGTGACAGGCAGGCGCTGCCACGCCGCGTGGGTGGGTCATCTCCGGGGCGGGGGTCGAGCTCGCGCTGAAGCGGCGGCTGCCTGGCAGTGCTGCGTCCTAACCGGCTGCACCGCCAGGGAGGGCCTAGTGTCATGTCCTTTTAGGGGATGTTTCGGCGGTGCTTCGTTCCTCGCCTCTCAGAAAAGCCCCACGGGCATCCGTCTCAGGTGAGGGCCCGCTGTTCCGGCAGCGTCCGTTTTCTGCCTGGTCTGCCTCTCCACCTTCGGTTTGGGCGGGTGGAGATGGGCCTCCAGGGCCCTGGGCTCCTGTGCCACCTGGTGCCAAGTTGCCCGTGGTCCTCCCAGGAGGTGGCCCTCTGCCCCAGGGGACAGCCAGAATGCCTGGGCACGTTCTGGGCCTGTGCTGCTGGCCCGGTGGGTGGAGACCAGGCCTCAGCCCAGACGCCCGGTGTGCGGGGCTGCAAGCTCTCTTCTCGTGTGTGCCTACATCCTGACTGTTGTGTGAGAAGGGCCGTCCGTTTCCAGTCGTGAGGACATCCGTCCACTGGGCTTGCTGACCGCTGGCGTGACCGCTTTGCTCTCACCTGTAAGCACGTGTGACCTCGTGGCGGTGCTGGGGGGGCCTCACTCGCCAGCAAGGTCTGGTTTTGGGCGAACCCGTCTGCTGTGGAGCAGCAGCTTGGCACGGCCACTCGTCGGGGCTGTGGGCTGGTCTCCGAGGAGGCCCTGGACGCTGGCTGCGGTGTGTGCCGGCGCCCCTCGGCCCCTCCTCCCCCTTCCCACGTGCAGAGCTGCCGTGGGGTCGTGGGCGTTGGTCACCCACTGGTCATTGTTTGGATGAAAGAAGCCTTTGAACAGGTGCCAGAACCAGACCACGGTGGAAAAAGTTGGGGACCAAACAATGCTGCAGGCCCGGGCCTCTGTGGCCCGCGACGCAATCTTGCCATCACATGGGAACGGAGCAACCCCGCGATGAACTGGGGGGAGGAAGTGACTAATGGGAGGAGACAGTTGATGCCGTATTTATATTGGCCTCGGTGTCCAGCCCCAGGAGCCCTGGGGGCAGTAGAGGAAGCTGGGAGGGGCGTCATTTCCTAAGCGGTGCTGTGAGGCACCCTCCGGCGCAGGGAGGGGTGCAAGAAACCCCGCTGCTCTCAGGCGCCCCGCGGCGGGGCCGGGCCTAGGCCTGTATGATGGGCAGCCGGCGGCGAGGGATCGGCGTGCCTTCGGGTCTCGCAGACGCAGGGGACTGGAGGTGCCAGTCACCTGAGGTGGGCACGTTGGTCTAGGGGGCTGTCAGCAATCGCAGGGCCGGCGAGCGTTACTCTGAAAGGGGGAGTCATTGCTAAGGTGGTTTGGGCATTTAAGGTGCATTCCATGAAGAGTGGGGGGTTGTCCTGGGCTCCCTGGGATGGTGGTGACGGTAGCCCGAGGTAGCGAAGGCTCCCGCCGCCCCATGACGGGGCTCTCGGGGGAAGGAGTCATGGGGTGAGAGCACCCCATCCACACAGCCAGCCCCTCGGCTCAGGCACGTGGCTGCTGACTTACCCTTGGTCGTGGGGCTGTCCTGTGTGTTGTGGGGTAGCTGCCTGCACCCCTGGCCTCCATCCTCAGGGTACTGGGGCACCCCCAGTTATGGTCCCAACACTTTGCCAAGTGTCCCTGGGGGGCAGAGCCCCGGGCCAGGCCTGTTCTCCACAGCATGGCGGGGCTCCCGAGAGCGTGGGGGGTGACCTCCGTGTGTGCCCCGGGCTGCCGCCTGGTGGGGACAGCCTCGGCATCCCCGTTCCACAACCCCTTGCCCTGGGGCCCTCACCCACGCCCCAGGTGGCCTGCTGAGCTGGAGGGCTGGTGTCTCGCCGAGTCCTCGGGTGCACAGGGGTCAGGCTGTCCAGATCAGCGGCTCTCAGCCGGGGCAGTGTGTGCCCCACACGGGGGGCGTGTGCCAGGGTCGACATTGTGTTTGACCCCGGGGGCCGCTGGCACTTGCTGTACACGGCCACCCCCACGGCGGGCAGTTCCAGTGCCGACGTGAGAACCCGAGCAGGCATCGCCTGCCAGGTGGCCACCGGGTGCTGCTTCGGTCAGGCCCCGTGTGGATCAAAAATGAGCTTGTACACGGGGCCCGTTCTACTGGAAGAGCAGCCGCTTTAGAGACAGCGCCTGGGCCCCTTCGACCTTGCTTTCGCCACTTCATAATTTTCTGGGTGCTTTGAGTTTTCTCTGAGGTTGTGGCCCTCGCCCCACAGCCCACACCCCTCTCCGCCTTTGCCTCTGAACACGCATGGCGTCCGATGAGCTCCCTGTGGACACTCAGCACCGCGGGAGGCGGGCACCGGATCTCAAAGCGGGCATGGCATGGGCTCGGTCCTTCATTCCCCACCCTGCTTTGCCCCCCAGGATGAAACGACCGGAGAGATCACCTTCTACATGAAGGGCGCAGACGTGGTCATGGCCAGCATCGTGCAGTACAATGACTGGCTGGAGGAGGAGGTAGGCGTGGCGGGCGTGGCGGGCGTGGCGGGCGTGAGGATCCGGCCTTGCGGCGTGTTCTGCGGCCGGCTCTCTCTTCCTGCAGATGTCATCGCTCACCCCAAAACTTAGCGCGTAGAACGACACCCACTTTCTCAGCTCCCGTAGGCCCTGAGTCCAGCCTCGGCTTAGCTGGCCCTCGGGTCTCCCAGCCGTGGCTGCAGTTGGCGAGGGCCGGGGTGTGGTCTGAAGGCTCGGCTGGGGCAAACCCACCTCCACGCGCACTTGGGTTCGTGGATGGATTCCGCTTCCCGCCAGCTCCAGGTTGGGGGCTGCCCCGAGTGGCTCACCCTGTGGGTGTCTCCATCAGCAGTCTCCAAGATGGCACAGGCTTTGTGAGGGAGCCTCAGGGGGAGCAGGAAGAGCCCCTAACTCAGCAGGGGCCTCCCCTCACTCCTCACACGTTCTGCTCCTTGGGAACACGTCTCTAGATCCGGGGGTGATGCCCGGTCTGGGCACCGGGAAAGTGGGGCTCCCGGGGCCTCGTCAGAGCCTGCCCATCCCAGTTGGTGACCCAGGGAGTCGGCTGCAGCGGGAGCGAGGCCTTCTCAAGGTTTTCAGGCCATTTGTCTCGTCTCTAACTTGGCAGAGGGGTTCACCGTGTCCATCCAGGAATCTGTTTTCAGTTAGGGGCTGCAAACCCAGATGCCACAGGGGCCGGGGGGTGGCCTGGCCACAGGGCCTGTGGCGGGACTGTCGTCGCTGCTTCGCGGGACACGCGGGACACGTGGTGGGGTTTGGGCGGTTCTCAGGGTGCCACAAATCCAGGGCCTTGACCTCACCACACTGACTTGTGTTCTGAGGCGCGTGCAGGCCGGCCAGGGAAGCCCACGTGTGGGTGGTGGCCCTGAGGCTGCCACGGGGCCGCCTCCCCTTGGCGGGTACACGGGGAGCAGGGGCCCTGCTCAGCGGGCTCCCGCGGGCCCCTCGAGGCTTGGTCTACCACGAGGGGCTGCTGCTGACCGCTGGCTGCTTCGCAGTGTGGGAACATGGCCCGGGAAGGACTGCGGGTGCTGGTGGTGGCCAAGAAGTCCCTGGCCGAGGAGCAGTACCAGGACTTCGAGGTACGTGGTGCTGACCACCCTTCTCTCGGCCCGGCCACCTCCCGGGTCCCCTCCCTTTCCTGCCTCCGCCCGCCCCCTCGTCCTTCTCTGGCTCTGGGCGGGTCCTGGCGACTCACCGCTGGGCCACAGGGCCTTTGCGTTTGCTTTCTCTGCCCGGGCGCCACCGCCCCCCGCCCTCTTTGGGATTTTGGCCCCAACGCTGTGATCTCTGGGAAGGCCTCCTGACCCCCAGCCCCAGCCAGGGCGGCTCGTACTTACTGCACCCCGCCCGGCTGCTGGCACAGAGTTCACCTTCTGGAAAGTTTATCGTGAACCTGCCCGGTGGAGCCCTCATTTTTTAAGCTGTGAACGATGTTGGCCTTGGACTGTGGCTGCCAAGCATTCAGCATAAAAATGCCTGGTTGACGGTCACCTTGTCCCAAAGACTGTATGTCCCTCGAGGGCAGGCCCTAGGTCCCCAGGCCGGCGTAAAGCTCAGGGCACACACGTGTATACACAGACACACACGTGCACACACACAAACAGGCAGCATGTGTGCACACAGACACGCACACTGGCACACAGGCACACGCACAGAGCACAGGCGTGTGCAGACGTGCAGAAGCGGAGCACGGACACATGCACACAGACACGCACACAGACACACACGTGCACACGCAGAGCACGATCACGTGCACAGACACATACACAAACACATGCACACACAGAGCACGGACACATGCACACAGACACGCACACACAGGCACACACGTGCACACGCAGAGCATGGACATGCACACAGACGCGCACACAGAAACACGTGCACACAGCATGGACACATGCACACAGACATGCACACATAGGCACACACGTGAACACGCAGAGCACGTTCACGTGCACAGACGCACACACACAGGTGCGCACGTGCACACACAGAACATGGACACAGGCACACACAGCATGGACATGTGCACAGACGCACACACAGGCACACACGTGCACATGCAGAGCATGGACATGCGCACAGACATGCACACACAGGCACACAGTGCACACACAGAGTATGGACATGTGCACAGATGCGCACACACACACGTGTACACACAGCATGGACAGGCGCACAGACGCGCACACAGACACACGTACACACAGAGCAGGGGCACGTGTGCACAGACACAGGCACACATGTGCACACACAAATCATGGACACACACAGATGTGCACACAAAGGCACACAGAGCAGGGGCACGTGTGCACAGACACAGGCACACATGTGCACACACAAATCATGGACACACACAGATGTGCACACAAAGGCACACAGAGCAGGGGCACGTGTACAGGACACACACGTGCACACACACATGTGCACACACACATGTGCAGAGCACGTGTGCACAGATATGCACACACCTGTGTGCACGGCACACACGTCCACAGGCACACACACACGCTCGCACACACGGCCCTCCCTGGGAGGGAGAGGCCAGGCAGGGACAGCTGCTGGCCCGGCCCGGCCCGACCCCCGCGCTGGGACTGGCCTCTGGCTGTGCTGCAGTTCTGTGTGACCGTCATTGGCAGGAACTCTGTCCCTGATGGCGCCATCTTCCTTCGCGGTAAAGGCCTGTGCCTTGCCCAGTCCATCGGGGGCTTTGATTTTCTCCAGGTCTTTGCTAACGCGAGGGGGCTAACAGAGGGTGGGATCTGGAGGTGGGGCTCGTCTTCCGAAAGCCCGGCAATGCTGAGCTGTCCGCGCTGAAGCGCGTGCGGCGTGGAGATCTTGGGCTGTGTCCATCTCTGCTGCGCCCGCTGAGGTAGGGGCTGTTAGTGCTGCTTCCTGGGCGAGACAGGCTCAGAGGAGGCAAGCGACTTCCCAGAAGCCGCACAGCAGGGGAACGTACAGGGGACTTGAGCCGGGTCCCCTGCGGCCCACCCTGTCGTGCCCCTCGGTCACCCACGCCCTGACCTCCCGGTGTGTCTCAGGCCCGCTACGTCCAGGCCAAGCTGAGTGTGCACGACCGCTCCCTCAAAGTGGCCACGGTGATTGAGAGCCTGGAGATGGAGATGGAGCTGCTGTGCCTGACCGGCGTGGAGGACCAGCTCCAGGCCGACGTGAGGCCCACGCTGGAGACCCTGAGGAACGCGGGCATCAAGGTAGGGCTGGCCTCCGGGGCGGGGGGACACGCCACCGCGTGGAAATGAATTCTGGGTGACAGCAGCCAGCGGGGGCTAGCGATGAATGGGGGTGCGGGTGGAACAACATCAGTAGGGCGTGGGCAGCAGCGAGGGAGGGTGCCTGTACACGGGAGCTGTCACGCTGCCTGGCCGGCCGGCGGCCTCAAGCCTCCGCACTGTCCAGCGGGCAGGAGTGGTCTCGTGTTCTCACTGAGTGACTGGCCGGTCTTCTGTCCGCTGGTCCCGGTGGCCCCTTGCCTTCCCAGATCGCCTTATTTACATTTTCTTAAGTTCAGGACCAAAATGCGCTTACACCGGAGTACATCTGGAGAGGCCAGTAGAGGGCGCCAGGGAGCAGGTGCCGGCCCTGGGGCTGCACCATGCACCGCCCTCCGCCAGGGACCCTTCTGAGCAGTGGACGCATCAGGCTGTGGGGACATGCATGGGGCTCTGCCCCCACCCCAAAGGGCCGGCACCTTCGTCCTGACCGGCCTCCCACGGGGGTCCAAATCCCACCCCTCTAGTTGCCACCTGGGCCCCTGGCAAGTGATGGGGCTTCTCAGGGCTTCCGCTTCCTGCACGTGACGTCTTAGTGAAGGGGACTTGGCCCTCCAGTGGCCCAGCTGAGATCTTGAGGGTTCCTAACCGCTCCCTGCCAGGAGCAGGGAGAATAAAGGGTTAAGGGGTAAGGTGCCAGAGTGGGACCCCCATGTTTATTGCTGCTTTATTTTCAATAGGAAAGATGTGGAATCAACCCAAATGCCCAAAAGTAGGTGACTGGATTAAAAAGATGTGGTACATACACACAGTGGAATATTACTCAGCAGTCAAAAAGATAAACATATGCCTTTTGCAGCAGCATG
Organism: Condylura cristata; assembly: GCF_000260355.1. Classification (NCBI taxonomy): domain Eukaryota; kingdom Metazoa; phylum Chordata; class Mammalia; order Eulipotyphla; family Talpidae; genus Condylura; species Condylura cristata. Next base: position 32,127,917 of record NW_004567123.1, on the reverse strand, counting down.
GATGGAGCTGGAAGGGATCGTGCTGAGTGAGATAAGCCAGAAAGAGAAGGAAAGGGCCAAGTCCTCTTCACGAAGGCGTCACATGGCAGGAAGCGGAAGCCCTGAGACACCCCATCACTTGCCAGGGCCCCGAATGGTCTCAGTCAGAGCAGGAGTGTAAAGGACCGGGGGGGGGGGGGATAATGATAAACAACTGTATACCAGAGACATTTCATGAGTGGGGAATGGGATCAAAAACGGTGGGGGAGGGAAGTGCACTGGACTACGGTGATGGCGCACGGGTGCTCTGGTGATGGGAAGCCCACGGGGATTACAGCTGAGATGGGAAAAGGCACAAAATGATGTAAAAATAAGCTATTATATTATTAAAAAAAAAAAAGTGCCAGAGCAGCACGCGGCAGCTGACTCTGCAGACCCGATTCCAGGCGGGACCCGGGTGGGGCAGGTGCGGCTTGGGGCTCGTCGCCCCCGGCTGAGCCCACGGCTGTGGGGGTGGAGGAGCCGGCACGTGGACCGCCAGCGCTTTCCAGGGGTCCCCGCCCCCCACGAGCTGCGTGTAGAGACGCGTGTGCAACGTGACGAGTCTGTTTCCTGTCGACACACGGCCTTTCCCTTCTTCGGGGTTATTTACGGCGTCAAGAGGATCCCCGGGGGGATGACACGCGCAGGCCAGCTTCGTGTGGTCTGAGCAGCTTCTGCTGCCACGGGGGGCGGCTCGGGTCCCGACGCCCCGGAACTGGGCATTTCCTGTGGCGTGTTGGGGACAGCGTGAGCCCGAGGAGGGAACTGGAACCTGTCGAGGTGGCCTGATGCTCTGGGACAGCCGGCTGACACAGCCACGGTGGCCTCCGCGCCAGCAAAGGCTCCTCCCTTCCGTCGTTTCAGGTCTGGATGCTGACGGGGGACAAGCTGGAGACGGCCACGTGCACGGCCAAGAACGCGCATCTGGTGACCAGGAGCCAGGACGTCCACGTTTTCCGGCTGGTAACGCGTTCTCTGCATCGGGCCATGTGGTGGGGTGGGCGTGGGCGTGCCGAAGGTCACCACCACTCCTGCACCTTGGGTGGGCCCTCGAGGGGGGCACCTAGCGCCGGGGGGCCTTCCACCTCGGGAGCTCCTGAGCGGCCCAGCTTACGCTGCAGGACCCCATCCGGAGCACCCGGTTCCAGGCCTGCCCGCACCTGCAGCAGCTGGGCCCCGTCCCTTTGAGAGCCTGGTCAGTTGGGCACGTGGGCACGAAGGGTGCAAGGAGTCCGGCCCGGAAGGCGGCTTTCACACGAGGGCTTGGGTACGAAGTCAGCTCCTGACACAGCCACGGCCCGCCGGCCCCCCACCCCCCTTCCGCCCTGAATTTGTTGGACGGGCAGGCGAGAAGCTCCCTGCCCTCGTGGCAGTACCTGACCGGGACAGTGCCGGCTGGAGCTGCTGGAGGCTGGGAGCCAGCAGGCCCGTGGTGGTTCATGGAGTCCGGCTCCAGGACTCGGGGCCGCAGTCGCCTATCTGTAGCCGGAGCCTGGACGCCGGGAAACGTGGAGGACCCTGGATGTGTGTGTGTGTATGTGGGGGGGGCCTGGGGTGTCCCGTCTGCCCTTTATAGGGAAGCTGCGGCCCTGCGGGGTGCCTGGCTCCTGGTGCCTGCCCTGCGTGAGCCTCTCCGACCAGCTGGCCCCGGGTCAAGCAGAGGGGCTGCAGCCCCTGTAGCACCACGTGGAGTGAGTGGGCCTGGCCACGCGCACTGCTCAGTGCAGCGCTTGGTGGCCGTGAAGCCTTCCGCTGCCGTCTTAGTTATGTGGGTCGCCGTGGCCCCCGGGCGGCAGACGGGGCCAGTGTCCTGGCTCCCCTGATTCCCGCGGGGTCATGGCAAGCAGGACCAGGCGGGGCTCCGGGTCCGGGCCTGGAGGAAGGGGCCTCGCCGGGGCCGTCGGTGCCTCACGGGGCCTCAGGGAGCCGCTGCGGGCCGCCCTGCCCTCTGTGGGGAGCCGCTTCACCCTGTGTCCCTTCCAGGTGACCAACCGCGGCGAGGCCCACCTGGAGCTGAACGCCTTCCGCCGGAAGCACGACTGCGCCCTGGTCATCTCGGGAGACTCCCTGGAGGTGGGTGCGGGGCCCCCGGCGGGCCCTGCGGGGTGCGGGGCCAGGGCTGACCGCACTGCGCCCCCAGGTCTGCCTCAAGTACTACGAGTACGAGTTCATGGAGCTGGCCTGCCAGTGCCCGGCCGTGGTCTGCTGCCGCTGTGCCCCCACCCAGAAGGCCCAGATCGTGCGGCTGCTGCAGGAGCGCACGGGCAAGCTCACCTGCGCAGTAGGTAGGCGCCGGCCGTGCCGCGTGCTGGGCTTCGGGGGCGTGTTTTGCAGACTCTGCGCCACGGGGTCACGACCCCCGCCCCCCACCCTGTGGGCTTTGGCTCTGTGTTGTTTTAAATATTCCCCTTGGAGGAGGAGCAGACGAGTGTGCCCCAGGCCTCGCCTCTGCACAGAGGCAGCCACGCGGGGGTGAAGGGGTGGGCTGGTCTCCGCTGGCCTCTCCCCAGCCAGCCTCGGGCAGCTCACCCGTGGAGGGGACGGTACAGTGGTGTCACCGAGGGTGCTGGGGGGCCAGAGGGGCTGCGTTCACGGGGTGCAGGGCAATTGTTGCTGACTGTGGCCTGGGCCCCCACACCCCCAGGGTGGGTGCTCCCTGGTGAGGGTGGGCAAGGTCCCTGCCACTGCTCAGGGCTGGGACCCTCGGCCGGTCGCCCGGTGCCCCCCACGCACAGCTCCTCTGCTGGGAATTAGGGATGCACCCAGGCTGCGGGACCAGTTAGACAACGGGGCACGGGGCCCCATGTGGGGGTGACGCCGCTCCAGCTTCCCGCTTTCCTCCCTGTCCTGTGTGGCTGCAGGTGATGGCGGCAATGACGTCAGCATGATTCAGGAATCCGACTGCGGCGTGGGTGTCGAGGGCAAGGTGAGCGGGTGTGGCCCCTCCCCGGGGGCCCCTCTGCCCCCAGCCACAGGGCCTCAGGAACCAGCCCGACCACCCGTCGCGTCTCTCAGCCCGCCTCGGCGTCTCTTGAGTCTTCCTTACCTGGGACAGGCTTCTCCAGCTTTCCCGGACGTGGCTCATGCCATGTTGAAGCGGTGGGGACCGTGGGGGCACCTAGACATCTGCGGGTCCCCGTGACTGGGTTCCGCCCCTGGTTTGGGGTGTGGGTCTCAGCGAGGGCACGTGTGTCGTGCTCAGGAAGCCTTGAAGAGGGGAGCCCCCCCGTGCGGCTGACTGCCAGTTACCCACTCGGGTAAATGTGCAAAGACGCCTGTTCGGGGCTCTTCTCTGAGGCTGTCGGTGGCATCAGGCCCCCGCCCCGTCCTGTCTAGCGCTCTGGGGGTCTGAGTGTCCTAAGATGCCTGTCTTTGAGTAACTCTTTGCTTCTGATACCCATTACGCACTGGGCTTAACCCCCAAGGCTTAATTCTCGATCCGTTTGACCTCCAAATTATAACTATCTGTGATTGGGAATGTTTTTTATTTAAATAAATTCCTTTTGAAAAAATCAAATTAGACGTGGACCACCGACTGCGTATGGCTTGAAACCAAAGAACCTCTTTATTGGAGAGCTTCGGAGATCTCCTTACAGTGTCTTGCTTTTTCAATTAAAAGAAGCGCGCTGGCCTTGACCTCTGTGCGTCTGACGGTGCCCGATTTCATCGCCCTTTAGGAGGGAAAGCAGGCGTCCCTGGCCGCCGACTTCTCCATCACTCAGTTCAAGCACCTGGGCCGGCTGCTCGTGGTGCACGGTCGGAACAGCTACAAGCGGTCGGCCGCCCTCAGCCAGTTCGTCATCCACCGGAGCCTGTGTATCAGCACCATGCAGGTGGGTTTTACAGCAGCCGGCTGAGGGACACGCACCCTTAGCTGGGAGTGGACAGGCCACTTCGCCCGCCACACTGTGCCAGGCCAGCAGCCAGCGGGGGTGAGGGCAGCGCTGGGTGGACCCAGCCTGACCGCTGGGCTCATGTCGAGAGAGGTTTGCCGGGAGGCCCTTCCTCGCAGGCTGAGGGGCTCCGAGGCGGCCTGCCTCAGACCAAGCCCGCTTCCACTTACCAGCCCATTTTTTACGGCTGGCGGCTAGTATTTCCTGCATCAGAGGACAGGCTTTGCCGGGAGGGTTTGTAGATGTCTTCATTACTGTTGTCTCATTGCAAAAGAAGCAGGTCATGGACTCCTGGTAAAAATTTCCAGAAACATGACTGAGTAATGCCAGAAGTGAGCCCTCCCCGCAACCCCGCCCTGGGTGGCTGCTGGTGCAGAAGCTTCCAGCGAGCCCCCCCAGCCGGTCCCCACGCTCGGACCAGCATCCAGGGAGCCCCCGGTCTGTCTGTCCACAAGCTCGGGCCAGCGTCCAGTGAGCCCCCGGTCTGTCCTCACGCTTGGGCCAGCGTCCAGCGAGCCCCCAGTCTGTCTGTCCTCACGCTCGGGCCAGCGCCCAGCGAGCCCCTGGTCTGTCTGTCCACAAGCTCGGGCCAGCGTCCAGTGAGCCCCCGGTCTGTCTGTCCTCACGCTCGGGCCAGCGTCCAGGGAGCCCCCGGTCTGTCTGTCCTCACGCTCGGGCCAGCGTCCAGCGAGCCCCCGGTCTGTCTGTCCTCACGCTCGGGCCAGCGTCCAG
>NW_004567123.1:32119953-32122804 GCF_000260355.1 Condylura cristata | reverse complement strand
GCCAGTGTCCAGCGAGCCCCTGGCCTGTCCCCATGCTCAGGCCAATGCTAAGGCAGTGACTTCTGGCCTAGGGTGTGGCTGGCTCTGGCTGGGTTGGGTCCGCCAGGCCACTTTCGTGCTTGGTGACCCCAGGACTGGAGGGGCACAGAGACCCTATACAGTGTTTCTGGAACACTGGGGACAACTCGAGGCCGCTCACACCCGGGTGGAGAATGGGGTCTGCTGGCTCCCAGGGGTGACTCCTGGTCTGTTGCTGTGAGCTTTGTGGTCGTGGCAAGTCACCAGACCTCTGTGCCTCCTTCTGTGCACTTGAAAGTGGGGACCATGGCATCAGTACCTACCCAGGGCCGACTGAACTAATAGCTGGAAGTAGGCACCCCGAAGTTGTGGGGGTGCTGCTCATTATCGAAACATAGGGCTCTGTCCTGAGTTTCGGTGACGTCCTTTCTCCCCGGCACAGGCGGTCTTCTCCTCCGTGTTCTACTTCGCCTCCGTTCCCCTCTATCAAGGATTCCTCATCATCGGGTAAGCGGGTGCGGGCAAGGCTCTGCTGGTTTTCGGGGGGAAGCCCGGGAGGGGGAGGGCTGTGGGTGAAGTTCTTCGGGCCAGTTGTCTCTGGCCCCTGGCACGGCGGGTCCAGCGACGCCCTTTACCACGTCCTTGGTGATGAGGCTCGGGGCTGCAAGCTCGTGGCCAGAGGGGCAGTGGGGCCGGCCTGGCTGCTCGCAGCGCTTGGCGCTCAGTCCCTGGCGGGGAGCGAGCTGCCCACGGCTGCCTGGCCACCGGCACGGACATTTGCGGCCCTCAGACCCGCCGTCCAGGGCCTTCACACTTTGGAAAGCAGGTGCTGGGTCCTTGAATGGCTGCGGAGATGGGTTTGGTACCAAATGCCCTGATGGAGCCGGCCCGGGGTGCCCTGCTGGGGTGTGTGCGGGGCGCGGGGCCCCCTCCGTCAGTTCAGCCTGGGGTGGGCCTGGGATTCTGCCCGTGCGTGGCCGGGAGAGCACACTGCGCCTTGTTGGGTCTGGACGGCGCAGAGTAAAGCCGCATCGCTGGCTCTCGCCGGGCTCCGACTTTTCCCACTCGGTCGCTCCGTGACGCTCTCGGACATGCTCCCACCCGGGCCTTGGCGCTGGCGGTAGCCGCCGTGTTCGGCGCGGCCGCCCTGGGCCCGTGGCCCCCCCAAAGTGGCCCCGCGACGTCCTCCCTCCCTGCTGCCCCTCCCCCGCCGGTCAGCGCTGCCCAGCGGAGTCCTCCGGCCGCTCCTGACTGGCTGGCGCGCAGCCCCAGGACGGGCCTCTCGGGCCCTCGTGCGCGTCCCGCTCCCGTCTCCGGGGCTCGGCCGCGGCCCTGGCGGCACCGGGCGCTGGCTAGCGGTGTGCGGCTGGCTGGGCGGAAGTCGGGTTCAGAAGGCTGGGGGGGCCGGCTCGCCCCGCGGGGGTCTCACTGTGCGGCTCCCTCCTAGATACTCCACCATCTACACCATGTTCCCCGTGTTTTCTCTGGTCCTGGACAAAGATGTCAAGTCAGAAGTGGCCATGCTGTACCCCGAGCTCTACAAGGATCTCCTCAAGGTCGGCCGGGGCGCCCCCCCCGCCCCCAGCTATGTCACACAGGTGCTCCCCTCCTGATTTGAACACACTCGCACCGACGCTCTCACTCAGGAGTTTGTATTTGTTTCTTGAGAAGGTCACAGCGGCACGTGCAAGGTGCTGAACATCACGCAGCTCACGGCCGGAACTCTGGTGCCAAGATGCGCCGCCAGCTCGCTGCGCACACTGTGCCTGCCTCTGGGAATGTGCAGTCTGCACATCTCGGAGTGTGGGTGTCTGTGTGCTCTGTGGTGTGTGTGTATGATGTGCGTGCGAGTGTGTAGCGTGTGATGTGTGCGCACAGTGCGTACATATGGTGTGTGTGGGGTATGTGCGTAGTGGCGTGTGGTGTGTGTGATGTGTGTCTGCAGTGTGCATGATGTGGGTGTGCGGTGCGGTGTGTGTGCAATGGTGTGTGTAGTGTGTGCCTGCAGTGTGTATGTGTGTATAGTGTGGGTGTGATGTGTGTAGTATGTGGTGTGTGTATAGTGTGTGTGGTTATGGTGTGTGGTGTGTATAGTATGGAGTGTGCATGTACAGTATGTGTGCGATATGTGTAGCACGTGGTGTGTAGCATGTGGTGCGTGTAGCGCGTGCTGTGTGCATAGTGTGTGATGTATGTAGTATGTGTATAGTGTGTGGTGTGTGTACTGTGTGTATGGTGTGTGTATAGTGTGTGCGTGTGGTGTGTGTAGGGTGTGTATAGCCGGTGTGTAGCGTGTGCTGTGTGCATAGTGTGTAGTGTGTATGTATAATGTGTGGTGTGTGTACTGTGCGTGTGGTGTGTGTGTGGTGTGTGTAGTGTGTATAGCCAGTGTGTAGTGTGTATAGTGTGTGTAGCGTGTAGTGTGTGTATGTATAGTGTGTGGTGTGTGTGGTGTGTGCAGTGTGTGTCTATGGTGTGTGTGTGTAGCCTGTGTGCGTAGCGTGTGGTGTGTGCACCGCCTGTGTGCCGTGTGCTAGCGTGTGGTGTGTGTAGTGCGTGTTTATGGTGTGTGTGTGGTGTGTGCAGTGTGTGTCTATGGTGTGTGTGTGTAGCCTGTGTGCTGTGTGCGTTCAATGTGCGTAGCGTGTGTGCGTAGCATGTGGTGCGTGCACCGCCCGTGTGCCGTGTGCTAGCGTGTGGTGTGTGTAGTGCGTGTGTGGTGTGTGTAGCTGTCGTCTCGGACGCCCCCCTAGCTAGAGGGCAGCTTGATTCCCCGCTGACACCCGCCCCCCCGAAAGCCTGCGCGTCTGGGGGTGCCCCCAGAGCTGCGGGC
>NW_004567123.1:32118241-32119458 GCF_000260355.1 Condylura cristata | reverse complement strand
CCGGACGTCGGGGCGCGTCTTGCGCCTGGCTGATGGGGACGGGCTGTCAGAAGGTCCAGAGGCCTCGGCTTCGTTGGAGGAGGTTAAGCTGCTGTTGTGGAAGTCGGGGGACACTTTGAAGCCTGCACGTGTCACTGAACACGCACCTGGTTAAAGAAAGCAGATCCCCGGGGCAGGCCTGATGGGCGGGGGGTCTCCTTCCCACCTGCCGCTTCGAGCCCCTCGAAGCAGGTGCTCTCTCGGGTTTTGGGGTCCGGCGGCTCCCGGCCCCGCCCCAGGCCTGTTCCGTGCTGCTGTTTCTGGTCCACGCGAGACCCGAGACGCCGCCTGTGTGCAGAAGCCACAGCACGAAACCCCACACCGGGCAAGGCGGACGGCCCTGCTGACCGGCGTGCCGCCCGCGTGTCCGTGCTGCGGACGCTCCGGCGTCACCTTGCACGCCTGCGTCTCCGCCCCTGGGAGCAGCAGCCCCCGGCCCGGCCTGGCCCCGCCGCCACCTGCCTCTGTCCCCACAATGGCGCCTGGAGGCCCTGGCGCGTTGCAGCTGCCGGGTTGCTGCGGTCGCCTTGGTGCGTGCCCGGCTGTCACCGGGGACGACGGCCGGCAGTCCTCGTCCGTGCCTCTGCGCCGAGGGTCCGCTCCACCGCTGCGCTCTGCCCTTGCCGCCCTCCCGTCCGCACCCCTCCCCGCCCCCGGGTCCTGCTGCCTTTCTCCCTGTCCTTATGGCTTCCTGATAGAAGGCCAGAAGGGAACATGGTAAACTGGCAAGGGGCGCTTCTCTCGGAACCTTCCGGCAGCTCACAGACGATGAGCCTGGTCAGCAGGTTGCAGCCCTCCCCTAAACACGAGTGCGCGGCTTCCTCGCCAAGCGACAGCCGGGTGTGCGTGTGCACCGCGTGTGCACCGCGTGTGTGCGTGTGTGCGTGCGTGTGCGCACGCTGGCCGCGGGCAGGCCCCGGCGCGGCCCCACGGTGCCTCTCCCCAGGGAGCACCATCATGTACGGGGCGCTGCTGCTGTTCGAGTCGGAGTTCGTCCACATCGTGGCCATCTCCTTCACCTCGCTGATCCTCACCGAGCTGCTGATGGTGGCCCTGACCATCCAGACCTGGCACTGGCTCATGACGGTGGCCGAGCTGCTCAGCCTGGCCTGCTACATCGCCTCCCTGGTCTTCCTCCACGAGTTCATCGGTAAGCGCCGGCGTGGGCGCTGGCGGGG
>NW_004567123.1:32110761-32118088 GCF_000260355.1 Condylura cristata | reverse complement strand
GCCCGCCTCCCGCCGGCGTCCCTGGGACGAGGGGCAGCGCTGAGGTGGCCGAGAACGGGAGCCGCCGGGCAGCCTCTCAGCAGGGCAGTTTCTCCAGCCACCGCATCCTGCACACGGGCAGGGAGGGGGCCCGGCGGCTCTGCGGGACGTAGACGCTTCTCCAGGGAGCCGCCGTCGTGATGGGCTCTGGGCACCCCTGGACGGCAGTGTGAGGGTCTCGCTTAGAGTCAGTGACGGCCGGCGGGACTGGAGAGACCGGCTGCGGGTCGCGGGGGAGGCTTCATCCTGCCCCCTGGAAGGTTTTGGTCGCTAGCAGGCGCGTGCCTGCGAAAGGCAGTCTGGAGCAGGCCACCCGGCCTGGGAGCGTCTCGGGATGGGTTTAGGAGTCCGTTATGTGCACTCCGTGGCTTGGGGTGAGGGGTCATGGGCGGCTTGGACGAGGCCACTCTGCTCTCGGTAGGCTGTGGCCTTGGTGTGGGCCAGCGCAGGGGGGTGAGAAGCCCGAGGTGGGGCCTCGGCTGGCACTCAGTAGGCCCCGCGATGATGCCCGCTGCATCGTCTGGGATGCCTGAGAAGCGGGGACGCTGTTTCCTGAGGCTCCGTGAGCTCTTGAGCCCACTGTCACGGCCATCTGCAAACACCCAGGCCAGCTGTCCAGCAGGGGAGACCGCCCGGCCCGGCCCCGCGATCAGGCTGCTCCACACCGTGCACCTGCAGCCGGTGTCTGAGCAGGAGACGCCATCTGCTAGTTTCCAGATCAGGAACACCCGAGGGAGGCTCTGCTCGCAGTCTTCTCTGCCCCGTGTTGAAAGCAGCCCCCGCCGGCCGCCGGGAAGCTGCAGGAGTGGGCTGGGCGGGGCGGGCGAGCCTCCCTGGGTGAGCCCCCCAGAGGGGTGCGGGTGGGAGCCACTGGTGGGCCCTGTGGGATGCCGTTCCGTGCCAGCTCTGCCGTGGGGGCTTTCCAGAAGGTTCCACCGCCCACTGCTGTCTCCCTTTGCCTGCAGATGTGTACTTCATCGCCACCCTGTCCTTCCTGTGGAAAGTGTCCGTGATCACGCTGGTCAGCTGTCTGCCCCTCTACGTCCTCAAGTACCTGCGAAGGCGGTTCTCTCCTCCCAGCTACTCCAAGCTCACGTCCTAGGCCGGGGACGGGGCCGGCCAGGGGCCCGGGCTCTGCTTCCCGACGGACCGAGTTCACGTTGCGTGTGGCGTTGCCGCCGCCCGCGGGTTTGCAGTCGTTGCTGGCGGGCACAGCGCTGGCCACGGAGGCCTGGCCGGGGCCCTGATGCTGGACAGGCGCCGGGCCGCGGGGGCCCAGGCCGCGGGAGCCTGCCTGTGTGAGCCGTCGCCCGGGGCCGCTGGGCGAGCTTCCTGATGACTTGAATCGTGTGGTCGTGTGCTCAAGTCTCTGTCTAGTGGAAGGTCCAGGAGGGCATTTTATTTCTTTTAAGCGATTCTGACCCGTGCGTGCTCCTCACGTCTTTCTTGCTCTTCAAAATTGACCCGGAGATCTGGGACGCTCTTGGTGTGGGCTTGGGGGGAGGAGGGCGATGCCTGGTGAAACAGGGCGGAGAGGCCGCCCGGCCGGGGGTCTCGGGCGACTCCGCCAGGGGCCCGGAGCTGCCTCCATCAAGCATCGCCACCCCGCGCTCACCTGCCGCCTGTAGAGAAACGACTGCATGGTGCTGTCTGCTTCCTCGGGGCCTGGTACCAGTTTGGGGGGCTCCAAGGAGCCCTGGTTTTCAGCAGTGCTGCTGCAGCAGGAGCGGACGCCTGCGGCTTGATCAGAGACTCGGTTCTTCAGACAGCAGATGAGCGGGACTCTGCCCCAAGGGAGACACTCGGGCCAGGCCCTCCGCCCCCACCTGCATCCGGCAGGAGGAGCCCCCAGGGACAGGCCGCAGCCAGGGGCCGCACACGGAGGGAAGGAGCCTGCGGACAGGCCGGGTGGCGCCGCCCTCCCCCGCAGGACGCCGGGGGCCCAGATTCCACGGGAAGGTTGGGGTGGGTAAGCGGAGGGCGGGCGGGCGCCCTGGGGTGTCGGCGTGGTCGGGCAGCGTGGGGCCACGTGGGGACCTCCCGCACGGGGATGTGGCTGTCTTTGATTCGTGATTGGTCCTTTGCTTTCTGCCCTGCAGAGACGTCGGGCACGGCCTGGCCGGACGCCCGCTGCCGGGTCTCCCCCGGGCGTGGGGGCACCGGCAGCAGGGGGTCCCTCGCCTTCGAGCACGCTGCGCCCCTTGTTTGTTTAGACGTTGTACAGCAGGTTGTAGGCTCCGCGGTGTCGGCTCCGGCCGGCGCTTTGTTTTGTTTTAAGGCTGCAGTTCTGCGGGTCTGTCCCCTCGGTTCCGGCCACTTCGCGGGACAGAGGAGCCCCACTTCGCCAGCAGGGAGCGGCTACTTGGGGATCTCGGGGTCCCGGGCCAGACCCGGCAGGGAGGCTGACAGGGCTGAGCTCTGCACGGAGGGCAAGGTGCCCCGCCTCGGTTCCCCGCCGCCACCTCTTGCAGAGGACGTCGCTGCCAGTCGGCTACCCGCTGGGCACAGGGCCGGGGCTGGGCCGGACCCTGCATAGAGAGCCAGGCTCCTCGGGCGGCCTCGTTAGGGGATTTGAGGTGTTCCAGCAGAGGGAGGGGAGGGAGGACCGCCGTGTCTTGGGTCTGTCCTTGGCTGCCGTTTGGTCATCTGCGTGACTCAAAGCCAGCAAGCGGGGCCGGCAGCGCCCCTCGGCCCTGCTCCGAGGAGACAGCCAGGGGCAAGAGGGACCCAGACCCAAGTGGGGACCCCGGGGGTCCCCGCGTGTCAGGGAGGCACACGCGTGCTTCACAAACTCCAGAGACCCCTGGGCAGGCCGGAGCCTGGCGTGGGTTGAAGCACAGCAGCCTGACTGCAGTGTAGATGCATGATTGTGGGGAGGACCGCAGGGGAGGATCACAGGGAGGATGGAGGGAGACCACGGGGAGGCTCGTGGGGAGGACTGTGGAGAGGATCGCAAGGGAGGATCACAGGGAGGATTGTGAGGACCACAGGGAGGACCCCAAGGGAGGCTCACGGGGAGGACTATTGGGAGAATCATGGGGAGGACGGCGCGGAGGACCAGCACTCATGGATGCCTGTGGGGAAGACGGAGAACTGGCCTGTCCACTGCAGGGACCCTGAGCTCTCAAACCTCAAGCGTAAGGATTCTGTTGGCCTTTTCCTTGGCTCATCCACCTGGGGAGAACTCAAGAAGCACCGGCAACCCCTGGGAGCGTCCACGGGATCCCAGTCTCCCCGAGGCCAGCATCCCGGGGCACGCGTGAGCACCCTGGGGACCCCTCGCAAGTAACACTCGGCCGGCTCGGCCGCGCAGGCTGAGCACCGCCTCCCTCCTGCCTGTCCGCCTGCTGGCGGCTGGTGGCTCCTGCGCGCTCTCCTTCCCCTCCCCCTCCCTCCTAGAAGAAATGACCAGGCCCGCGTGTCCATCTGGAGTTCTGTCCCTCCGTGACAGCTTGGATTGTGGCGGCGAGGGCGGGCGTGTGTGTGTGTGTGTGAGGTCTGCGGTGCTGAGAGGCGGGTGCTCTTCCCCACAGCCGTGGGGTGTCCCCGCAGCACCTCGGTGTCAGAGCCACCTGCTGGGGCCCAGGCCGTCCAGACCCCAGGGCCCCCACCCCACTGTCCCGCTCTGTTCTCTGCTGGAGGCCTCGGTGCTGCTGACAGTACTTTCGAATGTATTTTGAGACTTGTGCTCTTTGGCAGTGGCCATGATGACGCCTTTTGTTTCTTCCAGACTGTGGTTTTCTGCTTTTTGTGTTGGTCCTGGGGTGGTCCTGGGAGCCCCCTCCTGCCTTACGGGGCAGAATTTTGAACCTTTGCCAAATCACCCGTGGGCCCTTCTCAACCTGCTCTCCCTCCTAGGGCCAACACCTGGGGGCTATTTTTATCTTTTTCATGCATTTGAGACATACGTGTTCTGTGTACGACGTCGCCCAAGTCTCCGAAGAGCTGCTCGCTTTCCATTGCATCCAAGTCCCTCGCCCCCGGCTTTGTTGTCGTGAAAAGATAGACGAGAGCTTTGTAAATACAACAGAGTTTGTTCTCCCGCCCTATGCTTTTCATGTAAGGCGTTCTGTCATGGACCTAATTCGTGGGAACTGTTTCCATGCGTGATGTCCGTTTCGTCTTGGAAATAATGTATATACACGCACATCATGTCTTTGATTGGAAGTGAGAGTGCACATCAGCCCCACCGCGGAGCCCGGCTGCGACAGCCCCTTCCCCATCACGTCACAGCAGCACCTGAGGGCCCACCTCCCTCGTGAGGACTGGGGGGGGGGCGTCTGGTGTGTCGGTGAAATTGTGTTTGTGGGGGGCAGGCGGGAGGGAGTGGTGTTTACCAAACCCTGTGGCTGGTGGATTATTTCTCTGCCCTGGGGCCGGCTGTAGCTCCTGTCCAGCCCGTGGCCTCTCTGTCACCGGGGACAGAGTGTTTTGGCCAGAGAGGGTACTTCCTTTAGCGGGTTCCCCCGGGGGGTTCAGTTCTGGTTGCTGTGTCCTTGAGAAGCCCCCCACCTCCACCCCACCCCCCAGCGTGGCTGAAGCTGCCGCCTAATAAAGCTTGTGTACTTTCTGCCTTTGGGGATCATTTGAATTTGTGTGAAGACACGAATTCGGGTGTTAAAACCAGGGCTCGGATGATCACACGCCCACTTTGCGCTGTTCTCTCGGTACAGGAAATGTGAATTGCTGCTTTTCCCCAGTTAGGAAAATTATTTTGATTTCAGCAAACGATGACCCCAAACCATGCATTAGATATTACTCTGTACTGTTGTGGGAATTTCAAAAAGTGATCGGTATAAATAGAAAAAAAAAGGTAGAAAACGTTTTATGGTTCGTATTTCATTTATACACAGCGTCCTTGGTCTCTCCGAGCCCCTCGCTGTAAAAAAGAAAAAAGAAAACAGATCAAGGGATCAAGTGCTAGGAGAATGGAACACAGTCCCGTAGGGCTCAGAGAAGAGGATTTTAGCTGTTTCAACGCCGCTGCACAGGGAGTGGCGAGCTTTGCGTTTGATGAGCTGAATCCAGTGGTCCCTGTGGCCGTTTTCAGCGGTCACAGTTGGGGAGGTGGAGGTGGTGCTCTTCTGACATCTACCCCAGGGCCCCCAACAGTGCACAGGCAGCTCACAGCCAAGAAGGCGCCAACCCTGAAAGTCAGAGGCCGGAGGCTGAGACCTCGACAAGCCCTAATAGAGTGTCCACGTGTGTTTTGCCGACCCAGGGGCGCAATCCCGGGCCCAGGCGGCCAGCCCGCGTCCTTCTGGCCAAACGCTCGCATCCCTAGCTGCTCAGAGAGGGACACAGCTCTGGGGCGGGGCTCAGGAAGCGGGGTTTCCTTAGAGCCCAGATGCAGAGGTCCGGGACGGCTGCTCCGGGCCGCAACTCCGCCCGACCCGCTGACGCGCCGCCGCCCGCCGCCAGGGGGCGCCCGAGGCCCGAGGACGCGGCCGTTTCCTGTTTTGGTGCGACCGGCCCGCTCGGACTGGGCTTTCTGAGCCTCGCGGCCAGCGGCGCCTCGCAGACAGAGGTTTCTTTCTATGCTGTTGACCGGACTATTTTACTGAACTTAGCTAGGGAAAAAAAAAAAAAAAAAAGCCGGGTGTGTGGGGGTGATGAATATTTATTTGATCTTGGAGATTTGCATTTTTGAGTAATTGGCCCCTGGAGGGGTTTGCCGGCTGCGCCTCAGGCCAGTAAGGTTTTGAGACGAGATGTTCCAACTCCTCAAGTACTTTAGCTGTTTTTGTTATGGAACTTTTCAGGGTGACATGAAACCCTGCGGTATTTGTGATGGATTTGCTCACCTCAAAATAGAACTGTAGTCCCTCCAAACTTTCCAGAAGCTGGAGCACAGTAACAGAATTCATTCAGACTTGCTAATTTCCTACTTGAGATGGGTTACATAACAGAGCCCGCCTTCGCGCCTCTCCGAACTACCCCTGCAACGGTGGCGAAATGTAGCATTCAAAGCTAGAAATAGCTTTGCTAAACTCTGGGAAAAAGAGGAGTTTTTTCCTGATATCCCCCCTTTTTTCACCCAAACATTGCATAATGTAAAAAAAGTCAACTCTGCGGGATTTAATTTCATTCTCCATGTGGCTGTGGTCAGAGGGGTAACTTAAGCGTTTTGGGGACTGGCGGATTTTTGGAGGCTCACGCACTCCCAGATCGGCTTTCATGCGAGGCCTGAGCCCAGAAGCCAGCGGGCCTGGGGAGCCTCCCTCCCCTCCCGCACCCCCTCCGCAGACGGCTCTCCACAGCGCAGTATCTTTCCGGAAAGCCTGCCTTCTGGCAGGAATGCCCCAACAAAGCCGCCCTCAGCTTTCCATGCCGTGCTTTTGATTTTGAGGTGATTCCCCCTAAAATTTGGGGTGACGGAGTCATCCGGAAGTCCCCAGCCCCACCACCTCCCTGCGCACCCCGATCCGTGCCCAGCTAGATCTTGTTTCTTTGAGCCCAGCCTGCAGGTGGTTTCTGGCTCCAAGCACTTTTGTTCTGGGCCTGTGCTGCCCAGTTTTTGGAGATTTAAGAGAAAAAAACATTTGTTATTGGGGCCCGGGGTATTTTTATTTTCTTCCAGAAGGGTTGCAGAATCCAGCAAGAGGGTCAGGGGTTGTGTGCATACTGTCACCATTTCCCTCACTGCCGTGCTCGGAGCTGGGTGCCGGCCTGTGACCGGAGGCCAGATGCAGGTCCCTGCCCTCTAGTGATCATCTTCTCTGACGTGTGAAAGAGAAAATGGACACTCAGATACAGACTCAGAATACCCCCTGGCAACGACAAAGGTGGGGGGTGGAGGGTGGGGGGGTGAGGCAGACGATGGCAGACGATGGCAGAGGGGACAGTGAGGAAGATGAAGGTGCCCTTTGGGGATGGCCCCTGGAGGACCAGAGGACGGAGTGATGGCCTGAGGTGGGGGGCTGTGCAAAGACCCTGGGTGGGGGTGGGGGCTCTCAGCTGGGAGGTGGGAAGGCAGTGAGGATGCGTGGGGCTGGTGGAGGCCTACTGACTACCCACATTGCACTGAGGAGCCCTGTTTGAGAACCAAGCCTGCGTTAGCATTAGCCGGGCTTAGACTGAGCTGTCCCGCCTGCCCTCCTGCGCTGCCTCACCCACACTGACCCTGCCTGTCCTTTCTACCTGCACCAGGGGTGCAGGGGTGCCCCATTAGAATCTAGCTCCTCCCGTGGTCTGGATCTCTGTGTGACTTTATTGGCATTATGGCGCTGTTTAAGGGGAAAGAGCTGGTCCTCAGATGAAGTTTCTTCTTGCTTTTCCAGAAAATACC
>NW_004567123.1:32087428-32110661 GCF_000260355.1 Condylura cristata | reverse complement strand
AGACGATGGCAGAGGGGACAGTGAGGAAGATGAAGGTGCCCTTTGGGGATGGCCCCTGGAGGACCAGAAGGACGGAGTGATGGCCTGAGGTGGGGGGCTGTGCAAAGACCCTGGGTGGGGGTGGCGGCTCTCAGCTGGGAGGTGGGAAGGCGGTGAGGGTGCGTGGGGCTGGTGGAGGCCTACTGACTACCCACATTGCACTGAGGAGCCCTGTTTGAGAACCAAGCCTGCGTTAACATTAGCCGGGCTTAGACTGAGCTGTCCCGCCTGCCCTCCCGCGCTGCCTCACCCACACCGACCCTGCCTGTCCTTTCTACCTGCACCAGGGGTGCAGGGGTGCCCCATTAGAATCTAGCTCCTCCCGTGGTCCGGATCTCTGTGTGACTTTATTGGCATTATGGCGCTGTTTAAGGGGAAAGAGCTGGTCCTCAGATGAAGTTTCTTCTTGCTTTTCCAGAAAATACCATCAAGCATCTGCTCAGCCTGCCTGGGGGGCAGCTGGCGGTGGGGTGGAGGGGTTCACCTGGGGCCCTGGAAAGCAGGCCACCTGTGAGTTTGGAGGTGAGCCTGGAGGGCGACCAGGGAGGGGAAAATGAACTGGGTCATGTTCTTTGAAGCTGCCACATTTCGAGACTGTGCGGTCCAGATTCGAAGAGGAAGCCTCAGTCGTGAAGGGAGGGAGTCCAGGCTGCGTTCAGATCCCTCCCGAAGAAAGAAAGGGTAACGAGAACAGGCTGTGGAAAGGAATGTAGTTAGCGTCTTAAAGATGGGCAAATATTCATTCTCATTTGTCCTTTTATGTGAAACAGATTTTTAAAAAGGCAATTGGAGTCCCTAACGACATCCAGAACCCCGTTGATCCCAGTGGGGGCGGGGAGGGGCCCTAGATTGGTTCAAAGGACTAATCAGCCCCAAAGACAGAGGTGAGTTGATTGCCCTGGAAAATGCACAGGAATTCTTCAAAGACGTGGCCAATAATTAGAGTGTAAGATGCTACTCTCTATGCACATAACTTAGCATAATTTTATTAGGCAGCTCATCACCACCAGAATTAGAGAAATCGGGGCCAGAAAAAAATCTGCTAGCCAGGCTGACTTATGCAGACGTGGAGATTTTTGCTTCTAAAATGGCCTCAGGCTGGAGGAGGACATCAGAGTCAAAAGCGTGACCTTCTGGGGTCCTGTTGGGGGGGGGGATAGAAATGAAATCATGTCATTTTAGGGGATGTGTTGGAATTGGGGTGGAGGGCTCCGTGGGTACTGGGCATGGGCCCAGCTGGGTGGGAAGCAGGCTGCAGGCTGAGGACTGGCCCGTGTCTGCCCATGCAGGGACCCTGGCTCCCTCACTCTTCCGAGCACCGTTCCGCATATGGTAAGTGGAGCAGGAACCCCACTTCTGGGACTTGGGATGCTGATGTCCATGCGGGGATGTCAGCTGTTGGCATTGCTGGGGCCTCTGAGCAGAGGGCAGAATGAAGACAGGGGGCACGTTCTCTGCCAAGCCCCACAGCCCTCTGGGGTGCACGTGGGGGTCAGCATGCGCACAGGGTTCCTAGAAGGTTTCAGTCTGGTGACAGGCACTCCCCCACCCTCCCCGACATGGCGTGACAGGTGTCCTGCCTTTAAATGTCCAGGTGGGCTGTCCTCTCCCGGCCTGCGCGCTGGGGGACGTGAACCCGCCTCCCTTACGCTGGGTGAGCTTGGTGGGGTCACACCCCTCCGGGCGGGGTAGCTGTGGCCAAGGGAGAAAGCACAGGGATGTCCCCCAAAGATCCACTCAATCGGGGATTCAGGAGGGAGAATGAGACTGTTGATGAAGTGACAAATGATTTAAAACAAGTTTGGTACATAACGAGAATGCCTTCACATAGGAGAAGACCAAGTTCGCTTGAGATAAAATGCCTTGGGTCTTGCGCAGAGGAAGGGGGGTGCTGGGCGCCCCTGAAGCCGGAGCTCCCTTGCTCACTGCCTTCTGTTTGTGAAGATACAGACAGACAGTCTGAAAGAGCTGACTTCCTGTTTCACCCTTAGCTGGCCCCAGGCCTGGCCCTTGGTTAGGGTGCTGTGAACTTTTGTGACTTGGAGGTTTTTGAAAATTGTGGTAAAATATGCCTAGCAAAAAATGTACTGTTACTCTTTAAGAATATAATTCAGTGGCATTCAGTTGCTGGGTTTTAAGAGTGGGTTCTGGAAGATTCAGGAATCTGAAAAACTGGACTTACGGCACTTTGCAATTGCAAAGTGCTTTCCCTCTTACACCTCCTAGTTCCAGGAGGTGGGTGGTTTTATCTCTGTTTTGCAGATGAGATCAGCAACACAAGGAGAGGCTGAGGTTGCACTGGCTACACAGCAGCACAGTACTCACAATAGCCAAAAAGTGGAGACAACCCAAGTGGTGAAATGATGAATGGGCAGGAAAAAATGGGTCTGTCTATACCATGGAATATTATTCGGCCATCAAAAGGCATAAAGGACTATGTACTGATTCATGGTATGATGTGGATGGACCTTGAACACAGTATATTAAGTGAAATAGGCACATGTTATAGGTCACACTCCATTTGTATAAAATGCCCAGAATAGGCAGTTATAGAAATAGAGGATCATTGGGTGCCTGACTAGAACTGGGAGTAGGTAGAGTAGGGAATGACTATGGTGAGTTTCTTTTGGGGTGATGAAAATACTCTAAAATTAGATTATAATAATGATGGTATGGCTATAAATACATTAGAAACCATTTAATTGCATACCTTCAGTGAGTGAGTGTTATAAAATGCAATCTATTTCAATAACAAGGTTAAAAAAAAGAGGGGGGAGGGGGAGAGGCCAAAGGGAGAAGGGAATAGCACAGTGGTAATAGGTCACAGGCGCTAGGGTGGTGGGAGAACTACAGGGACAGTGCCTGAGGGGACAAATCAAATACTCTACAAAAATGAACAATAATGTAAGAAAATAAATAAATTTGATAAAATAATAAAAGAGCCCCCCAAACAGAAAGAAAGACCCTGTAAAACTGCTTTCTGGGGCACTTGTTTCATTTTTGCATCCTGCCAGCAATGCCTGAGCAATTCAGTTGCTCTGTGTCCTTGTTAGCACTTGGCTTTGCCAATACTTTTGTTTAGCCATTTTTACAGCTGTGCTGTGCTTCCTTGCATGATTTTAATTGCATGCTCCTCATGGCTGATGGTATTGAGTATCTCGTGTTTGTTTGCCACCCACTTATCTTCGCTGGTGAGGTATGTGTGTCTTTGGTCCAATTTCTTTTTATTAGACCATTCTCTTTTTAAAGATTTTATTTATGCATACAGAACTGGGGTACAGGCCAGAGATGCCGGGGCAATGAGAGGATTCACCAGAGATAGAGTGAGGAGCAGAACAGGCTGACTGACGAAGTCCACTGCTGAGGGGGCAGCCAGTGGGTCAGGCGAGGTCTGCTGCGCCCTGTGGGTCAGCTCCAGGGTGGGGATAGAACTCATGCTGAAGTGGCTTTAGCTTAGTGCTGTGCTTTCACCCGCTGCGCCACCAGGGAGGGCCCTAGACCATTTTCTTACTACTGAGTTTTGAGAGTACTTTATATGTCCTTGATGCAAGTTAATTGTTGAATGTGTCATTTGCTTAAGTTTGCTCCTGCCTGTTGCTTATCATTTCATTCTCTTTATTGTCACTGTTGTGTTGGTTTTGCCATTCTGGTGAGTGCATGGTGATAATAACATGGTGGTTCTATTTTGCACCAAATCAATTCTGAGTCTGCTTTGTGGGGCCTTGGCTCAACAGCAGCGACGACTACAGTGGGCCCTGTATAGCACAGGTTTGAGTTGGGCGGGTCCCCTTGTACCTGCTTTTTTTTCTACTTGAACGTTCTGCATCACAGATTCAATCAACTATGGATATTGGTTGATCAAATCCCCAGATGTGGAGCCCACACATTTGGAGGGTCAACTGTGAGTTATATGCAGACTTTGACTTGTGGGGGAATGAGTGCCCCAACCCCTGTGTTGTTCAAGGGTCAACTGTTTATGCAACGTGCTTTACACATGGATTCTTCTAGAAGAGAGGGGACTGTTGTCATCCTTTCTCCGGGCAAGACTGTAAGAGATTCTGTGGCTGGCTTGAAGGTCACACTGCTCCTAGGTGAGAGTTGGGATGCAGACTGGGAACCAGGGCTGTTGTCCTGGGGGCCCTGCCGCTTTGAGCCATAATCCACTTCAACCCTCAGCCGCAAGCCTCCTGGTAAAAGCAAAGTCATCCCTTCTCTCCAACAAGCCGCATTCCTTACTGGTATATCACAAGAGGTTGAGAAATGCCATAGAAGATGACGGCTGAATGCTCCACTTATTGGAAACCCATCTCTCTCGACACCCCCTCACCTCTGTGTCTGACATAGCAGTTCTCAGGGAATTGCCACATTCTCTAACTGCTGTCATTGTGGCTGGTCCTGCCTTCTAATTATGAGCAGAGTCAGCAACGGGACAGGATGGGGTAGAGACCTCGAGTCATGAGTCATCCTGGGAATGTCATCACCCTGGGGGAGAGAGCCCCTGGGCTGTCTGGAGCCTCCATTCTACCCTTAGGGAATCTGTCATTATTGAGCACCTACTGGATGCAAGGTGGCTTCTAAGCCCTGAGGTGTGACATTCACATCCATGTCGTGGCTTTCTTACAGGGCCTCCTCGGGAGGGGGAGAAACGCGTAAGTGACACTTATGTTTTTGCTCAGATGTCCTTTCTCGGAGAAGCCTTCCCAGGCCACCACATCTATTATCATGGTCCTGCCACCCCTAGCCTCTTATCCTGATGAATTTGTCCTCAGGCAGTTAGTGTCATTAGAGCATTTTTCTTAATCTCACCTGCTAGAACATATTCCCAGTGAGAGCAGGGCTTGGATTTACTTGCTTTCCTGGGTACCTAGAAAAAGGGTTGACACATAGTGAATGTTTGGTAACTATGGCAGGATGCGTGAAGTACACAAGTATGGAAACTCTCACAGTCATAAAAAGGTGGAGGAGATGAAATAGACGGCATTAAAAAGTGGGAGTGGAGTGGAAGAGGGGATGAGTGTTAGTGTCTGTTTTAGGTTTGGGGATGAGGGAGGCTGTTTCAGAAATATAACTTGAGCTTAAATCTGAAAGATGAGGGGAACCAGCCCTCAGGTGTGAGGAAAGTGTGTTTTGGGTGGAGGAAACAGCACATGCAAATGCCCTGTGACAGGAGGGGTTTATTGTATTGAGGAACAGAAGGAGGAGCTTATGGATGGCGTTGGTAAGTGACGAAGTGGGATTGCTGCCTAGTGGGAAGGCTTCTGTCTCTCCTCTGTCCTCCCTATACATCCTAGGCCCCTTTCCACCATGCCAGTGCTTGCTGCCCTCAGGCTTTTCAAGGTTGGCTTAGGGAGTAGCTGCACTGTGTGTCACATGGAGAGACGTCAGCACCGGGAACACGCCAGAGGTCAAGGATGCGGCTCCGACCCGGGACCATGTTGCCTCACATGGGACTGAGCCAAAGTCCTAACTGTGGCTTTTGGTGACTGGACCCGTCCATGAGAAAGCACCCTTGATTTTTTGAGAGAGAGTCCCCTGGGCCCAGGAAATGCCTTTCAAAATAGAGACTTCTAAGACTCAGCCATGAGCCGGGCAGAGCACAGCAACGAGCGGGCCAGCTATGGTCAGCGTTATCTGACTCTCCTTGTGACCATGTAGCTGGAGTGGAATTAAACTCATCTTACAGGTAGGAGAGCTGAGGTGATGTACTGGAGTGGTGTGCCGGGATGGTGAAGTCCCTCTTAAATCTCATTGGCCAATACAGAAATACAGCGCCAACCCTAAGCCAATCACTGCTAGCGGGGCATGGTTGACAACCAATCAGTTCAGCCCCTTGCTTCCTGCGCCAGGAAGTAGGCGTGGCTGGAGGCGGAGCGCAGCTCGGCGGCCATGCTTTCTCTCTCAGCGTGGTGGATTCTGTGAGACAGACGTCTGGGAGCCTGTACATCTTTAAAAAGGGTGAGTGTGTCACTGTGGCCCAGAAGGTGTACTTTGAGGTTTACCGTTGCCAGTGCTCAGTGGAGCACCTCAACAGGAGGCCACCTGTCACTCACCAGGTAGCACAGTTTCCTCAGGTATGAACTTACCTAAACGAGCCAGTCAGCGCTGAACCTGCCGAGGAAAGATGCCAGGTGGTAACATCCAATAAATATGAATTGAGGCTGAATTGAAAGAAAAAAAACCATCCCGCCAGGCAGCGAGAGTGCACGGTGTTGACTTAGGCAGATTTTAATCCCAGTGCCAGGTAAGCATGCGTGGCTCTGGGCGGCCCGCGGCTCAGCTGTCAATCCCATTTACCTTCCAGAGAGCTGGAATTTCATGGGGTGGGGGCACGTTCCCACTCGCGTGTGACCTCACACCACCGCTCTTCTCAAAACTCGGTAAAACTAAATTTGAGGTGCTGAAAGAAATATTGCAATTGAAATAATGCTGGAGGGAACATTTATATGCCTTGGAGTGAATTAATGCCTCAAAAAGTCAAAGCCCCCTCTCTAAGCACAAATACATACTTTTCACATTCCTTTTTGAGCATGAAGGATTTTAACAGCAGTGTAAATCAGATTTTACAGGCCACATATTTCAAGTATGGAGTTCATTAAATGTGTGAAATTTGACATTTGCTTCAGGGCGTGGCTAAGGTCTCCCGTAATGAATCACAAATTGTGTTGGGCTTTCTGATCAAGTTCAATATGCTAATACCCTATAGGTTTGTATAAACAGAGGCAGTTTCTCTTCAAGGCTGCCCAAGCCTGCTTCCCCTTGGAACTCTTTTGCAGCCGAGCTGGCACTAACAGGAGCCGCAGCCAGGCCCTTCTTACTCCAGCTGAAAAACAAGCTGGGCCGAGGAGTGTCACAACACTTACAAATTTAGTGGCTATTTGCTGAACCCCAGATGTCCCAGGCTGCACCTGGAACTCAGTGGTCCCCGAGTTAATGTCTTAGCTGGAGGAGTTCGCCGTTTCTGGGGGAGAGGGACATTGAGTGCTCAGTTTCACTGACAGTGAGGCAGCTGTCAACTGTGGGGAGTCCTGTAAAGGAAAATCGTGGGTGTTAGGAGCCTTGGGGGAGAGCTGTTTTTTCCTGAGAGCATCGTGAAGCACCTTTCTGGGGGTCCTAGTTAAGCTGAGACTCGAGGATGGTGCTTCTTGGTTAGGTTGAGGGTTGAGGACTGGCCTGAGGGACAGAGCCTCATGACAGCAGAGAGCATTCTGGCCAGCAGTAGTGACAGTCTGTGAACCACTTGGCTCTGGATAGGGGACAAAGGCTCAAAATTGTGTCAGTGGAGATTCCCGGTTGCAAGTGACAGAGCGCACTTCATTAGGAAGGGCTTGGCTCTTGTATCTGAAATGCCAGGGCATGGCGGCTTCGGGGGAACTGTTTCAAGCACCTGCCTCTCTCTCGGGCTTGTTTTGCTCTATGTTTACTTCTTTCTCAGGCAGGACTCCCCACCTGGTGGCCCCCTGCCCAGGCTGACACCCCACTGGTTCTCCAGTCCCAGCTAACAGAGAAGTTCCTCTCTCGTGGTCACATGGCCACGAGAGGTTGTACGTAGGGTTGGTTGATCCGCCATGCCAGCTTGCGGGGCACCCTGTTGATGTCACAGAGAGGTGGGCATGCTCTTCTGAGCCACACAGATGGGATTTTTTCCCCCAAGGAAAATTGGGGTACCACTATGAAAAGGTGGGATGACAGGTACTTGCCAAATAGGGTGTCACAAAATCCAGGCTTCAAGTGAGCACGCCTTGGCTGCCTCGCCAGGTGGCCTTGAGTGCAGTGATGCTCCGTGAGCCGCTCTTATGCACCAGGGATGGCGCAGAGAAGGAGCAGAACAGGGATGTCTCCTTGTGCTTGGGGCCCGTCTCTGAGAAGGGCTGGGAGGGGCATGAAGGACCCGGATGCTGGGCCCGGAGATCAGTTCCCTGACGGCGCTATAGGGTGGGCAGGGTCTCCGCTTGAGAAATGTCTCAAAGACAAGTTGAGCCTCAGCAAGCAGGATGTGATGAGGGCGTCTGGAGCCAGCAGGACCGAAGGCCAAGGCTGGGAGGTGGGGTCCGTCTCCCACATTGTTCAAGAAGCCATTTTCTCCAAAGCTTGGCGATATGTAGGACCACAGGGGTCACGGTTAGAAAGGGAAGTGGGGACCGTGTTGCAGACAGAAAGTCAGACTAGCTGAGGCCAAAAACAAGAGGGAGGCAGCTATGTAGTTGGCTTCAGGCATAGTTGTATCCAGGGACTAACAGATATATATTTTTTAAGATTTATTTATGCTTACAGGAATGGGGTACAGCTAGAGGTGCAAGGGCGGTGAGAGGCTTCACCAGAGACAGAGTGGGGAGCAGAACAGGCAGATGGAGGAAGTCCACTGCTGAGGGGAGCAGCAGGCAGGTCGGGAGAGGTCTGCCGCGCCCTGTGGGTCACCTCGGGGCTGGGAGTGAACTCGCACGGAAGCCGCCACTGCCCAGCTTAGCTCCGCAGTGCAGCGCTCCAACCCGCTGTGCCACCAGGGAGGGCCCGACTGACAGATGTTTGAAGAACTAATTCTTTCTTGAGCTCACCACTCCGCTCTCTCCTGCTTTGGCTCTTTACTGTGTCACCCAGAGGGCCCTCAGCAGGTCCTGGCCTGAATCTCTTCAGCTTGGCAACATCCACGAGAGACGGGGAGGGGGAGGAGCCTCTCTGTCCATAGCTCAAGCCCGGGCCCCGGCCGACTTTGGCTGGCCTGAGCGCAGCGAGTGGCCAATCCTGACCTAACTCCCGTGTTCGGGAGGACGTGGCACATGCTTTGACTCAGCTAGGTCACGCCAGGCCCTCTTGAATTTGAGACTAACGGTAGCCCCCAACCACACGACTCAAAGTGGAGCGCGTGTAACCTCTCCGTCTCCCCCCAAGAAAACCAAGAGTGGCGTTACCAAAAGAAGAATAAGAGAATGTGGAAAACGAAAACAGCCGTCGGTCACAGGAAGGCTAGACACCGTGGCGGGGAAGCTGGCGTGGATTTCAGCGGCAGCGGGGAGCCACAGAAGCTTGTGGAGCGGGGGAGTGGTGGTACCGTCTGAGCTGTGCGTTAGAGAATACTTTCGGCGGTGGTGAGGAGTGAGGGGTCTGCTGAAGTGGAAGGAGAAGTGGGGTGCCTGCCTGGAGAGGAGGCCTCTGGGATGGGTCAGGAGAAATGAGGCAGAGAGCTGAGGCGGCATGGTGACTGCCAGAGCGGAAAAGGAAGACCCGAGTGGGAGGGAAGAGGATGGTGGGCACAGGCAGGGTGCCGGCGGGCGGCTGGGCGCTTGGGCGTCGGCAGCCACCCCAGGGGTGGTGGCGAATGTGGAGGGACGTGGACCGGGCAGAGGCAGGGTCTTGGTTGGAGAACAGAGGCAGGGCATTTGGGGACCAGTTGTGCACCCCTTGGGCATTTGCATTCTGCTCTGGAGGGCGGGTCCTTGGAGCAAGATGCCGCTTGCACAAAGCTTTCCAGATGTCTGCCTGGTTGGTTTGCTTTATTTATTTATTTTAAGTGGTAACAACAGAGGAAAATTAAACGAAAAAAGCCAAGAAGTTGAAAGTAATGCGCCCTTGAGGAGAGGGGTCTGAGGAGCCAGGGGGAGACTGGAAGTCGCAGGAGCGGGTGGGGTCCTTGCTCCACCCCGCCAGGGTCTGCGGTCTGCTCCAGGTCGGTCTCTTTCCCTGTGCCCAGACCCTTGAAGCCCTCAGGCAGGGTGCTTGCTGGGTTCCCGTGGAGCCCCGTGATGCAGCCCCCCGGGCTCCTGCCTCTGCCCCGGGGTGAGGGCCTCTGTCGCACTCCTGTGAGGATTGGGGGTGCGTCTGCTTCCCAGTCCCGCCTGCTCCTGTGTGTAATTCCCAGAACCCAGAATTCCCTCTCGCCCCTGCCCTCCCAGCCCCGCCCTCCCTCCCTCCCTCCCTCCCGGCCTCCCTCCTTCCCTCCTAACCCACTTGTCTATGAAATGCGCTTTATTAACTGTTTCACTGTGCCACACCTTAGTGACTGCACAGGTAACGTTTCCCTTTGGTTTCTGGGAACCTCATCTCGTCTGCCTTGGGCAGTTCCGTTTCTCCCGGCATCTGTGAGCATCTGCTGTTACCCCGCTGGGCCCAGGGCCTGGGAGCGCCTGCATGTCCTGTCTTCTGTGGCGCCACACGGGGTCTTCCCAGGCCGCCCTCGAGAGGCTGGTGGCTGCCTCTGGTCCCGCCGTCACATGTCACCGCCGCTGCACTCTGTGATCACAGCCATCTGGAGGGAAGACTGGACTAGGACAGATGTGATATAAAGTTCCCTTTTGGATTGGAAATAGATGTTTCTAGATGGTTCTTTTTGATACCACTCCTTGTACCACTGCTTTAGCGGATGCTTATCAAGGTGCTTATCAGGTGGTATGACGCGGCTTTGAGGAGAAACTTAAAAATCTGCTCCTACACTGCCAGTGTCATGCCTTGATAGTGTCTCTCAGGGCCCAGCCAACCCAGCTTTAGACAGGGGGAAGCCCCCCTCGTGTGCCCTCAGGGCGGGGACCTGTCACCTGCATTCCAGGTTCTGATTCTTGGGCGTGGGGGTGAGAGGTGCCTCCTGGCAGCCTTCGTCTCATCGCTCCTCTTGTTTCTAATTCATTTTGTTCTTAAAGCCTTTCCCAGTGCAATTTAATGCTTCTGCCTCTAAACTGAGTCAGCACCATGAAAAAGAACCAACAGTGAGAGAATCTGGCCCATCAACCTATTGGGTGGACTGATGTGCCTTCTGGAAAGAAAGGGAGGGAGGGGAGGGGGAGGGCAGGAAGTTTGGTTTACACATTCAGAGTCAGTCCCGGGGCGCTCACTTCTGTTTCAGGACACCCTCTTGATTCGGCTCAGGTCAGATCGTAGCTAGTTTCAGTTTTGCAGGCCACGTGGTCTCTCTTGCTACTCTGCTATTTTATGGTGACAACAGCCATAGACGACCCATAACCCTCTGTGTGTGACTATGTTCCAGTAAAACCTCATTTATAAAACCAGGCAATGGACCAGATTTGGTAATAGTTTATCAATCCCCTGACCAAGACCAAAGAAACGGCGGGGTCAGTTAGTACCCTGGGTCAGGAAGCTGGTGTTTTTCAAGGTCAGCTTTACTAAATTTTCACAGAAGTGCACATCTTACGTGTATGATCCGTGTTGACCATCAGTGCAGAGAAACTACAACGGGCCTGGTTGCCTTTCGCAGCTGACCCCACTCTCACCCCTGCCAGCCCGAGGTTGGTCTGATTGACACCCTGGGGTTCCTTTGACACAGCTCCTGCCTGGAGGCCTCTGCTGGGCTGGGAAGCTAGTTGCTGCAGGTTTTCTGTTTTAGGAATCTTATCACCACAGTTGGTGATTTAAACTCATTCTGTGGGGTCTGACACACCCCTTTGAAAGGCAAAGGCGGGGCCCAACTTTGCCCTTGAATGTGTGGGGACAGAGTGACACTCTCAAGGAGCCAGATGGGGTGGCAGCCATCACAGGGGCTCCTGTGACTTCCGCCTCTGCTTCTGCCTGGTTCGCTTTCTCTTTTCCTCTGAGCTGCCATGTAAGCCAGCTGCCACGCCACAAGGAAGCTCAAGCAGCTTTGAGAAGACACCACGTGGGAGGACCCGAGAGCTCCTACCAGCACCTTCTTACTAGTCCTGGCAGGGTGAGCCACCCTGGGAGTAGGTCCTCCAGCCCCAGTCAGACCGCCGGATGAGACCAAGCCCAGCTGCCGTCAGAGCAGTTGACTTCAAAGCAGTGAAAGATCCTGGCCCCAAGCAAATTGCTCTAGTTTCTCACTCACTGAAACAAGGTAGGAGAACAAATGTTTGTTGTTTTAAAACATCAAGTTTTGGGGTGATTTATCGTGAAGCAGTAAATTACTGAGGCAACCACTGACACTTGGGTTCACTTCACCCTCCCCATCCCCCACCCACCATCCACCACTTACTCATTCAATTTGAGTTGTTAAAAACAACTATGATTAAGATTTCTTCACTATAACAGTCCTTTTCTAAGCATATTCCTTATATTAACTCCCCATTTTACAGATGAGGAAAGGACACTGAGAGGTTCCACATGGTCTCGTGGTCAGTAACTGGCACACCTGAGCCAGAGCCCACGGCCTCCACCACTGGCTGGGCCACGTGTGCCCTACACCCCTCTGTCCCCAGGGAGATAGCTAGCTGTGGGTCTTCCTCTTTCCACACCTGTCACCCTGCAAGACCTCTGTTCCTCCAACCAGGGACTGTGATTTTTCTGTGTGCTGCTGGGCCAAAGCAGGGCCTCAGCACCCACGTATTGACTGACGGACTGGCTGACTGGCCGGGGCAGGAATGGAGAACCCAGGGGACGCTGGACCCTCACACTCTGCCCTCTGCTCTGGTGTGAGGCTCCCCACAGAGGTGGCCAATCTCAGAGGTGACCCTCCCTGGTCAGATCATGGCTCAGAGCACCCCAGAATAAGAATTGCCACTCCCTAGCCCAGCCACCCAGAGCTGCTGGCTGGAGCTGGGATGAGCTCTGTTTACCTTGGAAGGCCCAAACACTTTTGTAATGTTCACTCATTGTTGCCGGGAGCCCAAAAATACTTTTATTAATGGAAAAACAGGGATGGCTCCACAAAGAAATATTTTGACAAGCTCAGAGGGGCCAGCGGGAAAGTTCAGAGCATATCCTCAGGAAGCTTGGGCTCCTTATCTTCTAGGGAGTTCACAGAGGGTGGGGAGAGAGCCGTGGGCTTCACCCGGCAGGACGCCCGCCCCCTTTCTGTGCTTCCTGGGCTGGATTATGCTGAGGTGGCTTTCTGCACCGTGGCCGGGTTCCAGCCTACACCCACTCCCGGCACAGCTCCTCAGGGCTCAGCGGCCTTACTCCAGTTCACTGCCCCATCCAGGTGTTCTCCCTTATGGCCCTTTTCCTCTGATTGCAGAGAAGGGCTTGGCACTGCCCCCAGGCCTTTATGGGCCCCCAGATGCCTCCTGGGCCGGGAGGCTCCAATGTGTTTTTCTAGCTCTTTTGGAGTTCAAAGGGCTTGAGTGAGAGGTGTCCTTTTCTAGCCGTGCCCCCGAGCTGAGGCTCTGTGATGTGCCAGTGTGCCCACTCCTCACCACAGCTCTCCACTTGGGTAATGTGACCCCTGTTTTGTAGATGAGGAAACCATGGCACAGAGAAGTAAGTAACTTGTTCGAGTGCACAAAGTGGGAGAGCGGTCCATCTGGGATTTGTGCCCAGGTCAGCCCACTCGGGAGTCTGATTCTGAGCCCCCTCTCGGCCATCTTTTGAAAATGCCTATTGGATCATGCCATTCGATGGCTTTATGATTGATGGAGTCCATCACTTTAAAAACAAAATCATTGCTTAAGGCATAAATTTGGCTGTTTTACTGACAATTCTTAAAAAGCAGTGGTTTAAAAAGTTTTTACTAAGGGAGAACCAGTTTATACAGAGTCTCTATGATCAATCGGGGCCTTCAGCTCTGTGTTTTTTAACAGTTTCTACCTCATGGCTCAGAATAGCTGCATGAGCTCCTACCATCAAGTCTTGTTTCCCCACTGTATCCTTGGCACTAAGTTCAGGGTCACATGATAGGTGCCCAGCAAACTTGTTGAATGCACAAAAGAATAAGCATTCCCAGTGACCTCAGAGTCACCACCATAGAGGATACTTCCTCAGGGCCTTTGCACATGTGGCCAGTTGGCATGTTCCAAAGCATTTCTAGCTATCTGCCTCTAGCCCTTGAACTTCATTCAGTTCTGCTCAGAGTCATCCCTTTAGTGAAGCCTTTCCTGACCACTCTGCCTAAAACTGGCTTCTGTCTCCACTTACATATTTTTTTCTTAGCCCATATCACCATTCACTAGTGTCCTTTATATTTGTATGTTCACTTTCTGTCTCTCTGACTGGATGAAAAACACAGGTCACCCTCTGCTCCCACTGGATTCCTAGTGTCCAGAATATTGCAGCTACTTGAAGATGTTTGTTGGATGAATAAACACAGCCACAGACAGCCCATTTGATTTTTAGAATGGAAAGAGAAAAATTCTGGTTATACGCACCACAGAAGCTTTAACAAAAGAAAGTCCTTCTGTTGCCGGCTCAGCCCTCTGAAGAAAGCCAGTGAGATAACGCTTTCTTCTGCTCTGACAGAGTTGTGCCCTGCTGGCCATCGTCTTCAGGTCCACAGCCTGTTCCTCCTCGCTCCCTGTCAGCTCTGCAGCTTCTAGGAAAATCTTTCCCGTCTCTGGGAGCCCGGGCATTCTGACGGCTGCTGCCTCCAGTCACATCCCGGCTCTGCAGCTCAGGGAGACCCAGAAGGCCAGGCGCTCTTGGAAACTCGCTGTCAGCAGCCTGATGAGCTGGCAGGGAACATCCAGGGCGCTCTCCAAATGCCTCAGGAACCTCCCCTTTGGGTCACATTCCGGCTTGGGGGACCCCGGATTACCAGCGCTCTGGTGGTAACCAGCAGCTGATTGGAAGGGAGCAAGACTCAGCACTTCGGAGTTGGAAAAAGCGGCGCTGGTATTATTTTGGGAACAGTCAGTCACAAGAGCCTCCAAGACCGAATCAGGGAGGCTGTTAAAAGCAAGACAATGTACTTTGAAATGAACCAGGCTGGGGAGACACCTCGCTCCCCGCCTCAGCCACAGAACTGGGAGTTCTTTCCGGATGAGGTGAGCCTTTCCATCCCTTGGAAATGGGGAAAGCCTCCCCTGCCCAGCCACTACCCGACCTCGCCCTTGCCCAGTCTTGCTGGGCACCTCACCCACTCTGAAGCCCGGCAGTGGGGTAAGGGGCCACCTCGACCAGCTGTGAGATGGTCAGACAATGCGCTGTTCACTCACTCACTCACTCAACAAACACCGACAGAACCTGGGATTATGACAGCCTGCGTTCACGTTTTGTCTCCTGTTTACTATTCGGTGATCTCACGTCTCTGGGCCTCACTGCCCTCACCTGCAAAATGGGTTAACGACAGTCTACTCCTGGAGCGCTGGGTGAGGGCCACATGAGTTGGTCCACACAGACGGCTTGGGCCAGTGGCCACCTCTCAGTCATCATCACTTAGCAGACATTAGGTGGCATTGTTTACTGAGTCCCCACCAGTGCCAGACAGAGTTCCAAGCCCCGACTAAGACAGGCATGCCCCTGTTTTCCTCGTCTAGCTGAGAGGTGAGTCAGAACCTAGTCAACAAAAGGATGAGACCATTTCATAATCTGTTATTCATTCAACAAACCTTTTTGAGGCCCAACCAATGCCACCCATCATTCTAGGCACTGAGCAGGGCGGTGAATGAAACCAAGTTTCTGTCCTTGGGAGTCTGTATGTTCGTTGGGAGGTGGGAGATGTATCTTGCACCAGGGAGTACACATCTAGCCATGTGCACAGCAAGTTCTAGAGAAAGACAGCGCTGATGGAGATAGGTGGGGTTCAGGGCAGAAGGGCCTTTGGAGATGAGCATCATGGAGGCTTCCGAGGAGGCAGGCAAAGGCCCCAGCAAAGGGCTGAGGCACTCGGGCCACGAGGTGGCACCAGGATGGGAGCACGTGAAGCTGGAGCGGGGCGCCAGGTGGGCAGAGGAGGAGCTGAGATGAGGCGGGGAAGGCCCAGCCTCGCTGTTAACGCTCACCTGTTGCCTCCCCTCCGCCCCAACTCTGTCTTGAGGGAACCGAGTTACTGTCTCACAGGTCTAGCGGGTCAGGGCCTCTTCGGGGGCTAAGCGGTCGCCGCATCTGAGGCCTTGACTGGCTGGTCAAGGCGGCTTCCTCCTGGTGGTGAGCGGATGGCATCGGGGCCACATGGGCACCTCACAGCGTGGCCACTGCCCCGCCCCCGCCCCACGCTGTGTGGGCCAAGAAGCCCGCTAGAGGCCCTGTGGCTCTTAAGACCTAACCCCGGAACTCACACACCCTGTCGCAGCAACACCCCAGTGTCCGCAGGGTCGGGGGACCCCACGCGCAGGAACGGCCCTGCCAGTGCCCCCATGAGCTCGGAGCCGGCTCGGCCACGCCGCCTTGCTGAGGAGGCACCTTTGGTCGATCCCGGCACTTCCCACCTGCTCTGCGGCGTGGCGAGAGCGTCACGACATGGGAGCATTCTGGGGTGCTTTCTGCCACCTGTGCGTGGCAACTGGTGCTTCATTTACACCATGGTGCAGATCCTCGGGTCCCCCTTAGCCCGTCTTCTCCAAAGGGGTGTTATCCAAAGCAAGCCGGGAGGCCCATGGAATCGCCCAAAGAGCAGATTGGGGATGAGCGGAGAGAGAGCAGCTTGAGGAAGCCCAGGTGGAGAGGAAGGGCGTGCCATTGGGGAGCTCTGATGGCAGGAACATGGGCTTCGGGCTGGGCAAGGTGAGGGACGAGGCTGGACAAGGGAGCAGATCAGAAGGGCCTTGTAGGCGGCGAGCGGGACTCGGGGCTGCCCTGAAGTCATCCCCCTTCGATGGCCAGTGTTAGCCAGGAAGAATGACAGGGTCAAGGGTGTCCCTTCGAGTCTAGAGTGTAAGAAAAATCACTCAGGGCAGAATAGACTTTAGGGGGTGCATTACAAAGAGGCAGACAGAGCAGGGAAGAAACCTTGGGGTTCCCAGGAGGTGATGCAGGAGGTGAAGGAGCAAGGCTGGCTGCTCACACAGGTGGGTGGGTCAGAGGTTGTTTAGGAGGGAAAAGGCGGCCGTGGAAGGTGAGGACCATGGGGGTGGAGGGTGTGTCCTGGTCACAGCTCAGCAGGTGTCTGAGGCTGCCAGTGTGCAGCACCCTTGCCGGCCCCTGCGCTGGCCCCTGGCATCACGGGGCCCGTGTAGAAGGGCAGGAGCCGGTCTCCTAGGTGTGTCGCACACCCTTCCCATCGCTCTGGTAGTGCCGGGCAGGCGGAGGGAGCCTCTGTATCGGTAGAGACCGGATGGGGAGCTTCTCAGAGCCACGGAGAGGGCGAGAGGAGGCCCGATGGGCGAGTGCCTCAGAGCCCTAGATTCAGCTGGCCACGGTTCAAACCCTACCTCTGCCGATTCCTAGCTGTGCCCGCTGGGGCAAACCGCATGACCTCTGTGCAGTTTCCTCCTCCTCAAGACGATGCCCAAGGGTGGTGTGGGCATGACGCACTGAGTTCGCGCCTGCCGACGGCTCGGCGTGTCTGTACGCTCCATCCATGCCTCACTTGGCCTCCCCACCGGTGCCTGGGACACCTGGGAGTCCAAATTCTCAACTGCTGGGAAGCGGCCGGCGGTCGAGGTGACCGGCAGGTAGTAGAGGCGACCCCAGGGCCGTAGAGGCAGGAGCGTCCATGTGAGATGCCCACGTTGTTCAGCACCCCCAGTGCTGAACCTGTTGTCGGGGGCTGCAGTAAGCAGAAATACCTGCGTTTCTTATTTATGAGGCTGTCGGAGGCAAGAGTCTAATAAAAGACTTCCCGTGATTCAAGGTCGCCCTGGGCCCCGCTCCACGGCCACCTGGACGCCTCCTGTTTGCTTTGATTCCGCTGCTCTCGCTTTTTCCTCACATGCTGGCACACTCCCACACATGCTGGCTCTATTTTTGGGAGTCTTCGTGGATAATTTAGTGCGCGGAAGCTTCCCACCCACCCGCCTGGAGCACCCCTCCAGAAAAAGGGAGAGTGCTCGAGAGAGAAGTGAAAAACAGTGGGTGGTTCAGTTCAAAAGGACAAAATATTTCTTGCCCTGGCACTGGGGGAGGAAAGAAGTCGTCTGAGGAGCCCAAGAACGGCTAAACTAAGAAGCCAAACGCTGCAGGCCGTGAGGGCAAATTAGGTGACTCAGCTGCGAGCCCCTCACCCCCGCCCCCCGCCGGTTCTCAGCACTAATGTGCTTTAAAAGGGAAAAATGCTTAACTCTGACAAAGAGCGGGCTCTATAAAAACGTGGCTAATGCGGCTTGCGCCCAGTTCCAAAGGCCCCCCTCCGCAGCGCCAGGCACCTGTGGAGATGGGGACCCGCTCCGAGGCCTGAGCCTGGGTGGGACGGAGTCTAAAATTATCCCCGATAATGAGTCTGGCAGAGGAGGGCCGGCATTCTCGTTTCCTGCCTGGCTCCCGGCCTCCAAGGCCTCGGCTCCCGGGGAGGCCTCCGGGAGGCAGGGCGGCCGGGCCAGGAGCACGGGCTTGGGGGGCAGACAGCAGAACGGGGTTCAGATCTGGGCTGGCCGTGTGAACAGACGCGCGCGTCCTCAGTTTGCTCATCTGTGAGCAGGGCTCCCGGCCTCCGGCGCCAGGGGGACGTGCGCTAGATCTGGCAGAGAGGAGGCTTCACGTCCTGGCAGAGCAGGGCGTTGCTTCACGACGGAGAGCCTGGGCAGGACGGCGGCCCTGGCTCTCTCTACCCGCACCCTGACCGTGGGAGGCGTTTCAACGGCTATTTGAAGCGTTCTGTTCTCTGCCGCTTACTCTCAGTCTCACTCCTCACATCACTCCGAAGGGCTCAGGAGCGCCCCTCTGCACACAGCGGGTGAGGCGCCCTGGCTGAGCCCCGAGGTCTCCAGTCCAGCACGCCAAGAGAACGTCCTCAGGGACGCATGTGCAGTTCTGTGCAGCCGAGCTCAGGCAGGTGGCTGCCAGGAGTCCCGGGTGGCTTTTGAGCCCTTGCATTGTGGCTCCTACAACCAAAGACCTGGTTTTGACATTTTTTATTTAATTCTTCATTTATATTTTAACCACCACCTGGGCCAGCGGGGCCGCCTGGGCCAGCTCATTGCTGACCCTTCCTGGGTCGTGTGTTACTGTGTAGGAGGTCCAGAGCAGGAATTTCGACATGACCCGAGCTCAGGGCCTGGTGCGCAGTGGGTGCGAGTTAGGGGTGGCTGTCTGTAGTATTGGAGTTGGGGGGCTGCTTTCAGGGGCCCATCTGGAGGCTCCCTGCAGCCAGGGCCGCACCAGCTGGCCCAGGCCAGGCCTCACCCGTGCCCATTGCTCAGCTGGCCCTAGACTGCAGTTTTAAAAGCAAAAGGCCCGTCTTTTGGAAGCCATCTCAGTCTTGGGCTACCCAGGCGGGGTCACCCGTTCTGGCCTCAGATGCTGGGGTGCAGAGTGTGCAGGGGGTGGGACTACGCAGCGGGCTTCCTGAAGAGAATCCTCTCGGCGACCTTCCAGGCTGCCCTCTGGGCCTGCCACATAATCAGTGGGCCAGCCGCCACCCTCCGTTTTGGCTGCCTCAGTTTCCCTTTGGAAGGCGAGGGAGGAGGATTCCTGCTTGTGGAGTGGCTGCAGAGAGTTCAAGGTAAGGTAGTGCCAGGCTCCGGGCGCATGGGGTGAGGGGGGCACTCCTGGCTGCTCTTTGGGGCAACAGCATTCTTTAAGTCCTTCTGTAGAGGCCTTCTGGGGGAGGCCGGTCCGGTCCTCTGGTGGGCAGGTGGCTTGTCTCGGTGACCTTTCATGGGGTGCCTTGGCAGGAGGGGCCGCGTCTGAGTGCCCCATGAGCCTGCTCTGGGCTCAGGCCTGGACTACAGAGTGGTCCAGGGAAGGTGCCAGCTTCAAGCAGGCCTTTTAAAGTTCAAGTTCACTGTTGAGATGGGGGTGGGGGAGGGGACCATGAGTCACCAGCCTTGGTGCCACAGGGACATTTATCAGGGCCCCCCACAGGATTGAAATGACCGTTTTCAGGGCTGGGTTGACCTGGGGGCCCAGAATCTCAGGGCCTGTCTGCAGGCAAGGAGGCAAGAGGAGGCCACGGGCAGAAGAGCATCTTGATCTGGGGGTCCCCTCCCTGCCCACCTTCCCACAGCCCACTGGTGGGAGCCACGCGTGGCACCCTCCACGCCAGGGAGTTCCTGACCTCCCTTCCCTTTATTTTCCTGTTTACTCAGAGCACGTGTAAACACAGGGGTTGCCTGGTTTCTCCGACTTCAGCCGGTTCATTATCGCTGGAGTCTGAGCATCACTGGAAACCTCGGGTTTTCTAAATGAATCTAAAAATAAACTCTTTGAAAAAAAATAGCTTGGAGTTGGAGAGTTGACACAAGGCACCGTTATTTATTTCTTTTCCTCCTCCTCCTCCCTCCCCTCCCCCTCCTTCTTCCTCCCCCCCAGCCCCCAGCACTAGAAGTCCCGAGGGACTGGGAGGGGCCACAGGTCAATGTCCAGGGGCCTGGCCACCTGGGGACGTGGGTCTGAGCCCTGGACCGCTTTCTTGGGAGGCATCCTCTGGGAAAATGGGGGCCTGGGGAGTCTGGAGCGTGATTTATTAAAAGCCGCTGCGCGGGGGGGAGAGGGGGGCGGTGGCCAGATCGGTGCGGTGCGAACAGGCGGCAGGAGCCCCGGCGAGGCCGCCTGGGACGCGCGCGCCCCCACCCCACCCCCTGCTCCTGGCCGCGGCCGCCTGCTCCCTCTCCCTCTCCCCGGCCTTTCTGCCGAACAATCAGGGACTTGTGCTGGCGGCCGAGGGAGCCACGGAGCTGGCTGGCCGCGGAGGAGGCGACGTCATGGATTCCTGAGTGTGAAGTTTGCAGGAAAGCCCTTAGTTTTGGAGATGGACGGGATCCAGTGGTTTCCATGGCGCTGGATAAACAGGAGGAAACAGTGAGGGAATCCCGTTATTTTACTGCATTGAAAGCCTATAAACACGGAGCGCGGGGAAGGAAGTCGCGTTCCCTCTCGAGTAAGCCCGAGCGCTCAGCCGCGCCGACTCCGCCGCGCCGGGAGCCCCGAGCCGGGAGGCGGGAGGCGCGCAGCTCCCGGCCGCTCGCAGGCGCCTGGGCCAGGGCCGCCCCGCGAGCATGCTCTAGAGAGGACGGCGCCCCGCGGCTTCGGGTCTCCGAACGCAGACCCTGTCCCAGCGCGCCGCGCCCCGTGCCCTCCAGATGCAGAGAGAGGCTGCGTTCGGACTGGGGCTCTGCCACCCCCTCCGCGTCATGGGGTCTGTGGACCAAGGTAACTGCCTCGCCCTGGATTCCGGCCGGTTCCTCCTCCGCCTCCCGGCTCTCCCTTCGCGCTTTCAGCTGCTGGCGGAGTCGCGCCGCGGGGAGGCCCGGGGACTCGGGGTTCCCTGCGCGCACAGGCAGAGTGGCCAGGTCTGGAGGCGCCCGCGCCCGGCCCGGGCGGGCAGCGGCGGCGGCTTTAGCCCACTTCGCTCGCGGCCAGCGGCCAGCGGCCAGCGGCGCGTCCCCGGGCGGGACTCCCCGGGGCGAGCCTGTCCCAGAATCTTGCCCCTCGCGGGGCACCGGCAGGGCTTTCGCTACTAACCGCTGGCTGCTTAACCGTTTCGGCTTCTGACAGCAGATGCCGTCGGGGGATTGCCGCCGCTGTTATCATCTATTATTGTTATTAAGCCTTTTTCTTTTAGCCGAGCAGGCTTGACATTTTACTTGTTAAACAGTCAGGAAAGCTGCTTTTTAACAGTCCCAGCGGCAACTACTCACTTAACCACTTCTCTCCCTCTCTCGAAGTTCCGGATGGAGAGACTCCTCCAGCACCCCCCACCCAGCCCCCCAAAGTGCAGTGTACCATCAGTTTGGTTTGCGATCTGATTACTTTCCGTCTTTCTGCCTCTTCCCCCTCCTCTCGGGTTAGCGGTGAAATCATACTACTGGGGCTGGCGGGAGGAGGATAATGTGTAAGAATATGAGATGAAAACCTCGCATCTGGTTGGGATTGTGGAGGGCTTTGGCTGCTCGCTAATGAATCGGTCTTTAAACGTGGACGTGGTAAAGCGCTGTTTCTTTTCCGAGGCCAGCACGGATGGCGGAGGGCAGGCGCTGCCCAGCGGGCAGGGCTGCGAGAGTTAAGTGAAATAAATACGCGTAGGAGGAGTCAGCCTCCTGTCATAAAATCAGAGTTGAATGTAGGTTTTGTGCTCTGCGTGGCTGATTAAAGCTGGGGGGTGGGGGTGGGGGGTGCAATGACAATTTCAGTACATAAACCCAGGGGCTTTTTTTTTTTTTTTTTTTTTGCAAACCAGGAGGGCAGTCTACCTTAGGGTAGGTGAATGGTACGCTTTGCCCAGCGCCCTCAGGGACACGTATTTTCAGCTGAGTTGCATTTCTGAAAGCGAGACCCTGCCTGTGCCTCTGTGGCTTTAACTGGCCCCAGTTTGCCCTGGTCCCTGCTGGTGGTCAGGATGGCCCCGTCTTTGGCTGATACCGACGTACCTGCAGAAGGCATGCTCTCAGATGGCTGCCGGACACTGGAGCTGGGCTTCACGAAACAGTGCCGGGGTTAGGGGGTGGGGGGGACAGGGGCTCAGAAAGAGGCGCCTGGAAGGGAGGCTGGGTGTCTGTGTGAGTGTGGGACAGAAGACAAATCTCACCCTTCACTGGGGCTCTTCGCCCTGCTCCACTTCATGGACTTGCGCCGAGGGCTTGAGTTCAGCCTGTGTATTCCGTGTGCTCGCGCGAGCTCTCCCTCTCCACCCATGCTCCTGTGTGCAGGGATCGGGAGCATATTCGTGCCAGTGTGTGGTTGTGTGTGCGTGCGCGTGTGCACATGTGGAAGACGGCACCACATTGTTCCTGGTGGAACACACTTGGCATGCCATGGCCATGGGGCACACAGAATGCAATTCCAGGCATCAGAGGCAGCTGGCATGCGATGTGCCCCGCCGAGCCCTGCGCATGGGTCTCCTGAGGGAAAACAGAATGCCCCTTTGAACTGCAACACCCCTGTGAGCACAGGGCCGGGCCTGAGTGTGCAGGCCGATGGGCGAGGTCATCAAGTAGAAATATTTGCGCGGTAAGAAAATAGTAAGCTTGCTGTGCGGCTCTGGGTCGAGGCCCTGGGAAAAACTGCCGATCTGAAAGAGGTGTGTTCGGCCTTCTCGCGAGAGGGGTGGTGGAAAGTATTTCGGGAGGAAACAAGCCCAGGGTCAGCTTGTGACTCCCGGACCCCAACTCCCTGCCTTCTGCTTGGGCTGTGTTTCTACGTGGCCTCACTGCAACTGTGTGATCTCGGGTGAGTGGCTTCACCTCTTTGGGCCACATGGAAGATGGGGGGCTGTGGTCACTCTGCACAGTGGGCTGGACAGCAAGTTAACCCAGGGATGATGGGTTATCACCACAAACCATGGCCCTGGGGGAGCCAGGAGGTAGCACACAGAAAACCCTGAAAACAGAGCATTGCCGCTCCTGTTAAAGATGCAGCGCAGAACTTAGGTTGATCTAGAAACTACGATTCCTGGCAAAACCTCCTTGAGGCGTGGGGTGTTTTCTAAGTCCTCCGGGCACTTTTTACTTTCTGGAGGCTGCAGATCAGGGTGGGCGAGGCCTCAGCT
>NW_004567123.1:32082178-32086063 GCF_000260355.1 Condylura cristata | reverse complement strand
GCCGCTCATGCCGTCAGGTTCCTCCCTGTTTTCTTCCCCAGCCTCCGCCCTCCCCTCGCCTCGCCTCCTAGCCCCAGGAACCCCACTTCGCGAACTGGTGTCTGCTGCTGCTAAGTCCGCTGCTTGTTAACCGGCTCCCGGGCGGCTGCGGTTGCACCTGCACCCCTTGTGCTTTGCTGCGCGGCAAGTCTGTCTCCGCCCGTGGCTGACTCGCCTTCCAGGGATGATGTGGTCCGGAGAGGACAGCGCTCGACGGCGTGGAGAGGCCGGCGGTGATCCCGTCCTCGCCGGGGCACTGGGCTTGTTGCTGTGTCCCAGCTCGGGGCTTTTTTTTTTTTTTTTAATTTTATAATAGTTTATTTTACATCATTTTGTGCCTCTTTCCATCTCAGCTGTCATCCCCGTGGGCTTCCCATCACCAGATTACCCTGTGCCATCACCATCGTCCAGTGCATTTCCCTCCTCTCGCTGCTTCCGATCCCATTCCCCACTGCACCCCACAAAATGTCTCTGGCCTATAGCTGTTCATCATTATCATGATTTTCTTGCCTGTTGCTCGGGGCTTGTTTTAAACGTGAGCTGTTCTGTCCTCATTCCAGTACAGAAGGGCCGAGTGTCCGGGCATTTCCTGGGGGCTCCAGGGTGACAAGGTCCGAGGCTGAGGCAGCGGGCACCGGGGTGTCTGTGGAGGGTCAGGGGTGCCGGGCACCTGCGAGGTGGCGTGGGCAGGTCAGGCGCTGTCACGCGGCTTGGTGGGAGCTGAAGTCAGATCAGGAGAGCGGCTAAGTCAGGGCCACACGGCCGGTGGGAGGCCATCACAGGCTCAGGCGGCGGCGGCAGGGGCTGTCCTGTGGGGTGCGGGTGCGGAGACGAGGCCGAGGGAGGGTGGCCGCACCGCTCCTGACGGCAGCCCCCTGCACTCACACCCCGGCAGCGCAGATACACAAGCAGCACAGGTGTCTCAGTCTGCAAAGACGACGTCAGGCAGATCGGGGCGCGCTCACCGGGGAGGGCGGCCTGGCGACAGGCGGGCTGCTGAGCAGGGCTGCGGTCACGAGCAGGCTGCACTGGCACCCGCCACCCCTCACTGCGCCGGCCCCGCCGCCACCCTGGACTCTGGCTTGGCCCTGACGCCCCTGGCTGGGCCTCCCGCATAATTACAGACAAGAGGTAGGGGTCTTGCTGCGGAAGCTCAGCTGGCGAGGCAGAGACGCCCCGAGACGGCGCAGAGGAGAGGTCAGACCAGGACCGAGGAGATGAAGGGAGCTGGCAGGGTCGGGGCTCGGAGCTGGGGGAGGCGGAACGGGGCCCACGGTGGCCAGATTGTGCAACCTCCCTTTATTTTAGAAATTGGAAATGTGGATTTGAGCCTGAAAGCTCCCAATTAAAAACCGTTAATTCAGATTAAAAAACAAGACTGGGCAGCCTAGCGTCATATGCTTGCGGGGGGCAGTGGCCTGAGCTGCGGCAAACCGGGGTCCCCATGTCATGTGGGCATCTCCCCGCCCCACCTTGTTGGGGTTCCTACCTTCTAGGGTTTATTCAGCGGCGCTGTCAGGATGGGGGTTTGTGATGAGAGCTTGGGGCTTGTTCGTCACACGCTCCGTCAGGACTGGCTATGTCTTCCCAGGGCTGGAAGCGCAGGGTGGAATGGCCGCTCCTTGTTCAGTTACCAAGAATTTCCAGACGGTGACAGCAGAGCAAGTGTCCTGGGCGTTGGTGGCGGCGGTGGCCAAGCTGTCCCCTGTGTGACCTTGTGGTGGCGAGTCTGTCAGGTGGCCTCCTGCTAATTAGGGCAGCTTGGCTTTCCTTATTAGGCGAGAGGATTCTTGGTGGTTAGGTCAGCAGGGGAGCCTCCGAGGTATCATCCGGCTTACCGTCCTCCTTTACAGATGCAGGCCGACCGGTGACTTCCTTAAAGTTTACAGGGTGAGTTAGAAGAAGAGCGTGGTTGGCTCCTGGGCCTCCTAGCTCTGGGACGTTCCTCATGGTACCGAAGGGCATCCCAAGCGTGGCCAAAGATTCATGTCTTCCTGCTTGTGGACACAGGCATAGCCTTCAGGAAGGTCAGCTTGGAGGGGTGGACAGTGATTCAGACCCTCCAGTCTCATTATAACGACCCCTAAGAACTTATCCTCCATGGCAGGATACATTTTCTAGAATGATCCTCTCCCTTTCTCTTTAAAACATAAACAACAGACACGCACAGGCAGACGATTCCAGAAGCCAGTGAGTCAGGTGAAATGCTTATGTAAAAATGGTTACGGGGGGCCCTCCCTGGTGGCGCAGCGGGTTACAGCACAGCACTGAGAAGCTAAAGCCACTTCAACACGAGTTCAAATCCCGCCCCTCCCGGAGGTGACCCACAGGGCACAGCAGACCTCTCCTGACCTGCCCGCTGCTCCCCTCAGCAGTGTACTTCTTCCATCTGCCTGTTCTGCTCCCCACTCTGTCTCTGGTGTGAATCCTCTCACCGCCCCTGCCCCTCTGCCCTGTATCCCAGCTCTGTATGCATAAATAAATAAATCCTAAAAAAAAAAAAATGGTTACGGGTACGGTGCCCACGCTAGCGGGTAAGCGGCCAGCTGTCACGGGCCAGCGTCCGGTCCTTCCACGCGACAGAAGAGAGCAGGCTTCAGAGTCACCACCTGAGCCAGCTGCATCTTCTGACCGATCTGACCAGTGAACGAGACAGACAAAAACGCCTGCCCGGTGGGGCTTTCGGTCAGGTCAGCAGAATGGGCAGCGTGGAGCTGCTGTGTAAAATCTGCTTTGAGAGGAGCCTGTGAGGGACATAGAGAGAGGAGAGGGGACCCAGACGACAGGGATGCTGTGTTTATGGGCACAGTTGGGACAGGTGTCCCCGAGGAGGGGGCATGTAGCGGAGGAATGAACAAAATGAGGGAGCGGCCACGAGTGGTAGGTGCAAAGGCCCCGG
This sequence comes from Condylura cristata, assembly GCF_000260355.1. Lineage (NCBI taxonomy): Eukaryota > Metazoa > Chordata > Mammalia > Eulipotyphla > Talpidae > Condylura > Condylura cristata. Next base: position 32,083,125 of record NW_004567123.1, on the reverse strand, counting down.
GGGGCCAAGGAAAACTGCCGAAGGCGGGGAGGGGCGGGGAGGGCAGGTGGGGGCCCGTGGGGGCAGAATCCTGACGGACGGTTGTCCTTTCTGCTGACCTGACCGAAAGCCCCACCGGGCAGGCATTTTGTCTGTCTCGTTCACTGGTCAGATCGGTCAGAACATGCAGCTGGCTCGGGCGGTGACTCTGAAGCCTGCTGTCCTCTGTCGCGTGGAAGGACCGGACGCTGGCCCGTGCCAGCTGGCCGCCTCACCTCCTCAGGGGTCAGGTGTCTGTACTTGATTCAAAACTTGGCGGGAAGCTAGGGGAGGGCTCGTGAATGTACATTTTGACTGGTAAGAGGAGGGAGGAGCCGTGCGGCTGGTCCAGGTAAGAAAGGATGAAAGTAACAAGGTTACGGCAGGGGAGGAAAGCGGGGAGGCTTGGGGCAGTTGGGAGTTGGAGCTGAGGTTTGCATGCGGTTATGAGGCAAGGAGAGGAATTCAGGCCTACTCCACGCAGTCGGGGGGCTGCGCTTTGATGTGGGGAAGCGGGAGAGGAGAGCTTTGGCCAGTTGGAACAATGAACCCAGATTTCGGGAAAGAGATCCAGGCTGTAGTTAAAAGTGAGTTTTCTACCAGAAGGTGGCGAGGAGGGCAAAGCTGTGGGGGCAGGTTCCTCTGGGCCCAGCGTAAAGGTGCCCCAGGACTTTGGCTGCCCTGGGTGAGGGAGGGCACTCAGGGCCCAGTGCACCTTCGCATCTGTACTCGGGTGGAACCAAACTGCTGCTTTTAAGAGGTGGCCTGGAAGAGGAAAGAGGGAAGGTCGGGAGACCACAGGAGGGCAATACCTTTTGTTTGCTTCTGCCTTTTTTTTTTTTTTTTTAAAGCTTTATTTATTTGTGCATACAGAACTGGGGTACAGGTCAGAGGTGCAGTTCTCTAGAATTTACAATATTTTTTTATTT
>NW_004567123.1:32077870-32081882 GCF_000260355.1 Condylura cristata | reverse complement strand
GGAGGGCACAAGACCCTTTTAAAAAAGTTTCTCTGCTTCCACCCTTGATGCCTGCAGTGCCTTTTCCCTAAGGAACTAAAAGCAATTGTTTAAAAACGCAAATATATCGTGTCGTGCACTGCCTGGTACCCTCCACTCATTCTCCATTGCTCATAAATTCACAGCTTTCTTTTTCTAAAGATTTACTTATTTATGCATACAGAACTGGGGTGCAGGCCAGATGTGCAGGGGCGGTGAGAGGATTCACCAGAGACAGAGTGGGGAGTGCACTGCTGAGGGGAACAGCGGGTGAGGCAGGAGAGGTCTGCTGCGCCCTGTGGGTCAGCTCTGGGGCGAGACCCAACTTGCAACAAAGCAGCCACAGCAGCTCACAGTGCTGCTGCTTTAACCCGTTGTGCCACCAGGGTGGGCCAAATTCACAGTTTTCTCCATGGACCCCGCCCTCCTCTTTCCTCATCTTTGGTCCATTCCTGAGCGCCTGCCACCCCAGCTTCTCTCTAAGAAGCCACAGTGCCTCCTGCCTCAGGACCTTTGCACCTGCCTTCTCTCCTGGCTCACTGACTCAGCCTCTGGTCTCGGTGGCAATGTCACCTCCCCAGGGAAATTTCCCCTACTCCCTAGTTCAGCGGGTGTTCCTGGTATAGCGGCCACAGCACCTTCTTGCTGTAGTTCGTAATTAAGCACCCCGGCAAATGCTTGTTGAATGGACCAGAATTCCCTGGCAGGGTCAACGCGAGCTGGAAGTTTCAGGCTCTCGGGTGGCGCTGAGCACTGCGCTATTGCTGGAGAGGCTAGAGACAGGCTGAAGGCCAGAGCCCCGCCGGGAGGTCAGCAGCAGGCCAGAGAGAAGGTTGACAGATCTGCGCTGTCGAGACCTCCACCCGCCCCAGCCCCCAGGGTAGCCTCCGAACGCACAAAGGTCACACATTCTGCCCCGAACTCTCGTGCCTGTGAGCACAAATTATTTATTCTGGAATTGAAAATAAATTCCCCCAACCCAAGCCCCTACTCTTCAAGGTGACCTTTAGAGGGGAAAAAAAGTCATTTCCCACTGCTCCCGCAGAAACCCCATTGTGGGTTCAGACAAGAATGCCGCTGCTTTGGTGCAGATTCCAAATCCTAGGAACTTTTAAAAATATATCCGTCATTCCGAGGAGCCTTATTTAGAGTGTCCTGACCCATCCTTCCTATGGCTGACGTTTTTCTGGAATTTTATCCAAAAGTGTTCTTCACTTTTACTATCTTACTGTATTGACTATCGTGAATAGCAAGAAGAGGCTGATTGGAGATATGTGGCCAGAGCAAGTTTCAAGGATAAGGACTCTAAAAAAGAAACTCAAGGCTCTTCTACACACAAGGAGAGCAAAACTCTTTCCATCCATCCACCCACTCATCCATCCATCCATCCGTCCATCATCCATCCATCATCCTTCCATCATCCATCCATCCATCCATCCTCCATTCATCCATCATCCATCCACCCATCCATCCATCATCCATCCATTCATCCATCATCCATCCACCATCTATCCATCCATCCATCCATCCATCCCCTACTCATCCATTAACCACTCATTCACTGTCCATTCCAACATCCCTCATCCAAGAATTCATACATCATACATTTTCTGTCCCTCATCCTCCATCACTCATCCAAATACCCATTCATCTAAACATCTACTTTTAAGGTGGGCGGGGGCTGGGATGGGGCTGGGGGGTGGGAGGAAGAGAGAGGAATTAAAATGGGTGGGAAGAGCACAAGAGACTACGGTGATGGTTCACGGTGGGAATTTTAAGCAAACTACACTTGAGGCGAGCAGGCAAACTGTACAAAAGTGAATAATGATGTAAAATATATAGAGAAAAACATCCGCTTATACCTACATTCGTGTGTACATACAAGCGTACATACACACACTCTTCCACCCTCCCACACATGCATTTTCCATCAAGCTGTACACGAGTCATGATCCCTGCCTCAGTAGATTTTTCATGGACTCACTAGAGATAAAATTCTTGATTGGTCAGTCATGCAGGAATACATTGGGTAATTCTTCTGCCTCTTTGCCAGGGATGGATGAGGAAAACAGGCTGACAGTTTTCCCAAAACTGTGTCCAGAGTAGCTTCCCGAAGGAATACTGTGGGGAGCTGTTATCAGGAGACTGGTCTCAGGAAGGCGAGACCCCAGTGTCCACTGGAGGCATCTGTCATTAGGGCAGGCTGAAAAGGGCCCTCTCTGTAGCACAAGGGCAGGCTGATTCCTTTGTTTCTCCCGGACCCATTCCAGGTCTGGACTAAAGCATCCACCTCCGTCTAGAGCCTTGACTCTAAGTGTCCTCCCCCCATCACCACTCTCCTCCATGTGAACTGGTCAGTCGCCCACTAAGATGCTGGTGGCAGAAACCCAGTAGTGGTGCTTGTGGGTAGGGTGCGAGGAAAAGGGCATTGTCCAGCCCTGACCACCAGAACGTCCGTCCCAGACGCTGAACGCTGGCGAGTGCTGAGCTGGACTTCAGCCCCTGACGTGGAGTTCTCACCCTGGCCACACCGTGGCGGCCTCTGGAGAACTTTAACAAAATGTTGATTCTGGTTCTAATTGGTCTCCGGTGGGTCCAGCGGCGTGCCTGTGTAAGCAGTTCCCCAGGTGAATCTCATGTGGATCTTGGGCTAAGAACCACGGGACTAAGTGCCGTTTGGAAAATCCCATTCACGGTCTTGCCTCTGCCGCCAGGAGTGAGCGGCAGGCCCAGACGCCCGGCCGTGGACGGCCGCATCCCTGTGCTCCGAGCAGCTCGTGCCCAGGGGTGCCCAGTAAATATTTGTGAGATGAATGGTGACCGATGGCTTTTTACGAGTCCTTTGCCGAGGCAAGGAGGTGCTCCCTTCCTTCTGAGATGCAGGGGAGCGCTGGAGTCAGCCCCCACTGCAGGTCAAGCTGCGCTTCTCAGGGAACCCCGACACGCACCACCCCCCGCCCCCAATCTCCTGCCCCCGTGGTCCTGAATGCTGGCTGCACTTGAGATTCACCTGAAGTCATTTAAAGAAATACCTTCCACGCTCCGGCTCAGTGGGTTTGGATTGAAGCCTGGGCAGAGGCGGTTCAGAAAGTGTTCCAGGTGATTCCAACATGCGCCGAGGGTGAAGGGCCCGTCCTGACCTCTTTTCTACCTCTGAGAACCTGTTTTCGGACTTGAGCTAACTTGGCCACGGCCCCTGCAAGTGTTTTACTGGGAAGTAGTACTAGGTCTTAGGAAGTGTTCCCCGAGTGGATGTGCTTGTAACATTCTCTCTGGTGCTTATTTAAAAACCCACATTCCCGAACCGGCACTGCAGCCTGGGAATCTGCATTTGAAGCCAACCTTCAGGCTTGAGTGTCCAGCCAGCTCTGCCCTGCCCTGCCCTCCTCACCTTCCGCTGCTTCCAGTCCACAGAGCCCCTGCTGGCATTTGCTTTCTTTTTGCTTCCACTGCCAGAGGACGCTTCTCCCTGCTCAGGTTCCTGCAAATGTCACCTTCCCATAGGGGCCCTCCCTGACCACCAGGGTGACCAGAGCCTCCCTGGGCACCAGCCTTCAGTCCATAGTCCTGGGGACTTCTCTCCTGACACCCCACGAGGTGGGTTATTAATGATGTTGTTAAGCCTGTCCCCTCCCCCCCACGCCCCCAGAGAATGGACTGCCAGGACCACCGTGTCAGCTTCTCACTGGGGTCCCAGCACTTGCACGGGACAGGTGGCCAAGAGGTGCAGAGGAGCGTGGGACCTGTGCTTCCCCAGGGTCTGTGCACAGGTCTCTCCCAGGCCCTAGGGGCCTGCATGGCAGGGGGCTTGCTGCCGGAATCAGGCAGGCACACAATGGCACCTGGAAACCGGAGCCTGCCAAGGGAGGGAGTGTGTCCCCTGCCCCCTGCAGCCCGGGAGAAGCAAAGAGCACAAAGTTTGGGACCAGCTGATCATTCAGGGCAAAACCCCATTGGCAGCCGATTTTGAGCTGGACCCCGAGTCCGGCAGGGC
>NW_004567123.1:32045540-32077255 GCF_000260355.1 Condylura cristata | reverse complement strand
CCCGGGCCCCTTTGGGCCCCAGCTGTCGTCACCTTTTGGGGGGAGCAGCAGGGGTGAGGGGGTGTTTCCCCGCCAGGTGAGGAGGGAAGTCAGGGACCGCGGCTGCCCGTAGGGGGCGGTAGGCTCACTCTTGCCCTGTGGGGCGGCAGTGCCCAGGCGCTCAGACGGGTCTTTGAGGTCTCAGGGAGGAGGCTGGAGCTGGGGGCCCAGATGACCGCTGGCCGCCCAGGGTGGCAGAGGGCCGGGGAGGTGATCGATTTGCCTTTGGAAGGAGGGGCGAGGCCGAGAGGATGGAGCTCGTGGGGGAGGGGCCGGGCCGGGAGGCTGCTGCCCTGCGCCTGGGCACGGCCTGGGCCGATCTCCCTGCAGGCGCGGCCTCCGCGTGAGCAGCAGCGTGTTGCGGACTTTGTCGAAACTGAGGAAGAGGCTGTCACTGTCTAATGCTGGGGGTGGTTTGTCTGTGCTGTTATGAGCAGCGGCCCATTTCCTCCCTGGGTTTGCTGCTTTCTGAATCAGCCCTGGATCTCACGGTGGGGGTGGAGGGGTGTGTGAGGGGAAGCCGAGGGGCTGGCCTGGGGATTCTGGAAGCCCCTGGCTGTTCTGCCCAGACTACCTGTCAGATTCCCTTCAGGTGCCCTCTCTTGCTGGGCCCCGGGACTTCCCCGGGCTGGGCCCAGGGCCCTCTGCTCACTTCACGTGTTGAAGCCAGCCTTCCTGGGGGTGGGGTGGGGGGAGGGTTGCATACACAACCTCACTGTATTTTTCTGGTTAGCAGGTTGTCTTGGGAAAAAACCCAAAATACCCACTAGGCTTCCTGATTTTGGCGGCCCAGCCCAGCCCAGCCTGGCCCAGCCCGGCCCCACCAGGGCTTGCTGAAGCCTCAGGGAGAGCCTGTTGGTAACGTCCAGCTGCCCTGGGCCTTGGGCGCAGCCACAGCAGCAGAGGCTGTGCTGGCTAGTTTGTGGGGCGCTTGCACCCAGTCTTGGGGGCTTGCCGCTCCCCAGAGGTGCTGTGTTAGGTAGACGGGAAGGTTCAACCTTCCATCTGTGACTTCCCTGGCCACCGTAGGTGAACGGCTTGTTTTGCCTTCCAGATGGGGCATCCTCTCACTCGGATGCCCGGAGAGGGTAATTAGTAATCTGTGTTTGGGCTAGAGATGGAACTCATTAGTGAAGAGACCAGTCTTCTCGAGTGGCAATCTGGGGGCCATCCTTTGCTTGGAAAAGATAACAGTTAATCTGCAAGTGATCCCGCCAACGTGCGTGGTCTCTCTGTTCGTTAAGATTAAAGTCATGTTTTGCAGAGAATGAATCTGCACACCCCTCCCAGAGTCACAATCAACTTTTTTTTCTTTAATTTTTATTTTTGCAGGGGGGAGATTTCCGGGGAAATAGTTTCTAAGCCAAATCTGATGGGAGGTGCTTTTTATAGTTTTTCTTGGCAAGTACTGTGCAGTGGCCGCCAGATGGGTGTCTAAATGACCACAGCGAAAGCCCCGGTTTTTTGTTTTTTTTTTTTTGTTTTTCCTTTTAAAGAAGCTTTATTTTTTGGGAACAGTGTTAGATTTACAGAGAAGTCGTAACATGGTGCAGCAAGCTCCATATCGCCAGTGCCACGCTATTAACTCCTATACCGATATTGCACTTTTGCTCCAACGAACCCCTCTGATGTGCTCTTCGGAACTCAAGTTCATATCCGACTCAGACTGGCCTTGTTTTTATGACTTTGGTAGTTTTGAGGACCCTGCTTAGTGCCCCCCAATTAGGGTTGAGCCTCCATGTGGGTCTCTCTGTGGTTTTTGTCATGACTGGGGCGCCAGGGAGGACATGCACAGGTTAAGCCACGCTTTCCACCACATCAAGCACCTCGGGGTCCGTGCTGTGGCCGTGGCGATCACCGTGGACGCTGACCTTGACCATCTGGCCGGGCAGCACTGCTCAGGTTTCTCCGCTGTAAAGTGACCCCCTTCCACACTGGGCTCTTGGAAGAACTGACCACGTGCAGCCGCCCTGGGGCAGCAGCGGGCGATGCTCTGGGACCTGGGGAGAGGCGTGGGCACCACATGTTCCAGAGGCGGGTCTGCTGTGGCTTGCCCGGATGTTGGGAGGGCTCTTTCCCGGGAGCCCCCACTTCCAAAGGGTAGAACTTCCCAGGGACCAAGGCCGGCCCGCATTCTGCTATCGGGTGCTGTCCGGGTTGGCAGCGGGCTGGCGATGAGACGTGGTGTGAGCCGACACGGCAGAGCCCAGGAGTGGGGAGGCCGCAGGGGACGGGGTGTCGGCTGCTCCCTCTGTGGCACTGCAGCCTGGAGCGGGCGGCTCTAGCTCGTGGCCCCAGTAGGCCCTGGCCTCCCCTCGTTTACAGAGGCGGCGAGGGGCTGGGAGAGGTGCTCCCCCGGCGAGGCGGGGTCAGTAAATGGCAGGCTGAAATAGGGCCCGCCAGGCCTGCCCCAGAGCCACGGTCTGAGCTGCAGCGTGCCCTCATTCCTCACTGCTGAGGGACCCGCACCGTGGCAAGACTGGAGTTGAAATGTTTGTCAGCAGAGAGATGGGGGAGAGGGGCCGTCATTTCACCCCTCGGGGCCCCTAGTGGCTCCCTGTCAGGTGGCCCAGACTGCAGCGCTCACCTGGGGGCGGTTTGCCTTGAGCCGGTTCACACATTCCAGCCGTTGTCTCGGTGCGTGACCTGACGCTGGCTTTCCTCTAAACCCGTCTTGCTAACAGGCGCTCGAGCCATGTGAGCCTCCCTCGACTCCCTTACTTCTCCGGCTACCTGCTGAGCACCTGTCGTGTTAGGTCCTGGGGATACAGTGGGGGCTGAGGCCCAGCCCCTGCTCTCACCGAGCAGGGGCTGTGAATTGTTTCCTCTGGTTTGATGGTGCGCTCAACCCCGCCAGTGGTCGGCCCCCTCCAACGAGAGCGGTGATGGTGGGCATCCCCGCCTTCTCCTGGTCCCAGGAGGGCTCTAGACGGACGCTGGAGTCAGGTAGACGTGTTTGCCACGGTAAGGAAGTAGCCGCTCAGTCCCGCGCTTTGTTGGGGATGGGAGCTGAGTTGTATCACACTCACACCTGTGGCGGAACAGGGTGCTGGCCTGCTCAGACTTGCTGGCAGCAGACTGAGTGAATAGCGTTCTAGAGATGAAGCATCCTCCTGCAAACCCCACTCGGGCCCTGTGTGTTGCCTTCTTATGCTGATGGCAGTGACATCTGTTTCTATATATTTGATTCAAGATTTAAGAATCTTCCTTTTGCACTTTCTGTTTCTGCTGTAGTCAGCTCTGGTAAGAAATTATCCATTCCATCTATCAAGGTTTTCAAAATGTATTTGCCTAGAGGTTTGCAAAGCAGACTGCTTTTTTGCTTTGTTTCTTCTTAGTGAGGGCGACAGCTAGTGCCCAGTAATAGCGAGAGTGTGCCTTTGGCTGGGCCCGGCCAGGGCTCAGACGCCTCGCAGGGGAAGCTGTGCTGGCCGGCTCAGCGCACGGGTGACGCTTCATTCCGGTGCACGTTGGGAATTCAGGGCATCTTACTTCTCCCAACTTGGGCGACACTGGGTGACACGGTTGGCTCCTAGGAGTGCCCAGCCACCCGGTCCCTCCACGTGAGATCTGCTTACTTGTCACTGGCCTTGGCAGGCTGCAGCGTCCGCCCTGAGTCCTGGTGAGCCAGTGCACATGGTGCCAGTGCTGACTGGAGAGAAGCCACGGACTCCTGGTCGTGGCTCGTGGAGTCTATGTTAGTGATGCTTCATTTCTCAGGTCACAGTCTTTGGAAGGCTGCTGAAGCCACAGGCCCTACCTGCCCACACACCTGCAGGGCACACACACCGCACACGAACACTCTGCACACCCGGGAGCACCATGTTGCATGCCCAGGAGCACCGTGCCGCATGCCTGGGAGCACCTGCACACCTAGAATCACTCTGCGCACCCAGGAGCACCACGCTGCATACTCGGGAGCACTCTGCACACCCAGGAGCACCACACTGCATACCTGGGAGCACTCTGCACACCTAGAATCGCTCTGCACACCCAGGAACATTCTGCACACGCATATCCCATCTCCTGCCACCCTCCCCCCCACCCCACCCCCCTACTTACTGTTTACAGCATCGTCGGGGCAGAGGCCATGCTACTATGGCCTGTCCCTGATGTCGCCTGCTCTTCAGCTCAGAAACACCTGCTCTCTGCCATTCGCAGGGGACAATTAAAACCCCAGTCTGTCAGCACTCACTCCCCGCGTGTTGGTTCTGTGCCAGCCCCTGAGGGGGTTTAGAGCCCAAAGAGGTGTGGTCCTGCTTCTGTCTGGCCCCCAGGCCAGTGTGGGAACAGCCCGGTAAACAAATGGGGACAGACGGGTGCTGGGATAGAGTATCAGGGTTTTGTTCTATTCTCTTGGTGCTTACTAAAAATAGAGATCCACCCCAAACAGGCAGTTTCGCTAAGCGCATGTGACACTCAGAGACATTGCCGTGGCGTTCAGGACTGGCCTTCATGAGCCTGCTTTGTACAAACAGCATCTCCAGGTGCAGCCAGGCAGGTGAAAGGAAGCCTAGAACTGGGCTGTGGGCTTGTCGGGGAGGCAGAGGAAGTGGGGAGAAAGTTGCCTCAACCCTCCTTGGTTCTGGGCACGTTCCTCCAGCTCCAGACTGTTCTAACGGCCTCTGTTCCTCGGGCGGCCGTGGGTCGTGATCAGGATAGATGCTCTCAGTGCGGGTGGGCGTGTCTCCCAGGCCCTGCAGCCTTTGCAGGCAGCGGGGCTGGATACAGGTGGGCAGTGCAGCGCCGGCGGCCCAGGCTCCTCCATGCTCTGTTGCACGCTAGAATCTTCCAGCCCCTCCTGGCACACACCCATCAGGCTCTGGGCTCAGTGAGCTTTGCTGAGCCCCAGGCAGGGGGATGTCACAGGCCTTGAAGCCAGGCAGTTGGGGTTCCAGGCAGTTGGGGTGCTTGGTGCCACCCCTTACCCCCAGAATGTTGCCTGCAAGAGCAGCAGGGTCCCACAGAGCTGTCCCCACCGGCTTTGGGGTACCCACGCTGGGGGCGGGAGCTGCTTTGCCCCGTGCATCGGACACTTCTGCAACTCCCAGTTGCTCCTGGGCTATTGACCTCAGGGGTGACGCTTTATCAACCACGCAGCACTGTGGAAGCGGGAAAGGACAAGACAGACGGGGAGCCTGGGATTTTACGCTTCTTTCCGTGTCCTGCTGGGCTGTCGTGCGAGCCACCCGGGGTACGTGCTCCCCCAATTCTGGGAGCTCGGCAGGTCAGAGCACCAGGTCTGAAAAAGGACATTTTGCCTTCGTAGTCTCCTACCTGCCAGGCCTTGGCCACGCGGAGAGCCAGGCCTGCACTGAGCAGGCGGGCGGGAATGCCAGGGAGTGACGCAGCGGCGGTGGCTCACGCCCTGTCAGCAGCCAGCCTGAGGGCTCGTGGTCGGAGTCTCCCGGGGGCCGCGCGCGCAGGCGTGGAGGTGATGCCTCCCTGGGGGCAGCTGCCGGCTTCCCGGGGACACGGGCCCTGGCCCTGCTGGTGCTCCCTCTTCTTGAGGGCTCTGGCTTCTTTGCTGTGGACTTTGGTGGGTCCTGAGATTTGGGGCAACCGTCCAGGAAGGCAGAGGCTGGGGGCTCCTCCATGATGATGTAACTCACGGCACGCTCAGTCCTGACTTTATAACTCCCTCTGGCCTCTGCCTGCGCCCCCAAACAGAGCTAGCTGTAAAAGCTTCCCGGAGCTGGGAGGTTCCCTGCAGAGGGTGCCTGGCCCGGCCCCACGGGAACCCTGAGCCAGGACGAGAGAGGAGCGGCCAGGGACAGAGCCGTGTGATGGGTGTCTGCGGTCCCCCGTGGAGGGACTTCCTCTTCCTCCTCCACCAGCACAGGAAACAGCCCCAGATGCTGCAGTGCTGGCCTGGGCCTGCTCAGCACCCCCTGACTGACACTCGAGCTGAGCTCAGGCTGGAGGTGGGCCGTGGCCCTTGGCGCTTCCTGGGGCAGGTCAGGCTCTTTGCTACCCTACCTGAGCAGAGCCCGGCATGGGTCCCCCCAAAGGAAGAGGAAATGCCGGTGACTTTTCCCGCAAGATCTGGAAAGGGAGAGAGAGTGTGGGCCCACTTGTTCCCACGTGCCCTGTCGCACCCTGGTCATGTTAAGTCAGACTCCAGGTGGCCCAGTATTTTACTGATACGTAGGGTAGAGTGTACTCCTCATAGATCAAGATGCTCGAGCAAAGTCAGCTACCATGATCAAACTGAAAATGAAATCAAAACCTGCTTCATTGCAGCTATCCAGGGTTGAGATTTCCTGCCTTTCTTTTCACGTAAATGTGTTTGGCACCTGCGTGTCCTGGCCCCACATCCCTGACATGCTTTGCTTCTCTGAAAATCCCCACGGTCTGTTTTCTTGTGTTTGCTTAGGGAAGAAACCAGCTCATCTTTCTGTGCAGTTCTGGACCTCTGGATCCTGCCAGATGGACAGGCATGGTCTCTCTGACATGTTCTTCCATCCTCTGGTTCCCGAGGCACTGGCCTCAGCTGGAAAGTTCTGGGCCTTTTCCCTCTGCAAAAGAAATACAGCAGAGGCAGACTGCAGCCCCTCTGCGGAGCAGAGATTGCTTTTCTGAGATGGCATGTGAGGCCCCCCTGCCTTTCAGCCTGAGGTTTGGGCAAAGAGCATTTTCTCAGCTGGACCTGCTTTAGTTAATAAAATGTCTTTGTGGAAGCCAGCCCTTCCTACGTGGATTTTAATTGAGCCAGGGTGAGTTTTCTGAAGGGAGGAGAGTGCCTGGCACTTAGCTCAGGATTTATAAAAGCCTTATCAAAACAGACCTGCTTGGGCATGCCTTGCAAAAGGGGGGATGTGAAATGAGGGGGAAACCCTTGAAGTCTGAAATGCCTGCCCAAGTTCTTTCCAAGACAACAGAGAGGGGCTGTTTCTCTGGGCGGTCCTGAGAAGGTGGGCTGCAGGTCTAAAGTCCAGAGCGGGTGACATCACCCCCGTCACGGCGGAGAAGGGAGGAATGTCATTAATGACCGGGGCCTGGCCAGGCCGCTGATGAAGTGTGCCCGCCCCCGGGAACATGGCACTGAACGGAAAGCTCCCGGGAAAGTGTAAATAGAGAAACGCTCGTCAATAGGGCATTGACTTTAAATCTCTGGCCCTGGCCAAGGGCCCCGCGCGGCCCCTCAGCCTTCAAGGGGAAGTTTCCATTAGAGTTTCAAGTTGAGTGAAATAAAGGAGGAAATCAGCTTTTCAGGCTCTGCCTGCGGGCAGGGGTGTGGGGCTCAATAACAAGAGGTGAAGCTCTTTGGGGGGTGGATCGGGATGAGGGGCCTTTGCTGGTTGGTCTGGGAGGCAGCAAGGAAGGCGGCTGTCTCCACCCACCCTGTCCCCTTGCAAGGATGCGGGCCTCACGAGAGCAGTCTGTTTCTGAGGGGCGATTATCTGAAATCTATTTCTGGTTACTTCTCTGCAGATCTCTCCTTCTCCTTTTGGCGAGACAGCCACCAGGCGCTGCTCTCTGTCATAGGCCGCAGGGGAGTGTGTGGTGGGGGAGGGACTCTGCAGATCACAAGCTTAATCTGGAATGTCCTTGTCTTCAGAACAGAGGTGGGCAGCCTCTGGTGCAGCAAAGAAGCCAGATAAGTGGGCGGTGAGGTCACCAGGCCACGGAGTACTACGCAGCCATCAAAGAGGAGTTGAGCCCCAAGGCGAGGTGTGCGTGTCAGGAAGATGCAACGCGTCGTCCTGTCTGATTTCACTGATGTGCTGTCGCTGAGCAGGGGAGCCGGTCTGTCGTGAGAGGAGACAGGCTGGCGGGTGCCCCTGGCTAGGTGGGGCCCCAGGGAGCCGCGGGGGGCTGGCCTCGATCCTGGGCTCATCTCTAGGTAAACAGCCCGAGATGGTGATTTAATGTACGCGTTTTCGCTGCATTTCTGTGACGCCTCCATTTGAATCCCGGCTCTGACGCTGATTTGTTTGGTGACAGGGAATCCCTGCACCTCCGTTTCTGCGTCTGTAACACAGCGGATTTAACCACCTCTCCCTAACCTTGTCAGTGCAGTGAGGGGGGACAGGCCGAGGCCATGGCCCAGCAAGCATCTGCTATTTGAAGGAATAAAAACGGGCAGGCCTCCGGGCTTCTTGACGACAGGAGGGCTCCCCGAATGACTTTAACCCCGAAGACCGGTTCTTCCCGTCTCCACGGGGTGATGGAGACAAGACTCACATCTGCCAGATGTCTGGGCACCGCCGCTGTGTCTGAAAACTGACCTGGAGGCGTGTGGGCTGCAGATTCCATACATTTCTCTCGCTTCTTCCAAAAGAGTACGTGTCCCCGTGTGAGTGCGGCCAGACCAGCCCGTGGCCTGCAAATGGTCCCGGCCCCGTGTCCCCGGCGCCCGGCCTCATGGCAGGCTGCCTGGGAAGCAGGCCAGAGCCCTCCTTTCTGTCCTGTCTGCTGAGGAAGGCCACTGTCTCAGCCGGGGCACGGTCAGCAGAGAGCTCAGAGTGGCTTGTCCAGTGGTTCCACGTTGACAGGACTGGAGGGCAGGCCGCTTGCCGCCCTGGCCAGACCTGACTTATCTGGATGGAATTTCTTGCTTCACGCCCTGCGTCTGTGTGTCTCGTCCCGAGTGACTGGGGACAACCTGGTTCTCCATGATTGCTAACACACATGCGCCGCTGGCTGGGAGCCCAGGGACCCCTCCGGGGTGCCGGTGGTGGGGGGCTGTGTGTCAGGGCCTGGAGGGCTCTTTGGAAAGTTTTCTGAGTGTTGCATTTATTACTTGAAAGCAATCTGTCACTTTGCAGAGGGCTTGCTTCTAGGTGGTGCCGGCACCAGATGCAAAATCCATCCCCCTCCTGCCCCTCTGTGATCCTTGCAGTCCCGATGTGCGCGCTCAGAGCGGTGGGGGTGGCGGCCGTGGGGTCCCTCCCGCCTTCTCCCCGATGCTCTGGGCGTGTTCGCGGAGCCAGGTTGTGGCATCCTTAATGCTGTCATAGCAACCGACTGTGATGTCTCAGACCCAGAGCCCGGGACTCCGCCACCCCGGGGGCGGCAGTGGGTCCGGGCCCCAGACGGGCGTGGGGGGAGCTCCGGGGCCCTGCGGCGGTCTGGCAGTGTCTCCCCAGCCAGGCCTGGCTCCTCGCCTCCGAGTCCTGTACGCCCGAAAGCAGGGTTTCATGTGCCCCCCCCCAGCCCGAGAGGACAGATGCCTCGTGGAGATGCTGGAGCTGGGTTTCTATTTTGGTCTTTCTGTTCTGCTTCCTGAAAATTCTCCCGCCTGTAGTTTTGGGCAGAGGAGATGCCCTCCCGCCTTTCCTTCATGCCGAAGCGTGTGGTGGCTGGTGGGTTGGTGCTGAACAGCCACCTCAGACTTGGCTGTGTGTCTCTGGGGTGGGCAGCAGGCCCGCCAGAGGCTCTAGGGGAGAGGCGCTAGCCCTGGGTGACCACCGTGCGCCTTTCAGAATCATCGTTGACTCAGTCCTGGGGCACGTGGAGGGACTGTGAACATTCCAGAACATTCCATGTGCTTTCGTTGTCAGGGGCAGCCCGCCCTCCCGAGAGGTTCCCATTCTGGGGACACCCCACTCCCCCCTGCTGGAGCTGGGGTGTCATTGTCAGCAAGTAGCCCCTTCCTTGAGAAGGGGGTACAGCCATGGTGACGGCTGCAAAGGGGCCAGGGTGCCTGAGGCTGAACCCCAGCTCTGACACAGAGACGCTGTGTGACCTTGGCAAATTAGTCACCCTCTCTGAGCCTCCTTTCTCCGATTGTAAACGAGGCAACTGTTGCCTGCTTCATAGTGCTCCTGTGACACAGCATGAACTGGCTCCATGCAGAGTGGTTCTCGGTATGAAGTGAACGGTGTGGCTGTGTCAGCTGTTACCATTTCTGTCACAGCAAGTGCTCAGTGAGTCATTAACACTTTAGTACGATTTGATCAGCCCCCAGGTACCCTGGAGAAAAGACTGCCCAGCAGGGCTCAGGGGCCATGGGAGGCACATTGGACCCATCCACCTACTTTTGAAGCCCAGCGAGCTCTGCACTGACCAATCCATTTTATTGTGGGGAAACTGTTCTCTTTTTTAAAAATGCTTTTGAAGGATTGGGGGTTAGTATGGGTCTCACTGCTATTACGGAAAGGTGGGCTTCTAACTTAAAAGGTCACTCTGCAAGTGTAGGGTGACAGGGCCAGAGGATGGCTTTGTGTGGATGGGGTGAAGCGTTCCCACCAAGCTCGTCACTGTGCTGGGACTTGAGCCCCCCAGGTCACAGGGAAGGGGCCGGGGCTGGGCCTCCCCTAAGCCAGTGTAGCTCTCGGTGCAGACCCCTCACAGGGGTGGAGCTGGGGTGGCCTCCCAGCTGCCTTGCCCTGCTGTCAGAGCCTGGCCAGAGACCTCCCGAAATATTGCTGGGGCCTAGCTGTTGTTGGGGTGAGCTGGGGGCGGATGAAGGGAGTGGGAGGCTGTCCCTAAGCTTCTGACATCTGCGTAGAGACGCCTCACCCTCCAGGGAAGGAGGGGAGCCAGGCTTCTTTACTAGATCCTTCCAGGGTTGGGGCCTGACGTGGGGGTGATGGTGCTCCAGGGCCTGGTGGGCCCTCCTGGGGGCAGCCGTGCCAGTGGGCGCTGCACAGGGCAGGGTGGTCCCCAGTGGGGGCATGTCCACCTCGCTGGGGGTTTGGCAGTAGCCGGAGACCTTTCTGCCGTCACAGCGGGGCTGGCGGCGGGGATGCTCCCTCGGGCAGCTAGAGGGTAGGTGCTGGGGACACTGCTGAGCCCCTCGCCCCCCTCCCTGTAGTCCCCACATCAGTGGTTCTGGGGTGGAGAAGCGTTGGCTGGGGGCTCCGTGTGCCTCAGGGCTGTCTGTGCTGGGCCTTAGGCCTCAGGCAGGTGAGCTCATGTCTTTGCCAGTCAGTGTTCTCATCTGCAAAAGGCGTGGAGCAGGCCGCCTCCCCTGTCCTGCGAGCAGAGAACTAGTCAGCTATGACCCGGGACCTTCTTAGAAGGGCGCCGGCACACGGTCTCGGCGATGGTCGCCGCCGCGGCTGTTGCCGTCAGTGCTAGTCTAGCATTGATGGCCCGACCCGACTCGGTAGATTCTGGGAACACTGGAGGAAAGCTGCCCCCTAGCCTGAGGGGTCAGGGAGTCAGGCAGAGGCAGCCCACCCAAGTGAAATCTTTTTTTTTTTTTTTTAAGATTGATTTATTTGTGCATACAGAACTGGGGTACAGGCCAGATGTGCTGGGGCGGTGAGAGGCTTCACCAGAGACAGAGTGGGGAGCAGAACAGGCAGATCATCCAAGAACACTGCTGGGGGGGCAGCGGGCGGGGCAGGAGAGGTCAGCTGCTGCACCATGTGGGTCACCTCCGGGGCCAGGGATTGAACTCGTGCTGATGTGGTTGCGCCAGCTTGCAGTGCTGTGCCCTAACCCGCTGCGCCACCAGGGAGGGTCCCCAGATAAAATCTTCTTGGACAAATGTGTGTGGTGAGTAGAGGTGGGGACAGGCAGTCTGGACGGGAGTTCTGGGCAAAGGAAGCAGCATGTGCAAAGGCACGAGGCCCAGAGGCCCCCTGTGGCAGGTAAGGGGGTGAAGTGACCCACGTTGTCATCATTAGGCTTCTTTGTGAACTTGGGGCAAAGAGTGGAGCCTCGGGATCCTTGATGCCTTCCCGGCTGACACTTGCGATTCCGTCCCCCACTCCAGCCTTGAGCACAGTAGTCTTCCTGGGGTTGTGGAGATGCTTCTGATTATTGCGCTGTTTGCAGGGTGCAGAACTGCAGAGCATTTGGTAGCACTCAGTGGACTCTGCCGTCCAAGTGCTCATGTAGGGTGGCGCCTCCATACGGGAAGAGCTTCGAGAGGGGAGAAAGAGTTGGCCCTGGTCCTGAACCCTGACCAACCACTGTAGCTCGCTTGAACTTACTGCCTTTTCTTCTCACTGCATATTTTTACTCTACTTTCTATTTATGGGGGTGACGTTTATTTTCCATTTGTGGTGGTGGAGTAAAATTTCCCTTAAAAATTCAAATATATGAATGAATCTAAATAGAAATGTTAAGTCATGACGACTTACAGTGATGCATGGATAGCTCATGCATGGGAGGGGTCAGAACAGCAAGGTTTCTGGAAATTCTTTTGAGAAAACGTGGTTCTGAGAGGAAGCTCAGTTCGCTCCCCGAGATGCAGGCATCGGGGTGCCACCAGGGAGGGTGCCGGGTGTGTAGGGAGCACTGGGCAGAATCCCGGCCGCCTAAAGAAATACTCGCGTGTGAGCTGTTTGTGAGATTCGCTGTCAACCACCCCGCGAACTGGGAAGACAACCATGAAATGCCTTCGTAGTCCCTGTGTGCGGTGCGACTTTCAAAATCTTGGGGAGGAAAACAGACATTCTGCTTGGCGTAACTAAAACCAGTGTAAATACTTCCAGGCGTTCGTGGAGCAAACCGGATCGTGGGTTCCTCATGCTTCAGGGCGTGTGTGGGGTGCGCCCCTGTGGCCGAGTTCCTGTGCCTGTTCTGTGGGCCCGAGGGCGTGTTTCCGACAAGGCCAGAATGTTTGCTAGGGGACTGTGTTTTGTTTGATGGTTGGAGGGACCGAGGCTTACTATTAGATGTGGATTTGACGTTGGTTCTTCCTTAGGCTGCAAACCTGTGCTGCCGTGCCTGCCAGCACGGCACGTGCGTGCCTGGGTGTGCTGCAGGTTTGCACACGCGTTTATGTTGCACTACAGCTTCACTAGGACATCAGACTTCAGCTAGAAAAATCAGAAGACTTCAGAGCCGGAAGCAGCCAGAGAGGGATCCAGTTTAACCGCCCACCTGCTGTCGTGAGAACGCCCTGGTGGGCGGGGGACTTCCCCAAGGTCACACAGCCCATCAGAGGCAGAGGAAGACTACATGTCAGTTTCCTCCTCCTAAACCAGGTGTCACCACTGTATGCCAGGCGATGCCACTGCCCACCCCCTTTAGATGTCAGCGTATCTTTGGGCAGTTGTGTTTTTCTCTGCATAATAGAGAAATCAGAGGCTTCTTTCTGCCAAGCCCCTGTGCTGATTACTTAGTGCTCAGTTCCCCTTCTGGAGAACATCATGGTTACCCGTAACTTCTAGAGACAGCACCACGTGGGCACACACTCTCCCCTGCTTCTATGCTCACAGACTGTGTCCTGCTTTTCTCCTTTAACACTGTCTCTTGCTGGTCATTCCGCCTCAACTTGGGAGTCACTTCGCCAGCCCTTTCGGTATCGGTCTCGCGTCCCCTGACTTGAATGAGCCAAGATGACGTCACGTGAGTCCAGGCGATGGGCGTGAGGTGGCGTGCAGTCTCTTAGGGTCACACATGGGCAGAACTAACCAAGCTGTGTGTGCTCTATCTCGTATGTAGGAAGTGTATCCGCTGGGACAACTTCTAGAAGCTACATTGCTTGGTTCCAAGGATACATGGGTCTGGAATTTTGATAGATTTTACCAAATGCAGATATTAGCATCTTTGAACCATCACTTTCTCCCTTGATTTGGTCTATCAACATGTAGTTTTGAGGCAGGTCCTGGCCAGGTCCTGGGGACACAGGGAAGGGAAAGTCCTCGTGGAAGTTACTGATTACGGGAATGAGGCTGGAGGGGGGTGGGGAGAGGCAGGCACTGAACAGATGTCTTCAGAGTTATTTCACTGCCTGAAGTGAGTTGGGGCTGACCTAGTCTTAGAAGTCAGGCAGCCTCTGGGAGCACTGAGCGCACCGTATCTCTGCAAAATGAGTGGTTTCAGTGGCGTAGAGAAGCGGGCAGAGTCTGGGTAGGGGAGGAGTTGTTGAGGTATCTGCAACAGCCGTGCAAAGGTCCTGAGGTGGAAGGGAGCTCCTGTGTCTCCTAAGAACAGCAAGACAGCCAGCTTGAATGGAGTGTGTCCAGAGAGGTGGCAGGAGAAAAGGGAGGCGGGTGGGCAGGCAAAGCCCTCCCGCAGTGGCCCTCCTGAGGTCGCTTGTTTCCCCCCCTGGGCTGGGGTACCAGCCAACAGTTCCCCCAGGATGGCCTGAAAATGGCACCAAGGAGCTTTCATAGCTCCCTAAGGCAGGCCAGCCACGCTGCCGTAGGGGGAAGTCTCCTTTCTGGCTGGCAGGCCCTTGTACATACGTCTCTTCGTACTTGTTGGCTCAGTCAATCAACAAATGTTTCTAGACAGCCTGTGTTAGGCACTTGGGACACAGTCTCAGCCCCGGTGGAGCACGCTGTCTGCGGTCTGCGTCGCAAACTTCTGTGAAGGGCCGGGTAGTGAGTGTTTTAGGCTGTCGTCTCTGTTGCGACTACCAGCTCTTGCTTCTGTAGTGCAATAGCAAGCCATGGGCCGGAGGTGAGCAAACATGTGTGGCTGGGTTGCAATAAAACTTTATTGACAAACTCAAACTGTGATTTGGCCCCTGGCAGTAATTTGCCTGTCCCTGATCTAGCAGAATGAGATCCTTTAAATAGATGAACATCTGATGTGGTGTCTTAGAGTAGTAACAAAAGAGGCAGCAAATGACACAGGAGTGGGTGGAGGATGATCTTTCTGATGGGCCAAAAGGCAGTGTTCACTGAACTGAAGGAACTAAGGGGAGCAGTCATGTGGAGTGTTGGGGGGTTTCCAGGCAGATGGCGCAGCACACTCAAGAACTCTGGTGCAGGAAGAACAATGAGGCTGTGTGGGGCTATTGCTAAATCACCTTGGAAAAAAGTGGGGGAGGGCAGACATGTTGGGGCCCAGGGACAGTATGTTAAGGACTTGAGATCCCACCTGGGAAAGGCTTTCAAGCAGGTGCCCCCCACGAGCCTTCCAGGAGATTGCTGTGCAGAGAACAGGGTGAGGATTGAAATGAGGGGACCAGGGCTGGGGTGACTGCCGCGTGCAGGTGGTTGTGGTCGAGTGAGCAGCACAAGAATTTGGTTTGTACTTTGAGAGTGGAACTGTCAGGATTCCAGGGTGGCTTAGCTATGAGGCCTGGCAACGTGGAGGAGGAGTGGGGTGAGGGGTGGTGGGAATGAATAGCTAGACCCTTTGCTCATCCACAGAAACCCCCATGCAGCCCCGTGAGCCCTGCCCAGCAGCGGGGTTCCATGTACTTGAGAAGACTTTAGATGACAGTGCAGGGCTGACCATGTCTTTAGGTGGTTAAACAGTGCTTTCCTTGGGGGGGCGGCTGGGGAAACTTGGGGTCACAGCACAAACCGGCGCTTCCCCTTCCCCTGGTTTTATAATGTGGGAGACTGTATAGCCAGACCCTGGCTTTGGGGGTCAAGTGGCTTGTTTGTGGGGATCTCGCCTCCTGTGAGTTCTGTATCTTCTGGTGAATCTCTTTCCCTCCCAGGACCTCACTTTCCTTATCCATGAAGTGAAACCTGAGCTGAGGCCTAAGCTACTTCTTACCCTGGGGCCTTCCAAACGCCTGGGGTTGAAAGTCGGGCTCCGGGTGCCGGCAGGCTCCCTGCTTGCAGTCCGGGGTCCCACAGCTGCAGGGTGGGCGAGGAGGCCCATCTAGACCCGTGTTTTCCGGACTCTTGCCCCACTCGTGTGCAGGAATCTGCCTAGTGAGTTGTGACTGGCGTTTAAACAAAAAGTCCCCCCTCTCCTCACTCCTCACCCCCAAAGATAGGAGCACCTGCTGGCGGCCAAATACGGTGCGGTGAGGCCTTCAGTCGCCAGCGAACAGGGGCCGTGAACTGACATAAATGCTTCCCGGGTTTGGGCCCCCCACCCCCCCTCCGCCCGTCTCCCGCCTCCTGCACCAATCCTTCGGCTCCGGTGTCTCTCTGCAGGGAACCTGGGGTGAAGTCGTGTCCTCCCCTGGCAGTGAGGAGAGGAGGTTCCAGCTTGGGGCCTGGCGGGTTGGGGATTAACAGAAAAAGGACAGGAGACAAAAGCCGGCCTGGGATTGTTCTGCATCGGGAATTTTGTTTTAGAGGCTTAAAAAGACCCCTCCTTCCCCCCTTCTCTTTCCAGAAGAACCGAATGCGCATAAGGTCGCCAGCCCACCCTCTGGACTCGCATACCATGATGATGTCCTGGACTATGGCCTCAAGCCATACAGCCCCCATCCCAGTCTCCCTGGCGAGCCCCCCAGCAGATTCGGAGAGCCGGATAGGGGAGGGCCCCAGAACTTTCTGAGCCCGGTCAAGCCCGCCGGGGCCTCGGGCCTGAGCCCTCGCATCGAGATCACTCCGTCCCACGAACTGATGCAGGCAGGGGGACCCCTCCGCGTCAGAGACGCTGGCCTGCTGGGGGAGCAGCCGCCCGTGCCCGGGGTGGCCGCCAGCCCGAGGTTCACCCTGCCCGTGCCTGGCTTGGAGAGCTACCGCGAGCCGCTTTGCTTGAGCCCGGCTAGCAGCGGTTCCTCCGCCAGCTTCATTTCCGACACCTTCTCCCCCTGCACCTCGCCCTGCGTCTCGCCCAATAACGGCGGGCCCGACGACCTGTGTCCCCAGTTTCAAAACATCCCTGCTCATTATTCCCCCAGAACCTCGCCAATAATGTCACCTCGAACCAGCCTCACTGAGGACAGCTGCCTGGGCCGCCACTCGCCCGTGCCCCGTCCGGCCTCCCGCTCCTCGTCGCCCGGTGCCAAGCGGAGGCATTCGTGTGCTGGGGCCGTGGTCGCCCCGCTGCCCGGAGCCTCACCCCAGCGCTCCCGGAGCCCCTCGCCGCAGCCCCGGGAGGACGGCGCCCCTGCTGGGTACCCCCCCTCAGCTGGCTCTGCGGTCCTCATGGATGCCCTCAACAGCCTGGCGGCTGACTCGCCGTGCGGGATCCCCCCCAAGATGTGGAAGACAAGCCCAGACCCGACGCCAGTGTCTGCCGCCGCCCCCCCGAAGGCCGGCCTGCATCGCCACCTCTACCCGACCGTGGAGTTCCTGGGGCCCTGCGAGCAGGACGAGAGGCGGAACTCAGCCCCCGAGTCCATCTTGCTGGTGCCGCCCACTTGGCCCAAGCAGCTGGTGCCCACCATTCCCATCTTCAGGTGAGTCCACGTGGGCAGCCATTTATCCCAAGCAGGTTTAGTCCCGCAGGTCTCCTGGGATTTAGAGTGGGTGGGTGGGTGGTGGTGGCAGGGAAAACGGAAGTGAATCCTGATCTTTGCTTACTGTGAGACCTGAGAAGAAAGGTTAATTTTCTGCAGACATTTTCAGAGCCACTCATCTGTGAGATGGGCACACAGGTCCCTGGCTTGTGGCCATCCTGAGGTTGCCGTCAGGGGTGCATGCAGTTACTCATAGGGCACCTGGCTCTAAGTGATGGGTTTGATAGGTTTTATCAAGCACCTACTCTGTGCCAGGTACTTTATAGGTGTTAGGGAGATAGTGGTGAACAAAATGGGCAAGCCTTTCTGCCTTCTCAGAGCTGAAGTTCTGACAAGTCCAAAGTGAGCCTTTATCTCACTGCAAAGGGAGTCAACATAGTACTGCAATCAGTGATAGCGCGACTCTTACAAACATGTAAACCATCATCCTCAAGGAGTTTCAAATCCCGGTAAGCTGGAGAGGTGCAGCATGTAGACTTTGGGGTCCTGGCTCTGATACTCCCTGGCTGTGTGATTGTGGACACTTTGGTGCTACCATCTTGCTGTGCCCCTGACAGACATCACCAATCAATGAGGGATTTGTTTCTCCTTGAGCATCTTTTTGATGCTGTGCTCAGAGCAGACATTACTAATCAATCAGGATCTGCTTTCTCACTGGGCACCTATCAGAACCTTGGGTCATTGCTGTGAGGTGAGGAAAATAATAATACCTGCCTGATGGTGGTTTTTTCAAGGATTAGGTGAGATGATATATGTCAAACTCTTGACATAGAGCGTGGGTGCCGTGCAGGAAAGGGGCAGCTGTCATTACTATAAGGGAGTCTTCTTATAGGGGAATCACTATAGAAAGTGCTACTTCATTGCCAAGCCTTGTGTTAGAGATTGGCTTCCCAGTGACTTTCCTGTTATATGGTCTGATCAGTGATACCAGCATTTAAACCACGTGTGATGTGCAAGGCACAAGTCAAGTACTCTGTATGGTTGATTTAATTTATTCTCAAATAAGCATGGTTGGTGTTACTGTTACCTTTCTCTTAGTGACCAGAAGAGCGAGGCACACAGAAAGGCTGGGTAGATGTTATCTCCTCTAGTCTCTGAATAAGTGTAAGACTCTGAAGCCCTATACATCATCTCCCAGTTGTTTTCAACATGTTTGCTTTTAGCAAATGGAAACCTCTTTTTTTCACATAAAATAATGAATTGAACACCAGAGCAGAGCATGGGTGAGCCTCTGTGGTTGATGTGGGGCTGAGAATAGGCAGGGCCTTTCCCGTCAGGCTTTGTTTACTCCACATGGGGCCAAACTGGATGGTATGGAGTGTCCCATCTGGCCTTTCCTCCAGAACAGGTCTCAGCACTCTCAGCCTTTGCAGGTCAGCAGATGTCCCTTACACAGCTTCTGGCTTCCCTGAGGTGTAGCGATACCTTGGTCCAGGGCCTGCCTACTCAGCTGGGGGTGGACTGTGCAGTCACACAAAGGCCCGTTGGCCACTGAGCACTGAGTTCCGTGACCAGTTTCACAGAGCCACCGTGGGAGCGGTGGCACCCCAGGACCTCTGAGGGAGTCTGGGCTCTGAGAAGGGAAGTGACAAGCTCACAGTCACCCAACAGCAGGGACTGGGCTGCTCCATCTGTTGCAGCCCTGTCTCCCAAATGGGATTCATTTTTAATGGTTGGGAGTGGAGATGAACATTGATATAAAACAGAGTTGTGAGGCATTTATCTGCGACTTTATTGCTTATAAAATCCTCCCTTTCCTTCCTGTGATTTGATTCAAAAGGTTCTGAAGGCGATAGAGTCCTTTAGTTCCGTTCTGTGCTAAATGACGTATTAACGTGCATTTTTTTTAAGAGTGCGAGGATGGAGCCTTTAGGAGTGTCATGGATAATGTTTCTCTTGGGTGTGCCAAAAACTGCAGAGAGAACACACATGCAGATTAGGCTCTGATGGCCTCATTCTTGAGACGGCATTTTAGTGGTCAAAGACTTATCCCAGGACCAAACGAGATTAAAACTTGGTACTCAGAGATAGTTCACTGAATGTTTTGATGCTTCAAAAGATAATCAGGGTGAAGTGAATTTCTTTATGAGCCTGATTTTGCAAATTTTTAAATATTTCAATTTGTGTTCATGATGACAGTGTATCTGGGCTGCAGGCAGAAGTTTGAGGGTTTCTTGGCACTGTAATTATGGTAGAAGTGCAGGCCCTTGGGTCTCCCGAGACTTCAGGATAAGAAAGGCTGCAGGAGGCAGCCTGGCTAGAAGGGGTGGCAGTCGCTTGCTTGTAAAGCGATGATATAATTATGCGCTGGATTGATGTCCTGGCTGGACTCCAGAATCGATGGAGGTTGAGGGGTGCTATCCTCACCCCAGTCAGCTGTGTAGGACAAGGAATAGGGTTGGTTGCATCACAAGTGCTGAACTAATTCTAGTTCCTGCAGTGTCTACCTCACTGTGGTCTCGCCTTCTGAGGTTTCAGCTACCCGTGGTCAACTGTGGTCTGAAAATAATTACGTACCATGAGATATTTTCAGAGGTGAGGTCCCATTCACTTCACTTTTATTAGATATGTTGTTGTTGCTTTTTTATGCTTATTGTTGCTTATCTCTTACTGTGCCTTACTTACCAATCCAACTATCATTGTTAGATATGTCCAGGAAGAAAAATAGTATAGTGTTTGGCACTATATATGGTTTTAAGCATCTGCTAGGGGTCTTGCAGATAAGGGGGGATTATTATGTCAGCTTCTAGTAGCCTAGGCGTAATGGGGAAGAATGTCCTTGCCACTAATGCAAAGAATTGGGTTAATGATTTCCACCATATGTGAAAAATCAGGACATAGTGAGACAAATACATGATTTGCTACTTCAGGAGTTCTTTGAAATAAAACTGCTCCCTCACTCACTCGCTCGTCCATTCTGCTACCCTTTCACCTACGTATTCACTGAATATTCACTTAGAACTTGTTAACTGCCCCACTCATGGCTCAGAGTGATTCTACAAGTGATCTCTTTTCTTGAACCTATTTTAAATAATGTTCTAAAACAAGAGGCAGTGTTGAGGTGAAACTCTGAAGGAGTAGAATAGGGGGACGTCAAAGCCTCAATCAGTTCTTAAATGACATAATTAAAACCTCATATTTACTACCTGAAGTAGCAAGGCTGAGCCGTGTGTGCTAGGCTGGGACTAAGAAATGAAACTTGATTATGTTCTTAAGGACCTTACAGCTTCATATATATATATTAAATATTCAAACTAAGCCAGAGAGTCTGAAGGAAATATCTATTCATTTGAAATAGACCACATGTTGCAGGAAAACAAATACCTATGATTAATACTTAATAAGCATTTATTACGCTGATCTCTCTACATGGTCTTAGTATCCCCCACTGCACAGTTGAGGGAAGGAAGCCCTAGGGATATGGTGGCATTTGCTCAAAATAATACAGGTAGGTAGAGGTGGGGCTGGGGTTGGGACTTGAACTTGGTTGGATCATGTTCTTGACTGTTGCTCTTCATTTAATATTAAGGTCTGAGTGACTTGGCTCATCCATCCCAAAGCCAGACACCTCTCTGCTGCCAGTGTTTTACATTTGACCTGATAAGTAAGACTTGATAAACAACAAATGATCTCTCCCTAAAATTTACTATTCACTGAGGTCATCAGACACAGAAATAGCTGAAAAAGCACTTGGGTGTCATCTCTTGCATATGTCACATGGTTTTAGGGGACAAGAGCAAATGAGTGACACTTGGAAGTTCTCATTTCTACTTTACTCTTCCTTTTCTCTTTTGTCGTCTCTGGGAAAAGCAAGTGTTTTGGTTAAGGGTTATTTTTTTAGAGGTGCATCTCTTCAAACTTCCTGGAGGAAAATTAAATTACAGGGTTAGGCACATGCTAGAAGGAACAGATACTGAAATTAACTTTATGGATTGAGATACAAGTCACATTGTCTTCAGCAATAGGGAAGAGAGTGCAAAGAGAAAGATTTCTACTTTTGTGTGACCACAGAACATAACTTTCATAAAAGGGGCCATTTACATTTATTGTACAGGTTGATGCTGATTTGTTGTACCCTGAATACTTCTGTTTCTCCTTCAGCACCCCAGTGACTGCATCACTCCCTCCACTTGAGTGGCCACTGTCTCACCAGTCGGGCTCCTATGAGCTACGGATCGAAGTGCAGCCCAAACCGCATCACCGGGCCCATTATGAGACGGAAGGCAGCCGAGGGGCTGTCAAAGCTCCAACTGGCGGCCACCCTGTGGTTCAGGTACGGACTTGAATTCTATTCTTTTCTTTTCACTTGTCCCTAGTGACCCACTTCTGTAAGGGGCTGCTTGTTGCTTATTAGTTTGAGAAATGTGTCAATCTCTTGCCTCTCTGAGGAAAGGAAAATTCGAGATTGAATTAGTATCAGTAGCTATTCCAACTACTCAAGGGTCTTCCAAAGGATAGAAACAATACTCATGCTTCTTCTTGCCCTTCCTTTTCAGGTTAGGAAATCACTGCATTTGCAGAGTTTTAGTAGATTGTCAGGTTTCCAGAGCCATCATTTTGTGTTTAAATTTCAGTTGAGAGTTCATAGAAGAAAATCTCTATGAACTTTTGTAAAGTAGAGTACAAAAAAACTAAAACTTCACATCGTTAAATTGTCTGCAATAGCCGTTGTTAGCATGTTGATAGCATGCCTCTGGCCTTCATGGTTATGTTGAGTACTGTACATTATACTGATGTTATAGCATTTTGTGCTTGGATTTTTTTAACTTGACCAGAGCATTTTCTCTTGTTTTTTCCTTAATCATTGTCTTTTATGTCTGTGGCTTTTGATTTAACCTCAGAGCAAAAGAATTAGGCAGAGAAGTATGCTTTTTTCCCTCCAAAATAAGAGTTGAAATGATTTAAATTGTGTAGTCTGGTTAACCAGGAACTGCTGAGTAGTTTCTACCAACCAACTTGATGAACCAGAACCTTCAATACATTTAAATTAATTTAACTTTTTTGGTATTTGCCTTCAATTAGAAGTATTCCATGAGAATTACGTGATAAAAATCTGATGCAGTATTCATTAGAACCTTTTATAGAGTTTCTAGAAACATGGATTCTTGTCTCCTACTTACTCAGAAACTATGAAATGAGTGCGGGGTATAGCTCAGTGGTAGAGCATTTGACTGTAGAAACTATGAAATGAATAAAATGCAGACAAAAATAAAAAACAATAAACAAAAACAAAAACAAAAACAAACCCTAGAGCCCCAAACCTCCACAGGTGCTTTTGGCGTGCCCACCTGGTTAAAGATTTTTATGATAATATGAGGAGCTGAACACCTTGGCAGTTGTTTTTTCTTAATTTGATATCACAGTTACCTTGGAATCTATTTTTTTTTTGTCCATTGTTTCTGCTTTTGTTCTTTGCTTTGTATTTTCTTCCTTTTCATGTTTAGTAATTGTTGATTATGTTCTGACACTGTGATGCTATATGTGATGCTATACGCTGGGTATTGCAGATTTCGGACTTTATTTTCCTCTAAAGGCAGTTCCGTGACTGCCTGGCCGCTTCGGTCCACACTTGATCAGGGTGGAGGTCAGCAAGTCCCTGGTGTTGGCCTTCACGTTGATGGGCTTGGCCCCCAGCTTGCTCCTCTGGGGACCTAGGCGAGGCTTGGCTAGGCCAGGGCTGGGGTAGCCCTTCCTTGAGGCATGCCTGGAGCACAGACTTCTGGCTCACTTGGGGGGAAGCCCCCCCTCCTGGGCTCCTACTACAGACTAGCAGCCTGCTCAGCCTCTTAGCTTCTCTGTTCTCTTCGGCTCCTCGCCTCTGTGCTCACATAGCCAGCCCTCGGCCAAGCACTGGCTTGCCAAGCATCTTCTTCCTCTCCGATGCCTTGCCCACAGATTCCAGCTGCTTCCATGGCTCAGGAACTCTGAACTCTATGCTCTTTGTGAACTCCACCCCCTGAATGAGGTAGAAAAGCTGTTCTCAGACAGAACAGGGATGGATGTCTCCTTTCTCTCAGGGACCACAGGCTTCTGCCTGCTGTCTAATGCCTGAAAGCAGCAGACTGAGAGGCTTTTGTCCCACGTTACAGTTGTTTCTGGTTGAAGGGCTGCTCTGATACCACTTACTCTGTCCTGCCTGAGTGTTGTTTTTTGGAAAGAAGGTCACTGGTCTGAGCTCAGCTGATGTAAGCTGGGACCTGCCCGCCTCAGAGAGTGGTCTTAGTCTGGGTATCTGGCGGTATAAATATTAGTGACATTAGTCTTCAGTGGTAATATAGAGAGAGATTCTTTAAAACAAACTAGAAAACAGGGCTTTTGGAGGAGACTACAGTATTGCATTAAACCAGGCTCGGTGGGTCAATGCAAAGACTTGAACTTGAGATGACAGGGGCCAGGTTTCTTTGCTCAGTAACCCACCAGCAAGTGGACTCGTCCTGTGGCTATAGGCTGAGCACCTGCTCTTTGCCATATGCTGTGCTTGATGCTGACGTACAGTGATGGATTCAAAAGAAGTCTCAACAATAATGCAAGTGGTGAAAGCACAAAGGTGTCACGCAGCGTGAGGAACAGCGTGCTGGGTTCTGGGTGTGTGCAACTCTCTGGTGCTGGAGCACAGCAGCTTCTCAGAGCTTTGGGGACGAGACTAATGCTGAGGGCATTTTTTGCACCTGTGCAGATGCCCCAGGGCAGAGGGACTTCAGCTATGTAACTGGAAGAGGGTGGGCGGGAGAAAGACTGGGCGGGCCAGAGCATGCAGGGCCCACAGAGCATGGGGGAGAGTTTTAACTTTTCTCCTGGGATATGGAAAGTTGGAAAACAGTATGATTCAATTTAGGCTTTGATAAGTTCCGCTCTGATTGCTCATGGAAAGTAGGAAGTAAGATAAGGGGAAGTTGGGAGGCTCTTTTCTTGGCCGCTTAGTTTTTAGAGCTGTGGTGTCTTGATTTTCTGACCATGTTTGCTGAGCGCTCTCTGTGGTTCTAGACTCTGGCGCTTGCCCTTTAACGAGATGATAATAGCGCATGAACGCTGGCCAGCACCCAGCCGGGCGGGCCCTGGTCCCTACTCAGGCTGATTTACTTCGCCTGAGAAGTGGAGGTCAAGGAGCTTGTTCAAGGTCGTCGCTGTTGAGTGTAGAGCCTGGTTCCACCTACACGCGGCCTCCCGGTCCTTCATGTCTGACCTACTCCGGACCCTCAGCGCTGCCTTCTCACCAGGGCAGAGCCTGGGGCAGAATCACAGACTCCTGCCCTTGGCTCCCTCCTCTGTTGCTCTGGTTGCAATTCTCCTCCCATTGGCTCAGGGGTGCCCAAACCCGGATTCTCGGGGAGCCCTTCGCTGACTGGTGGGGAAGGATGAGCCACTGTGCCAGGCTGCTCAGCTAGAAAGGCCGGGCTGGGCGGGGTGCTAGGCTCTGCTCACCCTCCCTGGGCACTGGGGCCGCAGAAAGTTCCAGAGCGGGGAACAGCCTGGATGTGCTGTGCAAAATTGCCAGAAACACTGCCTGAAGGTCACAACCTTCCCTCCCGAGGGCCCTGAGGACCTCCGCTCCTTGCTGGACCTCGAGAAAGCAGTGTGTGACTGAACTACGTGTCGCCGTGTCCCTCTGGGGGACACTGCATCTCTGATGCAGCGGGGCGTTTTTCTTAAATGAGCTCTCTGATAGTGTTCTCTCCAACAGAAACGGGCCAACCCATGAGCTCTAGCATAGAATGTCAGTTTTTTTAAACTTCTTGGAAAATGGAGAGGAGAGGGGCCCTCACACAGGCTGGTGCCTTAGCCTTTGGGGAGGCGTGAAAGCCCCTTGGAAGCCCGGATGGCTGCCCCCTGTTCCCAGAAGGGCCACCAAGCCGTGCCGCGGAGCTGCGATCGGCCTCCGGGCCGCATCTGTTTCTATTCCGGTTCTGTGCCGGCCCCTTTCTTCCTCTCAATTATCGGTCCCCACCCTTCTCTTTTTCTTATTTGCCACACTATAAAACTTCATTTTTTTTGGCACGCCTAGTGGTTTTATGCTCCTCTTTATATGAAAATAAAATGAGTATAAGACCATTTCATTCTCTTTCCTTAAATATAAAATGAAAAATCTTCAGCGTATGCATGTTCAGCTGTGGTTTCTCCCTCCTTCTCTCACTCCTTCTCCCCCACTTCCCCACCCCTCTTTCTTTTTTGAGTCACTTGGCCTTGGAAGAACGTTTGTTCCAAACCTTAAAAGCTTTTCAGATCACAGCACTCATTCATGCGGCAAGTATTTCTTTGAGGTCCTGCTGTGTGTCAGACAGTGTGCTAGGCACCTTGCTGTGGTGACGGGTGAGGTCAGCCCCTGCCCTGAAGGAGCTCAGGGGGCTCAGGGGTGGCTTGGTGAGATGAGGCGGGCCAGGGGCCAGATGGTGCGACAGCTGCACTCTAAGCAAAGCAGCGGCTGCTTACGGACTCACGACTTGGGGGTGAGTGCTCCAGCTGAAGGAACCACACCATGGGTTCCCTTGCCTGGGATGGAACTGACTAGCTGGGACCTGCAGCACAGGATAGAGCCAGCAAGGAGAGGAGAGAAGCTCAAGGAGAGGAGGGAGTCCCTCCTCTCTGCCCGCTGTCTTTGGAGGCCATGGATTCGTGCCATGCACAGAGCACAGCACGTGCAAAGGTCCTGGGGCAGGGAAGAACTTGGTGTGTCTGAGGAACAGAAGCTTCCGGTGTCACTTGGATTCAGTTTCGAGGGCTGCAGGTTGGCGGGACCAGGTTGTGCAGGACCAAGGCGACGAGTTACGAGATTTACCCCAGGCCTGGGAGGGGAGTGATGAGTTCTGAGTAGGGGGAGGGTGATGTTGATTTAATCTTTCCGTGATCACTTGGGCTTCTCTCCAGCCAGACAGCAGCGGCAGAGGACACAGGGACGTGGTCTGAAAGGCTGTGGCAGTGCCAGTGGCCACTGCAGGATGCCAGGGTTGGGAGGTGGCCGTGGCAGGTGTGGTCCTCAGGACGTGGGTGCTGTCATGGGTGTGGCAGGTGAGGGTCCCCCGGGTAGAGGGCGGTGTCAGGTGCCGAGTGGGAGGACTTGGGGAGGAAGGCGCTTTCTTGGGGGAGGGTTAGGTGTTCAGTTTGGGGTGGAGGATGTGGGAAGGTCTGGGAAGCATCCAAGTGAAGAAATCCAGCAGGTGGCTGGACGTTTGAGGCTGGAGCTGGAACAGAGCGAAGGCCCAGACTTCCTAGCTCTCAGGCTGGGGGGATCCGCCGTGCGACGTGCACCCCGACTGGGCAGCTTTGTGTGGGTTGTAAGGGTTTATGGGCCTCGTCTTCGGTAGCAGCCTGCGTTTCTCCAAAAGCAGTGGACCCAGGAGCGAGCCAAAGAGGCTGGAAAAATGGGATCATGAACGGACTGGCTCACGGGGCCAGGAATGATGGGAAGTACTGAATTGGCCGAATGCCAGGGGGCCCCGGGGAGTCGCGGGGCGCAGGACTGGGGCGGGGGCTCCCCTCAGGGTGGCAGCCACGCTTCAGACCCCTCGGCGGTGCTGTGTGGCGTGCAGCTGCACTTGCTGGATTCTGTAGTTTTGTATTTTTTTTAAATGAAGGACTAGGGATCTGATTTTAGTGGTAGAATTTCTGCTTTTAGACTTTTAGCTACTAAATTTGGGGTTAGCTTTGGCATAAGGTAAATATCCTTGTTTGTATCGGCCAGGGATCATTAAGGGCTGGGCTGCCTCAAGGTTTAGCAAACAGAAAGGGAGATAAGAGGGAGGCTGTATTTATACACGTCTAAGAGTTGTCTGGCTGGGGAGGGTGTACCTGGAGTGGCCGGTTTCTCCTGGGAGGATGTGAAGCCCGTGGCAGTAGAGCAAGTGTTTCAGTTCTTTTGACCTGTAGGAATCCGATGAGAAAAGGAACCCCTTGACTCACACGTTTTGGGGGAGCCCTGCCATATCACTTCCTTCTGTTTCCTGCCACGTGAACCTCCAGGGCGGCTTTTCGATTAGGCTTTCAGCGCTCCGTAGCTCGCAGCTTAGAGGGCCCGTGGGCACCCCTGAGAGCGGGTCCTCCAGCCGCTCCCCTGCAGGCCTGAGTGGACATTCCGGGCAGTGGACACCACGTTACACTCGTGCCCGGCCTCTCTTGCCCTTCGCTAGAATCTGATGGAGAAAGCATCCTTGCAGGGAGACAGCATCAGCGTCTGAGGGTGCCTGGGCCAGGACGCACCTCCAGAGTGGTGCTCCTGAGTCTTTCAAACAGATGTTCAGACAGATGGAAAAAACATGGGCAGTTCCTCTAGGAGAAATTCCTGGCAGATGCAGAAACCTGATCTCCATGTCTTCCCGGGGAGCCCGACTGGGCTGCACGGGGTGGGCACTAGGGCGTTGGGGGTGCACCCGCCGGGGGCACTGCCCCCCAACACAGGAGGCTGCCGACGGCTGCACAGCCTTTGCCGAGCGGGGCGCGGCCGTGGTGTTCACCTCAGGATCTGCAGCTCACTTTAAATTATGTGTGAGGAGAGGCAGAGGGGAACCAGATGGGGTTTCTCCTCCCGAGGGGGGCTGGGCCCTGACAGCCAGCGGCACTCCTGTTGGCTTTCATTTGACTAATAAACTTCGGTGCTCGCGAGGCTTTTAAGACATGGAACAGGAAGCCTGCCTCGCTGTTGCTGACTTGCCTCCATGAGGGCTGCTGTGTCTGTGACTCCAGAAGGTTCGCTCAGCCCTGCGGGTGCGGGCAGGAAGAGAGCGGGATGGGTTCTGAGGTCACGGGCTCCCTGTGCCCGCCTCTGGCTTCCTGGGGAGCTCTTCCAGGCTCTGCGTGTGCTTTTACCTAGCTCCCGGCTCTGGATTTCAGTCGCAAGCAAAACAGACCATTCTTGCCCTCAAGGAGGTGAAGTTCTGGCTGGGGGAAAAGAAATGAGAAACCTAATAAATAGGGAAATTAAATAGCATGTTGGCAGGTGCTAAGTCGTTTGAGGAAAATCACCAGGGCAATCAGGAGGTAGCACAGACCCGCCTAGAAATGACCTTGGAACCAAGGGCCAGAGAGAGAGGCGCGGATCTGGGGGCCTGGGGTCGTGCTCCTGGCTGCGGGGACAGCTGGCTGCATGCACTCTCACATGGGAGTGGAGGCTGTGGGGGACGGGCAGGTTGGAGGCCCCAGGGCAGATTTGGGCCTCGGATTTGAGGGCCTTCGATCCTCCTCAGAGAGCCAGGAGCCAGGAGGACAGGGCTCCGGCTGGACGGAGCTCCCTCTGCTCCGCTGCCTTCAGATAACGGACTGACGCTCAGCGGCCAGGGCCAGGGAGGATGGCCAGAGGCCTTGGGAAGTGCCAGGTTCCAGGTAGACCCTGAAAGGCTCGGTGGGTCTTTGAAGGAGTAGGCGAGGGGTGGTGGGAAAGCCCCGTGTCCCCTGCTGAGTGACCCAGCCTGTCCTCCCGAGTGTCCTCTGATTTTCAGAGGGGAGACATCTGCCAGGGGCGACGTTCCTTTTAAAGATGGGGTAGGGTGTCGGGGACAACTTCAGGGAGGGTCGTCCTCACCCCCGCTCATTCTCTAGGCCAGGCTCAGGATTTTAACGTTGCCTGTTCATTTAAAAACCCAAGTCCAGGCCCTCCCTGGTGGCACAAGGGATTAAAGCACAGCACTGCAATCTGGCTGTAGCAGCCTCAGTGTGAGTTCGATCCCCGCCCTGGAGGTGACCCACAGGGCGCGGCAGACCTCTCCTGACCCGCCCGCCGCTCCCCTCAGCAGTGTTCTTGGTTGATCTGCCTGTTCTGCTCCCCACTCTGTGTCTGGTGAAGCCTCTCACCGCCCCTACACCTCTGGCCTGTACCCCAGTTCTGTATGCATCAATAAATAAATCTTAGAAAAATAAAAAACCCAAGTATAACCGATCCATGTGCATCTGAGGGCCAGATGTGCCCCCCTTGGTGACCTTGGCTGAGCTGGACTGGTCATGGGTTTCTTGTGAAAGCAGAGACCCAGAGGTGTGAGCCAGGTGGAGCAGGGGGCGTGGTCGGGGCGGGGCCTCTGAGGGCCTTGGTGCCAGGCAAGGAAGGTCCCTGCACTGACAGTCACGTGCCTGTCCCCAAGTGACCCACTGAGCCAGGCTGGGCGCTGCCTCAAGCGTGGTGGGCCAGTCGGACGGCCATCCTGCAGAAGGGGCGGTGAGGCAGCCTGCCGCGGGCCCCAGCTGGCCAGTGGGGGCGGGTCTGGACCCAGCGCCTGCTGCTGGGGTCACACTGGGCCCTGGGTGCACACAGATCACTGGCTGTGATCGCTCTGTGAAAGAGTGGTGAAGTTGCTATCTTTCAGATGATTTGTTTTGTTTTTTTTTCACAACTCACCAACCTTTCAACTGCCGTTGTTCATGGACTCCGCTCCTGCCTCCTTCAAAGTAGGAGACCAGAGGTATCTGGTATATCAGCAGGGCAAAATAGCATCTGTCCAGACTTGAGCCAGGGAGGGGATCTTTTTTTAGTGCTTTTCTTGTATAAATAGATAGAATGCTACTATTACTCCTATGCACCGGTTACAGGCCCAGAGGGGTCAAGCATGGTCCCTGAGGTCACACAGGCAGTGGGCGAGCCACAGACTGACCCCCGGGGGGCGCACCCGTGAGAGAGCAAAGCAGAAACAGGCCTCACAGGTGAAGCAGCGATCTTGAATGGCCCTGAGGTCACCTCCCAGGTCGCGCCTGGGGCTCACACGGTTGCTCACGTACTTTTAAAAACTTCGGGGAATCGCTCAGTGTGCTCAGGCCGAGTCAGACTCGTGTGTCAGGCTGCGCAGCTCACCTGGCCACAGCGTCCCCCCCACCCACCTGGCTTCCTTCTCCCCTGGGTTGTGTGACAACAGCCAGAAACCCCTCCCCACTCAGAGCGACAGGCTTGGGGGTGGCGCGGAGGCTGCCGCGATGCTTCAGCAGAGCCTGGGTCCAGAGAGGGGCTCCAGGGACCCCGGGCGGCCTCAGGGGCTGAGGTACTGGCACCCAGCGGAGCAGCCCGGGGCTGGCCGGTCCTGGCTGGTTCTGGGACCCTCTGGCCTCCTGGCCCTGAGGTTGGAGATGTCACCCCAGCAGCGGCCTGGCCCTGAGCAGGGCTGTCTGGCCTCCGGGGGCCTTGGATTTCCCGGTGACCAGCTGGGCAGAACGTACTTAGCGCTTAAGACTTTCGGAGGTGCCCACCCTGCCGGCGGCCCCCCGCTCCCCGGGCCCGCCCACCCCTGGGCCCTCCCACCCGTTCTTGACCCCCCAGGTCCGCGTGTGTCCGGATCATCGTCTCCCTGAGCAGCAGCGGCTCTGCGTGTGGAAGGATGTGGCAGAGGCCGGTGCGTTTTAAATTGCCACGCAGCAATGGGGTTTCGGTTGTGTTAAACAGCATCTCTCCAACTTTCCAGATGGGCAGGGGAGCCGGCTTCGTCTTCGCCGCATCATTATCAAGCCCAAGAGACCTTTCCCTGGGAAACAGTTGCTGTTAGGGCACCCCATCTCTCTAACTTGACACCTGCTATACAGCTGTGAAACTGGTTCTACTGAACAGTTTTGGGGTCCTGCGTTAGCTGAATGTGCGGACCCACCTGGCCCCGGCTCCTGGCGTGAGCGTCTGCCAGCTGCCCCGAGTCACCCTGCTGTGCCGTGGCCCTGGGTCCGCGCCGTCACGGGCCGTTGCCCTGCGTCAGCCACATCAGCCTCGTCCACGCCTGCCCTGCAGCCACGCCCAGTCTCTGACACCTCATCCTGGCTGCAGCCACAGGTCGAGTCCTTGTGACGAGGCTGCAGGATGAGCAAAGCGTTAGGTGTTCACTGTTTCCCCATTACAGGAAATGCTGGCTGCCTGGCGGTGGACGCGAACCAGGCCAGGGAGTTCCCCTTGGTCTCATGGGGCTGCATTTGGGGGTGCAAGGAGGGGCAGCCAACAAACAGATGGTCTGCCCTCTGTCTGGAGGTAGAGAAGTTCTGAGAACGAGAGCGAAGTGTGTCTGTGGGGGGCTCCTGGGAAGTGGTGGTGAGGGGTGTGGGCGCTGGCTCGGGGCCAGTTTTCGGAAGCAGCATCACATAAGCGGAGTCCAGTGCAGAGAGAGAGGAGGCCAGTTTCTCGGGGACAGTTATTGTGGAGGCGGGGGCAGCTAGCGCGGAGGCCCGGGCCCGGGCTTCGTGTCCACCCGCAAAGGCGGCAGCAGGCTGGCGAGGGGCTGGGAGCTGGCCTTTGCTTCCCACAGGGTTCTCAGTGCCCCTCGCACGTTGGGGTCCGGCCCGGCCTCACGGGCCTGAGGGTCAGGAAAGCACCACCCACATTTGGATATTTATCAAGCGAGGTGATCTGTGTGCCAGCCATGGGCGCAGAGAGAGGCGTCTTGGCTGATGTGCTCGGAAGTCCCGACGGCCTGGCATGGCTTGGCGGGGTCATTCTTAGAAGGGAAGACGCATCTGAATGAATGAGTCTCTAGGCGACAACGCTCATCGGTCCTGGCTGCTCAGCTTGCCGATGGATGTGGGTAGCGCAGGGGCACTGACCGGCATAAGAGACACCCCTGCTCTGCTGCTTTGCTCCTTGCAGATGTGACTTTTTGTGGGCTTGCCCTCCTGCTCGGGACAACAGGTGGTGGGGATGGTGTTCTTTGGCTTCCACTGTGCCTGGACCTCCTCTTCCTCTGCCTAAATAGATCTCCTCTTCCTCTGCCTGGACCTCCTC
>NW_004567123.1:32027489-32045069 GCF_000260355.1 Condylura cristata | reverse complement strand
CTCTGCCTGGACCTCCTCTTCTCTGCCTGGACCTCCTCTGCCTGGACCTCCTCTTCTCTGCCTGGACCTCCTGCACTCCTGCCTGGATCTTGCTGTGCAACCTCAACCCACATGCTTCTCTCTGGATGAGGGAGCCTCTTCTCTGAATGAGGGAGTAGCACCCTGCAAGCTCCCTCACACCCTTATGTGTGACCCTGTGACTCAGATGAGGAGGTGTCACCTGAGCAGAAGTGCCCGTGTTAGTTTTGTTCACTTTGAGGTGGGTGTTCAGCTCTTCTTCAGCTAGGCCTGTCTGAACTTGCATGATTTCCTGGCTCCAAAGTTGACTCATTCAGGGACTTTAAGCTGGTTTTTTTTTTTTTTTAATTTTTTAAAAGAATTTGAGGCTGATTGAGCTAGATAGAGCTTCAAATCATCCAGTTGGACAGCTAGTGTGTGTGATTCATGTAATATTTCACTGAGGACTATGGTTCCCATATTATAGAGGGCTTTGCAGGCCAGCCCTTTCGCTAAGCTAACATCGTCCACTCAAGTGTGCGTTGAGTACCTGGGGAGCACCGTCGCCAGCAGCTGGCACATGGCCAGGGGTGAATGACGACGGCCACAGCGACTGCACTGGCAGCCCCGGCTCAGGCCGCCAGCGCCGAGAATGGGGGTGTCTTTTTTGTTGCGCACATGTAATACCTCAGATAGTGCCTAAGCCCTGGCTGGCATCACCCAGTGTGACCTTGTTCATGGCGCCCTATTGTCTTACAAATAAGAAAACTGAGCCCCAGAGAAGCGTGCGCCTCCCCAGCGGCGTGAGTCAAGGCCTGTGCAGGCAGTGAGTGGAACCCCTGCAGACACGTGGCTCCCCCTCAGTCTGCTCTCAGCTTCCTGCTTACACACGCTGTTTACACACTGGCTCCCTTCGCCAGTCTGTGCTGGGCTGGGGCGGGGCGCTGACACTTCCATTTCTTGCTGCCCCCTGCCCTTGAGGCCACGCTGTCATCACCCCTTGACCGGTGGCAGCCGCGTCGCCTCACTGGTGTCCCTGACTCCACTTGCGCCCTGCGCCAGTCATGCAGCAGCCAGGGGGATCTTCAGAATGTACATCAGGCCTTCCCCGCTCCACGCTCCGGGCCTCTGTCAGAGCACAGACGCCTCCCATGGAGGGGGGGCCCCGGTCGTCTGGTCCCTGCGCCCCTCTTCTCGCTTCCTTCCCTTGCTCTGTGGGCCCCTTCCTCTTCGTCAGATGCTCCAAGTGGGCCCCCGCCGCAGGGCCTTTGCACGGCTCTTCGCCACGTGGCTGTCTGCTTCGCTCGGGTTTCACTTCAGCTGTCACCTCCTCCAAGCTTTCCCTGCCCCCTCCTCCACTGAGATGCCCCCCGCCCCCGCCCCCCCCTTGCCTTGTTTCTCATCCCCCAGTGTGGTCTTGCTGCCCTCCCGCTCGCCTGCTCCCGCCACCCCTGCGTCACTGCTGCGTGCCGTGGCTCGAGCGCCTTGCTGGCGCGGTAGGGAGCTCACCTGCTCCAGGCCCGATGGGTGAGGGCAGCGTGGTGAGCCCAGAGTGCCTCACCCCCTTGGACGTGTGGTGCCCTGGGAGTTGGGGTGATGGCTGTGTGACAGCGCTGCCCCCCCGCCCCCGCCCCCCGGCTTTCCTGTGCTAAAGGCGACAGAGGAAGGAAGTGACAGCTATGGACGGGGCCACTGCAGTGCCCAGGCTTCCTCTGCCCCTCGCCTCTTTGCCAGGGTGACTCGAGCTCTCCGGAAGCAAACAGAAGTCCTGACTTGGTGGACCAGGCACAAGTTAGTTTTATAATGATTAAGAAGAAAAAAAAAACCCTATTTTTCACTTTCCTTTTTTAATCAAGAAGTATGCCGTGGGTGTTCCCTTGTGGTTTCGCAGTCAAAGGGAGGATTGTCTTTGAGCTCCGACTTCCCCTGGGGGCTTCAGCTTTGCGTGTGTCTGCCTTTAACTTTGAACTAATGCTTTTAGGGCTGTGCTGGGATGGGGGTCCTGGGGTCCGTCTCTGACAAGGCAACAGGCTTGTTTATTGTGTTCCCAGTGTTCTTCCCACACAGGCAGCCTCCCCATGGCACCCCACCTTCTTCCTGTTCTGAATAACCATCCCCCCAACAGCCTGCCCCTGGAGCTGGGGGGAGGGACCTTGAGCCGGGCAGCTGAAGTTGCCAGACCAGCTGGGAGCGAAGGTCCCTTCGGAGGGTGGGAGGTCAGTGGGG
Organism: Condylura cristata; assembly: GCF_000260355.1. Lineage (NCBI taxonomy): Eukaryota > Metazoa > Chordata > Mammalia > Eulipotyphla > Talpidae > Condylura > Condylura cristata. Next base: position 32,042,846 of record NW_004567123.1, on the reverse strand, counting down.
TCCGTGGGGCTCGCCGGTGTTACAGTATCTGGGGTTCGCTCAGCCAGGCCCTCTACCCACCTGCCTGCCTGCGGGGTAGAACAGCAATGCTGTTGGTGAGCAGACGCTTTCCTTGGGCTCAAGCAGTCACCCAGAGCTGCTTTGTGTGGCTGGAGCACCCCGTGTGTGCTGCCCTGCATGCGGCCTTCCTCGGGGTTCGCTCTAGGGAGGTTTGTCCCTTTTTCTTGCCGGGGAGAGAGTTGGCCTCCTCACCCCTTCACCTTGGGGCCTGGGGGGGGGGTGTGCTTTCCTTGGATGAAGTCACGGTCTGAGAAGTGCACCCCAGGTGGGAACAGGCTTTGGGAAGCTGGACTGGCTGGGAGAATGTCCCCCAGCCCTGCCTTGGGCCAACCCTGTCCACTGGGGTCCGGCCCGCCGTGACACTTCTCATGGGTGGCTTCTCACCGGTCTCGGGCCCGCCTGCCAAGCCCGCTGGCTGTGGAGGGGAGAGTGAGCGCTCACCTCCTCGACCTGGGCCTCCGGGGTCTGTGTCAGGAGGGGTGGCAGCAGCCAGTGCATACCACCTGCTGAGGGTCAGATGTGTACCCTGAGAGGGGAGAAATGAGGGCAGTGCGGCCCAAGGAGTGTTCAGTCTGCTGGGAGACCCGGATATAGGATAATTGAGGTCTCAGGAGAGGGAATTTAACATCGAAGTCACCAGCGGGAGGCTGGAGTCAGATCCCGCCTGGGTTCAGATCCCGCCTCGGCCACCTCTACCAGCGGTGTGACACTGGGCGAATTACTTAGCCTCTCTGTAAAGTCGGGTGACGATGGTCCTCCAACTGGAGGTAGACCATAAACATTAAACAGAAGCCCTGGCAGAAAGCGCCCATTAAACAGTCCTCATAGGGCCTGTAAGAACGAAAGGATGTAACAAAGGGAGGGGGTGTGGGGGGGTCGGGGTCCACGGCTCACTTTGCGTCAGGGAATCAGGGGCAGCTTCCTGGAGGAGGCGGCGTGTCAGCGGGGTGTTCAGGAAGCGTGTTTGGCTTTAGGAACAGCCCGGTGAGGGTGCAGAGGTGAGATCGCTGTCTGTGCTCAAGGTCTGTGCAGTTGGGCTGCATCTGGTTCAGGCTTTCCAGCCCCAGGTGACCAGCGGCCAAGGTCTCGCTCCGGCTTGGGTGGGCCGCCGGGAGAATCGGGCACGCAGGCCCTCTTCCTGCAGTAGCCAGGGCAGAAGCTGAGTGGCTGCTGGCTGCCGGTCCGGAACGGCTTCCTCTGGGCATGTCCATGGTGGACAGGGATCCAGCTTTGGGAAACACTTAGAAAAATGAACCAGATCCCCACTTAAAGCCCATGGGCATTACTCTGTGCTCTGGACATGTCAGGCTTTGGCCTATGAAAAGACCTTCCTTGCTCATGTCTCGTCCTTTTAAAGGGGAGGGACGTAGAGAGTGGCCCTTCTGCTCCGTAGATTTCCCACGGGTGGACGGAAGGATGATTGTGGCCCAGTTAAGGTCCTCTTCAGACGCCGCCCCACCAGGGTGTGATTGTGCTGAAGGTGCTGGAGTGGAGCACCACAGGCTTACAAGAGGGAACAATCGATTTTCCTCCCCGGTCCCAGCCCAACTCCGAGATGGGTGAGAAAGAACCCAGAAGCACCCGGCCGGTCAGTGTGGCCGGCCAAGCCCCCGCTGCGGCCTGGGCATTTACGATGGGGCCGTGTCCACTCCATGCGTCCTCTTGGGGCTGAAGAGACGGCACACACGGTCCCTGTGAGCTGAGGCCCGAGGCCGCTGGCCCACAGGCTCGGCCTGGCCCATCTGCACTGTTGCTGAGAAGCCATGCCTGGCGCGACCGGCCCCTCTGCTGGCGTCTCCCGGGGTGGGTGACTCAGGCAGGGGGACACCCATGTGCAGTCACATTTGCTATGTCCGGGCCTCAGCTCCAGAGCCAGAAACATCTCTGCTCCAGGGGATTTCAGAGTGTGGGCGGCCACCGGCCTCACTAATCCTGAAGGGATAAGCTGAGCTTTTCCTTCTTGTAACCAACTTCATTTCCCTTTCTTTGCAAACCTTGGCAAACCCTGACTTCCCAGCCTGTCGCTCCCTGCCGCAGGGAGGGAGGACTCCCCGATGGTAAAGTGACCCTATGGGCTTCCTCCACGCAACTGAGCACGCTCCTCAGATCTCACAGGCCTGCGGCTCTGTGCGGGGAGCGACCGTGTGCAGCGCTTGGCCAGGAGAAGGGGGCCGAGCGAGCCAGCAGCCCTGGAAACAGCCCAGGAAAAGGGCTTCAGCCCTCGGTATAGTGCGGCGGGGAGCCACGCCCCTCTCCAGAGCGAAGCGGGCTCCAGCACTGGTGTGCCCGTTTCCTCCTGAGAGTAAAAGGAAGAGGAAAGAGGAGAAGCCCGTGTCATGGAGAAGCAACGGGCCTGCTGGGCGGGGCGCCTGGGCTGCTCTCTGAGCCCCTCTGAGCTGACCGGTGGAAGGAAGGAAGCACAGGGCCCAGTGTGTGTGGGGGGGCTGCTCTGCCCCCAGCCCTGCACCTCGTGGTTCCCCCCCGTACTCCAAGGAGGACTCATGAGTTCAACAAACAGGTGCAGTCGAGCTGCCCGGATGGTTTGGAGAAAAGTCTGACTTGACGATGAGGCTGTGACGCTGGTGCCCGCTGGCACTGCCCGGCCACTTGCCGTGTGTGCAGCAGCCCTGAGGTGGGCTCATAGCTAGTGTGAGCCGCTGGCCAACGCGGCCAGTGTCCACACCCGGCAGTCGTAGAGCGGGGATGCAGCTGTGGCTGGGGAAGCTGGTGGGCAGAGCCGCCCAGCCCCGGGCGGGCTCTTTATGGGCATTTTTACCCCCTTGCCATGGGGTTGCGTCCTGCCCGCGGCCTCGGTGCTGATGGCAGCACCAGGGCAGGAACCTGGGATGCCTTTGGTCCCCGACTTCTGGTGACTTGGCACCAGGTTTTCCTGGGGTGCCAGGCCTGGCTGCACTCCCTCAGCCACCCTGGGTGGGGGACCTGGCTGAGTCAGGGCTGAGTGAGGCATCCAGACCCCCCGGGGGAGCAGAGACATTCCAGTTCTCCCCTGAGAGGGCAGCCGCTCCCCTGTGTCCGCGAGGGACATCTGCCCGGTGAGTGGAGAGGCGAGGGGGCTGTCAGACCGACTGTTTCTCCGGTGTCATCGATGTCACGTCACGTGATGGGACACAGCCCGTGCACGGCTCTCAGCAGCCCCGTGAGGACAGAGTGAGACTCGTCACTGCAGAGGATGAGTGCCTGAGCTGCCTGCGCCCTCCTCCGGGTCAGGCAGCGAGGGGCTGTTTCCGCTGGCCCCATGCAGAGGGTCCACTGACGTGCCCTGGGTCAGCAGCTGGGGTCTCCTGCTTTGGGGTCCCCCCGCTTGCAGTCTCATCTCCTGCTTCCCCGATGGCAAAACCCTTGCCAAGACCACGGTGGGGCGGGTGGGGGTGCCCCGGAGGCCCAGACGGGGTGGCACACTGAGCCGGCCTCCCTGGGACGGGGGCCCCACGTGGCCAGCGGGCAGGAGGCTCTGATTCCGTGCGCTCTGGTCCGCCGCTGCGGTGACCCGGGGACACTGGCGACATGAAAGGCGCACGCTCAGCCTTGGCGCGCCCAGCCCGGCCTCACTTGGAGCCACTTGAAAGGAAAACTCCCGATAAGGAGGCGCTTCATCACGCTCCTGACAGCCAGGCTTCCTCCCTCCCGTGGCTCCAGCCTCAGACCAGTCCAAGGCCCTGGCACGCTGCCTGGCGCCTCTGCTCCCCCTGTGCGCGGGGCGGCCGGCCGGAGCAGGGGCCCACCGTGGGTGGGTGCCAACCCTTTGAAACCATCCCGAGGCCCCACACGGCCCTTATCTTGGCCCGGTGGTGTTCGCAGCCGGAAAAGGGAAGCGTGAAGAGGAAAGGCTTTCTCCTGTGGCTTTTGTATTCCGCTCCCATTCAGTGAGGCGGGGCGGGCATTTTGTTATGCTTTCCCCCTTTCAGCAAAAGGATGATGGATGACTCTTGCCATCGGCCCCTGGGGGTGGCCGGCTGCACGCAGCCACACTCAGCACGCCCCCCACCCCAACCATGGCTCTGGGGCTGAGCCGGGTCCCAGCAGGGCATGGCCCCCAGGTCTTCCCCGAGGGGCTCAGCCCCGGAGCCCCGTGCTGGGTGGGTGTCTGCGGTGCCAGGGCCTGGAGGGCTGTGAATTCGTTTAGTCCGAGGCCCTGGCAGCCAGGGGCCTCGTCTAGACAGGAAGACGCGTGTGATTGCATTTAAAGACCAGGCTCTGATCCTGGGGGGGGTGAGACGGAGCCTGGACCTTGAGGCCAGTAATACAGCTGCCCCTTGCCCGAGGGGAGCCGCAGATAGGCCCATGGAAACACAGACTGATCCTGATAAGGACCCTGCCTGGGCTTTGTGCTGGCTCTGTGCAGTCAGCTGTTAGCTATTCAGGAGATCTGCATTTCACTCTTCTCTGCCCTCCAGGTTGTTTGCATCCCTGTATCCAGAGGGTGCAGGTGGTATCTAGTGGGGAGTAACTTCCCCCTCTCTCCCAAGTCTGTGTTCAATGACATCATGTAGGGAGCTTGAAATCCACCATGTTGGGAATATTTACACCACAGAAATTGGCAAAGGCTACCAGTCAAGCTTTTCTCCCTTGGCGAATTAGTTGGTAAATATACACGCACACACACGCATGCACGATTCAGACAGGCAGGAACTTGCCTGAACTAAGCCCATTTGGGGTTTCAGGAAAATACATCAAAGTTTTATTTACGGGTTGATTTTCCGCCCTATTCCCTCTCTGCACACAGGACCCTCCTCCTGGCTCAGGCTGGCAGTGGGGCTTTATCTTCTTGCAGTTAAGTCTTTTGCAGAGTCTCTCAGCTCCACAAGCAAACACTGGCAGCACTTTGCTGACTGGTCCCCTCCTCTGGCCCCCCATGAACGGCTGGCTCCCGAGCGGGGGACATGTGAGGGACTTTTGTGGCACTTAATCCACGTTTTCTAAGTATTTATAACGGTTGTATTTATTTGTATTTTGTCCGACATGTTTATTTTTTGTTGTGTTTTTCCCACACACCTTCGATTTCTACCTGGTGATCCTGGTTCCTGTTTGTCACTCTGCCTGATGTCGCTGTGCCTAGTGACAAAGTTCCCCTTAAAACAAGCTTCTATAATTGAAAATAGAAGGTGACTGTCGAAGACACACAACGAAGAGTCCAGTGAGAGATCAGGAACAGAAGCCCACTGTGGGTGTGCTCCCCCACGTCGCCTGAGTGTCAAGGACAGAATCGCGAGCACTGGCCCTGGGGCCAGACCTGCCCAGGCTGGGACCTGCTTCTCCCTCCCTGGCTGCGTGGCCTTCAACAGTTGCCTAACTGGCCTGTGCCTCAGTTTCCCCTTGTGTAAGATAACAGCGCCTGCCTCTCAGGGAGCCCCAGCACTGAGTGAGCCGGGGACAGTGGCCAGCCCTCGGCCTGCACTCAGCGAGTGCCTGTCTCCGCTCTGACTAATGAGAGCCGCCCCCACCCCCTATACAAATCTTCCCTAGCGTGGCTTTTTTTGTGAATAGACAGTGCTCAACAAATATTTGTTGACTTGAATTTTAAATTTTCAGTAAGCTGCCAGGCCTGGCACCTTTCAACCAGGAAAAAGCCATTCGGGAACCAGACAGAAAGTAAGCAGCAGCTTTATTTCTAGCCTCGTCACCCCTGTGTGTCAGACGCCGTCTGCCGTGCGTCGTGTCGCCTCCCTCCCGAGAGCGAGCTGTTGAGACGGCGCTGGGGAGGGCCTGTGTGGCCTCGCGACTCACTGGGCGTCGTCACCGGGTGCCTTTCTGAGCAGCGGAATCCTTTGGCTTTCTGGATCTGGCGGCTGCTTTCCGGTGCGTGATGGGTTCTGGGAAAGCACTTTTCTCAGGAGGCCCTTTGTGAAGCCGACTCACTGGTTCTGCTTTGTTGCGACCCGAGTCGCCCCCGAGCAGCTGAGGGCACAGGAAGGCACAGGGGAAAAGGTGTTTTAGGGGTGGTGGTCTGGGTCTCCCCACAGGCTTGGGCTTCATGCATCTGATAGAAACCCCAGTCAGAGCTGCTTAAATACCTCCAGAATTTTTTCTCTAGTGTGGACAGTCTAAAGTACTCGGAGGTCATCAGGAGCCGAGGCTCATTGCTGCTGTCCCCCTAAGGTCACCTCAGGGTGCAGAGGGATTGCTGGAGCTCCCAGCCTCATGTCCATGTGCCAAGTCGTGGAATGCCAAGGAGGACAGGAGACAGGGCGGTGGTCAGCTTCCTCTCAGGAGCCTTTCTGCAAGTCCTCCTCACATTTCAGGGTACCTCCCACCCATTCAAGTCTGGGATGTGACCACTTCCATCTGCAAGGAGGCTGGGGAAGCGCATCCTCCTAGCTCCCTGCCACCAGAGGTTAAGGCCCAGTGACCGGAGAGCGGACGGTGGAGAGCCAGATTGTCTGCCACAGCAGTGGCCTTGGAGGAAGATACTGTCACAGTCTCTGTGGCGCACTGTCTAAGTTGTATCAGTTATCGGCTGTCATCCAGAAGGCGAATACTGGACTTTGGGCGGGTCCGTGGAGATTTCTCCCCCCTTGCCTGCCGGGGAGGCCGAGCCGCTGGAAGGCAGGTGGTCTCCTTTGATAGATGGATGGGGGGACCTTTGGGATTCTCTCTGCATAGTTAAAGGCCTCAGCCTCCCCTCCCACCCTGACCCCCCCATGCTGGGCTTCTGGCACCCATAACTGTGTGTGGCACAGTAAAGAAGCATTATCTGCAGTTAGTTAAAAATAATTCATCTGCACCTCAGTTTTCGCATCTGCAAAACTCAGAGCAACTTCATCCTCTGGCTTCATAGCCGGTGTTCCAGGAGCCAGGCAGAGGGTGGGTGCTGGGGCCTTCCAAGGCTCAAGATTTGGGGTCCAAGGTGGCTGTGATCACTTTTTAATACATTTCCCGTCCTTCCCCACACAAAGGTAACACATGCACATTGCGGGGTATTTACAGGACACAGGGAACTTGTGCACTGATTACTGCCAGGTTCCCACCAGGTGCGGGCTCTGGGTCCAGGTAGGAGAAAGATGCGTCGCGCACTCCATCGGGAAAGGACCCCCACCGTCCAGAGGGCCATCCAGAGGGCCTCTCTTTGAAAGGGGAGAGGGGTGGTGGGAGGATCTGGGAGACAGTTCATTTCGCATAGGGCTCAGGAGATTCTTCTCTGGCTCTGGGTTTGTCTAAGGTGTTGTCTGAGGGACAGTAAGGACCCAGGGCCTCAGAAACTTCAGGTAGAGGGGACAGTGGGTGTCAAGGCCCAAGGCAGGGTGAGCTGGGGCTGCGGGAGGCTGCCCATGCAGGTGGGGGGAGGGACGGTGAGCTGGAGAGACAGGGAGCTGGGCAGCAGGACTTTGCCTCATGCAGGGCTGTGACTGAAGTCTTTCTGCACCGGAAGCCATAGTTGGCTTTTAGGGGAGCAGTGTGATCTGATTTGCTTTGAAAAGATCCTCGCTGGCTGCTGGAAGCAAATCTAGGTCGCAAGAGAAAAGCAGCGGCATCATCAAGGCTGTTGGTATAGTGGTCTAGGCAAGAGGTGGCAGTGGGGCGGGGCAGAGACAAGTGGAAGACGCCAGGTGTCCCCTGAAGGTGATGCCCGGGGTCCCTCCTGGTGGACGAGGGCTGGGGCTCTGGCCTGGAATCTGCAGGGCTGTCAGCTTCATTGAAGGATCGCTGGCAGTCAGCGGGCCTTGTACCTGGGGCATTTGCCGCAGCGCGGCGCATTCTGTGCTGGGCTGGTGAGGGGAGCAGCCCCTGACACCTTGCAGGTAAGGCCAGCGTGCTGCCGAGGGCCAGCCGTGCACAGGCCGCCCCGCCAGCCCGCTCCGACCGGCAGCCTGCGCCGGCCGACGAGCCCCAGAAGCCCCGGATCTGAAACGCACGTAATGGGGGTGTAATGCTGGCGTAGTGGGAGCGCCAGCGTCGGTTCCGAGGGGCACCCCGCTCTCACAGGGTGTGAGTGGCCTGTTCTGGGCCGCTGACATCTGTCCCTGACTGAGTGAATAAGGAAGGGGTGGACGACAGGGGAGTCGCCCCCACCCAGAGGTGAGTCAGCGGCTCGGCCTCCCCGGCAGGGAAGCCAGGCCTGGCCCTGCTCAAGAACGGGCTCCTTGTTCCCGGATGATGTGGTTTGTTGATCTGCCAGAGGGCCGCCTCTCCCCGGGACGGCGCAGGCCAGCCTGTCCCGCCGCGTTCGCGTGTGAGGCTGTGCAGGGCGCCCTCCCCAAACCCACCCTCTGAAACGAGAGAAACTGGATCTTAAAAAATCCCAAAATAGAGTGCAGAAAGGTACACATCACGTCTGCCTTCTCCGTTTCCCCCCTTGTGGCAAAAGTGACTCAGAATTCTTGGTCCCGCTCCAGAGAGACCTGTGGGCCCCGGGGCGGGAGTGGGGGTGTGATTTCAGGGGGACGCCTCACCTTTCTAACGCCTTGGCCGGCTCAGCGCTGCCTGGCCCCAGCCCCCAGCCCTGGCAGCTCTTCTAGCTTTTGGCTGCAGCGGGAGAGGAGGGCCCCGGGCCGGGCCTCGCCCAGACGGCCTGTCTGTGCTGGGCGGACGGGGCAGGCTGCCCTTTCTCTGGGCAGCATCTCTGGGCACACCCGGCGGCCCTGGGGTCCCTCCAGTGGTCTGTGTCTTCTCCCCACCCCCAGCCCAGGTTTGCCCCCAGACAGTGTCGGGTGGTGCCCAGAGCGAGCCCTCCTGGAGAAGGGCGCTTGAGAGTCCTCCCTGTGCTCAGGTGACCACACAGGGGCAGGGGACACTGCCCAACGCTGGCATTTCCCTGGCAACTCCATGAGGCAGCGGGGTCGCTGCGCTTCCCCCCCGCCTCTCCCTGTGCTGCACCGCCCAGAGTGGACCGTCCATTTGGTTTCCAGCCCTGGTCATTGAGGTGCAGCGCAATGGGCTGGTGCGGTGAGTCCTTCCTAGCGAGACCCCTGCAGCCTGGACTGAGGAGGGGCGGTCTGCTTCTGTTGCGGCCACGTGGGGGCAGGAACTCAGGCTGGTGCCACAGAGGGGGGCTCTCTGCAGTCAGGAATACACTTCTTCCTCAGGGCCACCGGGAACGGCCACTGTCCCCCGTGAGGGAGAAAGAGGCCATCACCCGAGAGACCACTTGCCACGGGGAGGGAAAGAGGCCCGCGGGAAAGAGGCCCGTGTTAGGCCGATGCCTGAAGACTTGGGAAGACCCGGCTGTGGGAAGGCTCCGGCGGGAGGTGCGAGGCCGAGGGAACAGCATGTGCGAAGGCCCTGTGGTGGGCGCAGACGGGGTGTGGAGAGAGCAAGGAAGCCCCAGGGGGCGGGGCCCGAGTGGGGAGCTGGAGCCACACGGGACAGCCAGACCCCGGGCGGGGCGCTTGGGCCTGTGGTGTGGGGTTCGGGTTTGATTAAGCGTGGCTGACTTCCGGGGGTTGGGGAGCCCACAGACAGCCTGCCAGATGGCTTCTTCCGGCTGGGACCAGACAAGCGTTCACAGACCGCAGCCCCCCAGCACAGCACCACCGTTGACGGCCACTCGCCGGACGCCCTACTGCAGCCAGGGCAGCGCCCGGGGCCAGCAGCCCCTTTCCTGTTGGGGGCTGAGGCAGGAGGGCGCTCCCTCCACTCTGCCAGCAGGACACGGTGGACGCTGTGGCCCGGCCCGGCCGTGGGCTGGCCCTGCCGAGGAGGACAGAAAGAAGCTGTCAAAGTTCTTGTTTGGCTTCTTAAAAAAACACAAAAAAGCAAAATTCCAGCCAAAGGTCAGAGCAGGCATGCATGTTCGGCCAGGACTCATCATCTCCTGTATGACTCAGAGGCTCCCTGGCCTCAGAGATAGTGGGTCCGGATGGGGATGCCGGCTGGGGGGGCGCGGGGGGCTGGGCTGACGCTTCCATGGAGCGGACCAGACGTGGCGGGTTGAGAGAGGAGGGGAGAGCAGAAAAGGGAAGCTCGGTGTCTCTGGCCCCCGACTCGGAAGGGCAGGGCTGACATGCTCCAGTTTCTGGTTCAGAGCCCCCCGGGGGTGGGGGGGAGCTGCGGGCGCGGGCGGAGGCTTGAGTCCTGAATCCCATTAGGCTGATGTTCCTCGCCTCTGATCTCGCCACACTCTTTTCTATGGCTTCCTCGGGGTTTTGAATGTGGATATGGGAATTGGAAACAAATTTAGCATGTTTGGGGCCATCAGGCCTCTCTCCGGCGAGCGTGCTTGCTGTGTGGTAGATACGTCTGTTTTTAATTTCCAGCCATGTGAGAAAGATCGAATGACTGCTGCTCCGTGCAGCATTCCCGGGGAGACTGCTGGCTCGGCAGTGGCGCCTGCACCGGAGGTCTGGGCTTCTGCTGGGGCTCGCGGCTCGCTGTCGAGCCCGCCCTATCTGTGGGCATCTGCCTATCGCCGGTCACAGCCGCCCGCCAGGCCAGGGACACGTCCGGCCAGCGGGACCCCAGCCGGGTCAGAGCAGACCCGGCTTCCTTTCTCGTCACGCCCTGGAGACGCCCGCACTGGGGCAGGGCGGTCGGGCCACAGCTGTCCTGCCTGTGAGTCCGGCCCGCGCCGAGCAGGGTGCGGTGCGTGCTGTGCGCCAGGGAGATGGCTGCCCACGCTGGAGAGGCGCGCTGCGGGCAGCCTGGCAGCTGGAAGGGTCAGGTCGGCACCACTGCAGCTGTCCTGGCCCTTCCCTGCCCCTGCCCGCTCCAGGGGTCGCTCACACCTCCCTGGTCCCACGTGTGCCCGGGGAGGAAGACAGAGAAGATGCCCATCTCGTGGGAGGCGGGAGAAGCCAAGCAACTGTGTCAGGCAGAGGCAGGTGGCGGGAGGTGGGCGGGTGACGAGAAGGGCCCGGGGCCCAGATGCGCCCGTGGCGGGGCCGGGCCTGGCAAGGCAAGGAGGCAGTGGGCAGCGGCCTGACTGAGGAGAGGGCGAGCCCCGGGGCAGGGGCAGGGCTGCCAGCGGGGGCCGGCGCGCTGGCATTGGGCTTGGGGACCACGAGGCCGAGTCCTGGCCGCCCGGGGCGGGCGGGCTGCAGATCTGCCGCGGCGGGGCCGCGTCACTGGTCTGAGTCCTGTTGAGGACTTGGGCTTTGGATCCGAGTAAGGTGTTTGTGGGGCGGGTTTGGAGCAGAGGAGTGACAGCCTGACCTACATTTTTTTATTAAAAGATTTATTTATTCATACAGAACTGGGGTACAGGCCAGAGATGTGGAGGGTGAGAGGATTCACCAGGAACAGAGTGGGGAGCAGAAGAGGTAGATGGATGAAGAGCACTGCTGAGGGGAGCAGCGGGCGGGCCAGGAGAGGTCTGCTGCGCCCTGTGGGTCACCTCTGGGGCAGGCGGGGATCGAACTCATGCTGAAGTGGCTTAAGCTTCTCAGTGCTGTGCTTTAACCCGCTGCGCCACCAGGGAGGGCCTGACCTACATTTTTAAAATGATTCTGTGGCGAAGGCCGAGTGGCTGAGGGGGAGGGCGGGAAGCAGGGAGACCAGGACGGAGACTCCCTCAGTGGACCTGGGCGATCACGGACCCAGCAGCGTCCACTGCGCCAGGCAGGCCGGAGCGGCCAGGAAGGAGAGGTGGTGCAGGCCCAGACCAGTGGGGAACAGCGGGGGCTGCGTCGGGTCTGGCCGGATTGCAGACGTCCACGCTCGCTCAGCTCCGGTCTCGCGTGGGGTGGCCCCGTGCCCCCGACTGGGAGGGCGCTGCCGCCATCTTTGCGGCTCTTCCCCGAAGCACCACCCGCCACCCCCAACCCGGCCCGGGGGTTCGGTGGGTCCTGGCGCTTTCCTTCTGGCGGACGACACAGGCCGTCACCTGCACCTTCTTGCCTGTTATCTTTAAGAGAAACGTTGCGATTCACAGAGAAGGGCGAGGCGGTGTCTATTGTGCTCGGGTGTCATCTTCTCTGCGATGTGTTCACAAAATGACGTTTTGTGCCGAAGATCAACCGGCGGGCTCCCTGGGACGGTCAGACTCCGTCGGATGCGATGGGGCCTGATGTCCTGTCTCCTCTAGCTCGCAGTTTTATTTTGGGCCGACGCCCACAGACGGGCACACACAGACGCGCCCTCAGCCACAGGTGGTGGCCTTTCTTCACGGCTGTGATATATTTTGGAGACTTGCTCAGTCCCGGTCTATAAAAAGCCTCCTCAGGGAGCCCCGTAAGGTCGGCCAGGCTGTTGCCGCACAACTCCAGGGCTGTCAGCCTGGCCCCTGTGGGGCTGGCCTCCGGCGTGCTGGCCCGTATGTGTGTGTGTGTGAGAGAGACAGACAGACTGCATTCTGTTTCGTAACGTGCCACAGCTGATGGAAGTGTAGATTAGCTTCCCTTTTTTGCTGTTTTAAAGGGTGCTGCTTTGAGCAGCCTTATCTTTAGCTTTCCCATCTATCCAGCACACAGGATAACCACTCACTAGCTGTGGAATTGCTCCATCGAGGGGAGGGGCATTTGCCATTTTGAAGGTCATGTGTTGGGCTGCTCAGTTTCTGCAGACACTCCTCTCAGGTTTGCCTGTTTCAGCCAGGGCCCATGTTCGACCTGGGTGGAACCTTGCTGTGCCTTCTGCACCTGACCCACAGGTAACAGGTAACAGGGGGGTCCTCCTGCAGCCCTCCCAGGTTCAAACTCAGGGGGGGCCTCATCCCTCTGAACCTGGCACAGGTTCTGGAACTTTATCTGGAAGAATGGAAGAAGGGGGGGAAGATGTGCAACAACTACTTGTGCAATTAATGATGTCTTGCAACTGTTGATAAATGTGACAGAGGCAACTGTTACTGGAAGGCCCTGTCTATGTGGGCAGCGAGACTTCCCTGGGAAAGTTTCATTTGAGAGGCGGGTGGCAGGGAGATTCTGCCACTTTTGCGTAGGACGAAAAATGCGAAATGAGGGCTCCCAGTGTATTGGGGAGCCCCCCTCCCCCAGCTGTGTGGCCTCTGGGAATGGCTGTCCCTCTGGGCTTCTCCCTTCTTTCAGAGTGAAATCTTTGAGGATGAGACCAATTTCCTGATATTCTCTATTCAACAGAAAATAATGCTACTTCACATTGTTAAAGTTTGATTTTAGTAAAATTCAAACCAGCGTCTTTGGCTGGTTGCCACTTTGGAAATCAGTCCCACACTTTGCATTTGGTGGCTGCTTTCTCCAGCTGAGACTATTTAAAGGGCTCCACGCGAGTTGATAGAAAATTGGTTTTCAAGGAAGTGTCATGGCCCTGTTTACTGAGGGACAGTGACGGAGGGGTGAAAACAGTGCTCCCCAAGAGGATGCACGGCCCGTGCTGGGGTGGGCCTGTGGGGACACTGGGGAGGTGGCTGGCTGCAGGATTTAGGGCAGCCCTGGGCTTGCAGGGGCCCGCTTGCATCTGTGTGCCCCGGGGAGCCAGCACCTCCCCAAACAGGGCCTGCACCTTATCTAAGGCTGGGAGGAGACCTGCTGTCCTCTGAGCTGTCTCCTACAGCTGAGTGACAGGGGAAGGTGGCCTCACTGTGTTGTTCAGTGGAAGCAGTGCGCAAAATAGAATCCCAGACGATGTGCTGCTTTGCTGAGATGAAAAATCTGGCAGGGCATACGTTACAGTGCTTACTTATTTTGATGGAGTTTTTTTTAAAAACACGTACAATTATTTTTCCTTGCAATGAGTGAGGCTTCCTCCTTTCAGGAGAAAAGGGAGAGCAGGTGTGGCGGGGGACGGTGTCCTAGCGGGCGCTTACCCTGCCAAGACCGGGCAGAGCTTGTGTCTGGGCTCGGGCGGGCCTGCTGTGTGTTTTGGGGTGCCCAGTCCATGCTGGCCTCTGGGCTCCCCCATGCTGAGTGGGTGGGCTGGGCCTGCCTGGCTTCCAGAGCATCCAGAGTTGGATTTCGGTCTTTCTGGGTCTTTCTCTGCGTCGGAGTCAGCGGTGACGTGGCGGGTCCCACAGCTCTTGAGCTGGAAGGTCATCAGCGACTCACTTCACTTCCTGAGCCTCGGCCTCTCATGCTCGGCCCGCCCTGCCTTCTCTGAGCGAGGCTGAGCTGACAGCCGTGCTCATTCCGCTGTGTAGAGGCTCGCGGCAGCCTCGCCAGCCACCTGGGAAAATACATGCAGAACTTTGCTCGCACCTCAGCTCAGCAAGCAAGCGCAAGCAGAGCCTCTTGGGGCTTTCAAGGCCCACTGACCTGGAGCTCCTTGAACTTGACCTTGAGCCCTTGCAGTTGGTGCCTGCTGTGGCTGCAAGAGGATCCTGCTTGCCCAGGCCCCTGGGAAAGCCTCACCCTCAGTGAGGTCTGCAGCGATGTTCCAGGGCCAGGGTCTCCCCAAATCAGGAGTGGCTGGCATTTGGGACCCCAGGGACAGAGCGTGTCATTCCCGACATCAAGTTCTATGCAGGACTTGCCCACTCGGTTTCTGGACTGGCGAGGATATGAGTGGCGTGCCCTCTGGCCAGACGCCAGGTCAGGGGCTGGCGAGGCTTCTCCAGGGTGAGTGCTGAGAATCGGGGCACCTCCTGCCGGGGGGGTGCGTGTGAGGTTTCGCTGCCCCTCCTCCCAGCTCGCCTCAGCGGCTGGGCTCCCCCCAGGCAGGATGGGCTCTGCCCAGTCTTGCCACCTCAGTCTTGCCCGGTGCAAGGGGTTGCGGGTTGTTTTCGCTTCCTTCGTCTTTCTCTTCTCCGCCTCCCCCTTCAGTTCAGTGCTGTCCTCTCCACTGTCCCCTCCGGTCTGGGCTCGCGTCGGCCTCTGATGACAAGTTCTCATTTCGTGGAGCACGGGTGTGTGCTGTGCTGGGGGCCTGCAGAGGGCCTCTTCTTGGTCTGTGGAGAGCCGGGGGCAGGGGCGATGTCCCCACTTTCCCGGGGCCGAGGGATGCTCAGGGCGCCACCACGCCATGGGCGCAGGGCAGGATCGGGATTCTGAAGCAGAACCAGTAACAGACATCCAGGCTTGTCTGAGCAAAAGTGAGATGGTTCGTTCTTTCTGCTCCGCCACACCCTCTCCCCTGGTGCCCGGGGAGGGCTCCTGTCGGCTCCACTGCAGGCTGCTGTGCACTCAGGGGGGCCCCAGAGGAGTGCCGGTGCCCCCAGACAGCCAGTGTCGTCAGCCTTTGGCCTGGGGTCTTCCCTCTGGGTAGCCGGAGACCTACCGAGTGCTGTCGGCCTTCAGAGAAGCGGGGGTCTCGTCTGAGCTGTTTCGCCCCCTCCAGCAGCCGTCTCTCTCTTCGCCCCCTCTCGTTCCTGTTTATTTGAGCACACAGAACTGGGTGCAGGCCAGAGGAGCAGGGGCGGTGAGAGGATTCACCAGAGTCGGCATGGGGAGCAGAACAGGCCGACTGATGAAGTCCACTGCGAGGGGAGCAGCGGGC
>NW_004567123.1:31931122-32027389 GCF_000260355.1 Condylura cristata | reverse complement strand
GGTCAGGAGAGGTCTGCCGCGCCATGTGGTCACCTCCAGGGCAGGCGGGGATCGAACTCGTGCTGCAGAGCAGCTTTAGCTTCTCAGTGCTGCGCTTTACCCCGCTGCGCCCCCGGGGAGCGCCCAGGCTTGATCTTTTAACTCAGCACTTGCTGGCGTTTGCTCCAAGGATCTGGTCGGCAGTTGCAGGTCAGAGCGGGCCTGGGAGTCCACCAGGTGCCCCGGGACGGGGCATGTGCCAGCCTGGGGGTGGGGTCGGAGCCCCACAGCCCAGAGCTCAAATCCTGACTCTGCCCTGTGCCGACAGTTGACTGAGCAAGTGTCCCCTGACCGGGGCCAGCCTCAGCTTCCTCATCGGTCAGGCAGCACCAGGCTGACCTGGGAATGGAATCATCCGTGCGCGGGATTAAGGGAGCGTTGGCCGGAGGGTCGTGTACACTGTCGTGTTGATGACAGGGACCATTTAGTCAGCAAGGTCATTGATCACCCTGAGCAAAAGAAATAAAGGTTCCTACCACCATGCACCCCCAGGTGGGGGGCGAGCGATTCGGTGAGAAACGCTCACTAAGGACATTTCAGAAGGTCAGGAAGCCATCCATGCTGGTGGAACATCCATTCTCCGGAAAAAGAGTCCTGATTGTAGCATTGGCCAATTTTTATGGGGTAGCTCACCCACCATGGCTGATTTCGAGCTACCACGGAGATGTCTGCTGACTCTCAGAAGTCCTAAAAATGTGGCAGTTGGCTCTTGGAAGCTGAGAGAGCAGCACTGGGCATGTATAACTCATGCGCGTGGGAGAGACCTGAAGATCTGAGCACTGGATGTGCTGGCGGGTCATGCTCGGGGAGAAGAGGTGACTGTGCAGAGGCCCTGCGGTCCAAAGGAGCTTGGTGGGCCCAGGAGAGCATGGCGGCTCGTGGCAGGAATCTTGTGGGGTGCAAGGAGCAGGAGGTTGGACGCCTCCTAGACCTGACACCGAGTTGGGGTTTTATTCTAAGTCCATAGAAAGTCTCTGGAGTGTTGTAAGCAGAGGAGCGACTGTCTGATTGGTAATTTTGTAAGGATCGTTGGGCTGTTTGGCTTGGGCTCGTGCGCCTGCAGGGAGGGTTTGTGCGCGGCTGGGTCCAGGCAGATGGGGTGACTTGCCAAGTTTTTTTTTTTTTTTTTTTTTTTTAAGATTTTATTTATTCATACAGAACTGGGGTACAGGCCAGAGGTGCAGGGGCAATGAGAGGATTAAAGAGACAGAGTGGGAAGCAGAACAGGCAGATCGAGGAAGTACACTGCTGAGGGGAGCAGCGGGCGGGTCAGGAGAGGTCTGCCGCGCCATGTGGTCACCTCCGGGGCAGGCGGGGATCGAACTCATGCTGAAGTGGCTTTAGCTTCTCAGTGCTGTGCTTTAACCCGCTGCGCCACCAGGGAGGGCCGACTTGCCAAGTTTTATCTGCAGGTGTTCCCTGGGTGTTTACCTTGAGTACGCCCAGCCTGCATTTTTGTTCTCTGTCATGGGAGGGAGAAGGAACCCCAGAAAGTCAGAGCTCACTACTATCCTATCTCCTTCTCCGTGTGACAATCCTGGTAAAGTCAGGAGGTGAGCTGAGGAAATGTGTTTATTTTGGGTCCAAATGTAAAACAACAAAAACAAATCTTGACACTGCCCTTCCTGTGATCTTTATCTCAGCCCAGCACCTTGTCTTCAGTTTGCTGGAGAGAGAGACTCAGACTCCCGTTTCTGTCTCCACCATCGGGTGCCTCTCAGGTGTGTCAGACACGAGGTACACATGCATGTGTTTTGCCACATGTGAATGCTGTGGGCGTGGCCCGGCAGAGTATGAAAGAGGTGCTCCCCTGGTTGTGCTCCACTCCCAATCTGTCTCTGGGTAGTTTTCAGCAGGACACGAGAGAATCCCATCTTAGTGAACTGGCCTTGTCCGGCGTTTTTTGAAAATGGAAATGTGGTGCTTCTGGGCTGTCACAGAAGCCTGTAGTCATTCGTGGTGACGAGACACTACTGGAGTTGTCACTTTGCTGTCATCTTTATTTACTGTCTTGGACAGCTAGATGACTCTAGGTCTTGCGTCATCATCCACTGCCCAGCAGTCTGCTTTTTGGCAGTCAGCTAAGAACCCTCCCTGGAGTTCCGTAGAACTTCACAGAAGGGTGGGATATTAGTGACTTGTCTGTCGCGGCTGCCCTTGGTTGGATGAGAAAACTGCAGAGGTGCAAAGGGTGAAATGTTTGCACAACATTTCTCAGTTGGGGAGTGGCGGGATAGGAACTTTCCTTCAAATTCTCAGCTTTGTTTTTTCTATTGTCTCAGTTTGTTTTTCTATTTTTCAGCGTTAATTTCACAGGTTTCCAGGCATCTGTTCTTCTTAAGACTTTGTGATTAAAATTAAAGTCCATTTTAGCCAATTTCTCAACCTCGGTCTCCTCTGTCCTGAGAGTGGTTGTATTGCAGTCAGTATGGAGTACATCCTTGCACATCTTTCCCTAGTACATTTGCATGTGTTTAAGTAGATGAGTCAAAATATTCAGCATTTTAAACGATAATTCATATTGTGTGATCTACATTTTTCTGCAAATCTCTTTGCTCTGATAACAATGTGTCTTAAGTCTTTCTGGCCAGTTCATAAATTTCTACCTTTTCAAACTCATTAGACCAGGGATGTCACTGATGTGCTTTTAATTCTGATATTTACATCATTGTGTGCCTTTTTCCAGCTCAGCTGCAGTCCCCGTGGGCTTCCCATCACCAATTCACCCGTGTGCCGTCACCATAGTTGGAGCTGGATTCTCTTTTTGGATTTTCTATTCTCATTGACTTGAACCTTCCACTGACCACAAACTAGCCATCGTTTCTGGCTGCTTCTCCATAAATGCAGTTCTGATCTACCACCTTCTTTCTCAGGGCTGCTCAATGTTCCATTGTAGAGAGAACCCCTGTAAGTCATTGAAGCAGTCCCCTCTGACTGGACATCAGGTTGCTTCCAGTTCTCCATCCCCCCAGATGATGGGCCAACCCCTGCTTTTCCTGCTGCCCTTGAGGGCTCTGGTCTTTGCTGTTTGTTGGGCTAGGGCCACACCCTGTGTGTGAATGATGCGGTAATAATCTGACTTTGTTTTCTCCTTCCTCCTCCAGCTCCACGGCTACATGGAAAATAAGCCTCTGGGGCTTCAAATATTCATCGGGACGGCCGACGAACGTATCCTGAAGCCCCACGCCTTCTACCAGGTGCACCGGATCACAGGAAAAACCGTCACCACCACCAGCTACGAGAAGATTGTCGGCAACACCAAAGTCCTGGAGATTCCTCTGGAGCCAAAAAACAACATGAGGGCGACGTAAGGCCTGGGGCCAGTTGTGCTGGGTCTTTGGGGGAGTGAGTGGGGCCAGGTGGCAGGGATTTGGGAGAGGATGGAGTTGGTGGGAATAGGCATGGATGGTGGTCCCCAGTCTGCAGTGGGCCTGCAGAGATTTCTGTTTGAAAGTTTCCGCTTTAAAATTCCTATGCCTAATATGTTTCACGTGTACTGGGAGGGCGAAGTCTCACGTTTCTGGGTTATGTAGCTTGGCATGAGGTTAGATTTCTATACATTTAAAATTTTTGACCTGAAGAAACTCACAAAGCCAATAAATGTCTGGCTAAAATTTAAGAATCACTGTGCCCAAGGATGGGGGTTACATTTTTTTTTTATTAGGAAATAATATGAAACTTACAGAAATGTGGCAAGAATCCTCTCTCTCCTTCATTCGGATTTACATGAACATTTTTCACATTTGCTTTGTCACCCCCCTCCCACCCTTTCTGCATTCTTCCTGCATCCAGTGAGTGAGCCGCAGCAAGTTCGCCGCTGTTTCACTTTTAGACACGGCGGTGCAGGTTCCCAGAGCGGCACTTTCTTACCTGGCTACAGAATCTCGGTCAAGTTGAGGAAGTGGAATGTGGGTCTACAGCCCTTCTCCACTGAGTGGTCTGTGACCAGTTCTCCCCCATTACCTATTTGAGTTTTTCATTTGCTTTTGAGAGTAGAAAAGTTGGCATGAAAAAGGTCTCCCTAGAGAAGCAATTTTCACTGGGAGTTTCCCTAATTACTCTGTAAGTGTTTTACCCCTCGCTGGGTGCGAATTCCTGGCTGAAATCTTTATCAGTGTCTGCATCACAGTTTCCCCTGCAGCTGGCCATAGAATTATTTGGGTTCACCGAGGTGGTTTGGTGGGTGGTCTTTCCTGCCCACTGAGCAGTCAGGTTTCAATGGGCTTCTCAACCTCCTGGCAGCATTGACTGTGCGGGGATCCTGAAGCTGAGAAATGCCGACATCGAGCTGCGGAAAGGAGAGACCGACATCGGGAGAAAGAATACCCGAGTGAGGCTGGTCTTTCGGGTGCACATTCCAGAGTCCAGCGGAAGGATTGTCTCACTGCAGACGGCCTCTAATCCCATCGAGTGCTGTAAGTGGGGTCTGGGCAAGGTCGGTTTTTGGCAGGGGGACTGTCCTTGCGCCGCCACTTGGATACTCACATGGGCCAGGTACCAGTGGGCCTACCCAGGACCCACGCAGGTTGGCTGCTGGCCCAAGATGACCAGCGTGGCCAGAGATGGGGCACATTTAAGGGTTTCTCTCTGTTTCTATTTACTTGTGGGGCCTTGGGGCCTAACAGGAAATGAAAAAATAATATGGCTAATGAGTAGCCAAGCAGCTTTGTTGAGATGGTCCAGACCACACACACGTTGTTCTGGTCTCTCAGAGGGTAGGTGCAGTTGGCATGGCTTCCCTGTACGTGGTGTCTTCTTTTTCTTCTTCTGCTCCTCTTTGAGCAGGAGTCACAGCCATGTCACGGCAGCTGTCCACGACTGGGGGACAGCACTGCCCACCGCTGGGCTAAGCACTCAGCATCCATAGGGCATGGCACACTGGCAGCCACGATCCTTGACAATCCTTGGTGCCTTGCTGCCCACTCTATAGCTTGTGAGATTCTTGCCCTCCAGTGGAACAACAACAGGGCTGGGGTTGGAACTGGAGCCTTGGCACCAAGGAGCCAGGCTCCTGCATCCCCACTTGCGTTTATGAGACTCTGCGGGTCCAACACTGTGCTGGGGAGCCACAGGTGAGCACCGTTGGACTCTGTTGCAGCCAGCTTAGTCTGCTGGAGATAAAGATGCAGGCAAAGAGGTGGGGATTTTAGACAGCAAGGGTCGAGGTCGGCCGTCTGGGAGGGCTCTGAGCAGAAACCTGGCTTATTTAGACCAGGCTTCATTCATAGGGGATTTTTGCAAGTTTTACTACTGGATTTTGCAGTTAGACAGAACAAGGCTTACGGTTTATTCAGTGTTTGAGAGGTTAGAAGTCGTTTTTTAAAACAGATTTATTTGTGCATACAGAACTGGGGTTCAGGCCAGAGGTGCAGGGGCGGTGAGAGGACTCACCAGAGGCAGAGTGGGGAGCAGGACAGGCAGACTGACGAAGTCCACTGCTGAGGGGAGCAGCGGGCGGGTCAGGAGAGGTCTGTGGCGCCCTGTGGGTCACCTCCAGGATGAGGATTGAACTCGTGCTGAAGTGGCTTTAGCTACTTAGTGCTGTGCTTTAACCCGCTGCGCCACCAGGGAGGGCCCTAGAAGTCACTTTTGAAAACATAAAGGAGGACAAAAGTAAACATCTTGTCAGAAACAAAAAGTATTAGTATATATATTTAGTTTTTCTCTTTTAGGAATATTTTTGTGGGAGTCGTTTTCTAAACTCAGTTATTCCAGGTTAAGCCTCCCCGCTCTACCTCTTTATCATAACTAGGGCATCCCAGAAACAGTTCCCTACCACAGCCATAGAAATCACGGACATGAGGTAGCAATAGGGAGTGGTGGAGACTGGGGCTGGGCGGCACATTCCCAGCACATGCCGCTCGTCTGTCTCCCGTGTGGGAATCCAGACTCGGTGAGGCCGGATCTTCTGATTCTTTTTTATTTTTAAAGATTTATTTATTTATTCATACAGAACTGGGGTACAGGCCAGAGATGCAGAGGGTGAGAGGATTCACCAGAGACAGAGTGGGGAGCAGAACAGGCAGAATGTCAAAGTACACTGCTGAGGGGAGCAGCGGGCGGGCCAGGAGAGGTCTGCCGCGCCCTGGGGTCACCTCCGGGGCTGGGGATCGAACTCATGCGGAAGTGGCTTTAGCTTCTTTGTGCTGTGCTTTAACCCGCTGCCCCACCAGGGAGGGCCAGATCTTCTGATTCTTAAAGATAAAGTAAAATCTCCTGATTCTTAAAAAGCAGCAACAAAGTCAAGCATCAGACAGAACATGCACCTGGCTTCAATTAATCAGAGGTCCTTGTAATCAGACCCTGGTGAATAAGGGGAACTATGAATATTTTATGCAGGAAGGATGGGGAAGGCTGCCCTCAGGATCAGAAGCCATGAGGACAGAAGGAAGCCGGAACTGGTCTTGGTCTTTGGAAAGGGATGAAGGCGCCCTCTGATTTCTTCCAGCCTTGCTAGTGGAGGTGTGGAAGGGGCTGGGCGGGGCGGCGAGTCTGTACGCTGGTGTTGGCGGAGAAGGGCCCAAGCAGACAAGAGTTGCAAAGCATCATGGAAACCTGGGGATTCCCCTGTTCTACGGGGCAGACCCACCCTGTGCTCCAGAGCCTCACGGTTCCGCCTCCCACCCCACAGCCCCGCCCTTGGCTCGACTGTGAAGATGCCTTGGGAAGGAAACTTGGGCTCTTCCCTCAGTGATTTGGGGGATTTTGAGAAATACCTGTTTCTGGCCAGTGACTCATTCTCCAGGATGGGGCTGTGGTTTGTGCAAGGAGGGGAAACGGGGACTCAGCAGGGCTCTGGGCAGGAGCTCAGCTTCCTCCCTAGCGGCACCCTTATCTCGGTCCATCTGGGCGCCGAAGGAGCGTCACCCAGCCGCAGGCCGCCAGTGCCATGGCCGCCTTGGGAGGCCGCGGGCGCCAGGGCCCTGCCCAGAGCTGCCTTAGCTTTTGCTTTGTGTCAGCCTCTAGGGGGTTCACCCTCCCTGTTCAGACAGACAAGGGAGCCGGGGTGCTCTTGGTAACGCGGCCCACTCGCCCTCACTCCGCAGCCTCAGAGCCGGTCTCGGCCCTCCGTTCTGCGCCACCCCGGGCTTGGGGTTCGGTGCCGGCACACCCCCTTCCTCGTAACCCCAGGCGGAGCTGCAGCTGGGCCGTCTCCCCGCTGCCTTCACTGTTCCAGTTTCCAAGACCTGTGCCTGGTGCTTCCGTAAATATTTACTGCCTCCTCGGAGGCAGACTGCATACCCTCGGGGAGATAGTCGATAAATATTTATTGACAATTAGTCCATAACACGTATTGACACAGTGTGTACAATAAATATTTATTGACTCACCGACTTAGCGTGTGCTCCTTGGGGAGGGCGAGTTGCTAAGAAAAACACTTCCCTGGAGGCTCTTGTTTACTCTGGAGGTGCCTTTGATGTAAGGTCCCAGGGACCTAGGGTAAGTTCCCAGACCGTAGAGAGCTTGAGCCCCAGAGCCCGTGCCCGGAGAGCGGGCTGTTGGCCGGGCACCTGGCTGCCCGCCAGCCTGTTGAGGCCCAGCCTCACCTCGGCACAGATGGGCACCCGCACGTCCCCAGACTTCTGCTTCTATCAACTAGCTCTTCCGTGTTGCCAGGAGACGCTTTTCCTTCCTCCTCAGCACAGGCTACGTTGAAGCTTCTCAGCCCTCCAGCTCTGCCTGCTGCCTGTCCCCTTCCCGCTCCCGGCCTGTAGATCACTCTGCTGCGGCCCTCGCTGGGGAACTTGGCGAGGTCTTTCGGGGTGAGGGGGGTCACCCTCAGGTCCTCCCCCCAGCCACACAACTCCCCAGAGACAGCCCCCGGATGTGGGGGGCTCCCCACCCCCCACAGGCTCCCCAGCTCTCAGCTCCAAGTTCCCGGTTCCCCGTGGTGGCTGATCTCTCTGCCCGTCTCTCTCCTTTGAGTTTTTCAGGGCTGTAGAGCCGGTTGCCACCGACTGTGAGGCCCACGTGCCAGAAACGGTTCCCTCTCAGTGCTGGAGTCCAGAAGCTCCAGAGCGTGTCAGCGGGAGCCCTGAGGCGCCCCACTGGGCCAGTCCTTGTGCCCAGCAGGGAGTGGCCGCTGCCCTTGGCCTGCAGGCTCCCCTCCTACAGGTGCTCAGGGTCTCCCGTGTGCTTTCCTGCCTCCTGTCAGGACGCCACCCGCTTGGGCCCCTCCTGATCCAGGTGCTGTCATCTCCCTCCTTACCTGCGGCCATGTTCTACGGGCCAGGGGCGGTTTGGGGGGCTCTGCCCTCCCAGCCACATTTCTTCACTTCTCCTCATGCTCTCTCCTCCACTGGGACCTTCCTCTGGTTCTAGGCACAGGCTTTCACTCATGCTGTCACCTCCACCCAGGACACCTGTCCTCCAACTTGGCTGTAAAGTGAGAATCCCCTGAGGAGTGATATGTCTATGGGGAGTGTCCCCCACTTCCCATTCTGCTGGGTTGGGGTGTGCTCTGGGCATAGGGACTTTTCAGATGGTTGCCCTTCCAATAATGAGGTGTCCCCGAGTTTGAGACCAGTCGACTCCACTTCCCCTTCCACCCCTCCATCTTTCAGTCACTCAGCTAACTCCTCCTGGTCCAATGCCCCCATTTAGACAGTCCCAGATGGGGAAACCTTCCTAAACCCCACTGAATATGGGGTCTCCTTTCTGAGCTCTGAGAGCATGGTTTCTTGTCAGTCTCATGTCAAGGTGGGGGCTAGCGCGGGGACTGTCTTCTAGAAGATTTGCTGAGAGAAGGCGAAACGCCCCTCCTGGACTGCCCAGCAGGAGAGAAGTGGCCACAAGAAGGGAGATGTCCGGAGAGGCCAAGGCCCGGGCCCCCTGGGGCCTGCTCACTGCCCTGCCGGGCTCTCTGACCATCCATTTCAGAAAGCCGTTTTCCACCCAGGCGGCCCGCCCCAGACACAGAATGGGAGTCACTTTGCTCACTCGCCAGGAGTTGGGGGGATGGGGTGCAGGCTAGAAAGTGAATTTTCTCTCTTCAGTACCTCTCTCTCTCGACGTAGGTGTGTTCGGCCAGGTGTCCTTAGCGACAGCATGCTCTCCTGTAAGTCCTCAGTGGTCTCTGACAAGTGGAGGCGCCCATGGACCACCGCCCAAAGCCAGGCTGGCCCGGCCTTCGCCCCAGAAGGCCCCTGCGGCCGCTCCGGGCCTGCACACAGGCGGCCCCTGTGCCGCCCTCTGGCCCGCGCCGCCGGGCTCCGCGCAGTGGGTTTGCACAATGTGCGCTCTGTGGCAGCTGTTTTCGCTTGGCGCCGTGTTTTCGAGATTCAGTGCTATTGTTGCGAGGTTTGGTAGTTCATCGCTTTCTAGGGCGAGACAGTATTCAATTGTATGAGTACAACAATTGTTTGTTTACCGCTGGTAGACACTGGGTAGTTTCCGGGGGGCGGGTGGGACCGAGCAGCGGCGTGGACAGTGTCTTTCGAGTCCTTGTGTGGACAGAGGCTTTCTTTTCTCTCGGGTAAATGTCTGCATTGGGGTTGCTGGGTCACAAGGAAAGTGAGCTGCTCGGTCTGTGACTTCCAGTGTCCCTTCCTGCGCGGTGAGGCGGTGCCGGGGCTCCACCGGCGTCCTTGTCCTCCGGGGGGGGGGACACTGCATGGACTTCCATTAAGGCGCATCCGCAGAGTAACCAGCGCCAAGTAGCGGCTCTGTCGTCAGAGACCAGCAAAGGCAGAGAGCAGTTGAGGGCATGTGAGGGCACGGAGCGGGAGCGGGAAAAGGGGACGGGAAATTGGCGACTGTCAACACCTACTGTGCGCTGGGCATGGTGTCAGTGGTCGACACCTACTGTGCGCTGGGCACGGTGTCAGTGGTCGACACCTACTGTGCGCTGGGCATGGTGTCAGTGGTCGACACCTACTGTGCGCTGGGCACGGTGTCAGTGGTCGACACCTACTGTGCGCTGGGCACAGTGTATCCCGCTGGCTCGTCGTGAGAACGGCCGCAGTCCCCAGAGGGGGAGCGGGAGCGCAGGCCAGTTCCATAAATAAATTGCCTGTGTTCACACGACTCGACCGGGAAGGAGCCCGGCCGGCTGTGACATCCTCGTCCTCCTGGGTCCCGACGGAGACTGAGTGACAGCCCCAGTGACAGATGAATCTGAGACTCCAGAGTGACATCATCTCCTGCTCCAGGCCCCCAGAGATCTGGGGGCTCGTTCCCACCACACAGCGCTGGACTGTCCCCCTCGAGGCGCCGGAACAGTCCATCTGGGGGAAACGGGGCAGAGGGCAGCCGGCAGCCCTGAGCCAGGCCTGTTCTCAAAGGGGACGTCTGAGGAGTGACCGGGAAGCCTCTCGTCATGACAGCCCACTTGTGGGGGGGCCGTGTGCTGGGGGTCCGGCGTGAGCTGGGGTGCGGCTCCGTCTCTGTCACTCACGGCTGTTTCAGCCTAACAGCTGGTGTGGGGATGGGAGTGGGGCGAGAGGCAGGACACTGTGCCTCAGTTTCCTCCTCTGGGACAGCGGTTAGCTCCTGGCTGCTGTAGCCGCTGCCCAGGGTACCGCACGGGCCGCCCCGGCTGGGGTGCAGGCTGACAAGCACGAGCTGTCCAGGTTTGCTGCCCGCCCTCCCTGCTGGTGCGGAGCACGGCAGGGTCTGCCAGGTGGCGGTGCCAGGGGCGTGCAGTTGGGGAGCAGCTGAGGCCAAGGGGGCTTCTCTGTGGGCTGCTGAGGCTCCCCGCTGGGGCTCTGTGATGGCAGACAGCCAGCCCCGAAGGTCGCGCTGTCCCGTGCATGAACTCAGGCCACCCTGCCGGGCCGCTGACGGCTCCCGTGCTGTGTCCATAGCGAGTGCCAGGCACCTGTGAGTGAGAGCGGCGGGCGGGCAGGGCTCCCAGGAGCGTGTGTTGCAGGGGGTCAGGGCGGCAGGGGGGCGGGGTGGGGAGCAAGAGGCGCAGCAGAGCTGGGTGTAAAGCTGAGTCCTGCCCGCCAGGTGGCCTGGACCCTGCGGTGGCCTATGTCATCTGGACACTGGCGGGGCCCTCCAGAGGGTCTTTTGTTGAGTGGAGATGGGGGGAATGTTGAGGGCCCCTGGAGGACGGGGGGAGGCAGAGTGTTGATGTGATGAGGAGAGAGGACTTTTTGGTGCTGGTGGACTGGAGATGGACATGGACGAGCCCCTGGGGCAGGAGTCACCACAGCTTTGCCTCGAGAGAAAGCTGCGTCTCTGAGGTCCAGCCCTGGGCAGTCTCACACCCTGCAGTCCCCACGTCTGTGCATTCACCGCTTGCCCCAGCATGGACGTGACAGGCCCCTCACAGCAGTGCCCCCCACCAAGGAGCATTAAGTCCCCTGGCCGAAGCCCCTCCGTCCCACGGAAGACCCAGGAGTGTCCAGAGCAGGGGCTGTGGGTGTGACCGGCCAGAGCGCTCCCTGGGGCTGCTGTCACCGGGTCCTAGCAGGACCGTCCATTCCCTGGAAGCCTCCTGGCCTCTCCCCAGGGGGCTCGGGAGAGGGCAGCCCTTGGCCACTCGGTCCTGCAGGCAGATGGCGGCAGCAGGCGTCAAGTCCCATTTCCGGCCCGCGGGTGGCCTGTGTGGGTGTCCCTCGTGGGGCCGTGGCCTGCGCTCTCATCAGCCACTGTTGCTAGTGAAAGTAAACACCCAAACAGCACCCTGTGGATTCAGACCCCATAAAACAGAGGCGCCCCAAGCCGCTTTATGGGGTGCCAGGTTCCAGAGGCGGGAGAGGCCCGCGGAAGCCTGGCCGTGAGGGCCACCCAGGGCTCGCGCTGGAGCGAGGGTCTGGCCGTCCGCACAGGCCTGCCCCGGCCCTTGAGGACAGCCTTACGAAGGTGGCGCTGGGCTGGTCAGCAGTGCGGAGGGTCTGCAATTGGGTTGACAAGCTGAGTGAGTCCGGGAGCTGGTAGGGTGGAGGTGCTGGCTGGCCGGCGGGGCTTCCAGAGGGCCTTCCCCGGCCTGCATGGCGTCGCCCCAGTTAGCACGGTAGATGCTGGGGTTGCATCAGCACGCCTGGGGAGTGAACCCCAGAAGGGTAATTTTGGCTGGTGTCTGCCTCTGCAGTTCCGCTTTCACAGACTAATTGGATCCGTTTGCTTTGTTTCTGGGTTCCCTGGGGACACGGGGCTTCCTCTGGAGAAGGTCCCCTTGTGCTCAGGTGGCCTCTTAGTGCTAGCCTGCAAGCGTCTGGTGGCCTCCACCTAAGAGATCGGGGTGCAGTGAGTTAGGGGTGTGACCTGGGTGTCACATTTCCTTCAGGGCCTCACTTAACCAGGTGATTTGCCTGCAGGTGGCTGAGCCCCCGACTTTGCGAAAACCTGGCTTAGGGGTCAGGGAGCCTGGGTCAGGGATCAGGAACTACTGGCAGAGAGAGGCCGCTCTGATGCGGGCTGCCCGTTGTGTAGACAGCTGGCGCCAGCCTGTGGCATGGCTTGAGAGGCCGGTCTCCAACCCTGCGCCCAGCCGGCCGGGGCCTGTTGAGCCAAACAGCCTGTGACTGCCCCTTCTCCCACTCAGTCGTCACCACAACCCGTGAGCAGGGCTGTGGCCAGCCCTGGCTTGCAGATGGCTAAGTGGAGGTGAGGCTTGGGAAGCTGCGGGCCGGCTTCCTGAGAGACCTGATGCCCCAGGCGTCCCCGGGGGCAGGGGGAGAGGATTCTGAGCAGCTGCTTTTCTGTCTGTAAAGAAGCCCTGAGTGTCTCCCCCAGCTATCCGGGAGGGCTATAATTTAAGCATTTAAAAGGTACCAAAATGAGAAGTATTTAGACAATGACTAAGCAAGCAGCAGTGACATTTTGAGAGCTAACAGTCACCGGGACTCTGTTGGGTGGCTGCCCGGTGCTGGGCCCTGGCTTTTGTCTGGATATTCCTTGGTGAAATGCACACAAGGCGACCACTTAGCACAGTTCAGTGGCCCGAAGCACGCGTACACTGTTGTGCGGCCACCTCCATCCAGCTCTAGAAATTTCTCCGCCGCAGAGCTCACGGCTGGGCCGCGCGGAGCCCCGGCCGAGGCTGCTGGGTGGGTGTGCCTCACTGAGCAGGTGTGCGAGGGTCAGAGAGCCGCATCCTCGGTCAGCGTCCTGCTTTCCAGTTCAGCTGGCTGGGCCTGCGTTCCTTTCCCGGGCGGGCGGGTAGATGGCGTCTGGGCTAGCCGTCCATCCCGGTGGCCATGGCTTACTGGCTGTTTCAGCAGTTCTGTGCTGATCCATGGGTGCAGGCGGTCTCTCCTGCACAGCTTGACGTGGAGGACAGGGACGGTTAGGAAGCATCCGTGACCCAGAGAGGTGGAGTGACTTGCTCAGGGTCACGTAGCAGGCAGGGCTTGCTGGCCCCGGGCCCAGAAACCTGATACTTTGCAGCCCTGGTCCGGCCTTACCCAGCTGTGATGGTCCCTCAGTTGGATCCAACCTGGCGTGGCCTGAGGGTTGTTTAAAAAGAAATTCCAGCCCTCCCTGGCGGTTAAAGCACAGCACTGAGAAGCTAAAGCCACTTCAGCATGAGTTTGATCCCCGCCTGCTCCGGAGGTGGCCCACAGGGCGCGGCAGACCTCTCCTGACCACCCGCTGCTCCCCTCAGCAGTGGACTTCATCAATCTGCCTGTTCTGCTCCCCACTCTGTCTCTGGTGAAGCCTCTCACTGCCCCTGCACCTCTGGCCTGTACCCCAGCTCTGTATGCATAAATAAATAATTTTTTTTTTTTTTAAAGAAAGAAATTCCCTTCTGGGGTCCTTCCCTCAGGTCACTGGCATCAGAATTTCTAGAATGGTGTTCTCAGTCTGAGCTGCCTTGGGCCCCTTCCCCTTCAGGAGATATTTAGCCACATCTCAAGGCAATTTGGGTTGTCAGAGGGGGCAGGGGGCCCCCCTGCTGGCATCTAGTGGACAGAGACCAGGATGCGGCCAGAGAAGCATCTGCCGGGCACAGGCAGCCCAGATGGTCCAGTCGATGTCCACAGGGCCAGCTCAGAAGCTGAGGCAGGGCCGGGGTCAGCCGCCTTGGGCTCCCCTGTCTGCACGGCAGCTTCTGCCGCCATGTTCCTTTGACTTTGCACTACCTGGGAATCACCTGGCTTCCTTGTCCCACAGCAGATTTGGTCCAGAGGCTCAAGGGGGACCTGAGGTTCCACATCTGTAACGAGGCCCCCGTGGGGCCGCCGCCCCTGCTGCCCAGTGAGAGGCCGCTGGCCTGTGGGTCAAGGCCTCAGGAAGCTGGGTTGCCTCTTGTTTCCTTTCAAATTTTCGCTTACAAAGATGGTGTCCTTCAGAAAGGGAGAGAGGTGCCAGCGGCAGAGAGGGCGAAGCTGGTGGCTGCTTGAAGCTGCAGCTCTGGCTGGAGGGCGCTGAGGCGGCCTCGGGGAGAGACCAGCCACGCCATGCGCCGTGACCCTCCGCACAGCTGCGCGGCCGGGCTGCCCGCCCAGTGTGAGAGCTCCCGGCCGCAGCCAGCCCGGCCCGGCTGGCTGGGAGCCCTTGGCCAGCCCGCCGGCCTGATGACTCAGGCTTTCCACCTGTGAGCGGGGAGGCCTGGCGCTGGCCGCCGCCCTAGCCCCGGGGCTAGGGGCCCACAGCTGCCCAAACCCTTCACAGGCAGGCCTTGAAGCGGAGACCTGCTTTCAGGTCACGCAGCTGCTGTGTCTGCTGTGAATACATCTCCGTTTGTGGCTGCTCCATTAGGAATTCCCGCAGAACTCCTGTACCGAAAGAAAGGATTACTAACCCCCAGCGCATGTGGGGAAAATTAGCAGCTTCTGCAGAGAGGCCTTTTAATAGATACTCTTCAGTGGCAGCAACTTGGAACAGCACTGGCCGGCTCTTCTCTGGGGACAAGCTCCTGGGCTGAGCGGGGGTGCTGGGGGTCGTGGGAAGCCCCTGGGTGGCGCTTTCAAGGTGAGGTGTCTGGGAGTGGCCGGCCGGCCAGAGCCGAAGCCTTAGGCTTTGCCAAGCGTGTGTGTCTCCTGAAGGAGCCGCTTTCGACGTGTCTCCAGGGTGGATGGTGGGAGCCGCTCGGCACCTGGAGGCCCAGGCCGGCCAGGAGGGAGGGTTCGGTGTGGGCCTCAGCCTGGCGAGGCTGCTGCCCTGGCTCCCGGACGAGGGGCCCGGCAGGACCCTGGCACCGGATGGGCTGGCCCTCTGCGCGGTGCTGGGTTCTGGGAGGAGGGCCAGGAGCTCAGGCTGACTCAGAGCGGGAGGGCAGGCCTCCGGAGCCCACGCCGCCAAGGTGGGGCCTAAGGAACGGGCCGCTCGGGCTGGCTGGGGCCTGGCTCTGGCGCTGCCAGGGAGGGTCTCCCCGCTTCCCTGCACTCTGCTTCTGGAAGAACCAGTGACCGGAGTGGCTAAGGGATGAGGCTTTGGAGCTGGACAGGCCAGCTTTTGTGGGTTTAAATATAAGCTCCAGCACTTACCCTTGACCCGACTTCTCTTAGTTTCTTTAGCTTCTCCCCAGCTAAATGCGAGTAACTGACAAAGCTTCCCCAGCAGGCTGCAACCAGCACCCGGGTGTATGCACCCGCCCCGTGCCTTTGCTGCTCACTCCTGACGCCTCCTGATGTAGACGAGGACCCAGGCGGTATAGCAGATGTACAAACACGTATGCTCCGTAGTGCAGTAGACAGGATAGATAGCTGTGTCTGGCGACCTTGAGGTACTCATCGCTACGCCCACCTACCCTTGTCCAGTTCTCCCAAGTTCTAGGCCCTGTTCTCGCCTCACAGCACACACAAAACCAGCACTCTCACTCCAGGGGGCAGAGATGAAGGATCAGCTGCACGCAGGTACCTGAAAGTGGAAAGTTCTTTCAGAAAAACCAACCAGGCTCAAGAGGGAGAGAGACAGACAGCCGGACGGGTGTGGGGCTGCTTCCCTAGCTCGGGTGGAGGGAGAGGAGGCTGAGGAGGTGACACTGAGCAGAATCTGCAAGAAGTGAGACCGGGGCCAGGCAGGTGATCGGCAAAGAAACTTCCAGAAAGAGCTAGAAAGTACAGTCCCATGTGGGAGTCTGCGGAGGGTGTGGAGAGACAGTGAGGAGGTTCTAGAAGTATGGGGGTGAGTGAACAAGGGAGGTGCTGGACACTGGGACCAGCGGGGACAGGGCCGCTCGGGGCCGCGTGGGCTCACGTCAGAGGCAGGAGAGGGTGCGCTGTGGCAGAGCTGACCTGCCTGTCGTTTATAAAACGAGGAAAAGGGCAAAACCTCATCCATCTCTTGATTCATGTAGCCACAGGGTTCTCACAGGAAACCAGCCGAGCCACTCGGCACCGCCCAGGCGCTGGGCCACGTCTGCCGTGACAGCCGGTGGCGGGGCGGCGGACCCCGTCCTGCGTGGTCGCCCGGACTCTGGACTTGGCTTCTCATCACAGCCCTCTCTTGTCTCGCCCTCAGCCCAGCGGTCGGCGCACGAGCTGCCCATGGTGGAGAGACAGGACACGGACAGCTGCCTGGTGTACGGGGGCCAGCAGATGATCCTCACTGGACAGAACTTCACGGCCGAGTCCAAAGTCGTGTTCACGGAGAAGACCACAGGTCAGGGGCCTTTCGAGCTTGTGTTTTGGCCACTGGAGCCATGTAAAAGTGACCACCTCTTTCTCCCAGCAGCGTTGGGGGTGGGGGTTGACCCCATTGTGCGAGCTTCATATTCCGCCCCCTTTGCTCACAGCGACAGTCTCCCCGGCCCCTGGGCCTGGATGTCAGTGCCGGCCACTGTGATGCCCGTGTGCCAGGACAGGTCTTGACTGCCCCTCAGTTGTCGCGTTGGGCAGTGAAGGGGCAGCCTCTCCATCTTTCTACTGTGACCGGCACGTGACCAGGCACGCACGCTCCGGTCTGGCACGTTCTGGGTTCGAATCCTGGCTTGGCTGCTCGCTTACTGTGATTCTAGGAAATGACCACGCACTGCTGCGCCCACCTGGTTGAGTGTAGAGCGTGTAGAGCCATAGCGACACGAGTCACCATCTCTGTGCAGGCAAAACGAGCTGATCCTGGCCACAGAGTCATAAGCCAGCGAACGTCGGCCACTTAGTTTTTGTTAGAAAATAGTGCTGTAGTCTTAGGCTTTCAGGACTCCTTGCTTGATGTTAGATAGGACTCTGTTTTGGCTCTTTCGGGTTCACTGCTAGCAGTGGGGTCTTGGAGAGTCATTCTGAGAGCTTTAATATAGATCACTAAACTGCCTTTCAGAATTCTACAGGTCAGAACTCCCCACTGCCGTGTCCGTAATGGTTTCACCGCAGCCCAGGGGTGCCACTTCTTTGCATTACAAAAATATACTGAGCGTTGCCTTTTTATTTTGCTCTGAGGGTGTCAATGTCTTCTTCATTCATCGGTCAGGTGTACACCTTCTTCCCTGTACTGCTCCCGGTGAGGACATGGTAAAAAGAAAATGGCCTGGAGTAGGAAAAATGTCAGTTTGCACAATTACTGGGCCCTTGTAGATGCTACCCTGGTTCTCTTTTGGCTGGACGTCATTTCGGTGGGTCAGTTTGCAGGGTACTGATGCTTTTCTGTTTGTTGGTTGCCCGCAGGATGACCCGATCACAGGCAGCCTGGCCAGTTGTAGGGATTGTGCACTGCACAAGGGCCCTAATTGTGGGGGCTGCCGCTTGAACTGGGTACATGCTTGACCTGTGTTTTTTTTTATTACAAAGTTTATTTTTACATCATTTTGTACATTTTTTTTTCCCATCTTGATTGTAATCCCCGCGGGTTTCCCATCACCAAATCACCCGTGTGCCATCACCATAATCCCGTGCATTTCTCTCCTCCCCACCCCCGTTTTTGATCCCATTCCCCACTCCACCCCCACAAAATGTCTCTGGTATATGGTTGTTCATTATTTTTGTTATTTTCTCGCCTGGTCCATTATACTCCTGCTATGAGCGAAACCATCCGGTATTTTTCTTTCTCTTTCTGGCTTATCTCACTAAGCACGAGCTTTTCCAGCTCCATCCAAGTTGCTGCAAAAGACATGTGTTTCTCTTTTTTGGTTGCTGAGTAATATTCCATTGTATATATGTACCACATCTTTCTAATCCAGTCATCTACTTTTGGGCATTTGGGCTGCTTCCATGTTTTTCCAATTGTAAATAAAGCAGCAATAAACATGGGGGTACAAGTATCTTTTTCAATCAGTGTTTTTGTGTCTTTTGGGTAGATACCTAGGAGTGGGATTGCTGGGTCGTAGGGAAGCTCCATGTTTAGCAGTTTGAGGAACCTCCAGACAGTTTTCCATAGTGGTTGTACTAGTTTGCATTCCCACCAGCAATGCAGGAGAGTTCCTTTTTCTCCACATCCTTGCCAACAATTGTTGTTGCTAGTTGTTTGAAGATGTGCCATTCTCACTGGGGTGAGGTGGGACCTGTGTTTTACCGAGACCACGTGGGATGGGGGACACAGGGTGTCTGGGGAGGGGTGCTTCGTCCTAGTTCACTGCAAGCGGCTTCTCGGGATGGACCTGCTTTTTCCTACTTTGTGTGCCAGAGGGCAGAATTGATTTTAAATAAGGGATGAGCCGTCATGCCAAAGAAAGGGGGGGCAGCATAGAGCCGTGGCGGCGGGC
Organism: Condylura cristata; assembly: GCF_000260355.1. Classification (NCBI taxonomy): domain Eukaryota; kingdom Metazoa; phylum Chordata; class Mammalia; order Eulipotyphla; family Talpidae; genus Condylura; species Condylura cristata. The sequence continues at coordinate 32,008,821 of NW_004567123.1, read as the reverse complement.
AGCGGAGATGGACTGATGGGTTTGGGTGTGGGAGGGTTTAGAGAGCACGCGCTTGGCCAACACTTCAGGCTGGAGAGGCCGCCATGCGCAGGAAGCTGAGCTTAGGGATGCAACTTTTAAATGCAGGTTTTACATTCCGCTTTTTAACTCTTATTTACTGATTTGTATTTATTTATATATATATTTGAGGTGATGGCTTACACGTTGTGTGATTCAGAGGGACAGGCTCACACCCACCCACCACCAGAGCATCTGGAATCTCCACCACAGTCCATGGGCCACCCCATTCCCCCCACCGGCCCCCTCTGATAGCTTCAGTTCTGCAGTCAGATTTTTAGGGTGGTTTTGATTAGTTTTGCCTATTCTTTTGCCTCTACAGTGAAACCATCTGGCCTTTGTCTTCCCCTTTGGCTTGTATCACTTAACATCGCCCCTCCAGTCCCATTCATGTTGCAAATGACAAGAGTGCATCAGTTTTCATAGCCGAATACTATTCCATCATCTCTACGCTCTTCTTAACTCCCTGGGGCGCTTAGGGTGCCCCACAGCTCTGTTGTAAGTAGGGCTGCAGTGGACACGGGGGTGCAGACAGTCCTCTGCATGAAGGCTTTTGCATTCGGCGGTAGATATCTGGAGTGGGATTGCTGGGGCAGATGGGCGACCTATATGCGAAGTTTTGGGGAACCTCCATGCTGCCTCCCACAGGGGCTGGGGCCTGCGTGTGTCCCCATCAGCAGTGTCCACATGCTTCCTCTCCCCACGCCCTCTCTGGCGCTTGTTCTTTCTGCTTTTTTTTAAAGAAAAGATTGATCTCTATTTATGCATACAAGAGCTAGGGTGTAGCCAGAGATCGTGGGGGGTGAGAGGACTCACCAGACACAGAGCGGGGAGCAGAACAGGCAGATGGACTGAAATCCACTGCCGAGGGGAGCAGCGGGGAGACAGGAGAGGTCTGCTGCGCCCGTGGGTCACCCCCTGGCCGGGGTTCAAGCTCAGGCCTCAGTGGCTGGTGATGACTTGATAGTGCTGGCTTTAACCCCTGCGCCACCAGGGAGGCTCTTCTCAAACTTTCTCAGGTGTGAGGCAGGATTTCATTGTGCATTTCATTTGCATTTCCCTGAGGACAAGTGAGGACACACCTGCTCTCCTTGGGCATCGCCGCTTTCAACCTTCTGCTTTCATAAGTGACCCCGCGGCCAGCACCCACGGCCGCCCCTCCTCATGCAGGAAGCATCCACGCTGTCCGCTCGGCCAGTCCCTGACGTCCGAGCAGCACCTTCGCACCTGACCGAGGAGGAGGGTGGCAGGCTTCCTCTCGGGGTACAGGACACGAAACGCACCCCTTATGCACGTTTGTGCCTGTGAAAAGCTTGTTGTGTGTGGCGAGCGCCGGCGTGTTGGGGTCACGGCCTCTCTATGGTGGAGTGGATTCAGGGGGAAATGGGGACTTTAAGTGGTGGGGGCAAAGTAAATATTCTGTGACACGAGTTGCCAGGCTCCTGGGAGGCCGAGGCGTGCCCGTGGCTGGGGCTGGAGGCCGGCTGACACTGGCGGTGTTTGGAAGCAGGCAGACACGTTTGGAGCCGTTCGGAGACGCGCCCGGCGCCGGGAACGGACACACGCTTGCTGGGGGACAGGGACTCTGTCGGCTCTCGGCCAGGAGAGCGGCACCCCATGGAGAGTGTGCCAGCCCGCTCTCTCCTGCCCTAGGAAACCGTGGACGTCACGAGGGGCGCTGACTTCAGAGCGCGGTGCCGAGTCCCTGACCGTGTCTTGTCGAGGTCCAGCTCAGAGGGCCCCCGGGCTGGGGCTGGGTGCCAGGGAGCCACGGAGGGCGGGGGGAGGCCAGGCTCCTGGCCGAGTTAGAGGCCAGTGGCTTTCCCTGTCCGGGAGCTCATGCACTTGGAGCTGCTCAAGGGCTTCCAAGTATTTGCCGAAGAACGAGCAGACCCGTCGGTGAACAGTGTTTGCTCGTTCGCTTCTCCTGGTTTCAGAAGAAATTTCAGCTTACCTCTGAAAGGGAGGAAGCCTCAGGGCCTGATTCAAATTTGAACAGTTGACAACTAAGTAAAATAATAAAAATTGCGCCTGAGGTCAAGCCCTGTCTGAGGGCCTCCGTCTTCCCGCACATCCTCTCGGCTAAGCCACTCCCCGGGGAGGTGGACAGCAGGCTTAGAGGAGTCGGACCTCTCTGTAGACGACAGCCAGCCCCGCCCGCTGTGCCCGATCTCTGTCTCCCTGTGACGAAGGCCACAGGCTGGCACCGTCCAGTGGCACCTACGAGATGCCCCTTCACTCTCTCGTCCTCACGGCCCCCAGCGCGGCTCCGGCCAGCGTCCCACCAGCCTGGCCCCTGCCTACGCTGGCCGAGCAGGGAGCTGACTGCCCGCCGCGGGGGCACAAGCCGGGGTCCTGAGACCAGCAGGCTGGGCTTCGAGTCCGAGGTCTGCACTTAGCAGCTTTGTCATCCCCGGGAAGTCACTTTGCCTCTCTGAGGCAACATTTCCTCTTTCGCAAAGTCCAGATGATTTTCTTCTCTTGAGAGATGAGAAGATGAGATGAGATCAGGCTCTTTGCTTAGAACTTGGCACATTGTGGATGCTCATTCAGTAGAAGCTTCTCTTTCGATCATCGTCATATTCGGGGTGTGGAAGGACAAAGATAAGGAAGGTTTTATCTCACGGAACCGAGAAACACTGGAGGACAATAAGTAATGATGATAACAAACGTTGTGCCAGACCTTGCTCTAAATCCCTTCCACGTATCACCTGTTCTGGGTCCTGAGCTACTGTTCTGCTAGCCGTGCTGGTGAGAAACCGAGCACAGAGAGGTTAAGTAACTTAGTGAAGATCACACAGCTGGCAAATGGCAGTGCTGCTTTGATCCCAGGCGACCTAGCTCTGAAATCTGCACCTTTGGCTACTTGCTGTCCTACTCTGAAAACGCTTGGACGGAAGTTAATCAGCCTGAGGACGCTCAGCTGCCCTGGTCCCCTGACACGGTTCAGTCTGTAGGGACCGAGACCCTTGAATTCTGCTGCGGGTCCCGGGGGTCGAAAGGGCCCATTGCAAACCCTTTTGCGTCTAAAGAGTCCCAGATCCTGGACTGATGCCAACAGACAGATGGGATTTGAACCCTGGCAGGAGTAGGGGGTTTCCCTGGTGGTGGGGTTCCGACTCCCCGTGGCTCTGACTGGCTAGGGGTGTGCCTGCTGTTTGCAGGGAGCCGATCTGCTTTTTGACCCCAAGAACGCGCCTCCCTGCCCAAGGCTGCCGTCTGCAGGGGGGAATCCCTGTTGCTCAACTTCTTTTTTCCAAAACGCATCCCCGTTCCCATCTCCATGGACAGCTTGGCCGCGGGGCCTCGGCGGGGTGGGGTGGGGTGGAACAGCTGAAGTTTTCCAAGGAAGGGGAACCCCAGCTGGTTCTCACATTAAGGGAAGGTAACACCTGCAGGGCTAATCTTAGCCCCCAGTCGGGCCATCGGCACCACCAGCTCCAGCGATCTTTTTATAGCCGCCGACTGAAATGGAATTGGCACTTTCCACTCCAGCGGGATGACAGAGTGGAGAGGGTGGAAAAACAGTAGGAGAGGGCCTCGCGGTGTTTCTTAAGTTAGAAAAGCCGGGTGTTTTGGAAAATGGCCTCTTATTTATAGCAGCAGTAATAATAATGGTTATGATATTATTTTTATTACTATTTTAAAGTATTTGCAGGCCTTCCAAGAGCCTGGATGAGCTGGCCCTCGCCCACCTCTCCGATTCCAGCGTTTCTGACTCGCCCCTGGCTCCGTGGGCCGCGGTTATGAGGCTTCGCTCTGTCCTCAAACACCCCACGCTGGCCTGTCGCTCGGCACCCCGCCGCTGCTGCTGGCTCGGAGAAACTCGCTCCAGCGCTCTATAAAATTGCCTCCTGTCCCTTCAGGTCTGAGATAGGACGTGAGACTTGCTTTGAGCGTGGCACACCGAGGGTGCTCGTTACCGTGGGCAGCGCATGGTGTCAGGCACATGCTTCCTCGGCTCTGAGGTGGCACCCCAGGCCTGCCCCCCACCCCACCCCCCTCACGCTTGCACTGATGACACGGCCTGCCTGCCTGCCTGCCTGCCTGCCTGCCTTAGGCTACACACAGCTCCTGGAGGTGAGGGCCTGGGGTTTGCCACTGTTTCTGCAGCATCCAGAGCAGTCCTGGCACACAGTAGGTGTTTGCAGATGGTTGCATGGCTGTGTCCTGGCCCTTCACTGGCTCCCCGCACTCCTCCATTCTGCAGTTGTGGTAACGATATCCAGGCTCTCGAGGCATCCCTCGAGGTGGGGGACAGAGCAGGCTCTGTCCATCACACCCAGGAGGGCGCAAGGGAAAGCCCGCCCCCCCCCCCCCAGGGCCTTTCTGTTTACCCTTCACTGTGATGGCTGCAAAGCTGTTCTCTGTTCCCTGAAATGTGAAAAATGCATAACCCTCCAGGCAAAGTTCACAGGGGAAGTGCAGGCTGTTCCCGACTTCAGCTGGTAACCCTGGCCCCTGGCCACCCCGCCTCAGGCGGAGTCGGGGGTCCCTGCAAAACATTGCAAAAACAGGAACAAATCTAAGGACACAAAAATAAAAGTGATGTGGCAGCGGAATGGGGTTGCCATGGCTCCCAGGGACTCGCCAGCCTGGGCGGGAGCCAGTGTTTTGGAAGGTTCCTCCACATGACACAGCGTTTTGGAATTTTTCAGCTGGTAAATCTCTCTTAATTCAGGCCCCCGGCCGGCCCAGGAGCTCCCTGGCTCTCCAGTCCCGCGGGGGCGGAGGCTGGAAGCATGCCTGCCTCAGATTACTCAGCTCTGAAACTTAAATTGTTTGAAGAGAATTTGTGTTTTGTTTTGTTGGACGATGTTCTTGGAACGGGGTGATGGCAGGGCCCGCAGCACCTGTTGAGAGGGCAGACTGAGCTCTAGCAAGGCGCGTGGGTGGTGGAATTCCCTCTTTCCCACTGAGTCATCATGCCCCGAAATGAGTCACTTTATTACTTGGAGGTTCCCAAAGGTTGTATCTGGAGGTTCGTTTAGTAAATATAAATGCATATTCCTAAAATAATTCTTCGGCGCTAAATTAAGTACTTTTCCACCAATTACTGTCCTGGAAAAAGCGGCTCCATCCTCAGAAGCCACGGCCGCCTCCCACCTGCTTTGCTCCCTGGCTTTGGTTTCATCCAGCGGCCTCTGCTGAAACAATAGGCCTGGCCCGGAGCCTCTCTCCGGATCGGCTTTCCTCTGGGAACGGGGGTCGGCCTCCGGGCGGGGCGGCATGACTCAGGCACAGAGACCTTTGCCCTCGGTGACTCACGCCCGGGGTCACGGCCCCCTGGCCGGAGCCCCCCCAGCCCCACTTCCCTTCAGGCAGCAGCTCGCTGCAGTCACAGATCACGGCTGCCACGTTGCCCGTCTCTGCCCGCCTCACCGCAGGCTGCGTGGCACCTGCCTGGGCGCCTTTGAAACTGCACACAGCGAGATGAGTTTCTGCTGAACTTGGGCTCGGCTCTTCCACCATCAGGAGCTGCTCTTGGGGCCAACCGGCCTGCTGCAATTGATTTTCAGCTGGAACCCCCCCCCCCCACCGCACCCGAGAAATCTTATCTTTTATGGATTATCTGACACCGGCTTGACTAATTTTGGCATGTTTTGGCTGTGTTCTCTCTTTTCGACTAATGCAGTGGCACATATTTCAGGTGTAAGCAGGCTGGACTTGCCTGGCTTTGTCTTTTGTGCTTTGGGCCTCCGTTTCTCCATCTCTAAAATGGGGTTAGCAGTGAAAGGAGTTCAAGGTTCAGAAAGTGTCAGGCATGTAGTAGGTGCTCAGGAAAGGCCGGCTGACGCTCCACACGCCTGTGGGGAGGTGGGCTCACGTCACACGGTGTTAGGAAGGGCTTCCCGTCTGCAGAGGAGTCCTGGTCCCACCTGAACCCTCGGATGCCTGCCGTTATGGCTTGCCAGGGGCGAAGGGCCTGCTCTGCCCCAAGAACTGACTCACAAAGTGAGGTTGACAGGCTTCCTGGGGGCACGGGGCTGGGCTTGGAAACCCCCATTTCCAAGTTCCCAGAGCGACTCCGTGGAGCCGGAGGGGGCAATCACGGAGGACAGCTCATCTCTGGGAAAAGTCGCATCTGGGGTGGGATGAAGGATGCTGACATCTGGGCTCTGTGAAACCACCTTTGACGATGCCTTGGTCAGCTCACCCAGCCCTGCACTCTCCAGGTATTAATTGAGCACCTACTATGTGCCGCTGAGGTACTGGGCACTGGAGAATGCATGATAAGAGGCGGCCATGGCACTGTGCACGGACAGCTTGATTATAAGGAGGCCGCACCGAGAAGGGAGAGGGCTGGGTGAGGCTGTTTGTTTAAGTTGGAATCTCAGACAAACAGTTGACTTTCTGTAGCATGAGTAGGTCCCATGCCATGGCCCGACATTCTGGGCATACTTGTAAAATACTGTACTCCGATTCAGCTGGATGGCCTGTATTTTTACTTGTTAAATCTGGCAACCCTGGAGTGAGGTCAGGGAGGGCTTCCCTGAGGAGGTGGCTTTGCGCAAAGCCCTGAAGATGGGAACGTGGGGCCACATGGACTGTAGGCAGAGTGTCGCCCAGGCCGCAGGAATCACTCAGTGTCAAGGCCCCAGTGGGGGGGCGAGCTGGGGGCAGCTGACAGCCAGCCCCAGGGGTGCCATATGAGAAAGGAGGGAGCAGAGTGGGGGGCTCAGAGCACGCGGACCCTGGGCGAGGGGAGAGAAGCTTGAGGTGAGTCGAAAAGTAACTAGTACGTGCTGGAGGCTTCTCAGAGTGCCATGATCTGATTTATATTTCTGAGGTTGTTCTGGCAACCTTGATGGCCTTTAGGCCCAGGGGAGGGAGGCCAGTGAGCAGGCTTCCCAGGGAGGGAGAGCCAAGCCGCCTAGGGCCTGGGGAGGAGGCCGAGGGGCTGGGGGCGGGTGTTACCTCTCAGACCCCCCAGTTCCAGGGCAGATGGGCCGTCTCACCGGGGAGTCCTGCTCCCCTCTGCCCAGCTCCTAAGCCTGTGTGGGGAGTACACGTTCTGCTCATTAGCAGACCGAAAGGACGTCACCCCTAATTCTGGGAGCCACCCTGGGGCACGTCGGAGGTGCCTAACACAGTGACCCCCGATTTCCTTCCCATTTGCCTCAAGCCCAGTGGCAGTGATGTGCTGGCGCCTGGCGGGGGGCCGGGGGTGCTGCCCACCTCGGGGAGCTCGCAGGTTTTTCCCCTGCTGACCTGAGCCCCCGCTGCTCACTGAGGCTGAGACGCCGGTCCTGCTGCTTCCTGACACGTGGCTGTGGCCCAAGGCTCCAGGCCCTCCAGTCGCACCCGCCCTGGCTCTCCAGGCATGTGTCTCCGACCTAGGGGTGAGAGAAAACGGGGCTGGCCCCACTCCCCATCCCCGTGGCGTTCCCCCCAGACAGCGCCTCTCTGCCCAAGGAGCTGGCCCCTTCCTCCCGCGCTGAGTAAGACTTGGACAGCGTCGTCCTGCTGGCTGCCGGCTCGCTCCGGACAGGGGCCTGTGCCCAGACGTCTGCTCAGGAGACTGCGCCTTCCCTTCATCTCTGCCCAGAGCAGTAGGAGCACACTGAGCTTTGGGGCGTCTCCTGTTCTGGGGAGGGGCTCCCTGAGTTCTGGCTCAGGGGCTGGGGTTTCTAGCGCTTGGGCTAAGTAGCAGCTGGGGTCTGAGTCCCTCTGCGCCGCGTCCAGGCTCCTTCTGGGTCACTTCCCCGAGATGACCCGGGGGTGTCATTTTGCCGCGGAGGCTGCTGGACACTTCCGGAGTCCCGGCTGTGGCCAAGCCAAGGGCGAGGTCAGGGGGTCACAGATCCTAGCACCTACTATGTGCAGAGGCTGTGGGAGGGGGGTCGGAGTGGGGAAGACGGCAGGCCAGGCTTCTGGGAGCTCACAGCCCAGCAGGGGGAGAGAACCCCGGGCAGGCAAGGTGGGGGTGGGGTGGGGGAGAGGGGCCGAGAAAGGGGGGCAGCTCCCGGGCCTAAGGGATGGGAAGGAACTGGCCTGGGCGAGGCCTGAGGAAGAGCTGGGTGGTTGCAGGAGGGAGAGGAGACCGTGCAGGGTGGGCCAGTCACCCAGCCGGCGGAGCAGGGTCTCCTGCCTGGTCAAGCTCCAGGGAACACCGGCCGGCCTGCTGGTGGGGGCCTCGGGGTGCGTGGTGGGCAGCCGTGCCTGGCAGCCCACACAGCAAACCTCGGGGCCCGGAGGCTCCTGGCAGACAGGACGGCCTCAAGAAGCTGCCATTTGCAGTGACCCCGAATAGCATGGGGGCTAGGGGTATCCAGTTTGTCCCCCCCACTCAAATGCACACTCTTTTCCTTAACACACATTAAATTTGCCCACCATAGTCCTGCCATCTTTCTGAAACCACATGAGATTCGCCTCGGTCATCTAGTCCCAGTCCTGAGGATGGAGCCAGAGGAGTAACCAGGGGAGCAGGTTCCCCAAGTTGGACTGACATTCGTAGACCCGCAAAGTGACAGCGTGCTCTCCCCCCGGCTGGGAGACACTCAGTCTCTTTAAGATAACAGGGGCAGGGTTCCAGGTCAGAAAATCAGAACACAAAAAACAAAACCCTTGTTCTGAGGGCCGCCTGGAACCCGCATCTGCAGGGCGGGCGGCCCAGCCAGCGTGGATGGCCGCGGCCCAGCCAGCGTGGATGGCCGTGGCCCAGCCAGCGTGGATGGCCGTGGCCCAGCCAGCGTGGATGGCCGTGGCCCAGCCTGCCCTGGCCACATGCTTTCCAGGCCGTGTCACTCATGCGCAGCGAGAGGCGTGAGCAGCGAGGTGGGGCTGAAACCCACATCTCCTGGGATGTCCGGGTGTGCGGGCGCCCTTTTCCGTAGGGTCAGATGAAAAAGACCATGGACAGGCCCCCGCTATGCCCTTTACATATAATCTGAGTTCTTGAGTCATGAGCCTCCGCTCTCAGGTCAGCCCACCTAGCGTTTGCCTGTGAGAAGCCCAAGGCCCAGAGAGGTTGAGCTAGCTCTCAAGGGCCACACAGCGGGTCAGTGTCGTCGGTCTGGGGGAGCCCTGCCAGCATTACTGGGAATTCCACACTGGTCCGAGGAGCCGGGGTGGCAGGTTCTTCTGGGGAGAGCCTCGGGCCCACATGCTGGGGGTATGGCAAAGGGGCGGAAGGGGCTGGGGGTGTTTTGCAAACCACAGACCTGCAGGTAGACTTGGAATCAGAGTGTGTATTACTTTCTGGTCGAGGATGCTTTTTTCAGAGATTTGCATACAGCAGACTGTAACTTGACAAAAATTGACAAAGCACCATTTACACATGCTGTCGCCATGGCGATGACGGCCATCCTTGTGCTCCGCCACGTCGCTGCCTTCGCTAGTCCTCCGGATGGGTCCTGTCCTTAGCCCCCATTTGGGTAGGAGGCAGAGGGGTGAAGCGTCTGCCCCCCCCACCCCTGCCCCCTGCAGGGCGGGTTTGGAGCTGCATGTGTTGGTTCCAGAGTTTGGGGTGTGCGGGAATAGGGTAGTGAGCACCGTGGGGACTCACTGAAGGGGTGTTGGCCGTGACCACAGAACGTGCCTGGGAGCTGAGGGTGACAGTGCCGTGCCGCGGGGTCCGAACACGGCGCCCCAGGGTGACTCGCCCCCCCCCCCCGGGCCCCTCTGGCTGCCTCTCCTCTCCGGGAGCCCCGGGCGCCGCCCGCCCACTGCACGGGGCGCCCCGTGGGGCTGCTGTCTGGCTGGGGCACGTGTCTTGCTCATGCTGTTCGCGCTGCTGGTGCCCCGGGGACGTGGAAAGGCAGAGGGGAGCTTCTAGGTGAGGCCTGAGTATAGCAGCAGCGCACAGGCGAGGGACACGCCTGGTGGCGGCCGTCAGGGCGTCCTGGATCCGATTCTGAGGAGGGAAAGGGCACAAGTCCCTGGAGCAGGGCTGTGGCGCGAGGAGGCTCCTGGGCTTGGTGGCAGAGTGGACGCTGAGGGGTCCCTGTGCAGTGGCCCTTCTGGCCAAAGTGCAGCGTGCTCACGAGAAGGCCAGGCCGAGGATGTGCTGCAGACCCCTGATGGGTGCTCCTGGCCCACTGGCCCCTAGCGTCCCTCCCTGTCCCTCCTCGCCTCCTCAGAGCGCTGGCTGGTGGCAGGTCCTGGCCATCTTTGGAGACGCTGACACCTGTCGGTGTTCAGACATGAGCTGTCTCCTGGGCGTGGATGCGAGGTCAGCTGTGGGGAGATCATGGGGGAAGTGACTGGTTCCCTCCTGTGGGAATCTGGGGTTCGCCACTTTTCCTTCTTCCCTTTTGACACCGACGCATGTCGCCTTGAAGTCGCTTCAGAAACACGCCCAGGAGAACTGCAAGGTCAGGCGCCTGTTCCCGAGCCCACAGGCTCACCGCCAGCTCTGTGCTCAGCCTGGGTCGCAGCACGCGCCTTCTGGGTTGGTTTTGGGGAAAGCCTAGAAGTTCATTTAATGCTTGGAAGCCAGAATTCTCTGAGTGCATCTTAAGAGCCGCGGCCCTGAGGTTTAGATGCGCCTCTGCGTCACAGGAGACGCGGACAGCTGTGCTTTACAGGGGCCGGCTGGCTCTTCGGAGCGTGCCAGGCTCTGGGCCACCTAGCGAGCCACGCCGCTCACGGGTGACTAAAGGCGCTGAGAAGTCCCGCCCGACAAGCCACCTGGCCCCGGCTCGGCGTTTCCCCAAAGCTGTTAGCGTGTGGAATCTGCTTCCCTCTCTCGGGAGCCCATGTAGCATCCTCAGAGCCCCTGTTCACAGCACACCCTGGAAATGATTTTGCTTTAGCTGAACACCGACCAGTGGCCCTCGTCGAACTCTCTTATTTGCAAATGGGGCATTTTGTTTGGCCGCACTTTGCCCGCAAACTGGGGACCAAGCGCCATGCTCCAGGGATGCGGATTTTACTGTGAGCAAAACCTCTCACTGCAGAGTGGCTGCAGAGTGTGACACCAGCTGTCTGCTGACAGAAAGGCGGGGGGGCCTCCCGTGCACCCCTCCCAGGACTTGCAGGCCAGGGCGTGGCCCGAGACGCGTAGGACAGCATCCGTGAGCCACGCTCTGGGCACAAGCACGCGGGCTTGCCTGGGCCTGCCAGTGACTGCAGCGGGGCCTGGCGAGGTCTTGGCACGCCTGAGACATTTTGAAAGTTGTCGTTGGTTGAACAAAGCATATAATGAAGTGCGGCGCACATCCTATAACTTGTGTTTTCAAAGACAGGGTTTCTTGGATAGAGAAGAAGGTAATAGTAGCGGATCATGGGCAACCTCTGTTTTCCCTTGCTTCCTTGTTGCCAGATTTCCATGGCTCACTGCTCGCCCTTTGGGCTACACAGGCAGGCGTGTGTGCAGACACAACACTGACATACACACACCCTCTGGCGGGGTCGCACACAGAAACCCAGATGAGGATAAAGTGCTGGTTTTTTGCCTTACAAAACCAGCTTCTTCAAGGCCGGTCCTATTTTACTTTTCCAGATGGGCAGCAAATCTGGGAGATGGAAGCCACGGTGGACAAAGACAAGAGCCAGCCTGTAAGCACGTCGAGATGACGTCATGCGTCCCTGTCCCCCTGTCCCTCCCCCCCAACCCCCGCCTTCCTTCGTCAAAGTCCCAGTGCTTTGGCCCTAACGGGCACTCAGCAAACATGGAATGGATGAACAAGTGACGGCTCTTTAATAGACTCTGGTAGAGGGAGTGGCCGTTCTCTTTGCTGCAGCTGAAACGTCACGTCTGTTTAAGTCCCCAAAGAGAACTGGGGACATGTCACCACCCCTGTGCGATGGGCTCTATCTGCGGAGGCTCTGGGGAGGGCTCTGGATGCTCTTGCAGTTGTGCTAATGGTAAACCCTCCCTTCCAGAACATGCTTTTTGTGGAGATCCCCGAGTATCGGAATAAGCACATCCGTGCATCCGTGAAGGTGAACTTTTACGTCATCAATGGGAAGAGAAAACGAAGCCAGCCTCAGCACTTTACCTACCACCCAGGTAAGGGTCTCCCAGGAGGCGTCTGGTGTGGAGAGGCAGCAGGGTGCGGGTGAGGACTTCGGGCAGGTGACTCAACCACTCTGTGCCTCGGTCTCCTCATCTGTCCAGTGGCATCTTTCTTGAAAGAGGTCAGAAATCCATTGCATGTAAAGTACTTTGCACGGTGTTCAGTAAGCGCATCACAAGCGCTTCAGAGGTGGACGAGGGCGGAGGACACGCGGGCTTGTTTAGCAAGAGGCTGCAAAGCGGGGGACACCTGTGTTTGTCTGAGATTTGCTCGTGATGGAGTAGAAAGTGCTTATGCTCTGCATCCAGTGGGATTGTTAGTTGACCCCCACAGCAGGTAGTACCCGATGGCCAAATGGGGCTCCTGCGTCTTATTTTCACAGAGCACCACAGTCCCAGAAAGGGGGGCCAGGGCCATTTTCCATGTATTCATCTGAGCGCAAGACACTGTTCTGGGCTGGAAGAAACAGTTGCCAGCAAAACAGACAAAGCTCGCTGCCCTCCTGGAGCTAATGCTCACGGGAGAGCAGTCAGCCAAGCTCGTGTGGATAGTATTGACTGGTGGATTATGATAAAGGCTGCAGAAATAGGCCATGTGTGTCCCAAGTCCGAGACAGACCTGGAGGCTCCTTCCCCTTATTGGAAAGACCTCAGGTCCAGGCTCAGCTTTCTGACCTAAGCCAGGTGCGTGGGAGCCTCTGGCTCAAAGCTGTAGACGCAGAGGCCGACGCTTCGGCGGTCCTGCCTTGCGGACGCCCCAGGCCGCCGCTGGCTAGTCCGTCCGCAGCTCGCTGAGCACGGTGTCCCCTGTGCCTCTCTCCTCGCAGTCCCAGCCATCAAGACAGAGCCCAGCGACGAATACGACCCCACCTTGATCTGCAGCCCCGCCCACGGGGGCCTGGGCAGCCAGCCTTACTACCCACAGCACCCGATGGTGGCCGAGTCCCCCTCCTGCCTTGTGGCCACCATGGCTCCTTGCCAGCAATTCCGCTCGGGGCTCTCGTCCCCCGACGCCCGCTACCAGCAGCAGAACCCGGCGGCTGTCCTCTACCAGCGGAGCAAGAGCCTGAGCCCCAGCCCGCTGGGCTACCAGCAGCCAGCCCTCATGGCTGCGCCCCTGCCCATCGGGGACACCCACCGCTCCGTGCTGGTGCACACGGGCTCTCAGGGCCAGGGCCCGGCCGCGCTGCAGGCCTCGCCGGTGATCCACTACTCGCCCACCAGCCCGCAGCTGCGCTGCGGGAGCCACCAGGAGTTCCAGCACATCATGTACTGCGAGAACTTCGCACCCGGCACCACCAGGCCCGGCCCGCCCCCCGCCCCCCAGGGCCAGAGGCTGAGCCCCGGGTCCTACCCCACGGTCATCCAGCAGCAGAATGCCACCAGCCAAAGAGCCGCCAAAAACGGACCCCCGGTCAGTGACCAAAAGGAAGCACTGCCCACGGGAGTGACTGTCAAACAGGAGCAGGACCTGGACCAGACCTACTTGGATGACGGTGAGAGGCTCTTTTTCTCCTTGGCTGGAAGGGGGGTGCCCCAGAGCTCCCCCTGAACTTCGCGTGTGGCTTGGGTCTGTGCCTTCGCTGCCTTGGGCCCGGGTCCCCCTTTTTGCATTTCCGAGCGTGGAGCGAGATGGCCCTTCAGGCCGCACCCGGCTCTGGGCAGGGGTCATCCCCAGTCAGTGGGGGCCGGAGGGGGGAGCTTTAGGTACCCTACAGCCACCCCCACAGAAGCGGAGATGGCTACCTCGGGCCCTCGGGGCGGCTGCTGGGTCATGAACTGGTTGGCTTAACTGCTCCCACTTTTTCCATCTGCCAAATTTAGACCAAGGAGAGGAAACAGAAAGGAAGGAAAGCTTTTATTCCCTTTTATTCCTGTAGAGAAAAAAAAATCCCAGTTGATAGCTGCTTTGTGTTTTGGGGAGGGGGAGGACGGGAAGGCGAGAGCTTAGCGAACAGAGACGGCAGCGAAGGAACATGAATGGGCGCTTGTGGGCAGGCTGCAGGCCGGCTCCCGTGTGCTGGGGAACAGAGAGGCGCATTGACGGCAGACACGGGGGCTTCCGTTGTGGGGAGCCCAGCTGACGGGGCTGCTGGGCCAAGGGAGGGCGAGAGACGGCTTTGTGTGAGTCTCGAGGTGCCCGGCTCGCTGGGGGCCCAGCGGGGGGGTCTGCCGCTTGGAGTGGCTGGGTCGGGGTGCTGGTGCGTGGTTGCGGGAAGGAAGGGCCAGTGGCGTCGGCCGGGCTCACCTGGGACCGGCCAGGTGCAGCAGAAGGAAGGGAGGAGGCAGGCAGGCCGCCTTCCCCTGCCCAGAAAAGAAAACAGGTAGCTTGAGTTTCTCCCTGGGAGAGCGGAAACCTCTCCGGCTGGCACCCGGCCACGGCCCAGCCTCCTGGTTCTGCAGCCGGTAGCACTGGATAATCCCTGAACCTCAATTATTTAGGAAAGTTTGCTCAGGAGCCCAGCCAAGGCATAGGACGTGAGACAAAAAGCCTCAGGCTGGCCCCCGCGGCCATCAGAGAGCCCAGGGACTGAAAGGGCCATGCGGGAGCTCCGTGCTCCCGGGGCCACCGGTCGGCCTTCCACTTTGAGGGGTTCCCTCGTCCTCCAGTAAAACCGTTGACCCCCAGCGCTTCAAGCAGAGCTCTCGGGGTATCAGCACATCTCCCCACACGCCTTTTGGGCCCGACTTCGGGGCGTTGCTGCGCTAACTAGTGATTGAGCATCCTGAATATTCAAGTGGAGGCTGAGTCGGGGTCACTGTGCTGGGCTATTTAAAGGGGAGACCCGTGTGGAATCCTTGTGCAACTGACCCCCAGCGGGCCAGACCATCTTCTGGTGCTTTCATTTGAAGGCATCAGGTGGAACTTCACCACCAGATAAATGGGACGTGGCTGTAACCGGACCCCTCCACGTGTGCGTCTGGGGTGCATCGGGTCGGGGCGCTTCATAAATAAGTGAGCGCCTGAGTGGGGCGGGTGGCTCTCCCGCTTCTGTCTGTGTTGCTTTAGTCTCAGGGCAGGAGATGCACCTTTAAGACACCTGTTTAATAGGAAAATTCTTGCCCTGGGAGCGGGGCCCATTCACATCCACCCAGGCTGCAGGCCCGGGGCTCCCTCCCTCCCCAAACCGCCTTGGGGTGTTCACCAGCATGAGGGGGTGGTCCCCTGGGTGTCCTGAGCAGCCCTGGGGACCACGGCCCAGTGGCCTGAGCTGTGCCACCCCTGGCAGGGGTTCAGGGGTGCCTTTTGCAAAGGCTCTTGCCCAGAAGCCCCATGTGCTGGTGTGAGAGACACAGGCCGTGCCCCGGGACATGGAACCAGGATGCGTGCACTTTGGGACGCGCAGGGCTTCATTCAGCAGCCTTTTCACTGGGGCCATGGGTGGGTGCCCCGCGCTGTGGTGAAGAGCCCCTTGGGGGCCCTCAGCGGGCGGGACCGCCGAGTGTGGCCCACCTTCCCAGTTCCGTGCTGGCCCCACGGTGGGGCCTCTGGGTGGCTTTCCTGGGGCTGGGGGTTGGTACCAACTGCAGGTGACGCTCGGATTCTGTTATGACGGGAACCATGCAAACGGCTGCCCGGCCGAGCAGCCGAGACCCCGGAGACCCGGAGAGCCCCACCTGGGTGTCATTCTAGGCCTCCTGGGAGGGCCAGCTCCGTGGCCAGCCGGTGGCGGCATTCTCAGGTGAGGCCTGGTGCCCACACGGTGGTGCTGGGGTCCCCGGTTGTGAGCCCACGGGGATGGGGGAAGCGCCCTTTAGAAGACCTGGAGAGGGCTCCCGGTCCTGCTGCGGTGGCTGCACTGAGGAGGTGGCATAAGGAGTGGCCAGAAGCTGAAGTGGACTTCAGAGCCCACGAGCGGCGCAAAGTGTCGTTTCTCAGTCACCCGGCAGCTTTCTGGCCACGGCAGCCCAGAGGCAGCTCTGTCACTGTGCCGCCATGGCTGCCGCTTCTGCTGTTATCGCTTGTGCTGTCGTCGCTGCTGCTGCTGCTGCTGCTGCTGCTGCTGCTGCCGCCGCCGCTCCCGCCGCCGCGGCCGTCATCGCTGCAGTCTGGCTCCTGCTGCTCCTGCCACTGCCGCTGCTGCAGACACGGCCGCAGTCGGGGTGGGCTGGGCTCGAAGAAGGCCCCGAGGTTGGCTCTGAGCCTGCGCTCTTTTTTTAAAAGATGTATTTATTTATGCACACAGAACTGGGGTGCAGGGGTGCAGGGGCTGCAAGAGGACTCACCAGACACAGAGTGGGGAGCACAACAGGCAGATCAATGAAGCACACTGCGGAGGGGAGCAGCGGCGGGTCAGGAGAGGTCAGCTGCCGCGCCCTGTGGGTCAGCTCCGGGCGGGGATCAGACTCGCACGGGGCGGCTGCTGCCAGCTTGCAGTGCTGCGCCTTAACCCGCTGCGCCAGGCAGGCCTCAGCCTGAGTTCTTACCACCTTCCTAGGCTGCTGCTTGTTAAGCAGAGGATAGTAGAGCCTCGCTAGAACATTCCAAAGTCCAGGAAACTGGGCTCGCCTAGCCGAGCGCACAGAATTCGCAAGAGCCCGTTTGAGGATGACTGCGGTGCAGGTGCCGGGCCTGTCCTCCCAGGGCGTGAGCCTCGCGGCGGCCGGCTCGGCGGCCCTGGGTTGCCCTCCTGATGCCCTGCTGCCACCTCCGGCGTCTAGTGGCGCCCCTCCGGGGGCGTTCGGCGGCGCGCTGGGTGCTGTGCTGCTGGCTTGTGTACGTGGGAGCAGCCGCCTCCCAGCGGCCGCGGACACAGCTGCGTGCAGCCATCTTTGTGAAATTCTGCAAAGCAGATGTTCCCTGAGGAATGTGCGCTGGCATTTTGAGGTCAAAAGCTACCAAACCACAAGAAAGTCCACTCTCAGACTTGCTGTCCACGCAGCCTGCATTCCAGGGCAGCATCTGACCCACACGGAGGAGACAGGATCCAATAAAGGGGACCGAGGGAGACAGCATTTGGTGTCACCGGTGGCCGCCGTCACTGGCCGAGCCCCGGCTTTTCAGTGTCCCGAGCCAGCTGTGCGGTATGAGCCCCGCGGCCGGGCACAGCCGCCCGCCTCGCTGACAAGTGCCTCTCCGGAGAAGGAGCGGGAGACTGGTGCAGGAGGCTGAGCCCAGCTGTTTCTTTTTTTTTATTATTTATTCGTACAGAACTGGGGTACAGGCCAGAGATGTGGAGGGTGAGAGGATTCACCAGAGACAGAGTGGGGGGGCAGAACAGGCAGATGGACGAAGTACACTGCTGAGGGGAGCAGCGGGCGGGTCAGGAGAGGTCTGCTGCGCCATGTGGTCTCCTCCGGGGCAGGCGGGGATCGAACTCATGCGGAAGCGGCTTTAGCTTCTCAGTGCTGTGCTTTAACCCGCTGCGCCACCAGGGAGGGCCCCAGCCGTTTCTTAAGGGCTCTTCTCCTCTCCTGCCCCTGCTGGCCCAGGGTGACCAGCTACGAGCGAGCGGGCCGGAGATGTTGCTCCCGTCTGACCCCGCAGCCGGGTGGCTGAAGGCCACGTGTGCAAGGCGGCGGCCGTGGCCAGTGCCACAGGTGCTAGGCCACCACCAGAACGTTTGTATGAAGAAACCTGCAACCCCTCACGTCAGCTCTGGCTGCGATTTGTTTCTTTCTAGAAAAACAAAACTTGGAGGGCCAACAGTTACTGAGGCCACGGCTCAGTGGCCTTGACCTTATTTCGTAGACGAGGGTTTTCTCTCGCCCCCAATGCCACCCCCTGCCCCCCGCCCACTTCACCCGCATTGCAAAGAGTCATTTTCCTAGAAAGTCCCCCCAGCTGTCTTTTATGAAATAGCCCCGGTTTGACTTCGTCCTTGACTGGGGAACGGGCCCATGCTGTCTTCTGTTGCTTTTGGGTGCAGCCTGGACTCGCCCCGCCCGGGACCGTTCATCTTTCTTTCAGCACCAGGTTTCTTTCACTCTTCTTGCTTTTAGAAAAAGAGGGGCTTTGTTTTGGGGGAAAGATGAAGCTGTTCGCTGGCTCTTCTCCCCCGCATTCCTGACACCTCTGTAATTGGTTATCGCCCCGGGGCCTGGTGAAGCTGAGACCGAGTCTATAAAGGCCCGGCCGGGCTGTTTTGTCCATCCAGAATGGCAAGAGGCTTTCTCTGGGCAAAGTCCCAGGGAACCGAGGCTGGGTTTGAAGAGGGCAGCTGTTCTGGTCCTCGGCAAACCAGTCCTGCCACTTTCAGGTTTCGGGGTGACAGCTGCTTCCTCATCCCTTGCACCCGCCATAAAATCGGATCTCTGGCCAGGCAGCCAAGTGGAGCGTTCGCTGGGCTTTTACAATGGCCTTGAGCGCCGCGAGTGGATTTTATGATGAGATTGTCTGTTGCAAACAGTTTGGACTTAAGTCCCAGGCATTCTGCAGACCAGCAAATGGGTTTCATCTGAAGCCTGTTAGTTCCACCATCCGGGAACTTTGAAGGGACACTCCCTGGCTGTCCGCTGCCAGGATTCTGGACGGAGGGAGGTTCTGTTGCATAAGCCGGCGACGTGGAGGTCGCCTTGGAAGCGCTCGGCAGCCGGTTCTTATAGATTTCTGGACGTTGATGGTGCCTTTTGAATTCTCAGCTTTAATGGATCCCTAAAAAGAGCTGACCCGAGCTGATGAACGCACCCTCCCCACTCCTTACAGATGGGTTGAGCTGCGGTCTGCTCAGCACTTTGAACGGGGGTGGCCAATTGGGGTTCCACGGGCGGCATTGAGCCTGCAGATATTTTGTTTGGCCCATACAGTATTTAAAAAAATATTTGGACTAGATGCCAGCATTTAAAAACCAGGAGATTGCACATAAAAATACAGATTTCCGACTTCCCTTGGAAAATCTGAGGAGCTGGTCGCCCCGGCCCCACATTCTGCCTGGTGTTTCCCTGGAAGCATTATGCAGGTAGCCCCCAGGGAGGGACCCCTCCACCTGCAGCCCGCCGCCGCCCAGTCTCCTGAAGGTGGTGGTGTCCACTGAGTACTGCCACACTCGTGCTGGGCTTGGCTGCCCTCACTCGGCCAAGGTTTCTATCTGGACCTAGTAGACTTTTGAATTCAAGACTTCTGTTCTAGAAGTGCCACTGACACCCAGAGCCGCCTCTCCCAGCACCTGCTGCCCAGCGAGGGCTTTGCAGGGCTGCTCTTCTTACTTCCCTGCTCTATGGCTGGGGGTAAGACTGAAACACAAAGGACAATCTCTGAGTGGCCGCCGCGCAGGCTCAACCGTCGTCAGCTCACGGCCAGTTTGGCGTCGTCTGCACCACTGTCACCTGCCGCCTCTGGATGTCAAGTCCGAGGCATGAAAACTGCATCACTGCATGTGTAAACTCTCAGTGTGGACTTCTAAAGGGTTCTGTGATTACACGTCATGCCATTAGCATGCGTGAAAATTGATGAAACTTGATGAAAATTCCTTAAAGTCATGAAATTTCTAGGGTTGCAATTTCCAGTTGTCTCCTACATATTACAACTTTCTTCTTCTCCTTTTTGATTATTTCATAGTCCTTTTTTTTTTTTTTTTAGTCAGAATTCAGACCAGGCCTTAGTTTTTCAGTCTTTTTTTTTTTTTTTTAAAAGATTTATTTACTGGCCCTCCCTGGTGGCGCAGCAGGTTAAAGCACAGCACTAAGAAGCTAAAGACATTCAGCACGAGTTCAATCCCCGCCTGCCCCAGAGGAGACCACACGGCGCGGCAGACCTCTCCTGACCCGCCCGCTGCTCCCCTCAGCAGTGTACTTCGTCGATCTGCCTGTTCTGCTCCCCGCTCTGTCCCTGGTGAAGCCTCTCGCCGGCCGCCCCTGCACCTCTGGCCTGTACCCCAGTTCTATATGCATCAATAAATAAATTAAAAAAAGATTTATTTACTTATGCATACAAGAACTGGGGTACAGGCCAAAGGTGCGAGGGGTGAGAGGATTCACCAGAGACAGAGGGGGGAGCAGAACAGACAGACCTTCTGAAATACACTGCTGCAGGGAGCAGCGGGCGGGTCAGGAGAGGTCTGCCGCGCCATGTAGGTCTCTTTCCGGGTCGGGGATCGAACTCGTGCTGCAGAGGCTGCGGAGAGCTTCATAGTGCTGCGCTTTCACCCGCTGTGCCACCAGGGAGGGCCTGTTTCTCGGTCGGTTTTAATGTAGAGACCTCCTGTTTCTCCACAGATGAGGCATTGGACCCTTTTTGATTCACCCTCCTCCTCATCTTGCAGTTTATTTGTTGACAAAACCAGGTCCTTTATCTTGTAAAATTTCTCCAGTGGGGCCTTTGCCCACGCGTCCCATGGGGCAGCCAGGAAGGGCCTCTGCATTTCCTGTAAACTGGCAGTCGGCTCTGCAGGCTGGGCCGGCTCAGGTTCAGACGTTTTTGGCAAAAGCACTTCCTAGGTGGTGGCAAATCCTTCTGTCAGGAAGCAGCGATGTCCGATGTCCGGTCACCCCCGCTTTGGTGCTGTTAGCAGCTATTGATGGTCAGTGCCCAGCCCCTAACTCTTGGTGCCCCAAATGCAAAATGGTGGTATTCTATTCTAATTCTGTCATCTTTTCTGTTAGCTGGAAAACTTCTATAAAGAGAAACTTTCCCTTATCAACAATGGTAGAATTCATATAGGAAATGCAGTATGAATGCTTAATTCTTTCCCTTTATTCATCAGTTTTTAAAATAATGGGTCAGTTCATTAAAATCCACCAGTGGTGATCCATTAGGGCTTTTTCGGAGGGGTATCATTGTAAACTCAAATTCAAGAATAATTGATTTTAAGATTTTAGCTGGTTCCTTTTGTCCGTATCATTAGCTGAATCTAAATAATGTGACTTCCTCTCCTTTCTTTATCTGGCTTAGCAATGTGCTCAGACATTCTGAGGCCTCAGGGAAAGACTCCGACCTGCAGCCTGGGAGTTATTGCCCCCACACACAATTGCCCGAGTGTCACAGGCTGCTGTCTTGACGGGTAAATTCGGAGTAGCGTCTGCAGGCGCGGGAGAGTGCAGGTAGCCGAGCACTACAGGGCTGCTGTGGCCGGACCCACAGTCTCTGGCTGAATCCCAGCAGTGGTGTCTTTCTCTGGTACCTGCAGCACAGGTACCTGTCAGTCCGCAGTCCCGTATGCTGGCTCGGTGGTTTTCTCTGTCTTAATGCTTCACATTCATAGAGTGCTACCCTCTCCTGCACTGGGACAGCCCCGGAAGGGACGATAGAGTAGGGGAAGGGAGATGGAGAAGGTGGGTGAGAGCCTTCCGCTCGGAGCATAACCAGAGATCACATGTACCCTTTATCTGCTGTCTCACTGGCCACAGCCTTGTCACGTGACTGCATTGAACTGCAAAGGAGGCTGGGAAATGTAGTTTTCCTATTTACGTTATCCGCCCAGGTACAGATCTAAAACCTTCTATGGTGGAATGGCAGAGAGGATGGATTTGGGTCCTGGCACCAACAGCACAATCATAAGGGGCAACTCTGAAAAGGGGTGGCCATTTCACATTGTTTTATATTCTTCATTGTTTCTTCCTCGATTCCACACACATTTATTGAATGTGCCAAGTGTAATTTTAGGGTCTGGGGACACAGCGGTAGATGAAATCGATGGTGCTTCGCTCCTCGTTGGGGAACCGACCAGCCAAGCACAGGTATATTGTAACGCCAGGCGGTTATAGTGAAGAAAACCGGAACTGGAGTAAGGGGCGAACCGTTACCTGTGCAGTCACTGCCGATTCTCCCCCAATTCAGGGAGCCCTTCTCAGGGGTCAGCCCGTTACCCCAAAACAGGGCCCGCTGCCTGCACGCGAGGTGCCCGCGGGGCAGGGGCTGCCTGGGTCTGCGGGCCCAAAGCTGATGCCCCTATAGGCACAGGCGTTGGGTGTCTGGACGGCGGAACGCGGCCGCGCTCGGCTCCCCTCTTCTGAGGCTGCCGGATTCCCGCACTTTGTCTTCCAGCAGCCCCACTCCACGAGGCGAGTACAACTGTCTCCCCAGTTTTGTAGCCCAGACAGTGTCAGGACCTGGCCCAAGGTCACACGGCCAGCTAGTAAGTCTGTAAATGTGCTTTATCTAGGTGGGTTTTATTTTTTTGGGGGGAGGGGTGGGTATATTTAATACACAATTCTTTCATGCTTGGGGCACACGTAAGCTTCTACTGACAGTGTGCGGTGGCATAAGAAGCCTGGGGAGAGAGCCTGCACCCCGAGCCTCAGGCCTCGGGCCTGACATCAGGACTGGGTCTGTGAACGCCTCAGGAAGCCCCCAAGGGACCGAGAGACACGGGGCGTGGCAGGTGGGATAAACTTCTGTGTCCCCAGAGAGAACTGCCAGGTTGAAGCGACCACTTTTAATGCAGGGCCATGGCCTGCGTGTCCCTTTCTAGCAGCGCTCAGGTCTGTTATTGTGGGCAGCGCGGCCTCTGCGTTGCTTGGGTGTGATCTGGCGTGGGGCTTCCAGCACAAGACGCTCTGGGGCCTTGAATGTCCTGGTGGGACCCCAGGAGGGACACCCCCATCTTCCTGGCACAGGGAGGCCCCAGCTGGGCCCTGAGCTCCCTCTCAACACCATGCTCTCTGGGCCCAGACTGTCCGGTCTTGACAGAGGCAGAGTCCACAGCCGAGGCCAGGTCAGGCCTTTAAGAATGCGCTGGCCGCAGGCCTGCTAAAGTCAGTTTCTCGCTCCCAGCCAGCAGGCTGCCAGGCCAGAGGCTGTTGTGACAGCAAAACTAAGTCCCATGGAAACGGCCGGGCGAGCCCAGGACCAGGCGCCTGGGAGCACGGCAGCCCCTTGCCATGGAGCTGGGCCTGGGCGTCCCTCCCCCACACTGCGACCTGCTGTGCTGGGCAGGGCTGATGGAGGACCCCAGAGCACCCCTCTGCAAAGGGAGCTCGAGCTCCCTTCCCGTGCCCGATGGGCAGACTCTCTCCATTCCAGTTGCTACAGGCTGTCTCCCTGCTCCCCTGGAGTCCCCGTGGGCCCAGCTGGGGGAGCGTGGGGAGGGTTGGGCACAGGGAGTGGACACTGAGCTGGTCCTGCCGCCACCCGCCGCCCTTGGTAAACCGCCCACGGTTTGTGCTCTGGCCAGGCCCAGGCTCTCCCAGGTGGCCTGGCCAGCAGGGCCTCCATCCCATTAGTTCCAGGCGTTTCTGGGGCAGAAAACAGAAACCAGCCCTGCATTTTCCAGGCTGCCAGACCTCTGAGGAATTCGCGCCTGGGTCCTGGACCTGGACCGCCCTCCTCGGGCCCACCTGGCCCCTTCGGGAGGAGTACCCATGCTGGTTCTGTCCTGATGAGGGAGCAGATTCTGGAGAGTGGGCTTGCCCTTGGGCGGAAGCTCCTGCTGGGTCGCCAGCCCCTTCCCCGCCGTGCACCAGCAGTTTGCTGCCAGAGTGGCGTCCGGCCCTCTCCGAGACAGCTTGCTGGTCCTGGCTCTGGCTAGGCCTGCGCCCTCTCCCAAAGTCTCCCAAGTTCAAACTCCAGGTCTCGTAGCCCCAGGACACTGGGGAGCACGGAGCCCAGGGGGGCCTGCCCTGGGACTGGACTGCCCTGGGCTGGGCCTGCTGGGGCAGGAAGGTCAGGACTGTATAGCGGAAGGAGCTGAGGGAAGTTAGGGTGCGACTGGACCTTCCTGCTGGTGCTGGGGGGTGCTCTTCATGGGAGGATCTTGGATAGCTGTTTCCCTGCTGAGGTTGGAAACTCTCCTTTTGCTGTGGGGATCCTGCTGCCTTGGCCCCAGTTTCCTGCATCAAACCCCAAATGACACACGTGCTGGGCACAGAACAAATCAGCACACGTTGACGAGGGCCATGCTCGGCAATTTGTGATGTGGCCGTGTGCTCTGTGTGCGTGTGCACGGGTGTGCAGAGGCCAGGAGCCAGCAGGGGCAGGAGGGCAGGCGGGTCCGGTCGGGCACTCTCTGGACGTCAGGGGTGGCCTCTGGTCACTTGGGCCTCAGAGAGAAGGCCTGACGCCTCTCTGGCGTTACTCCCGTGGTCCCTGTGGGGTGGGTGGGGTGGCAGAGGGGGCTGTGCCTGGTACGACCTGCTGGGTGTCGCTGCTGCTCCCAGCTGCAAAATGGGGCTCACACTGACCCCTCAGAGCTCCTGGTCCACGAGAACCTCCAAGGCTAGCTCGGGCAGGCTTGTCAGGCCTGCGCACAGAGCACGTGGGCGGGGCGTGCCAGCCAGCATCACTGGCACGGCCAGGTGAGTTGGCAGTGTTGTCCCTGCCCGCTGGATCTTCGAGTTGAAGGGGGACAGGGTGAATGCACACAGCCAAGACATGCAGCTTGGGTGCGGAGAGGCGCTTGGAAAGGAGGGAGGCAGAGGGCTGGACAGGTGGCCGTGGAGGCTGGCGGGAGGTGACGCGCGCTGCCCAGTCCCAGGGGCCATGCGCCTCCTGTCGCTCCGCCAGTAGTTGAGGTGTGGGTGGTCCGGGGTGTCTCAGGTCTCCCCACTTCCTTCAGCCTCTCAGTTCTCTCCCGTGCACCTGCCTCCTCTCCCTTCTCCCCCTTCTGCTCCCTGGCTCCTCCTCTCCCCCTTTTCTTCCCTTCTTCAGCTCTTTCTCTGCCCCTTTAAAAAATTATCAAGTGCTTTCATTAAATATACTTAAGATATATGCAACAGCAACACAAATAGTGGCCGCCTACCTGCCTAGTTTCAGGCGCGCTGCTGTTACCTGAGCTCTGACAAGTCATCTACTGCACACCTTTCAGTTCTCTAAAAAAATTTTCCCAGAGGCTATTACCACCACTGAAAATGGAGAATTCTTTCACACGGTCCAAGTCAATGCTCACGTTTTCAGGGGCCCCCGGAGGCCCTCTTCTCGGGGCCCCGCTTGCTGGCTCCCGGCCTCCCGCTCCAGCCCCAGGGCTCTCCTCTCCGGCGTGGAAGGCATAGGTGGCTTGCTCAGCGTGGTTTGGCCAGTGGCAGCTCCGTGGGGCCAGTCAGGGTGCCGTGACCCTCAGTCTGCCCCGTGCCTGGTGGTGGCATGAGGGCTTGGCGTTGACATGTGTCAGGTGCCCCGTTCCTCGTCAGGAGGCGCCAGAGGCTGGCCGCCTTCTCCGTGCATGCCCGGGGTCAGGCCTGCGGTGTTGAAGGTATTCTCGCACTCCCACCCGGGGGGCCCTGCTGTCCCAGGTTGCTTTCTGCTCTCAGCCTTTTCTGTGGTGGTGTACCACTGGCTGATTGTCTCAGCAACTCATCTGGTTTTGAGAGTCTCACGTGAACGGAGTGGTCCGAAGGCCCTTTCTACCACCTGTTCTCCCTTCACTAGTGTGTCCTCGAGACCCATTTGTTGTCTTTGCCGTGACTGGGGTGCTCTCCTTTTTCCACGCCGTGCAATATTCTACCACACAGCTTATTTGTCTGTTCTGCTGACGATGGGCACGGAGTGGCTTCCAGGCGCTCCTCTCTGGGATGTACACACTGTGCTTTTCAGAATGTTCTCATGTTGGCACCGCGGGGAGTTTCTGTCAGGGCGTGGCTCTGTCACTGGGTGGATGTTAGCAGACAATACCAAGTTGTCTCCCAAGGTGGCTGCACCAGTTGACGCTCCTGTCTGCAGGATAGAAGTAATTGCCTCACCCTCCTTCCTCCTCGCGGTTGACACTGGAAGACTAAAATGGCTTGGAGCGGCTCCTGCGTGTGAAATGATAGCGTCATGTGATGAGCATTCAGAAACTGTCTACTCACTTAAATTTACTTTCTAAAAGGCTTGGGCCTCTTCCGTAGTTTAGGATGGCACTGCCCAGAATGTGTCATCATACTGGCAGTGGGGTGTCACTGGGGAGCTTGTTAGAAATGCAAATTCTCGGGCAACACCCGAGACCTGCTGAATCAGAAGAGCCAGGGCGGGCCCTCAGGCTTGCTTTTACAAGCCCTCGGGGCTCCTGCAGGCCCTCCAGGCTCCAGTGCTGGGGAAGAAGACTCCCTTACCCCAACGCTGACGCGTTTCTGTCCGGCGTCCACGCACCTTACAGCCTTACCTTTGACACGTAGTTTGTCATCCACCTGGACCTGACTTTAGTTTCCAGTGTGAGGTGAGGGCTCATTTCTTATTTCCACAGTGAGGGCTGCTGGCCAGCATCCCCTTGCCCCAACAGGCCGCCATCCACCCGGTGCTGCGAATGTCATTTCCATGCATCGCCGGCCCCTCCCAGCTCTCTGCTTTGTCCCCGGCACCATGTGGGACCCTGGCGTGGCCTCAGCCGGTGGCACGCTCATCCAGCTCCCCGTCGCTTGTCCTGGAAGTGCTGCGTCCGCTCGCTCTTTCTCGGCTTGCCTGTCGCGGTCCGCAGCTGCCGCTGGCTCTTTAGATGGACGCTGGGTCACGGCTCTGGTTCCCATGGGGACACGTGGACATCGTGCAGTCCTGGTCAGGGGCCATCACGGGAGGCTGCAAGCAGGCAGCAGGAGCCTGGCGGGGCTCTGGGGCTCCGCATCCTGTTCCCCCGGAGAAGACTGCTGGCAGGAGAAGGGGGGCCGGCTCCGGGGCTACGCGGGCAAGCTGCATTGCTGACCCTGGGTCTTGGCTCTGCTTTAAGGCTCGTGACACACCAGCACCCCGCCAATGGTGAGACATGGACTTCCCGGTCTCAAGGAGCCCCTTCCCCCCATTGCTGCTAAATCTCAGCCCCCAGGCGGCTGGGTAAACCGAGGGCTGCCTACCACCTGCACTGCCGCCCTGCGTGCGCGACTTCTGCTGTGACCCCCATAGAGGTGGGGCTCCCCGACAGCCTTTGGCTCGAATTGCACTCACAGAAGCAGGTCAGGTTGCTCGCGGGGGAACTTGGCAGAAGCATCCCCCCTTCAAGAGGCCGGGTGGAAGAGCCGCGTCCCCCTGGAAGAGCCGGTCGGGGTGCGGGAGGCTGACGCTGCCTTGTAGGAAGGCTTGAGCATGCGTGAGATACCACGCTGCATCCAGCTTCAGCCCCTCCTGGGAGACCAGCAGCACCCAGAGGCTCAGCTACAGTCATGTTTTATTTTGAACACGGTAGGGGGTGGGGTGTGTCGGGTGCAGCTGTTCAGTGATGCATCGAGGACCCTGAGCCCCCCAGTGACCTCCCTGGTTGTAAGTGTCAGTCCCGCGGCTCCCATATCCGCGCTGGAAAGTGGCTCCCCGGCCCTCTTCCCAGCACCTTCGCCCCTCTGGCTTCCCCTGAGGTCTCATTAGTCAGAACTGCCTGCCTGAGCGCAGCCAGCCGCAGGCACCTGTGGCCTCGGGCCTGGGCCTGCCGGAGGACGGGGCTTGGGGAGCCAACAGTGGAGGCTGCTACGGTCACGGCTCCCCATTCCTCTCCCTCGCCAACCCCAGCCCCCTCCCCCATTTCCTGCAGTCTCCTCCTGGGTCACACCACAGCTCCTCGCCTCTCCCCTGCCCTTCCGCCCCAGTTTACCCTGCCCACTCTTCTCTGTTGCCTGAAGCCCCAGGAACCACCCTGGCCGGTTGGGGAGCCCGGGTGGGGGGTACTTGCAGGGACAAGACCCACCCATTGGTGTTGCTGACTGCCCGAAAGCCTCCTTCCCAGAGGCTCAGCTCCTGGAGACCTCAGCGGGAAGATTCTGGTTAATCCAGTAGTCAGCGGTCGCCTTTATTCCTCCCCTCCGCCGTCCCCCGTAAAACCCTCGCCCAGCACTCACTGGGCCGGGCCTCTCCCAGGGACGCGACAGTGAATGACAGACGCGGTCCCTGTTCCCCCAGGGTCAGCGCAGCCCAGGGATGAGCCCTCCAGAGTCAGGTCCTGGAAGCCTGAGCAGCGCTAGAGAAACAGGCCCCCCCACCAGGGCAACCCCGTGCAGCTAGGCGGCCGCGCCCAGACTTTGGGGGCCACCTTGCTCCCTCGGAGCAGTGCGGGCTGCAGAGGGGCCGCTGCAGGTTGCCCCCAGCACCTGCCCGTGTGGGGGAGGTGAACTTGGCACCTGCTTCCTTTCCTAGCGGCGTCCGGATCACAGCCTAGAGGGGCTGCGCTCTGCCTCCCGCCCTCGGGCACAGCCCACCAGGCCCCTCCAGGCATCTGGGCTGCGGGCATGTGGCTTTGCAGTTGACGCCTGAAGTCTGGTGGTGGAGGAGGGCCTGAGGGAAGAGGCTGGCTTTGGGCCGCGGCCTGTCTCGCGTTGCTTGACCAGAACAGCATAGGGCGGACATGGGCTGGGGGCAGGCGGCTCTCTCTCACCACCTTCTCCGTACCGGCTGGCCGGCCTCAGCACCCCAGCCCCCCGCCTCCCAGTTAGCACCTAGGCTTCTGACTTGAAGCCAGGGCTCAGAAGTGCCCTGTTTACTCATCCCGAGAGCCGGGGACGGGGTGGGACACGGGGTGGCATTTTTTTCCTGTAAGCCCCACGGTCTTGCTGGTAAGGTGTCTTGGTGGCTGCTGGCGCTGGCTTCTGGGGCCTCTGGCGTGCAGGGTGTTACCAGCCTCGTACAGCCGACACGCTGCAGAGCGGCCCCAGGAGGGGGCCCCTCGGCAGGATGTGGGGATGCACCTCTGAGCCTGCTGACCTCAGACCCGCCCACTCTGCAAATGCAGAAATAGCTTTCACGGTGAAAGTGCTTTGGTGAGCGAGGGTGGCCAGGCCGTCAGCCTGGGCTGTCTGGGAGGCGAGTTTCTGGGGCCTGATCGTGTCCTGTGAGGGCAGGGCGGCAGCTTGCATGGCTTTCGTCGGCGGTGTTCGCGTAGGTTTCACAGATGGGGACACTGAGGCTCCAGGCGCTCGACTGCCAGCGCATGTCCCTCGGGGAGCTCCTTGCCCGCCGTGTGACAGAGCGGCCTGCAGCCCCTTCGTGTGCTGCCTCAGGCTGGCTCACGTCCCTTTGCAAGGGGGGCGATGGCTGTCTCCCCTCTTAGCGGGAGGCCCCAGGCTTGCTGGCCAGCATGTGGCCCCATGCTGTCTGGCTGCTGCCTGGGGTGTGAACCCCTCACTCCCTGGGCCGTCCGTCTCAAGGAGGCTGGGGCCCCTCCCAGAGACCCAACCACAGAATCCCAAAGACCGCAGCTGTGCCGTCCACGGAGGCCGACAGGGCCTGAGGAACCCAGCAGGCGCCTGAGGCTGCGTGTGCCAGGGTCAGGCTGGTGCAGAGAAAGGGCCCCTCCGCCAGGGCGGCTGCACGGAGGTGTGAAGGCCGCGCCAGAGCGAGCAGCGGAGAGCTCTCCGTCCCTACAGAGGCACTGACCCCTGGGACCTCGTTTAGCCCAGTGGCCCAGAGCCCCACCTCCTAACAGCCCCCACGGGGCTATGGGCTTCAACATGGCTTTGGGGACACGGCTGCTCGCACGGCAGTTGGACAGCGGGACAAGCGCCGTCTCGTTTCCTTCTGCTTTTCCCCAAAAGAGCAGCAAGGGCAGCAGCCTGTTTGGCGGCGCTTGCCGGCGGCCAAGGCTGCGGGCAGAGGCGTGGGGCTGGGCCGCGATGGCCGGGCAGCGGGGCTGGGAAGCCGGGCTCTTGCAGCTCCCCAGCTGCGGTCGCTGCCTTCAGGCTGCGGTGGCGTGCGAGGAAGGTGCAGCTCGGCTGCATGTAGTCAGAAGAGATTCTGCTGAACTGGGGAAAGCACGGGCGGAGGGTAAGTTCCGCCGGGGGCGGAGCTCGCGCCCTCGCCCAGCCCCTCCTGGAGAGCGGTTTGGCCTGGGGAACACGCAGGTTGTTTCTCCGTGGGAAAGTGGGGCGCGGAGGGGCGAGCGTGCCCTGCACTTGTGAAGGGTCCTGGTCTGTCTTTGTCGGTGAAAGCGTCCGAATGCCTTCAGCTCCATGACCCGCACATCTGGCCCTCCCACCCCCGGGCACTCAGAAGGCTGGCAGCAGGCCGGCTGGCGTCACGATGACAGGCCCTCGGGCATTTCGCCCTGGTACCTGCCTGCGTCCAGTCCTCATCCTGAGTGCCACCCGACCTGCAGGGCATGAAGATGCCTGGGGTTGTAAAAACGCAACAGGGCTTCAGCTGATCCCGGGGACCTCAGGCCGGAGGGTTCTGCCCAGCCACAGCCCTGCTCCCCGCCGGGGCCAGGCCAGCTGGGGAGCGTGGGTGGCTCCAACAGCCTTTGCGCTGGCCCTTGCTGCCATCTTGCTAGTGACCGACTGGTGGAGTTTTCTTTTTAAGGTGAAGGGAAGCAGAACTGAGTTCTTGCCTACTGCAGAGAACTGTTCTGACAGGTCTTGCCTCCCTCCATGGCTTGTTCTGCCTCAGGGGACTGTACTGTCGTCAGGGCCTTTGCCAGGGACGACGGCTCCGTGGCTCACTGGTCGTCTGGCAGCCCTGCAGGGCGGTGTTCTCACCCCCAGCTGTGGCGTGTGGAGGGTTTCGGCTGTGAAGCCAACAGCAAAGCCCCCGAGGCACCGTGAGGGTGAGAGCAGGAGGTGGCGGCTTAGCCGGGGTCTGGCCGTCGCCTGTCTTCCAGCCAGAGACAGAGTGAAACTTCATGACTAAACAGGAAGCGGCTCAGAAGGCCGCAGATTCGCTGGTGTGGGGAGGGGAGGCAGAGCAGGCTCGGCTGCCCAGGCCCCGGCCCACCAGCCCGTGGCAGGCGCCTCTGAGCACCCCGGGCCGCCCGCGACCGGAGCCCGGGCGTGGCCTGGGCCTGTGCCCGCACCTGCTACCTTGCAGGCCCCGCTCACCGGGCGCCTCACCTTTGCCTTCCAGCACCAGTAACTAACTCCTGGTACTCCAGGAGCCACGCCTGAGCAAGTGCTCAGGCTCCCCCCGGTCAGGGCCCCCACTTAGGGAGACCCAGGCGACCCGGTGCAGAGGCCGAGCAGGGATGGTCGAGCTCATCTGTCTCCGGGGACGGGCTGCAGTAGATCCAGGAGCGTTTGCATGTGGAGGGATGTGGCTGCGAGCACGAGCAGCCTGGACTCTGCAAGAGGGGAGCTTGCACTTCCTACAGTGTGAGCAGATGGAGCAAGGTTACTTTTTCGGGGGTCACGGCAGGGCAGATCTGAAAGCCTGACTTTCGCTGTGTGGAGTTTCAGGTCCAACAGGCAGCTAGAGCGCCGAGCCTGCCCTTCCAGGCGGGGTCACCTGGTCTTGGTGGGGCAGAGGTGGGGTCACGCGGCCCCAAGTGGGTCCTGGGCCCAGGCCTGTGCTCTGGTCACAAGCCAGCGTGGGGGGCAGAGGCGGGCAGCACACGCCTGTCACCCCCACCGGCCGCTGCCTCCTGGCCGCGGGCACCTGACAGCTGGCCTTCAGGACACGTGAGGTGCGGCGGTCACTCCTGGCCGGCAGCAGCTTGTAACTGACCCCAGCCCCGGCACCCGCACTTGGCTGTCCCGGTCATCTGCTGAACAGCTCAGCCCAACTGCCCGCCTCAAGGGGAGGGCAGCGCAGGGGCCCTTTCTTGAAAGAACATCCTGCTTTGCCTAACGATGCTAATAAAGTTAGATCACTCCCTGGAGGAAATGAACTCCAGAAAACAGTTCTAAGCCAGGCACTCAAAATGGTCAGCCCGAGGGGCTCCAGAGAACAGGCGTTTGGAAGCCACAGGCCTTCTGCCGCTGCAGAGGGACCAGCAACCCCCTCACGCGGCCTGTCACACGCCTCCAGGTGCTCTGGGCGGGCTACAGAAATGGTTCCGCTTTATTTTTTTTTTTTCATTGTCAACCAGAATAACAGGAAGAAAATACGCAGCCTTGTGAATCTGCATGCCCACGGAGGTTACATCTCCGAGAAGTGGGTCAGCTTCCGTCCGGACGGAGGCCTGGAGGGTGCCCTGAGTGGTCCACGGGGCTCTCCCCCGCAGCGCCACTTGGTCACTGGCCTCGCCCCAAATGCCACGCGTGTGGCTTAAACAGGAACAAAGCCGTGAGGCCGCTTCCGCGCCCTGACCTCTGCACACAGCCCCCGGTGCTAAGGACCCTGGCGTGGGGGTGACGGGGCACGAGGGTCGAGAGCGCGTTCAGGCTGATGCGGCGGCCACGGGCTGAGCTCGGCGCCGGGGGCCAGGTGCAGACTCCTAAGTGGACGCTGGCACGAGCTGCAAGCGTAAGAGGGCAAAGGTGATTTTTTTTTTCTTCTCAAAAATGGTTTTGCACATCTTTTTCAGAGCTGATAGACACACACCTTAGCTGGATACAAAACATATTATGAAACAGAGTGACTGTGATCTTTGATCCGAGAAATCAAAGTGAAAGGTAATTGACATCTTCTGCCTCTCCTTTTGTTTTCCAGCTGCGTGTTTCCTGAGTTGTTTATTTTATTTCGTTTTATTTTTTTAAGAAAAAGAACTCTCCCCCTGCAGGCCCTCTCTCCTCACTTTCCAATCCAGCCTCACAGACTCGGGCTCTGCTCGTCGGGGCGCACCCCTGTGCTGCGCGGGGCCACCCCGAGCGTGTGAGTCTGTGAGGCTGGAGCCACGGCGGGCTGGAGCCACGGCGGGCTGGGGTGGGCGAGCTCGGGACTTGCATGCGCTGCCAGGCCCTCCCCTCGCATGAACAAGCTGCCGCAGGGCCGTGTTCAGCGTTTGAAAGTTCTGTTTCTGCCCTTTTTGATTCTAGTCTCTGCTTCGCGTATGCAGGCAAGTCAGGCTCTTGTCAGTGGAGGGCCTTCGGTGCCGGGGGTGGGGGGCAGTCACGCGTGACCTGGGGTGCTGCCCGGGAGCTCTGCATTGGAGTGTTTCCAAGTGCAGACCCCAGTGCTCCCCGGGGCTTTCTTGGCCACACGCTCTGGAAGGCTCCCTGCTGCTGCTTCAGGACTGAGCCTGGGTTTTTCCAGCTGAGCTCGGTGCAGCCCCACAGCCAGCATCAAGCAGACCGTGGCCACTGTGGACGCTGGGTGAGCACGGAGAGCCAGGCGGCTGAGCAGGCCTCAGAATCCGCGTGGGTGAGGGAGGACTTGGTTTTGCTTTCCTGCGCTGCTAGCTGCAATCGCTGGTGTTCAGACCCCTGCACGTCCTGATCTGAATCAGCACTCTCTAGCCAGCGCCAGCACGGGGGTTTCACGCCTCCGGTGTGCCCCAGCTCCCCGGGCTGCGGCTTCTGAATGTCCCCTTTGTCAGTGAGAGTGGAGGCATTACATCAGAGGCCAGGCCACAGTCCTCCGCAGCAGCACGCTGATGGCTGCTCTGGAACCCAGTACAAAGAGCCATCTGACACCAGGCCCACTGCTCCCACGGAGGGCTGGCACCCCAGAGCCACAATTCTCGGGGGGTTAGGCCTGCTGAGCTGTGACCACTTTGCAGCGTTAGCATGGACCCTCAGCTAGGAGGCCAGACTGGCTGCCATGTTCTCCAGCAGCGACTGTCAGGTACCAGCTCTCGGGAGGCAGGAGCCAGCAAACAGTGCTGGGGCCGGCGGGGGCCACGCCCCCACCCCCGGGGCTCTGCATGGAGGAGTCAGGATGACAAAAATGCAACTGAAATATTGGGAGCTGAGAAATGATCAAAGGGCCTTTTTATTGTGCCCCTTCCCTCCCTGATGCTAGAACTTGGCAATGCTTCTGAACTTGCAGGAGCCTGGGAACCGGGGCGAGCTGGCACGGGACCCCAGCAGCGTCCAGCTGTGATCTGCAGGGCCTCAGAGTTCCCCCCTAGCTCTCAGGCCCCACCCGCGGCTCTGGGCCACAGGCCTCCCAAGGAATGTTGGCCCCTTTCTCGGAGCGCCTCGAGCCTGGCCGGCCCCCTCTGCAGAGCGCCTCTGTGATGTGGCCCAGAGGGCACAGCGAGGGCTGGAGAAGATGAGAGACTGGAAGTGACTGAGCAAGTGGAAAGCGGAGCTTCAAGTCGGTTCAGAGCTGAGGCCCAGACTCAGGGACGCCCCGGGCCAAGACCACCTTCTCCTTAGCGCACACGCTCCGGGGGCAGCAGAGTCAGGGAAGTGCCTCCTGGCTTTCAGAGTAGCTTCCTGAGCAGCGGGGCGGGAAGGCAGTGTGCTTCCTGGCTTGCCCACCCGCAAGCGTGGCAGCCTGGCGTGGACCCAGCGAGGGTCCGGGGACAGGGCAGTGCAGCGGGTGGGCTCTGAGGTGCTGGCGCTCAGATTCTCACTTGGCCCCAACACAGCCTCCCCGACTCCCACCCAAGCCGGGGCTTCTCGGGCGGTGGCCTTTGTGGCTGGCCCGGGCGAGGCTGGTGTGGGCATGTGGGCTACCAGCTTTTAGAAAACATGCTTGAGGTTTGGGAGAGAAGCAGGATGGGGTCTCTCCCCTGCTTCCTGCTGCTGCTTTCTCAGGGGACAGAGTTCCCAAGCTCGCAGCTGAGGGTAAAGGCACCGGCCCAGCCCCCGACCGCCACCCCCACACCTGCTTGTCCCGTGGCTCGTGGGCCCTGAGCAGGCGGGCTCGAGCGCAGGTGCCTGCTCCCAGTGAATCAGAACACCCCAGGGCAGAGCGGGGTGCTAGCAGAAATCACTTTCAATGCTCAGTGAACCCAGAATTGTGGCAGGCGGCACCCCCAGATTGCCGCCCTCCGAAGAAACACGCTGTTTTCCTCCTTTGCGTTGGTAGCTGCCTGGGGCCGGCCAAACCCAGCTCCAGCCAGTTTGGTTCGGGAGCTTGGGGGGGTGGACGCAGCCAGCGCCTTTTACTCACATATTGCCCACGGCTGCTTCTGTGCGGAAACAGCCGAGTGGAGGCCCCAGGGACAGCCGGGACCTTGGAGGCGGCTGACCTGCTGTGTCTTCTGCCCACAGCTTCACTGGGACAGTTTTTCTCTCACTGGCCTGTCGGACCTTTGTGTATGTGATGGCCCTGTTCACAGGCATCTTCGCGCACACACACTGAAAGCCCACCCAGGATTTCCTTTTGGAGTTTTGCAGAGGAACGCGGGACTCACCTACTCGCCCGCACCCAGCTCCTTTCTGCTTTCAGCTTAGAGGTCAGGCTGAGAAGTCACTCGAGGCTTAGACACCACGTCAGCGCTTTCGTCCCGCCTCTCGCCGAGGTGGCGAGAGGTTAGAGCTGCGCCTGCTGGCCTCAGCGCGCCTCTGAGAAAGTGACGCTCGCTGACCACTAACCGCTCGACGCTCGCCCCCCCCCCCCCCCAGGGCGGCTCTGTCCTTCCTGACTCACATGCAGACACTGAGCCTTCTGGGCCCCAGAAGAAACCTGTGGCACTGAGCCTCAGTGAGGCCGTGCGGCCGTGGGCTCCAGCTGGCTTCCACGGCTTCCACGGCTGCAGCGGGTGACTGCCCGTGTCTCCCGCTCCAGCACGTGGGTGAGGTATGGCTGGGTGCGGTGACGGCGCCTCGTGCGGCCCCAGGCCCGCCCGGCTCCCCGAGTCAGGCAGCCAGCTTGCACTTTTTGTAGAGAATGGGGCCATCCAGGTAATAGACCGGCCGCCCACTTGTCTATGGGGTGGCCACTGGCGCCCCCCCAAACCCTCAGCTACCCAGCGCCCATTTGTCCATGGGGTGGCCACTGGCGCCCCCCCCCCCAACCCTCAGCTACCCAGCCGCCCATTTGTCCACGGGGTGGCCACTGGCACCCGCCCCCCCAGCCCCCAGCTATCCAGGCTGACGGTGTGGGGGTCCTCGCAGTGGGTTAAGTTGCATGCAGGAGGCCCTGGCTGTCAGTGTGGGGTTCCGGGCCCTCAAAGACCTGCGTGGAGGGGCAGGAGCTGCTTCTGGAGAGAGCAAGGGCCCTGGGGCGGGAGTGGAAGAGGCGGTGCCGGGCAGGGCTGTTTGGAGACCTCCTGGGCGCAGGACCTGGCATGGCGGCCTGCTCGGGACAGCCAGGCTGACGCCGGCCAGCGGGTCAGAGCTGGGCACGAGTCCCAGGCCCCGCCTGTGAGCTGAGCGACCGAGCACAGGGGTGTCATCTCCCTTGCGGACGCACACGACTGAGTGCTCCCTTGTGCCGAGACTAAGAGCTCAGGATATGGGGGCAGGGGCATAAGCAGCTGGAGCGTGACTTTCCAGGAACGGATCTGCGGGGAAGTGGCCGGCACAGCCGCAGCTGGGGAGAGGGCCGGCCACTGCGGGGCCCGCCAGCGGGTGGCTGAGCAAGAGTGACAGGAGCGTGAGGGGGCCAGTTCAGAGCAGCAGGGACACCAGCCGGGGCCAGTGCAAAGGCTGGGGTCGCTGAGCCTAGTGAGGGGCCGACAGGGCGGGACTGCGGGTCTGGGGGAGCGGCCGGCCCGGAGGTCCTCTCAGGGAGCCGGTCGTGCTGGGCATCTGGAGGGATTAAAGGGCCGTGAGGGCCTGCGAAGGTGGGGCCTCCTCGGGACGGAGGCGGGCCTGCCGGAGACCTCCCTGGGAGGCCCAGTTTGCAGACTGATGTGGCCGCTGCCCCAGCTGCGACTCCAGAATTTTCTCCGCACTCACGGCTAGGGAGTGAGCGCTGAGTTTCCTCTCCCCGGCGAGGTCCCTGTGAGGCCGGAGGGTCCTCAACCACCCCTTCCCTGCCCTGCCCACCTCTCCGGGGGACAGTGGGAAGTTGTGGGGGCTCAGCTCCGGGGTTTTCCAGAGGCACCCCCTTCTTACCCAAACGCAGTTGGTCAGCTCCAGGACCCCAGCCCCATGCTCCGCGGAGGCAGCGAGCCCTTGGGGAGGGCCCGTGCCCACCTGCTATTTTTAGCAAGCCAGGGCTGCAGGAAGTTTCCACTGCGGATCAGCTCCTGTGGCCTCCTAGGTTGAGAAAACAGGAAGCCCGTTGGGATCCGGCCTTTGAAACGCTCCCCTGACCCCGCCCCGGGCCTGCTTCACTGCTCCCCTGGGCTCTGCTCTGCAGAGGGGCCCCCGGGAACAGCTGGGACTGGGGCGTGGCCGCCCTGTGGGGGACACGCGAGTCCCTGCTCAGAGCTGCTGCTGACACGCCCGCTTCCCCACCGCGGGGGGCTGGCCACCCCAGCACCCACGCTACAAGCCCGCGTGTGCTGGCTAGGGCAGGGGGAACATTTCTCACTCACACGACCTCACCCAGGTCCTCAGGAACCCCGAAAGCACGTTTTCACACACAGTTCACAGAGGCGGCAAGAGCCCCTCTCCACCCAGGGCCTCCATCCCCGCCGTGGCTCCCGAGTCCGCGCTCGGAGCTCCCCGGCCCTGCTCTGGCCAGCCGAGCCGACTGGCTCCTCACACACAGCAGCACCAGGCACCGATCAGAGTCCCACACCAAGGCGGGGACATCACTGGCCATGGCTGCACGCGCCCTGGAACTGGTGCCTGGCTCCACACAGCACTCAAAGGCCACACGTAGGAGCCCCACCTCACAGATGAGAAAACTGAGGCACAGACTTGCACCTGCGCGCCCTCCAGGCGGGTGCTTGCAGGGCGCGCCTTACCCAGGAGGCCAGCTTGAGGGGCAGGGCTTGGTGTCCTCACCCCGGGCTCATCTTCCCTCTCAACTTCGGGCCGAAACACAGAGCGGGAGGGGGCGAGGAGGGCCTAGCGTGAGAACCGGGGGCCGGGAGGTGGTGTCGCCTTCACTGGGACCCCAGAAGCCCCTGCGTCCTGTGCTCCGCCAGCCTGAGGCCCGGTGCCCTGCTCTGGGTCTGGGCTGACCCCAGGGCCACTTCTTTCCAAGAGAATCAAGGGGTGCCTCTTTGCAAGGCCACTGCTCAGACCTCATTGCCCTGGATCGGGGGCTCTTGCCAAGAGGCTCCCCTTGATCCCAGGACATGCTGGCCCCACACCTGGGAGCCCACAGACCTGAGGGGTAGGCAGAGCACCTCTGAGGACATGTCCCACTCTGAAAACTCACGGCCTGCCCCTTGCCAGTGGGGGCGCCACTTGCTGTGCTGACCAAGATGGTTACTGTGGCGGCCAGTCTGGTCGGCCGCGCGGGGGTGGCCCTTCTCAGGGGCACCGCTTTGCTTTTGAAAATTGGATCATTTTTACTGGGGGCTCACTGGTTCACAGCACTGTGTGTGAGCTGGCAGCTGAGTCCAGCTTGCAGATGGACGGTACCCCCCACGCCCCCAGCCCACCGGGAGGACCCTTCTTTACAGAACTGGACACTGTGTGTCGGGCGGAATTGCGCTTATCATGGAGGCATTGTCTGGCTTTGGGGATGGAAGTTTGGGAAAGACCAAAGACCAGCATGATTAACTGAGACCATAGAAGTGAGAGAACATGGAATACCAGCACCTCACCACTGTGGTTTTTTAAGTTACCATTTGGGTGAATTATGGCCCAGAAATCGCCTACGAAGGCATTTATGTTAAAAACCGTCGAAGGTGCTATCCGAGACCAAAATGTGTTTCTGAGACAGTAGCCGGTTGTTGGAGGGTCTAGAAAGCCCACGTGAGCTGTGTTCTGGTGTTCTCTCACTCGCCCCGCGGCTCTCTCTCTCTCGCAGTAAATGAAATTATCAGGAAGGAGTTTTCAGGACCTCCCGCCAGAAACCAGACGTAGAAGCCGCCCTCCGCAAGACACTTCCGCAGCTGGCCCCGGAGCCTTCTCTCATTCCCTTCACCGTCCGTCTCCTGGCCGGAGTCCACCGGGGGACCGTGTCCTGGCAGACCTGACCCCATGCAGACGCTCGCCACCTCCCTGCAAGCACCAGGGGGAACTCGCTGCCTCTTGGCTTCTGTTTTAAACCCTAGAGAGCATCTCAGTTGCCTCTGACCGTGTCCCACCCAAACCCCAAGTACCTGCTGACCAGAACCGCCTCAGCCCGGCAGCACGCTGGACCTGGCCGAGAGCTGCGTGACCAGAGAGCGGGGTCCAGCCCCATGGCACCGCCCTCCAGCCCCAGCGCTGCCTTCACCTGCCCAGGCCAGACACGGCTCCTGTCCCCTCCGGAGGGGGGCGTCTCCCTCACAGCCACCAAAGCCACAGGCTCTGAGTCCAGCCTGCAGACCGCGCAACCCCAGGCCCCCGCCCCCCCGGGGAGTCTGGAGCCGGATGGCTCCTTGGGCGATGCCTGGTCCCCGCACGGCAGGGCCACACAGCTAACGACGTTTTGACTTTTCTCATCCTGAAACCCAAGCGGTCCGGTCTGCACAGGCTGCCTGGGAAGACGTCAGGCACAAAGCGGCCATGTGTGGGCACTTGTGACTCTGCTTCCCAGAGCTGGCCGCCGTGGCCGGAGGTGGCCACACCTCCTCAGCCCTGCAGCTCACCGCAGGCATGTGGGCCACGCCTGGCCGCAGCTGCACAACCTCAGCCTTCTGACCGCAGCGTGCTCATCCATAAAGTAGAGAAGAGGGAGTGTAGCGTGTGCCTCGACTGCTGCCCGGAATGACGGAAGCTAAAGCGGCCGCAACCAAGCAGGTGTTGTTAAAATGAAGCAACCGGCGACCTAAGTGTTTCTCCACGTGGGTTCCCGTTCATGGAACGTCCCTCCCGGGCCTGGGTCCAGACGGCACACTCGCACTCAGGACCTGGTGCCTGAGCTCACGGTGGCTCCTCTAAACGCAGAGACGGCTCCCTCAGCCCCCAAGACCATTCTCTCACTGGGTTCTGCTCAGACCACTCTACGTTTCCACTGAACACCGGAGTCCTCGCTGTCTTTCTCCAGGGGTGCAGTTCTTGCCACAGAGTGAGACCCTTGGGGTTCTGGCAGGGGTTTCCCGCACAGAGGAGTCTGTCTGCATCACTGTGGACACGCTGGGGTGATTCCAGCTTCGCTCCAGCCACCCGGGCTCGTCCCCAGTGTGCCTTGAAAGAGCCATTCATAGAGTGATTCCTGACCCAACCTGTTAGACAAAGGCCTGCCAGCCACTGTCACCCCTGCAGCATCGCCCAGAGACATCGCCCTGCCTGCAGGGGAACCCCGTCTGCTGCAACTCTCCCATCCAACGCTGTTCAGGGTGCAGAATTCTGGAAGGCGCCATCCTTCCTAATGAATAAAAAGTTCCATATGCAAAACTTTACCCAAAGAATTTCCCCACCAGCAATACTGACTTCACCCGGACAGAGCTAAAGTGTTGGTGAGTGATCTGTTCTCACTTGACCGGGCTACGGGCCAATTTTTGCACACGAAGGAATCTGGCCTTTCGGTTATCTGAATGTCTCACCCAAGTGCCTTCCTGCTATTGTAGCAAAGTCGCTCAGCCTCACTGCCCACGGGGCGAGAAAGGGCTCACGTGCTCCCCATCAATCTTGTAAGCGTGTGAGCAGCCAGAGCTCGGAAGGCCCAGCGCCAGTGTGCGTGTGACACGCACGGACCTGAGCTCCTTCTTCTAAGACGTCCTCGCTCTCCACCGCAGGAAGCGCTGTCAGAAACCGCTTTAACGGGAAGCAGAGGGAAGGACAAACAGCATTCGTGCCGAGACGCAGACCAGCGAGAGCGGGGTCAGGAACCACGGCCACCAGCCTGGCGGTCACACGCGCCCGGAGGAAGTGGTGCCCAGAGTGACTGCACGTGAAGTCTCTGCAGTACAGGCAGGAGCGGGAGGGGCCCCGCAGACACGGAGGCTGAGGGTGTCTACTCGGCGAAGACGGGCGTGGGCCCGGCCCTGGCTGTGTGAAGGTCATGGACATCGGCGGCACCTCGCCGACACCCGCCCGTGGCTGAATGTAGTATATTTCCAGAGTGGGCGAGTATTCCTATTATTGTACAAAAATACTGCTGCTTGATAATATATAATAGCAACCCAAATTAGTATGTTATTAAATTTTATTTTCTTATCTGTATTTTTATGCTTTTCATCTGTCCACAAAATATCACACCCCTGTTGGGATTAGAAAATATTTATAAGTGGTCAGAAATCCTTCCTAAGTGTCTCTTTTTACATACGGCTTTTCCACCTAAGAGAAATGGTGTATTCTTGAAGTTTAATCATTCCAGAAGAAGAACGGCCAAACTCCGGCGCAGCGCCTGTCAGTCTGTTCCCTGTCCGTGGGGGCAGGCACCCCTGAGGGGTGACGTGGTGAAGGGCTCACCCCTCTCGCTAGAGCGAGGCGCCCACGACCTCGGCTCTGGGCCCGCGTCACTGAGACCTGCGGAACGACCGTTACGGAGCGGCCTGACTTCACCAGGGTGAAGGGTCGGGCTGCCCGTGCCTTCTGCCGCAAGGCTGCAAGGGACAGAGCTGGCCGGACCCCAGCCCTGTCGTCACGGCCAGGCCAAGCTCCCGGCGCTGTCACCGAGGAGTGGTGTCCGGGCCCTCTGAAGCTGGAGGCCACGGTGCCTTCGCTGCCTCACACCCGTGGCCGAGAAGGCTCCCCAGCAGCGTGGGGGCGCAGAGCCGGCACACGCAGCGGGTTGATCTCACTGTTCAGCAGTGAGGCCGTTCGCGCTTCTACCGGGGGCCCAGCCAGCCTGCAACATTCTGGGGGAGCGGGGCGGCCCTCCCCCAGCTCACTTTCTGCAGGGCCAGCCCCGGCAGTCGGCACCCCACACAACATCCTTTGGCCTTTCGAAAACTTGGGGCTCGGGCATTCATCTTAAGGCGCCAAATCAGCGTCTTCCCACCTTCCGACGCCAAGTTAGAGACACGCGCCAGGGACGGGGCCCCCGCTGCCCTCGGCTCGTCCCCGTGTTCTGAGTTTCCGCCATCACTGTTAAGACAGACTTTTCTAGCGGCGGCGTGCCGGGGTGCTCCCTGAACAAGCCCCTCTGACGAGAAGGTGGGCCGTGGCCCGCAGGGCTCACCCGCCGTCTTTCCGTGGCTGCACGGAATTCAGGGTCCGGATGAGCT
Organism: Condylura cristata; assembly: GCF_000260355.1. Taxonomy (NCBI): domain Eukaryota; kingdom Metazoa; phylum Chordata; class Mammalia; order Eulipotyphla; family Talpidae; genus Condylura; species Condylura cristata. Next base: position 31,967,331 of record NW_004567123.1, on the reverse strand, counting down.
GGCTACAGCTCGTGCCGATTCAGTCAGCGCCTGGGCAGGGGCCGGCTCTGGTGTCCACGCCTCTTGTCCCAGAGCCTCACTGTCCCCACCACCCCCACCCCCGTCACCCCGAGAAAATATTGGGGCGGCCTGTACTAGCTCTCCAACAATGTCTCTCCAACAGGTGGTGCTGGAAGGCTTTGAAAAGCTTGACTGATAAGTTGGAATACATCATATTCCTATGCAAAATGTTTTTAATCTCCTGTTTAATGTAGTTTATTTTTGCTATATGTAAAGTATTTTTATACGGCTTGTATCATGATAGTTTAGCAATAAAAGATCAGAAGCAGCGCTGGCTGGTGTCTCTTCTCCGCGCTCGGACCCCGTCATGCTGAGCGCCTCGGCAGGGCGCAAGGGCCCACAGACAGCCGCAGGGGCCGCTGGCTGGTTCCCTCCGTGCTCTCCCCATTGCCGCTCTGCTCTCCCGAGACTCCAGCACCAGGTGGACATACAACGTGCCCTCAGCTCACGCCCGGGGCCCAGAGCATCTGTCGCCAACTGGGCCGAGCTGGTCACGTGGAGGCCAAGAGCAGTCCTCTGGCTCGAGCTGCTTACAAGATGCCCCACATTTATTTTCAATAAAGTACTTTAATCACCACTATACATGCTAGAACGTTCCAGCTGGCTTTTTCCTCAAATAGCCTTTTTCCCCATAACTGAAACGCCCAGGAGTTTGGAAGTAACTGCTGTTTACGACTAAACATACTGTTTCAACGTCACCCCGCTCTTCAGCTCCACCCTTCCACCCCAGGGGCACAGGGCCCCTGCCCAGCCCCGTATTTTGGGGGCACCCTCCACCCCATCCCACACTTGAACGCCCGGTGGGGAGTCCCCGGGCTCCCTTCCCCTGTCTGAAGCAGCCGGCTGCTGAAGTGCGTGCCTGGAAGTGCCACAGCCGGCCGGGCCTGTCACGCCCTTCAGGGCACAAGCTCAAGCAGATGCCTCGCACAGCCCCCCAACCCACAGCAGTAGGATCCAGGCCAGCTTCCCGAAGAGCCTTCGGCGAGCTCGCCTATCCTCACAACCAGGCAATATTTCTGCTTATTTTAATTTCTCCAGAGGTCCGTGAGCCTGAGGCGCTGGGTGGGGGCTGACACGCTGACCTGGAGATACCTCACCCTACTATGGAGCCATCAAACTACTGGCCCAGGTCACATGCTCAGGGCCACCCTGGCTTTGGCTCCCCTGCAGAAAACCATCACCTTAAGCAGAAGACACTTAAAAAATAAAGTCTCTATTCTGCATTTGTATGCGAACCACACTTGGTGAGAACAGCCTATGCCTCGGTTTCCCCAGCTGTAAGCCCATGCGAAGAGTCCCCTCCTATCAAGGGCTTCCTAACCGTTAGCTCTCGAGGTAGCAGCCCCTCATTCAGCAAGCAGAGCTCAGGGCGCCCCTGGGCCGGAGCGCGTATCCCCCGTATCCGGAAGGAGACGGATGGCGTTCTGACTCCGGGAACTGATTTCCCAACTACATCATCCTGGCCAAGCGGTGGGCTCCTCCAGTTTTCAGATCCTGAAATGAGCGGGAACACACCCTCCGCCTTCGGACCTGCCCCTTGCTGCAGGGACTGCGCCAGGAGTCCCCGCTGCACGTCCGGGACCAACAGCTTGGGGCCACGTGGCCGCCAAGGAGGATGCACGGCGCGTGGTCACGAGACCAGTGTCCTCCGCGGCCCGTGGCCGACTAAGGACTTAGAGCTGTTTGTGTTTGAGGGGCCCAGGCGCTTGGGCCGTGCTAGAGGGGAAAGGCTTGCTGCGCCCTTCTTGCCAGCTTGTGCAAAGACTGAGGAGACCCCTCGGGCCCAGCATCCTCCCTTGGGTGTTGCTGGGACTTGCAGCGTCCGTGTCGGGCTGGGGTGGGGGCCACAAAACCCGTATCTGTAGAGTTGCTTCAGGACATCCTTTCCCCTAAGAAAACCATTAAGACCAGTGCCAATCTTTCTCATCTGGTTTGTCCCATCTATTATTACACAGTAAGAGAAAATGTAAGATCAGTAAGACACTCTACTCTCTGAGAAAACACGCACACAACATGTAACTCACAAGGGGTGGACATCCAAGACAGACTTTAAAAATGCAGACAATTCAACAATAGAAAAATGGTGAGTGGGCAACAGAGAGGAAAAGACCATTCACCCAGGAGGATGCCCAGACCCAGAGCCCCAGGTGTGCGTTATCATTGCAGCCAGTAAGAGCCGTGGACACGCCACCCCGCAGCCCTGAACGGCGCCTCCAAGGGCCCCAGGGGCACGTGCCGGACGGGCGCAGAGAAGAGGCTGTATCTGCCGGTGGCATGTAAACCCGGGCCCATGTGAGGTCCGCGGATGCATTTTAACTAATGGAAATGCCCCATGACTCAGACACCCCTCTCTGGGCGCCTATCTGAAGTACATGACACTATCAACACGAGAAACCTCCGGTTCTAAACGTCCCTGCAGCGCTGCGTGCGGTGCTCGGCCCCGGGGTGGCCCACGCCGTCGGCGGGCAATTGGATAAAGATGTGGTCTAGCCACAGTGGACGTCGCTCAGCCATGGGACGGGTGAAGTGCAGCCATTGTCCGCAAAAGGGAGAGAATTCGAGGGAATTATGACTAATAAATCAAGCCAGAACGAAAACAACAACTAGGTTTATTTACACAGCAGATGATTCAACAACGTTAAAAACTAACACTGGTCTGAGGTTAAGGCGGGAGGAGAAAGGAACGCCGGATGAGACGGCATGGCAGTGGGAAAGTAAAATACTAAAGGCTGAACCGTGTAAATATCAGTGTCCTGTGGGAGGACAATGGCAGAAACACCCTCACACCTCACTGACACTTCTCTTTTCAGTTTTAAACCCCAGCTCGGCTGCTGGGGTCTGGGACAGCCGGGAGCCTCCCAGTCCAGCCAGTTGCTGGAACCTGCCCTTTGCGCTTAGAATGAGGTGAGAGGCTCGGACAGCCTCGCTGGTGACCACTTCCCCAGACTCTGGCCACGCCTGGGCCTCTCTGCTGTGCCCTCCCGGCCAGATGCTGCCCACCTCGCTCTGCTTTCTAGGACCCTCAAAGGCCCAGGCCCCAGGTCCATGAATAAGACGGTGCTCAACCTTCACGTCTCTACCCCGGCGTCCTGGGCTCAGGGTGGGGCGGCCCCTGCCCCACAGAGGGGTGAGGCTCCCCGCTCCCCAACATGTGCCCTCACTGCCACGTGGAGAGGAGTCTCCTGTTTGGCCAGCTTTGGCTTGTTCAGTCTTTCACCTCAAAGCGTCACGATGGGGAGGAGGCTGTATTTATTTGCCCACGGCCATGCGCCACACCCCACCATGGCAGGCCCTCCCAAACCGTGTCCTGAACACACACACACCAGCCTCACACACGCAAGGACACTGAGAACGACGGATCCATCTGGAATGCATGGAAAATTAATCATTTCCTAATATTTAACACATTTAAAAAACCATAAATCTGACTCAAGAGAGACCTTTCTTCCGTCCCATGCGGCTCAGTTTACTCATCTCTCACACACCAGCACTTCCCAGCCTGTCTTCTAGAAAGAGCCAGTCACCCTGCTGGAGAAAGCCGTGAAGACCCCGACCTGGTGTCCAGGAACGGGAGGCGGTTGCTGCCTGGGGTCTGCAGTTACCTCCCGCCCTCCGCGGCCAGGCGTGGTGGGTCCCCGGGCGGCCGAGAAGGCCCAGCCCTTCACAGACCACATGAGGCGCATCCTGGGGGCGTCTGTCCTCAGGGTGAACACAGGACCGGCTGGGGCTCCATGGGCGCCACCTGAGCCCCTGTGGCTGGGTGCCTGCGGCCAACACGCCATGGGGTCCTCTCTAGTTGGGCCCCACTACACCTGCAGCCGCACCTGGACCCACATCGCCATCCCTCGCCCACACACTCCCTGGGCAGGTGGCTCCTCCCACGGGAGGCCCTGAATGGACACTCTCCTGGCTCAAAGCGACAGCAAGGCCCATGGCCGGTGCAGGCTGTGCCTGAGGGCCTCGGGGTGGGGGGCCCCTTCCCGACTGCGGAGCGCACGGCGCCCCTCAGGGCCTATCTTGCCTGTCCTCTGCCCTGCTCACACCAGGCTCACGCCGCTCAGTCTCCTGCTCACAACCCCACAAGCCCCTGCAAACGGCATATCTGCCCCCTCATTCCTGACACCCCTCGGCTTCCTCCCGTCCTCGGAGCCCACGACCCACCACGCTCCCCCACCCACCCGGCCACGGCTTTTCTTCCCAGCAAGGCGAGGCCCCTCAGCTCTGGCCCGGGGAGCGCGCACGACCGCGCCGCGCGAAGCCCACGAAAGCCGGCCCCTTACCGTTCCGCAGCGCAGAAGTCCAGGTCTCTCTGGTCAGGAGGCAGCAGGCTGTGTCGGCGCTGCAGGGCCGGCAGAGTCGTTTCCTGGCGTGGGGCCCGGCCTCCATCTCCAGGGCCGGCAAAGCCGCCCGCTCGGGCGCTACCTCGCCGCGCCTGCGCGCCAGCCCTCCATTGAGCCCACCTGCGTAAAGGTCACTCCGCCCCGCGCGAGGACGCACACCTGCCTGGGAGGCAGCGCAGCCACACCTGCCGGGGTCGCGGGGTCGCGCGGCGTCCGGGGGGGCCTGCGTGGCACTGGGCTGGGGGGCGGGGTCTTCCTTCACTCTTTTCGCCTCTTCCAGGTTGTTCTCCCCCTCCGCCATTGCCCTTGGTTCTCGGTGAACTTGGCTCTTTATCCGACTCCACTCCGTCTTGACTCAGGCGATTTCACCCTTTCCTCGTCCTGACTTCTTAGATTCTCCGAGTCCCGCCTTCCCTGCTCCCCTAGTGGGCTTCCTGGGGCGGGGGGGTCCCAGTGCGGTGTGTCGGAAACTGGGGGGCTGTGAGCGCACAGACTGCTGGCCCCGCCCCAGATGACTCCGCGCGGGTCTGGGTCGGGCAGAGAACCCGGCCGGTCCCAGGTGAGGTCCCAGGCGAGGCGTGTGCTCCCGGGCCAGGGGCGCCTCGGGATCTAGCCCTCGAGCCTCGCGTCCACCCCGAGCCTTGCGTCCACGCACTCATCACGGTCCGTCCGCCCGCCGGCCGCTGCCCTCTGCTGCTTCCTCTGCCGGAAACACCCTCCCTGCCCTCCTCGCCTAACGCCTCCTGTTCTGCGATTCCAGCTCCAGCCTCGCGCCCTGGGAGGCTCTCTCCAGACCCGGGTCCCTCCACGCCACTGTCCTGTCCTGTCCTGCCTGTGCCGCCCACACAGCGCCAGCGTGAGGGCAGGGAGCTGGTCTGCCCTGTTGGCTGCCTGGGAGCTGGGCCTGGACACAGACACCGCTCAGGGAGCAGGTGGCTGGACGCCAGTGACTCTCCAGTGAGGCAGCCCAGCTGCCCATCAGCGTTAGCCCCTGCGCCTCCCGGCAGGCGATCTAGGCTCCTTCCCTTTTAGATCTGAGGCTCGGGGACTTCGCGGCGTGCTCAGATGGTTCCCAGAGGTGGGGTTCACAGCCTTTGGACTCCCCTCTTGAGGAGGGCCGGCCTTAGCCCTCTCTTATAAAGGGAAGAATGTGGCAAATGAGGGGTGGCACTTGTGAGGTCAGGTCACCAGAGGCTGCCGGGGCCTGGCTAGCCCTGGGCCTGGCTCTTCTGCTGCTCTGGATGCAGCCAGCAACCCTGCTGCAAAGCCACGTCCGGGCCCCAACTCACAGACTGACCATAAAACTGTGGTTTTCATCTGCTGTTCTGAGGGAATCTGTCATACAGACAACTGATACACGGAGGTCAAGTAAGCAGGCCGACGTCACACAGCTTGTTGGAGGTGGGGAGGTCCCAGAGCTTGTGTTTTTTGTTTTGTTTTGTTTTTTTTAACCTCAAAACACACCTGTCAGCACTCTCTGCATGGCCCTGCCCTCGCCTCCCGCAGCATCCCCGCAGCAGACGGGCTTTGGTGAAAGCCCGCACAGGTGGCTCCTAACTGCTCGCCAAGCTTCCTCCTGCCACTCAGCTGTCTGACGTTGGGTCCAAAGTGTAAATCAAACCACCGCACTTAAAGCCTACGAAGGCCCTTTACATGGCTCACGGGGGTGCCCACACTGGGGCCCGCCCGCCCTGGTGTTCAAGGCACACAGACCTGTGCGTAGATTCAGGCGTTGCTCCTGGAAGGGCAGGCCCCCCCCCCTCCTTCTCCTACCCCACCTGGCCCCCAGCCCCCCCCCCCCGTCCAGGCCCCGCCCACATCCTCTGGCCCGCCCAGGCCCACGCACCTGCCCTGCCCCACCTGAGGGATTCTGGAGGAAACTTCTCCCTCTCTCGAGTGTCTCGTCAACTTTACTGTCACCCGTCCTCTCTCCTGGACCCCAAATGCCAACATTCACGCACGCTGCACGTCCTGGTCGAAATCATCCAGAAAATAACGCAGAAAAAGCCGTCAACCCGCCGCAGCCTCGGCCTGGGCTGAGTCTGGGGTGTTGTTGGGTCTCTCTCTCCGGCCCTCCTCCCGCTCCGCTCCGCAGCCTCTGGCTGTCGCAACCATCAGGCAGCTGAAACCAAGGCTCGTGGGTGGCGGCCCTGCTCAGGTCAAAGCCAGGGTCCTGCCTGGCCAACCCCACCCACGCCAGACTCCTCCCAGGGGCTCCATTCCAGCCTCGGGGCACCTCTCAGCTCTTGGGGCACGGGCTTGGCTCCGTTTCTCTGATTCGGCCCACTGGCCCCTCTATCTCCACAGCTAAATGGAACCCCCAGACTTGTCTTCCCATCCTTGGGCCACCTCTGCGCCTTGATCCCCAAACTGAGACAACAATCCCAGCTTTGATCTCCTCTACCCAGGCACCCCAGGTAGATTCATCTTAGGGACCCAGCACTGTCAAACCCAGAGCAGGACTCATCATCTCCCCATTTCTACCAAATATTCTCCCTGGCCTCCCCACTGCCCACCCCATGGCCTACCTAGTGGCCAGACCCAGAATCCAGATTCAGCCTGGATCCCCCGTGCCCCAGCTGGGTGGGCTAGCTGGCCCGGTCTTACGGATCCACACCGTAAGTTTCTTAGTCCCCAGAACAGGGTTCCCAACTGGACATACATTTCAGGGGGTCATTATTTAACTGAGCAGAGCGGGGAGGGTCCCCTCAGTCCCTCAGATTTCTGTTCTGAGTCCCTCTGCCCTCCTCGGGTGCCTCTCAAGTTGCCCCGTCACTCCCACAGTCACCTGCAGCGACGCGGCTGTGTGCCGGATCGGGGTGCCGGGGATTAGCTGCGGAGCCTCACCGCAGCGGGAGACAGACTGCAGGGCACACGAGATACACAGAGAAGCAAGCAGGACCCTGGAAGAAAGAAGTGTCAGATTAGGGTAGAGGCGCCCAGTGGCGGGGGGCAGCGGGCCATGTGGAGCTCACCTCGTGGTAACTGTCGCCAGGAATCAGCCAGCTGATTCCTGAAAAGAGGCAGTATTCTCTTTCCAGGCAGCTGTGGGGGGTCACCCTGCTGATGGCCACACAGCAGGGCAACGCTGGGACCTGACCCAAGGTTTATGGGTGGGAGCCGTGTGGCTACCAGAGTAGCTGCCCATGAACCCCAAAACTTCGGGTCACAGTGCTTCCCCAGAACATATCCAGGGCCGTTGTTTGCCAAGCAAGCAGGAGGAGGAACAGGCACCCCCAAGATAGGTGGGGAGAGCCAGTCATGAAGGGCCAAGAACACGGGCGTGGCAACGCCCCCTTCTCCACGGGATGATATTCGTCCTAGAGACCCGGCCAGCAGGTGGGCGGCGCCTCACCTTGGCTGGAACCCGAGAGCCCCCGAGTACAGGTCGGGCTTCTGTTTTTAGAAACACCCACTTGTTACTACTTTCCTTCCTACTGAGCGTTTCCCCCCCCCCCCACATCTGAATGTGAACAGATCTATCCTCTGACCCCAGCCAAGGCAGAGTCCTGCAGAAATCTCCCTTCACACTGCACCTCAAGGCGCATTCTAAGGCCAGGCCCTTCCCACGCTCTGGGAGACCATGACAAGGGCTCCTGGCGGAGCCCTGCTGCCCCCTAGGGGAATAATCCTGCAGGTGCAGCGGGGGTGCTCAGGACTGGGGCTGGGTCTCCCTGGGGTCCCTGCACCTCCCCTGGCCCTGGCTCACCAGCCGGGACAACCTTTCATCCAGCTGCTGCTGCAGTGCTGAGATGCAGGAGACCCCAAATTTGGCTGGCTGAGTCAGGTCCCTGCATCACGGGCCAAGGTTGTTTGGGCTCTGCCCAAAACAGCAGCCAGTATCCGCTGGACTTGTGCTTCTGTGGAAACGTTAAAGCCCCAAACCCTGAAGACAACAGGACCTTCCGTCCCTCCTTACTTAACTCAAGCAAACCCACTTAAGCTGAAAAATAAGTCCAAGAGATTTTAGAGCTTTGTGTGATGGCTATTTTGATATCTTTTTTTTTTTAATAAAAACACGAATTATTAAAAAGTGTTCCTGGTGTATGGGCCTGCTGCTGCGCCAGTAAGGTGAATTCATTTACGAATTCTTCTCTGAAGATTAGGTATTGCTTACTTGGAACGCTGCAGTTCCAGGGGCTCCCCAAGGAGCCTCCCCGAGCCTTCCAGGACTAAGGAGTCATGTTGTCATTTCAGGCATGCCGGAAACTGTGACACAGAGAGGTTAAGCAACTTGCCCAAGGTCACACAGCAAAGAAGTGAAAGGGAGGTCGAGTCTGGCCCCTCTTAGCACAGGGAGCTCGGCTCATGTGCCACATCTCTCAGAGGCCCACCCTGACTGGTCTGGTCAGAGCTGGAGGTGGAGGTCACTCTGACACACTGGCCCTCGCGTATCTCGTGTTTCCTTTGCGGCTCCACTTGACTGCAGACTGTGGGCCAGGTTGGGGCCATTTCTGTAACCGGGGGTCCCGCGGGATGCCTGGAACACGCTAGGTGTTCCCTCAATGTGGAATGAAGGGAGACCACACTGCCTATTCTAAGGCGTTCCCAGAGGAACAAGGAGGAAAACAGACCTGACGCGCTCAGCAGGTGCAAAGGCGGCCCCTGCTCTGCCCCCCAATATCCACCAGGTGAACATGGATGTATGAGTAACTTGCCAGTGTGGAGAAAGTGTCTTACGTGAATGCTCTCGAGAGGAGGTCATTCTGGACGACTGGGGCGGCCCTGTGCCCAAGGACGAGTGTCCTCACTGTGGGCTCAGGTCAAGGCAGAGGCGGAGCCTGAAGTTCTGTCACAAGCCGAGGAATCCCGGAGATGCCGCAGCCAGACCAGCAAGAGCGGCCTCTCTCCAGAGCCTCTGGGGGGAGCCTGGCCTCAGCGCCCTGACCTCCAGAGCCTTGAGAGAGTCAGTCACGTGGTTTGAGGAGGCTCCTCGGCCCCTGGGGCAGCCCCAGGGATCCTGCACACCACCTGCACTGGTGATGCTCCCATGGGCTGCCCTGTGGGTGGGAGCTCAGCTCCCTGTTTGGGGCGCCTGCTTTCACCCCAGAAGTGAGATGCCACTCCCTCCTCCAGTCAGGCTGCTGCTACCATGAACCTCCACATGTGTCCCAACCTGTCTTCGGGATCGTGCGCGAGAACTCCCTTTCCCCCAGCTCACACTCCTGTCCAGGGGGACGCTCCCTGCACCCTCTCCAGAGTCTGCAGCCCAAACCCCTGACAAACACCTGAATCCCTGACTGGAACCCCTGACTTCTCTTGCTCCGGTTCCAGGCTTTGCCCCCCAATAGCCTGGGGACGCCAAGGGAAATGGGCCCATAATGCCTGTCCCGTCACACACGTAGAAACAGAGCTCACAGTGAAACAGCCGCGTCCTGGGCCCGCGCAGCTTTCTGCTGCCTCCACCCCCAGGTGCCCACATCCTGCCCCTTTCCTGGCTACATGACCTCTGACCTCCCGCTCCCACACCTCTGGCCTCCAGGGTGCACCCTCTGACTGCACCCATGACGTGCTCCTGACCGAGTGAGTCAAGGCCATGCTCTTACACCCAGCAAGCCCCCTCGGGCCCCACACTCCAGTGGTACCTGCCTGACGGAGCTTAGAGGAAGGCGGTCGCCGTGCTGTGCTCTCGGAACCACGCGGCCCGCCAAGAGCCTGGCCACCAGCGGGAGTCGCAGACCCAGTGGGCCAGGTGAATGCCCGGATCAGGGGCCGGGGCTGGGTATCCTGACTGACTCACCAACACCCCCAGAGCACTGTGGAGAGGCCTTGGGCCCGTGGGAGGCCCGGGCACACACACCCAGTCCTGGCCTCCGTCCACTCACTGTCCTTTCTCATTCAGAGTCGGTTTCTGTGGTGCTGGAAGATGTTTTCAAAATGATGCGAACATATTTCTGAGGTCAACTTCTAATCAAAAATGACTCCCAGACGGTGCCCTGGTTTAAAAAGAAAGAAAGAAGAAATGGGGTGAGTCATCCTCCAAACCATTTGAATGAAACAAAGACACAACAAACCCTCAGCCTTCCTCTTGCGCCAGAACAGATTACCTCAGGCCTGCAGAGACGCAGCTGGAGGGAATTAAAGGGGCTCTCGGGTTCCCCGAGATAGTGAAGACAGCACAGCCTATCCACCGTGACTCATGGCAAGACCTACAGAGATGTAACCCAGCTGGGCAGAGCCTGGAATCTTCCAAGGGGTCTGCGGCAGGGGTTGAGCTCCCAAGGGACTCTGGGAACCCATCACTCAAGGGTGGGGGGTGCTAGGAGGCCAAAGACGGGCAAACCCAGAGTGTATTGGGAAACTGAACATAAAGGCGCCCCAAAGTTGGGGGGCTCCACCCCCATAATATCTTCCAGAGACCTGCAAAACCAGACCGAGGTAGGGTTTTGCAGATGCCATGCACGCCCCCAACATGATGCTCACAACATCACCTCACCCTCCTCACCCCATGGCGGGAGAGGAAGGCAGCCATCCCCCTAGGAATGGCAGCTCATTTCGGAACATTATGTCAGCTGGGGTCCTGAACTTGGAAGACTTTTCCAGGAGGACCCCTCCTGGGGTGGCTGGGGCGGGGGGGGGGGTGCTCCCTGGAGGTGGGCTCCGACCTGCTGCTTCCAAGACGCGTCACTTCCGCTCCAGGTCGTCAAGATGGCGGCTTCGCTGAGCCTGTTCTTCTAAGCCAGTTTCTAAAGTGAAGGCAATTCTGTATGCACATGATGGAACATGTCTCCACAAGATGGAAAAGGGTAACCCAAAAGACCCTTCCCTCACCTCCACTTCCCAGGGTGTCACTTCTTGGTTTTGATTTTTCCATTGCAGCCAGCATGGCGCTTACCTTGGTGACAGGTCCACTTCTTGATTTACACACTTCAGCAGGTATGGAACAGTTCCTCCCATTGAAAGATGAGGAAATTAATGTGGTTACTCTGGCTTCTACCTGCCCTTCTCCTTTGCCGCTCATGCATGTTACAAGAGTTATATTATTTTTTACTGCACAGACCCTGAGGTCAGAATGTCCGAATTCGAGAGCCACCCACCACGTCTTTGCTTTGGGCAAGTTAGTTAACCTCTTCAGGCACCAGGTTCTCACTGCCTGGCATCTGTGAGGGGCCAGGCGCCCCCTCTTTCTTCTCCCCCCACCCCAATCCTGTCTCTACTATGGTGGGTGGAAGGTTCAAATGCATCTTGTCAGAGACTGCTGTGCCCTCCGGCACCCAGAGATTCTCACTGACATGGGTGAACCCCAGGCCACACGTAATGAAATAAACTCTCGTGCCCTCATCTTTAAACGGTCTCGCCTTACAGGATTGTTTGAGCTGAGCTGGTGATGGTGAGGCTGTCCCAGTGGGAGGGTGCTGGTCACCCCAGGGCCACCCAGGAACCAGGTCTCGCGCCTCCCGCACTGGACAGGAAAGCCACGATGGTGGGCACTCCGCTTGCCCGAGGGTCCTGGTTTCCAAAGATCGGCTGTACCTGTTCCCATACGCAGCCTCACCAAGGGGCACCGGGAAGGACGGAGTCACGCCCCCGACCCTTTCTAAATTAGACTTAAAATGAAAAAATAAATAAGAGCAGGAAAGGGCCGGATTGTTCCTAAGAGAAGAATGAGCTCGCTTTGTGCTCTCACGCCTCCAGACGCACCCCGGGGAGCAAGAGTCGAGCAGCTCCCGCTCTCCGCTCACCAAGCTTCACCTTCAAGTGCACCAGGAGCCAAAGAAAATATTGTGATAGGGTCTAAGTTACTGCTGATGTCGGCCGGCCACTTGATTAACTGAACTGAGTGCAAACAAATCCCCCAGCTCCTTCCTCTCTGCAAGCTTGAGTGGGGAGAGCAAGGTCTGGGCCCACAGCCGCCCCCACCCTCTGCTCTGCAAACAGCTTCTTCTCTTGTTTCCTTCTCTTTGGTCCATGGGGCTCACTCATAACCTTGGGTAGAGAGAGCCGCTGAAGCTACTGAAATGCAAACGCTTTTCTTGTCTTTCTAAGAAAAGAAAAATCAAAACTGTACACCAGTAGCATGCCTTTTCCCGTCCATCTTTACAGGCCAGGTTAAATCTGAATAGAGAGCCCTTAACCCTCTGCAGTCTCACGACTCGGCAGCCAAGTGTTCTCCATCCTCAACGGCCCGGGAAATTATGTCTTCACACGCCTGCCCACACCAGCCTTCCGGCCACCGCCGAAGGAGGAAGGGCCGGGAGGAAGAGGAGTCAGGGTTCCGTCATGCTTTCCCCTCTTCCCCTGCCCTGGATGCGGCAGGCCGGTGCAGGGGGCCACACCGGCTCCTTGCGCCTTTCCGCGTGCAGCCGGGGCCGGTCCTGGCCCTCACAGCAAGCTGCCAGCGCCCTGACCGCCGCCCAGCGCACAGGGGATGAGCTGCCCCTGGCCTTGCTGTGGGCTCACTGTCTTCCCGGGCAGGCGGGGTGCTGAGGTCATACTCTGCACTGCCCAGCAGAGTATGTACGTGTCGCACTGAGTGCTCTGTCCGGCGCACGCGCTCCGTCCCCGAGGACCTCAGCTCTGAGCCCCCGTTCCAAGATGAAACCCACACAGCGCTATTCGCCACCATGTAAAGGCAGCCCACGGTGCCCACGGCGGGGTCACCGGTGAGGACCCGACGCCGTCCAGTCACGGGAAGGATGGAGCGCTGGGAGTTCACGGGTGGAGTTCACGCGAGTGGACATGGACAGAGCAGGCCATTGGATGAAGTAAAATATTTACAAAGTCTACAGACATTAATGAACAGTGGGAGCCGAGGTTAAGGGGGCGTAAAGGTTGGTGGTGGGAATAAATGGAACAGGCGATTATAAGACTGAAATGGGTTCAGTAAATGGCACTCCAAAATGCCATACAAACCCCACAAATGTTGTGAGTGGGCAGCCCAGAGCAGGGCGTTTCCTGAGGAGGCTTGTCACCTGCACGGGCCGCACGGCTTGAAGCACGTGGGTTTATTTTTCTTACTCACTATGCATATGAAATCCGAACATGATAACTACCACCCATCGGTGACATCATCCTGGCAGAGGAACTTGCTGGAGTTTTTTTCCAGGCCCATGACACCAGACAACCTATCAAAACCCACCAGGGAGTTCTCCACTGGCTTCCCTGGCTGCGGGGACGGGCGCCCCCAAGCACCCAGCCCAGCCCGACTCTGAGGCCTCCCACCCTGCTGGCTCTGGCCAGACACAGGGGCCTCTTCCTGGAGCGAAGCCTCGCCACTTCCGCGCTGCGGCAGGCTGGGCCCTGCCCCGGATCCTTGCCCGCAGCCCCCTCTCCAGCCCTCCCAGAGCAGACCCACAGAGCCTCGCAGACATTCTTCCCCGTGCCTAGCTCGGCAAACCCCGGCAGGGCTGGGTTCAGCATCGACAACCCCAGGCTGCTTTCTGAACCTGCCCCGGCCGGGGTTGGGCATCATAACTGGCTTAGGCCGTCGGGCAAACTGCGGCCCTGCCCCAGTGCGCCCACTGGCTGGTTTCCTCAGTGTCTCATTGGGTGTTGGCCACACCTCCCTGCACGGCCCTCTTGCCCTAGCTGACTGGCTGGTCCACACTCTATAGCCTGCAGAGCCTGGATGTTTCCTTTCTAGAAAACATCTACTGGCCCCGAGTTAGAGCTGGTGGCAGAGTCAGCTCCTTCTGGGTCTCAAGTTGCATCAGAAAAGTGTTGATGCCTAAGCAAAGCTGGGGTGCCAGAGGAAGGAGGCAGGGGGCCCAAAGTGAGGAGCCCCTGAGACATGAGCAGCAGTGTTCCCCTTCGTGTCGGTGCTGTGATTTATTTAGCACCCCACGGGAAGACCCCCTGAGAGTGGCCTCAGTTGTTGCCACCACAGCTGTCGCTGGGACGTGCACTGTGCACACAGACACGCGTCTGGTGGGAGGCGTCCCCCTCTTTACCGGCGAGGGTGCGGCAGTCTGGGGCCTGACCCCTCACTTTTTAGAGGGAGGTGAGAGACTGAGGTCTGGGCACATCCTCCAGGAGCAGGGAGGGGACGGAGGGGAGACGCCGTGGGAAGGCTGATGTTTCTGGGGCTCAGGTTGTTCCTTCAGCCTCATCTCCCCTTGGAAGTTTGGCTGCAGGCTGCCCTCTAAGACAGGGGAAACCGAGGCTCCTATTTAAATATGCAAATCACACGCATGCATAATACTAGCTCACCTGAGACTCCCATTTAAATATACAAAGCATGTGCATGCATAACGACTATCTCATGTATAATTATATATGTTTAAATCTACTTACTGGTCTCACTTACATACATTTGCTTTCGAGGAAACAAATGAACACCGTGATCACAGAGAAGCAGCACAGCTTTGAATGCCCATTAGGGTTGTCTTGGTACTGCTGGGGCTACATGTCCCCTGGGGCCCATGGCTTGGCACATGGTGAGTGCCCAGACCATGCAGAGCTGGGCACCCAGAGCCTGCAGCACCCAGGCTCCCGAGTGCCCCCACAAACTCTCTCCCCTTGGACTCACATGCCAGCACCAGCAAGCCCAGGGCCGATTTTATCAGTTTTCTCCCGGCCCTAGGGGACGCTGTCCCAGAAATGAAGCCACAGCATTAGCAGCATGCGGCAGGTATTAGGAGGAGCTGCATAATCAGCCACTGTCCTTGCCAGCTCGCCCATGCCTGCAGGTGAAGCCCTCAGCCCCTGCCGAGGGTTACGGACACAGGTAACACGTATAAGACAATACTGAATTATGGATCATCTGCTCAACAGATGATACCAACTTACAGTGTCAATAATCAAGCCCAGTGCTGTGAATGCTTGTTGTTCCTGTGATTTTCCTATTAACATCGTCCTTTTCTAGCTCACTTTATTGTAAAAATATGATAGAAAATACACATAACATACAAAATATGTTTATGTTGTCAGTAAGACTCCCAGCCAACAGATGAATCTTGGATCGAGGCTTCAGTATTCTTATACCATGTTACCTGTGTCCCTAATCCTAGGAGTAGTTGGGTTTGGGGGAGTCAAAAGTGTTAAGTATCCACAGTATTACAACTGAGATGAAAAAATGCATAAAATGATGTAAAAATAAACTATTATATTATTTTTAAAAAAGCATAAGTAGGCCCTCCCTGGTGGCGCAGCTGGTTAAAGCACAGCACTAAGAAGCTAAAGCCACTGCAGCATGAGTTCGATTCCCGCCTGCCCCGGAGGTGACCACATGGCGTGGCAGACCTCTCCTGACCCGCCCACTGCTCCCCTCAGCAGTGTACTTCGTCCATCTGCCTGTTCCACGCCCCACTCTGTGTCTGGTGAAGCCTCTCGCCGCCCCTGAGCCTCTGGCCTGTACCCCAGTTCTGTGTGTACAAATAAATCTTTTTTTTAAAAAAAAAAAAAAAAAAAGCATTAGTAGATTTTCACTTACATAGGGACGGGGTGACTAGCACCCCTACTCCTCTATTGTTCCAGGGCCAACTGTCCTCTCGCCACCCGAAATGACCAGCAACACCCGGGCATCCCAGGAACAGCCCAGCTCAGCCTTCCGACTCCAACACCATCACCTGTGCTCCGACCGTTCCCTCGTGTGCTGGCAGGGCCTCCCTGCGCATGATTTACCTCAATCCTGCAAGGTAGTCCAACCAACTCCATTTTGCCCATGAGGAGAGTGGTGAAGTAACTTGCCCAGAGGCACAAGCTAGTGAGGTTCAGCTCAAGAGTATCTGCCAGGCCAGTGCTCTATTTTGCCTGCCCCAGACAGCAATCATGTTGCTGCTGTTCTTCCTTTGTTTTTGAGCCCTCTGAGCTCCCTGGCCCCATCGCAATGGAGGTAGGAGAGCCACCCTCCGGAACCTCTGGCTTCCACTCCTCCCTGGCATCTTCTCTCTAAGTCAACAAGATGTATTTTCATGGCTGAATCCAGTGTCACCAGTCACCCCAAACCTGGGTGGGGGCTGCCAACACCCACTTGCAATTCCAGGTCTTTATCAGCCCAGGGTCCTCCCAGGAAGTTGGCCTCAGGGCCGCAAGCTGCCCTACTTTGGCAGAAGTGGCCAACACCCTGGGAGCAGATGTTCTCGGGACAGAAATACCCCGGGGCGCGTGGAGGCTGGAGCCCGGTGACTCACGGCTTCCCTAAGGTCAAACATGATTCTGAAGGTCAACTGTACCTAATGCTCCAGAAGTCCAGCCCTGACTCGGTCTCGCTGGTCCACACACCTCTTGGCAACCGTTCCACGCCGTTTCCCCTAAGCCTGGAATTTCCCCTGCTGATGACATCATAACTCATCTTGAGACACTGGAGCTTCAACTCCCTCGGGACATTGGGTTTACGCTTCCGAGATGCAGGACTCAGCCCTTCCCCACCCGAGGGACACCCTTGGGGCCCCGAGTTAGTCATGAGGCCTCTGGAATGACATTACCTCAGGGCTGGCACCACTCGGCCATCCCGCCGGAGGCTCCTTCGTGGCTGATCGAGTGTCGCGTGAGTCAGAGCGAAATGTACAGGAACACCCTGCGTGGCCGGCACACCCAGAGGTGCCAGGCTTGGGAGGAGGGCGCGAGGCCAGATGTGACCAGCTCTGGACCCTCTTTCTCGAGAGTGATTGGCCCATCAAACAACCACAGCATCCCAGCGGGCAGGTGCCCACTGGGGGCAGCATTTCTGCTGCAGGCCCCAAACTACAGGCAGAAGATGTTTGGCAAAGTCCAGAGCCTGCTCGGCCCAGGGCAGGGGGTCAGGGAACATCCATTGTTTCTCACCCCTGCTTCTCTCTCTTCCTCTTGCCCTTCTGCCAGCCCTCATCTCGCTGACAGACACTGTCTCGTGCGGCCACAGACTTTGCTCCAGGATGCCAGGGCAGCCAGGAGAAACAATAGGAGGTGGCCGAGCGATGTCCAGCCCTCTCTAGCCCCACAGGTGACTCTTCAGCACACCTGAAGAACTGAAGAGACACGCCCCAGTGCCTTCAGTGATGCCTGTGGGGCTGACCTGGGGATCTGAGGAAGAAACAGCCTGTTCTCTTTGTCACAGCTTCTGTAAGTGATGCTGTCTGGCCGGACAGAGCTGACTTGTGTGAACGTGATCAGCAGAATTAGAGGGTCCGTGGCCACTGCTGGGGCTGTAAAACAGCCTTCTGAATGTGTGCGCATTTTTTTTCTGTCTGATCAAAATGAAACAGCGTTGAAAACGGCTCTGTGGCTAACTGTCTTCTGGCCCGGATGGAGAGAGACACCATCAGGCCCCAAAAGGCTGGACGTAACCAGCTTGAAGTCTGTACTTTCGCAGTACCTCTGAGGGGTGCAGGCAGGCACAGCCTCTTATCAACATGGGTTCTGGGCCTGAACTATAAAACACTGACAGGTAAAGACACTGAGGCACAGGGAGAAAACTGGGCCTGAAGGCACTTAGTTAACAGCTGCAGAGTTGAGTCGTCTCACTCACAGCCCCTCGCGGAAAACTCACAGAGCCCACTCGGCACAGGTCCTGTGCCAGCTGCAGGGGACGGCCGGGTGCAAAGACACAGCAGCCCTGTCCTCACAGCATCACGTCACCTGAGACTCCCTAGGAAATCCCCTGCTGGTGTGAATCTCCTTATCATCTCCTCCGCTAGAATGTTCTCGGTGGGGTGGAACTGAACTATCTCTTCACAGTCCCCTCTGCTGGGCTGCCCAGGGCCTGGCATACAATAGGTGCTCAATATGTGCTCATCCAGCAGAGAAGTCTAGAGTGGTTTCTCAACCTCGGCGCTGCAGGCATTTGGGGCTGGCTGCTCTTTGTTGGGGGCTGTCCTGTGCATTGAAGGAAGTTTAACGACACCCCTGCCTCTCCGGCTGGGTGCCAGCCTCTCCCCTCGCCAGTCATCCCCACAGGTGTGACAAGCAGTGATATCTCTGGACACTGCCAAGTGCTCCCAGTTGAGAACCCCTGATCTGGCACTAGGATGGGGCGCAGCCTGTAGAATCCCTAGATTCAGGCTTCTGCGGCACCCAGCAACTAGCCTGACACCCATGGGTCACAGAGCATGGCAGCATCAAGGTTCTGAAGGTTCCATGGTGCAGCGAGCTGAGGTGACTCATGCCCACAGGCACTCTGTGACTCCCGCGCTCACGGGAAACCCTGAACCACACACATTGGAGCAGCGAGACGGACATTGAGACCTAGTGATGCCAGGAAGTGAGCGGGCCCGAGTATAGTCATCAAGCGGCGTCCTGTTCCTGGGGTTGCGCTCATTTAAGTGGGGGCCATGTCTCAGGAGGGTGTCACTTGCAGATGGCAGCAGAACAGGATGTAATTTGCCTTTGCCACAGTGGCGAGAGTGAGTTTTCATCAGAGAGTTCTCATTTCTTTTGAGTGACTTATTTCTTCCAGGGATAGAGTTAGAGGGACAAAAATCCAGATATGAACCTCTCCCCCGACAGTAGCCCTAACTACTTCTCTGGGGGTTACATAGAATATAGATGATACTTTAAAAATATTCATTCTCTGTCTCACCTACATAACACATAAACCATATTTCACCTGTAAGTCACATATGCGAGGAAATCTTGTTGTTTTCTTATTGCAGGTGTCTTTCTCCATTATCTCTCTGAATTTTTGCAAGAGTCCTATTGGGTGGGATTTCCCACTGAGGAGCAAGAGCTTAGAAGGTCTGCGGAGGCCAGGGGACCTGCCCAGGGCCATTCATTGGAAGCAAGCCCCCAAGTCCAGCCCACGTACATGAGGAGGTGAGGGGAAGCAAAGATAGGGAGACCCAAGGTGGGCTGTGGCAGAAGCAGCCCATCACACCTCACTCATCACTAAATGGCAATGTCTTCTCCTCCAGGAAGTCCTCCCTGATTCCTCGGTTAGAAATCTATTCTTTGAGCTCACACAACTTGGGGATCTTCTCATAACATGTTTCCTTACTCTGTGGGAGTCCTGTGGATGATTTCCTCTACTTCACCACGCAGGAGGGTCCTGAAACTGTCACGCCAGTTTATTGTATTCCAGCCCCCTGCCTGTCACAGCCACACAAACAAGTTTAGTGTTTTTTAAAACTGAATATTTCTTCACTAGGCTGAAAAGTTGTGATGTGTATTGGTTCCATATTCATTATCTCATGGATCCAGTTAGCATTAAACACACAGAATTTAAAACAAGAATAATCCTACCGATCTTCTAGGATTACTTTAGTGACACAATCTTACCTGAATCCAAATCATTGCCTCCCCACACCATGGGAACCTTAGACCCTGTACCCCAATTTCCTCATCCCTATAACAGGGATAATACATTCACTGAGTCCTAGTACGTTAGATGCATCACCTCACTCCTCTAAACAGCTTGATGTTGCAGACACCACTGCTGCTGTTCCCATTTTAGAAAAAAGTCAACCGAGGCACAGAGAGATGAGTCACTTGTCCAAGTGGAAAGACCAGGGTTCTTGGGGAGTGGAAAGACCAGGGTTCTTGGAATGCAGGTTCCCAGGGCCCAAAATCCACCCAACTCATCAACTTACTAGCAGAGCTAAATGAAATGATGCCACACTGTTTTAGCTCAGTGGCCAGCATAAGGCCACACTCAAGCGCGGCTACAGAACCTCCGTGTCAGCTGAAGAGAATGGAAACCCAAATACAGTTTTTAAAATGTGGGGCTCACTTTTCTGTCACGTAGGAGGCAGTATAGGGCTGGCACAGCAGTGTCATGATGCCATTAATGACTCCAAGCTGCTGCTCAACCATCTCAGCACACATGGGCAATGATAACTTGTGGCGCAAAGTGACTGCCAGGGCCATTGCACAGGCAATTTACAGGAAAAAAGGAGGCAAAGCAAGGCAGGGCTGAAGGTGTTCAGCGTGCAGTGCCTGAGCAAACTGTTTATTAAGAGGCTTTAAAAAAACTCATCTGGTGACCGTTGGGGTCTTTTACTGAGGCACAGGTTGGAGCTGTGTTGATCAGGAAGGGAGATGGGTGCTGAGCAGGGAAGCAGGTGTCTTTGCCAGTTTCGCCTTATTTACTTATACTCCTGTGATTAACCTGCAGCCACAGAGAAGGCCCGACAGCAGCGCCTCACTCCTCAGGCCCCTCACGTGACCTTGACTGACCTGAGAATGCCCCACAGCTACTGTGCCAGGGTAAAACCTCCTTCCGAATCTTGGTCTTAAAGATCTAAGTTATTTAACCTGTGTGCACCTCGGTCTTATCACTCAGAAAGTAGGAATAGAAAAGCACACCCCTGGCCCTCCCTGGTGGCGCAGCAGGTTAAAGCACTGCACTGAGAATCTAAAGCCGCTTCCGCATGAGTTCTATTCCCGCCGGCCCCGGAGGTGACCACACGGCGCGGCAGACCTCTCCTGACTGCCCGCTGCTCCCCTCAGCAGTGTACTCCGTAGATCTGCTGTTCTGCTCCCCACTCTGTCTCTGGTGAAGACTCTCACTGCCCCTGAGCCTCTGGCCTGTACCCCAGTTCTGTATGCACACACACACACAAAAAAGCAAAGCACACCCCTAAGATTGCCACGAGGACTGACTGTGACAGAATGTGGATATAGGACCCGACGCTCAGCCCAGCAGCGAGCCTTGCTTTAACCTGGAGGGACAAAGCCACAGACCCCAACGTCTGGGGCCCGGGCTTCTCACAGAATGCTCTATGGTTGTTTTTTAAAAACCAATGTTCCAAATCCCACTGGGCTGGCAGGAGGCCATGGGTGAATTTGGGGCAGCACAGAACACCGCAGCGTGCCAGGGTGGACCCCACCACAGCATTTTCCATAGACGCTGCCTGGCTCACACTGGAGCGGCGGCCCGCCGACAGCGTGTCCCGGGCAGACCGAGGGGCTGCCCCGCGGTGACTCATGTGTGGGGAGCCAGGTCCGCTGGCCTGTGGCTGCCAAGTAGGTCTCGGCCGCTCTGCTTCCCTGGGGCTGGACGCCCTGGCGCTTCTCTGCTGGTCCTCAGGTCCTTGGGGCCCAT
Source organism: Condylura cristata (assembly GCF_000260355.1). Taxonomy (NCBI): domain Eukaryota; kingdom Metazoa; phylum Chordata; class Mammalia; order Eulipotyphla; family Talpidae; genus Condylura; species Condylura cristata. The sequence goes on along the minus strand of NW_004567123.1, from coordinate 31,946,034 downwards.
CCGGATTCCAACTCGGTGGGACCTGATGGTCGGGGGTCACCCAGGGCCCCAACCGGACATGCCAGCATGCTGGGCTCAGTTCAGACAAAGAGAATGAGCCCGATGACCCCAGGGAAACAGACAGAGCGCCCCCCGGCCCTCTACCGCCGCCCCCCACTGGTCCTTAAGACCATGGGTTTGAAGACCTCAGACCCCGGTTTGAACCCCCAATGCTGCACATCCTGATTGTGGGCTGCAGGTTAAGTACTATAACCCTGTGGGCCTCCGTTTCTTCACCTGGCAAGTGGACTTAGTCTCGGTGTCTATCTCAGGTGGTGAGGACTGAGGGGGTCAGTGCACAGGGAGGGCCGCACTGGCGTCAAGGTGCTTGGAGGACCACAAGTCGCTCCAGTCATCCTTTCACACAGCGTCCTGGGCCTTAGCGGGGCCCCTGTCACCTCTCGGACTTTATCACCTGCCGTCTTCTCCTCTCCACCTGGTCCAGCCACACGCATGTCCTGCTGACCCTTCCCTTGACCTGCTCAAGCGCCTGCCTCAGGACCTTTGCGTGTGCTGATCTGGAAGACTCTTGCATACTCACTGTCCACTCCCGCACCTCCCTTGGCTTTAATCAATCGCCATCTTCACAGCGAGGTCTTCTCTGAGCACCTTGTTTCAAACTGCAGACCCCTGTGCCTTGCCAGTCTCCTTCTCTGTGTTGTCTTTCTCCATAACATATATCCATCATCTGGCATTATTTGGGGCACTATTTCTCTCTTTCCATGTACCTACTGCTCAACAACAAATTATGCCAGAATGTTATGGCTCCAAACAACAAACACTGAGCATCCTAAAGCTTTGGTGGGTCTGGACTTTGCAAGTAGCATCATTGGGTGTTTCCGGCTCAGGGCCCCCCACGAGGTTGCTGTCAAGGTGGTGGTCAGGGGTGTGCCCCAACTGAGGCTCGATGGCAGGGTCTGTGTCCAAGATGGCCCCCAAGTTGCTGTTGGTGTGGGATGTTCCTGCCACGGAGCTACTTGAACATCCTCACAACATGGCTGCTGGTGAGCAGGAGGAAGGCATGGTGGCTTACAGCCTCGCTTTGGATGTCTCCGCCATCTCCTCTCTGTGCAGGCATTTCTTCTGCAATCCAGTGCTTCCTATTCAGTGCCAGAAGGGAAGGCGCCCTGGGGCCATGATGGAGGCTGGCTGGCACCGCCTGTACATTACCGGAGTGTAAGTACCAGGAGGAAGGCTATGTCTGCACTGGTCACTGCTATGCCTCTAGTGCTTGGCACATGTGAGCTTCTCATTCCACTTTGTTGAATACCTGCCTACCTGCAAGAATGAACAGGGACAGGCCGAACCTAGGGACGCAGGGGCCCAGGACAGCAGCGCAGCAGGGCTGCCCAACAAGACTTCCTCCAGGCAGCCAGGGAAGAATGCCAGGCATTCACGGGCAACTTCAGAATAAGGGGGAAAGACCGGAAAAAGCAGTTGCTTTTGAACACAAGGCTACATCCTCATCTCCCGGGATGCACTGTACGCAGGAGAGGCATGAGGCTGTGTGGTGAGGGCACGGGGGCAGGTGTCAGAAGGTCCAGCCTCTCGTCCTGTTATATTTAAGTGGGCATGACCACCCACCATCCTGGGGACCAGGGATGTAGCTCTCTTGTCATGCTGGAGACACCATCCCCATCCCTGACTTCGCGGTGTGCACAATAAGTCTCCGACGGCGACAGCGAGATGATACGCTCTGCGAGCTGGATGAACTGCAAGTTCATTTATTGAGCATCTACTGTAGGCCGCTGCTGTGCTCATTCTTGCGGGAATTGCTAAGGGGAAGGATGTCCCAAAGGAACTCTGCAGTCTTGTGGACTCCACCCCTCACTCCAGCTTTCTGGACCCCACCCCCTACTCCAGTGATTGGAAACTACAACTCCCAGCAGCACCAGGGAGAGAACTGCGAGGACCCAAGGGCGGAGCTAGCAGGAATTCTGGGACATTTGGAGGGTAAATAGGGCACGATTGCATCTCTCGCTCTCTCACTCGGGAAATGGCTCTCCTGACCGAGTGACTCGGTGTTTTCAGCAGCCTAGCGTAAGGTATTCTAGTTACTGTGTAATCCGCTCTCTCTCCCGGGGCTGTTTCCTATTCCTTTCCCCTCTTGTAAATAAACCCGTTATCGACCCTTTTGTGTGCCCTTGTAGTATAACCAAATTGTGAGTGTGCGGGTGAGGCCCCACAGACAGGCAGCCCAGTCCACTCTGGGCGACCCTGGAACAGTATCATCTGTATGCAGCAGGTGCTTCTGACCCCGACTTTCCCAGCGAAACAATGAGGCCCTAGGATTAACTAACTTGTCCTCGGTCACGCGGCTCGTCATCTGAATCCAGGTTGTCTCACCCTTAAGCCTCACCCTTAAGCCTCACTTTTTCTTATGCATGTCTGCATTGGCGCTGACAGTTGGGAGTGACATTTCTAATAAAAGCCCACATCAATTCACTTATTGCCATTCACTTTTTTCATGTAATAATTGCGGTGGGTTTGCAATGTGTCAAGTCAGCGAAGTGGGAATTCCCAGAATAGTTTCTGGTTAGCTGGGGCCACAGGAGACATTTTAGGTGAAAATCTGGAAAGACAGAAGTGAAAAGGCAGATCTCTTGCTTTCGTGCTGGAAGGAAGCTGCGGGGGGCCTGTGGCAGCTCCCCCACATTGACGTTCCTCAGCCCCGGTGGCAGCTGAGAAGCAGAGAACGTCAGCTCCTGCGACTCCTCCTCAGGCAGCCCGGTTGCCTCCACGAGGAAGAATGCCTGACTCCTGGGGGTCACTAGGGCCAGGTCCCATTCGTGCTGGTGGTTCCGGTGACCTTCACCCTCTCCTGCATCCCTTCCTCGTGGAGTGGCCCTGCTGCCCGCAGCCGCCAGCGTCAGATTCCCGGGAACAGACGCCTGAAGGCTGCTGAGCTTGCTCCCCTTTTGCTGAAGGTCACTTCCCCACGAAAAATCCCTCTAGCTGATGCTCTCTCTCTGATGGAACCTTCATACGTAATTGCAGAACCGACTGGTGGAAAATCCTATTTCATATAGTTACAAATATAATAAACTAAGGCTACTTTCACGGCCCCACTGATTCCAAATGCTGTGAGCAGGAGGCCACTGCCGTTGCCAGCTACACACCGTGCTTAAAGCTCTCCTTCCAGTGGGGGAAAAGGCTCTCGCGACAGCAGGCCCCCGGGAGAGATGCAGAGGGGCCCGGGCGCTGTGAACCCCTGTGTTTGGCCCCCACCCCGAGACGCTGGGCTCGCTGTGGCTGGGAGTGCAGGAGCACCTCTGTCCAAGTCAGCTGCTGGGGAGCCAGAACCGTTTCGTGGAAAATCCTGATGCCAACGTGGCCCGTGTTGCCAGCACACGGCTAGAGGGGGGCAGTGCCCGCTCCCCAGGAATTGATGTGTCTTGCTGGACGATGCCATGATACTAGTGGCTATTCATAAACTTTTCCAGACTCTCAGAGAAGAAGATGAGCAACTTCTTTTTTACGACCACAAATAGCACATTCCTGAGCCCGTGTGTGTGTGTGTTTGTGTGTGTGTGTGTGTGCGTGCTGCAGTGACACATCGCGTCTAACTTGCAGAAGATGAGGCCAGTAAGCAGAACATGGTCAAGCTGGAGGGAGAAAGTGAGCGTGGAAAAACATGCTGTTTCTACAAGGAGCCAGTGAGAAAATGTGTCGAGGAGCCCCAGTGACTCAAAGGAAGAAAGAACAATTAACTGGCCGGCTCTCATTTGTTGATTTAAAGTAAAAGGCAATTAGCAATCCCAATAAGACTTCATCTACTCGAGGGAGGGAAGCACACTTTGCACAAATGTAAATGCTCTTCGATTTTATAAAGGTGGAAAGAGTGACCTCAACTGTTTATGCCGGAGGTCAGCAAACATGGCCCCCGGCTGGCTGGCTGGTTTATAAATAAAGTTTTATTGGAACATGACCATGTCTCGCCTCTCACCGACTCCATGGCGGCGGCCATGTTCTAAGAGCAGTGTATAAGTTGGGACAGAGCCATATGATCCCACACGCCTAAAATATTTATTATGTGGTTCTTTAATAAAAGTTGCCGAGTTCTGTTTATTCTATCACCTCCGCTGTCCATGAAGACTGCAAACACTTCCCCATTCTTCTCCCGGGTCAATAAACGGAGCCTCATGAGCAAGAATTCTCACACCTCCTTCAGAGCCTCTTACTGCTTCACCATTCTTGTTGTCCAAGAACTCTGGGATTTACTTGGCCCAAAGTTCTGGCACCTCAGGAGACCTGGCCACGAACGACACCCCATCTCCCTGCGCGCAGGCTGCGTGCCTGGCTCCGACGTGCCTGGCCCCGACTCTCCAGGTCACCATCAGCCCTGGCTCCCAGACCCAGCTGCATCAGGCCCGCAGGGCAGCAGCCCTCCCCCGAGCACACCTGGGTTCTGGAACTTGGCCAGAAGGCTCCCGCCTTCCTGATGGCTTCCCACACAGGTTTCTTGCCCTTCACTCCCGTGGGTGCGAGGAGGGAGCCCACACTCCACTCTGGCACTTCCTGACTTTAAATCTTGAGGTGCAGAGATGGGAGATCTGGGTCCCTTCCTTCCCTAGTGGCCCGGCCCCCTCACCTCAATCCCCCGGCAACCAGGCCCATGCAGGGTGAGGCCTGCCATGGTCAAGTCACACGGGTTCCTTGAGAACCAGCCAGGTGATGGGTGTCAGCTGGTCCCTGTTGACAGGAGAGACCAGCTCTTTCCTGAACAAAGAAGGTTCGTGGTGAGGTGGCCTGACGAGAGGTGTGAGCAGGTCCAGGCCTTATTAGAGCCCTAAGGAGGTGGTGACCTTGAGCCCCACTCAGCGCAGCCTTTGCTCACCCCTCACGGGCCACCCTGTTGTAGGCAGCTCCTGAGAGGACCCTAAAGGTCCCCACTTCTGGCCTCATGGCCTGGAGTGACAGCAGAACACCGCTGGGCTGGGGATGCACATGTGATTGTGGACAGAAGAGGCCTGACGCCCATCTCGCCGATGCTGTCACCCGCTGGCTGCGAGACAGCGCCAGGCCAGCAGCCTGCACCCGGGGAGCCGCACAACGGGGTGCTGGGTGAGCAGGCAGTGAGACCCGAGTCCAACGCGTGCCAGGCCCTGGGCCCCGACAGCGCCCACGCGAGTGAATGGGGAGTCAATCTAGCCACAGCGGAGCCTCCGGATGAGCCCCGCTCCCCGATGGCAGCCGGGGAGAAGCTGAAGCCCCACTGCCTGGGCCTGGATTCCTGTCCTGCTGGGGTTGTTTCGCACTGTGTTGTGTGAAGCCACCAAGTTGGTAGCCATTTGTTACGGTGCTGCAGGTAAAACCCCTGTCTGCAGACCACCCAGGCATCAAAGGCAGGATGTGGGGGGTCTGGCCAGGTCGCCTTTTCTCTGCAGTTTTTAGTAGAGAGTGGTACAGAAATGAAATACTTCTCAGGGAAGCACAAGGTATGGCCAAGGCAGCAGATTTGGGACTGTGTGGCTGTGAAGTGGCCCACCCTCCTGCATCCAGGCCTCAGCCGTGGCTCTCACTGATTGGTGGTACCTCACATTCAGATGCTGAAATCCTAACCCCCAATGTAGTGGTATTAGGAAGCGCAGCCTTTGGGGGTGATCAGGTCATGAGGCTAGCACTCTCTGGGTTCAGATTAGTGATCTTATGAAAGAGACCCCAGGGAGCTCCCTCCCTCGCCACGTGAGGCCTCTGTGAGAGCCACCCAGGAAGCAATGGGACGTGCGTGGCTCTCGCTGATATCAGCGCCGCCGGCACCTTGATCTTGGACTTCCCAGCTTCCAGAACTGTGGCTTCAAAGTCAGCAAGTCTGTGGCATATTTCCAGCAGCCTGAACGGGCGAAGAGAGTTCCCCAGTGAGAGAAGCTTCAAAGCTGACCTGGGCACAGGTGAGAACCTACAGACACAGGAGGCCCTCACCAGGCCCCCAGGTCTCTGCAAAGTGGTCATTGTTCTATGCCCTCGTGGTCAGATGTAGAGACAGACCGAGAGGCTCCCGGCCTGCACACGGGCACAGAGTGGGCACGAGGAAGGCTGGGGTTAAGCCCGAGCCATCAGATTCCAGATGCTTCGTAAAGCGTCACCTTCCCAGGGCGGCAGACACGATTCCAGCGTCTCATGATGTGCCCTCCACATTTCCTCACCCCAAAGTGAGCACAGCTCTGTCTGCATCCCAGGACCCCTTTCTAACCTGCACCCCAGTCCAGCTTGTCCCCCCATGATTCATCTCTGGCTGTGAAGCATGGCAGCCTTTTTGGGGAGCAGCCACTCTGCCAGCCCCTCTTACATGCTGGTGCACAAGGCAAGCGAAAGGCTGCCTCTCGGAGCTTAAGTGGGGGGGACGGGCAGTTGGTACATGATCAAACTCATGCCAGGCAGTTCCAAAGGTTTTGTGGGGGAAAGCAAAGCACGAGGGGTAGAATAAAGCCCGGGGATAGCATGTTAGACAGGGTGGTCCTGGAGGGCTTCCTTGAGGAGGTGATGACGGGCAAAGACCTGAGACCAACACCTGGGGCAGAGGGCACAGCCAGGGCGAGCACGCTGTGGTCAGATGGTGGGGAGGAGCCGGGTGTCTGAGAAGCAGTGCAGGTGAGGGCTGGATTTTGAGGTGGAATCTCCCAGAAGGCAGGCTGGGGAGAGCTGAGCAGGGCGTGCGTAATGTTGGGCCTTGTGGGCATCTGAATTTGGACTTCCCTTTTAGTGAAAGGAGGCCAGTTCTTGTGCAATGATAACCCCTGTCGGGGCGGGGGTGTCTCAGCCCCCTTCCTGGGCCCTGCACCAGGGAGGGCACAGGTCTCGCAAGCCCGGCGCAGGCCTGCCAGCTCCCGGAGGGCAGACCCTGCTCCCGCTCCAGAACCACCGCAGCCTGCCAGTGCAGACGTGGCGGGGAGGAGGCGGTGGAAACAGTGACTCATCGCGCGCCCTAGCGGGGACCCTCCAATTGCCATATCTGCTTTCCGGGGGAGTCTGGAAAACCCACACCCCACAAGGGACCCAGGGCGGCCCCCAGTCCCAGATGCCTGCCCCATCCTTCCGTCCCCCAAAGTCAGGTAGAGCCGGGGCCCTACCCAGGCCCCGCCAGGCTCCCTGTGGCTCTGCCTCGGGGCCAAGCAGCAGCTTCGGCAGGCTTGGGCCCCTCAATGTCCAGCACCCAAGGGCAGGGCTCACCCTCCCCCGGCCCCCACTCCCTCCCCCCACACCATGGGCTGAGCGTACTTCAGCCTCCAGAAATGTTTATTTTGCATCTGCCAGTTCACAAGGCAATTATGGGGCCGAGTCCACAGCCCAGGGAATCTGACTTCATCAGGACGCCCGGGCCAGGAAGGGGGACACTCCTGGGCCCTGCGGCCACCACAGACGCCACGGCGGGAGCTCCACGCTGTGGCCAGCATGACATCACTGCGGCGGGTGTCCGGGACGGGCGTGAGGGCCCCCCGTGAGGCGGCGTGTCTGTGGGAGGCCTCCCGTCTCCCACCAACCCGGCTCTCCTATTTCTGGCACCGGCGAAGGTGGGTTTGGCGGTTGGGAGAGGAATGAGCTGCTGCAGACTTGCTACAGACAAGCTTCAGTTCCCAGTTCGTGGATTTGAGTGGAGGGGTTTAAAGCTAAAGATTTATAAAATCATAAACGACCGCAACCGGGCAGAGCCTTCTCGAGCACCCTCGGACACGTCACCAAGGAAACGGCAGCACGAGTTCCACACCCTCTGGGCACACAGTACGTCAACTCTGTTCTGCAACACACACACACACACACACACACACGTCCCCTGAAACCGGCCCCAAATGAGAGCTTCTGGCGACGGCGTCTAGCGTGGAGCGAGGACCCTGGTCCACCTCTGCCGACAGAACCCAGCCAGCGAGTGTGCCAGTGACGGGCCCACTCGAGACACCCGCCCACGGCAGCTCCTAGCCGCAGGCGCGTCTGGAGAGCCCCTGGTGACCGAATCAGAGGCTCGAGTTCGAGTCTGCCCTGCCCCTTTCCGTGCGGCTGATGTCGGCTTGGTCTCACCTTACTCCCTTCTGGAAAACGGCCGTAACATCTACCTCTCGTGTGCATCTCTGGGAGGACTGTAAAATACGACACTGGGTTGGGCAGAGTGCGGCACGGTGAGGCCAGCACAGCAGCCGACTCCCAGAGGCTCCAATGTGCCCAGAGCCCGGGCCTGACAGGCCGGAGACTCAGGGCCTGGGGGGTGGGGGGCGTTCCGCAGGGCTGGCTCTGACCTGGAGAGTCTCAGGCCCATGTTGAGGTTTCTGACTTCCAGTGGGATCTCCTGGGGCTCCAGCTTCCCCTCTCGCTGGTGAACGGCCACTGCAGCCAGTGACCGCAGCGGGCACTATTCAGGCAAAGCCTGTACCACTCTCCGGTCAACACCAAGGGCCGGACACCATGAGGTGGCTCGTCTGCCACCGCACTACATAAGCTGGCTTTGGGGGTCAGGGCCAGGGGAGGGCTGACGATTCTTCAGGGTGGTAAAGGGCAGAATTCTAGAAATGGCTCCCAAGCTGTCTGTCCCGAGGGCCTGGATCTGTGAGCTGGATGAGACAGCGGTTCCAGAATGCTCTGTTGCACAGGTGACCTTCAGCAAGATTATCCAGGAGCTGGAGGAAGAGCAGAGAATGTTCTCTGGCTGATGGCAGGTGAGGAACCAGAGCCACCGAGGTGAGAGGGCCCAGGTGTGCTGTGGTCGGTGGAGGGGCTGTCGGGGAGGAAGCGAGGGGCCTCCGGCAGTGCCCCCAACCGACACCCAGCCAGGGTACGGGAGCTCAGCCCTACACCTGCAAGGAGCTGATTCCGGCCACAAAATGAAGGAGGCGAAGAGCAGATTCATCCTGCGCCTCCGGGGCGGCGCCCCGCCAGGCGACGGGGCCCCCGAGCCCCACCGAGGCCCACCCGGCTTCTGACCTCCGGGCTGGGCGCCACGGGCGGGCGCTGCGCACCGGCACCTGCCCGGCAGCCACGGAGAACAGACAGCGGAGCCTGCCCGCGGTTGCGCCTCGGCGTCACGCTTCACTCCCAGTTCTGTCAAGATAAAACGTCATTCTACACGGACTGGGCGCGGAACTCGGGGCGGTCCCCAGCCAGGAGAGGCCCGGTCCGGGGTTGCAGATCAGCCGTTAGTGGGCGACGACGCCCGGCCAGAGTGTCCACACAAGGCCCGAGAACCCGGCCGGCCCGGGGCCAGTCGGCCCTGGTGGAAACAGCGGTGCGGGCAGGGCCTCTCTCCCGAGCAGCCGCCCAGGCCCCGCCGCTCGCCAGCGCCCACCGCCCGGCTGCCGCCCTCCCCCGCCCCGGGCCTCTTGGACCAGAGCGGCGGGAAGCGCGCCCCGGCTTCAAGCCACCAGAGCCAGCAGCGCCTGCGCATCGTAACCAGCAAAGGCAAGTTGACTTGGACAAGTGTCCCCTGGCCGTCCCCCCCCCGCGAGAGCCACGTTCTTTTCCTCCTGTCAAGCACAGAGCGCAGCCTCCGCGCGCTTTCTCCAGCGAACGCGCGCGCCACCTACCGGCCGGGGGTGGTGTGTGCACGTGGTGTGGGCTGTGTGTGTGTGTGCGCGCGCGTGCGGTGTGTGTTGTTTGTGGTTCTGTGTGTGCCCTGCATGTGCTATGCTGTGTGTGGTGTGTGCGTGTACGTGGCTGTGTGTGTGCATGTGGTTGTGCATGTGCGCATGCAGGTGTGTGGTTGCAGGTGGGGTGTATATGCATGTGATGTGTGCACCGTGGTGTGTATGTAGTATAGTGGTTGTATGTTTGTGTCTCTGTGTTGTGTGCGTGTGCGTGTGGTGTGTAAGTGCATGTGGTTGTGTGTGTAGATGTATAAGTGTGTGTGGTGTGTGTTTAGGTGTGCGTGCCCGTGTGTGGTATGTGTACATGTGTGGTGTGTGTGTAATGGGTGTGTGTGTGGGGGGGGGCAACGTTCAGCTTGGGCTGAGACAGCAGGGGAGGGAGGAATCTGCTCCTGGACAGACTAGCCTGCAGGTTCCTGACAGGCTGACTTAGCTTGGGGGGCTCCCCCAGGCCTCCCCAGCCCCTGCACCATCAATTTCTATTCTTCTCAGCTCTCTTCTGGGCACAGAGGCCTGAGCCTCGTGCGCCTGTCAGGGCTGGGCTCTGTCAGCCTTGAGACAGAGCTGTGAGGCCTGTGTTATCCTGCCTGTTTGACAAAGGGAGAAACTGAGGCCCAGGGAGGCAGAGGGAGGCGCTCGAGGTGGCTGATGTGTTTTACTCTGAAGCCGGCGCTGGTGACGGACCTGCCTTCATCAAGCCACCCCGTGCCAGGCAGCTGCAGAGAGAACTGCGATGGCAGTTTGCAGCGGTCGCTGCCACGCAGGGACAGACCCATGGAATTTCACGGGCGACTCTTCAAGCCTGCACGGAAGCACAGAGTCAGACACCAGACGCACGCGGATCTACGTCCCCTCTTGGATCAACTCTGCTTCGTGATCGTGACTTGACTTACTGAATCTGTTGCTACAGAGACATCACGAATGTGCAGACATGCAGGTCACGTGTGACTAGCTCGATGACTTCACAGCGTGGAGCCGCCTCAGGTTCAGCAGGGTCTGGTGCCAGTGCCCGGGTCCCTCCGGTGTCCAGTTAGTTTTTTTTTTTTTTAAGATTTATTTATTTATTCATACAGAGCTGGGGCACAGGCCAGAGATGCGGAGGGTGAGAGGAATCACCAGGAACGGAGTGGGGAGCAGAACAGGCAGATCGACGAAGCACACTGCTGAGGGGAGCAGCGGGCGGGTCAGGAGAGGTCTGCCGCGCCATGGGGTCACCTCCCGGGCAGGCGGGGATCGAACTCCTGCGGAAGTGGCTCAAGCTCTCAGTGCTGTGCTGTAACCTGCTACGCCACCAGGGAGGGCCAAGTTAGTCTTTTAAGAAGTAAACCTGAGAGGAGACGGGAGCCTGGAGGCTGCGCCCTCGCTCGGCCTTGGCTTCCATCTCTGCCGGCCACACTGCTGCTTTATGTGTGCGCAGTTGGGTTCGTAAAACACGATGCTTTTCTCCTTCTGACGGGGTTTTGAAGTTTGTCCATGCCGATAAATGGAGCTGTGGGCACTAGGTCACAAAGCTCTTCTCCATCCTCCTCCTGACACACCTGGACAGTCCCTGAGCGTCCGGGTCACTCCTGCTGCCCGTGGCACTGTGCGGGCTCCTGGCCCCACTATCCCCGGCCCAGGTGTCTGGGGTGGGGCATACAGGATGCCAGTGCGCACGGGCGTGCTCCCCACGGGCGCTATTTCAGGGTCACTGACCTTCGGTCCCAAAGTCTGAAACTCTCAGTCTGGGTTGCTGAAACCAATCTATGCCGCCGTGGGATGATGAGCACTGATATTCACAAATGAGCAGTTTTCACACAAAATCCAGACACGTAGCTTTTAGTGACAAACTGGAAAGCGTGGCACTTTGGGGCCCAGGGGGCTAGAGAACCCCAGCACCTGGCTCCCTGCAGTGGCCACCAGGCTGGACAGGGGCCGGGGCGGGCTACAGGGCGGCCGCAGGGATACCCGCCCTCTCCTGGCCTCTTGGATGGTGCCCACGGGGTCCCCTGCTTCACTTCAAGCTTCTCCAGAGCAGTCAGAAGTTACTGGCACTGCTGTGCTCCAGGCCCTGCCAGCCTGCTCATTAGCGGGACCGAGTCAGCTTGTTAAAAGCTGCAGCTTTAGGTTACTGGCAGGGACATCCCGGGACCTGAGCCCCCACGCCCTCCGGGTGCCCCATGGAAATGTCCGGCCGCAAAGCCAAAGCGTAAATATTTCAGGCCTGCGGACCACGAGGTGTCCACCCGGTGCTCCGCTCTGCAGCTGGGGAGAAGGCCACCCGCCTGCCACCAACCCCGGGCGTGGCGCGGCAATAAAACTTTATTTACAAAAACAGGCTGGGGACTGGATTCAGTGCTGGGCTCTGGTCCGCAGACTCCTGGCCCGACCTGGTGCCCCAGGACATGTGTTTGCACAGCTGCTGCTGCGGGGCCTGGAAGCCAGGCTGGCAAGAGTGTGCTGGAGGCTGGCGCCAGAGTGAAGAGGAATCTGGGGACAGGAAAGCTGCAGAGAGAGAGGCGGGCCGGGGGCGGGGGCGGACAGGCATTAGGATGGAGAGGGGAGCTGGCGCTGGGAAAGGGCCCAGAGCTTTTAGAGGCAGGGTGGACACTGGCTTCGCTTGCTCAGACCTACGCTGTCCCCTGCCCCAGACCCACGTGAGGTGACAGCAGTTCTGCGCCCCTGGGGTTGACGACAGGAGACCGTTTCTGAGCAGAGCCTAGCTGGAGGGCGCGAGGCTGCGGCTGAGAGGTGCCCAGAGAACCTGCGTGGGGCCAGGGCACGCTGGGGCTTCCCGCCAGCTGTGGGACTGGGAGCTGGAAACAGGCTTTCCAGATCCTCGAGGTGGAGCTCATGGCGCACATCAACTCAGACCTTGCCCTGTTTACAACCACCGCTTCTCCCAAGCCTCCCTAAAAAGGGCTTTAGGCTCACTCACTCCGTTCCCACACCCCCTTTCCGGACACTCGCATGGATCCCTGGGGAACCGCGGAGGGTCTCACTATCTCGCGCCTGGCCCAGGACGGGCTGCTCCCTGCCTCGCTCTGCTCTGACAGAGTCCTGAGGCGCCAGGGTCAGACGCCAGCCCTCCCTCTCAGCTCCTGGCTGTCCACGTGACCTCTGGCTTGACCTGAGCTAGACTGGGCCTTGGTTTCCTACAAAATGGGGCACCACAGTGTCATGAGAGCGTCATGCTGCTGACACCCTAGCAGGGATCCCCGGGAACCTCTTTCCAAGACAAGCGTGAGGTCAGCAGTGCTGCCTTACGTCCCCCACCCTGCCCTGACCTCTCCAATCCTGATGCCCTGTCTGTCTCCCACCCCATAGGATGACCCGAGGCCCAAGAGCCAGGGAGACCCCAGTGCTCAGGGGCCTGCACTCAGGGAACCCCACCCTCTCACAGCTGCCTGGGAGACGCACTGTCAATCCAACCTGCAGGGCAAGGATCAAAGTTCCATGTTCATTGCTGCTCTGTGCACAGTAGGGAAGGCGAAGAATCAACCCAAGTGCCCCAAAGTAGATGACTGGATTAAAAAGATGTGGAACAGATACACGGTGGAATATTACTCAGCAATCAAAAAAGATAAACTCATGCTTTGTGCAACAACATGGACAGAGCTGGAAGGGATCATGCTTGGTGAAAAAAGCCAGAAAGAAAAAGACAAATACTGGACAATTTCACTCATAGCGGGAGTGTAAAGGCTTGGGGAGCTGGGGGGGAAGAGAGACAAGCAAATGTAATAAAATAAAAATGAAAACAATGAACAATTATAAACCAGAGACATTTTATGGGGGTAGAAAGGGGAATGGGATCAAAACTGGAGTGGGACGAGTGCACGGAACGATGGTGATGGCACAGGGGTGGCAGGAAGCCCACGGGGATTACAACTGAGATGAAAAAATGCACAAAATGAAGAATGATGTAAAAAATACATAAAAAAGAAAATATCAACATAAAATAAGTTTCTGAAACAAAGAAATAGAACAAAAACTAGCCCAATGTCCAAGCTCCCCATTATTGTCCAGATGAGGGGCGTGCACTCCCATTTCTTGTTTGGGAACAAGCTTTGGGGCAGTGTCTCCAGTGGGCACAGGGTACTTGGGGTTGACCAGCGGACCAGAGGGGGACAGCTGGAGGGGGAAGAACTCAGCTCGGCAGGTGAGGGGTCTCCCTGTCCCATTCTGTCCTCCCCCATTGGCCCAGGGCCCCGCGTGACCCCAGAAACCTGTCTGAGTGCAGCTGGGCTTTCTCGCAGCTCCCCTAGCTGGGAGGAGGCAGGATGCTCTGTTGTGCTGGCTCCAGGTTGGCAAGCGTCAGGGCTTGTCCTTTAGGAGTGGGGGATGGGCGGGGGCCAGGAGGAAGCTGGGCCCGGGCTGTTTATTCATCAAATCCTCCACGTCAGACTTCTGACATTATCTATAAATGAACTTAGATGAATAAGCACTGAACCTTAGGTGCGATGGCTCTATGACACTCAACTACTTGAAATCTCCCAGTTTCCACATCCCTTTTTCAACTTTCAGTTTTAATTTTAAGTAGAGAGGGACTTTGACCCCAGAGGGAGGTCCTGACTGGGTGTCAAAATCAAGATGTTGCCAGAGCTAAAAGCTGGTTGAAGCAAACTCTCGGATCATCATCAAAAGTCAATCAGGGTGCGGACGAGTTTTTGTGGCATTCTTTAATCAACTCCATCCCTGCGCCCCTCCGACAGTCTAAACATCAGAATAATAGGAAACAGAGGCTCTTTGACATTACCGGGTCCCGGCCCTCAGCCCAGGGAATGGTCCGGGATAACCTGGCAAGCCACATCCCATTCCAGGGGCTTCCAGGCTCCATGCACACCCCTGAGTCCCGATGAAGAAGCCTCTCTGGAGGTTGTTTTGACCAGAGACGGAATTCAGGATCATGCAATTGGCCCCCAGATGTATTTAGGGTGTGATGTATAGTTCCCAATTCCACGGACTAGAAGCTGCAGGCAATTCCTGTCCTTGGGTACCAATGACCTTTTCAGGACACTGGAAACATGGGCAGCTTTCAAGAGGGTCAAGTTAAAGCCTGCAATGCCCAGGGGGGCCCAGCTCTTTCCAGAGCGGGTTCCCTTCCCTCTTGGCAGAGTCCTCTGTCCACCCTGCTTCTGGCTCCAGTTCCCAGGACGCAGGACTCACACCTGTGAGCCACTAGAGGGCGCATTTGCCCCTCCTAACTCAGCCAGTCCCTTCAGGCCTCCAGGCTCCCACTTCCCACCCCTGCCAAGCCTTTGAGACCGAGTCTGACCTGGAACCTTCCCTGACAGCAGCCAGGGCAGGGTGTGCGTGGACAGGCCT
>NW_004567123.1:31928324-31928847 GCF_000260355.1 Condylura cristata | reverse complement strand
CCCCACACTGGCCAGGCCAGCGCCTCGGTGTCCAGCTCCCCCCACCAGCCTGCGCCCAGGCCAGGGGCAGCACATCGGGCCTGTCAGCAGGGGGCGTGACGGGTCACTGAGTCCCCAGCAGGGCCTTGCTCTTCCCGCAGGAGGCTGCCCCGTGGAGGGACACGGCAGCCCCGTGGAAGGACACGGCAGCCCCGTGGAAGGACACGGCAGCGGGGTGTGGGTCAGGTGGGGGGTGCCCCCGCAGCAGCTCCCCCTAGGCTGGGCGGAGCCTGGCCGCAGATCACCCCACACGCTCCTGGGATGAGCCTGTGTCCTCCTCCCTGCCTCGCTTCCTCGTCCTCCCTGGGCCGCTTCTGTCCACTGCGGAGCCCGCGTCTGCCCTCTGCGCTCTAACTGCCCTTCCGTTCTTAAGGCTCAGATGCCTGGCGACGCTTCGCTCCCTAGACTGGCCCCGACAGCGACAGGGGCTTCCATCTTGCTACGAGACGCCTCTTTTCATTTCTTCTGGGGAAAGCTGAGGAGC
>NW_004567123.1:31916016-31926219 GCF_000260355.1 Condylura cristata | reverse complement strand
CCTCCGGGGCAGGCGGGGATGGAACTCATGCAGAAGTGGCTTAAGCTTCTTAGTGCTGTGCTTTAACCAGCTGCGCCACCAGGGAGGGCCACAACATTTCCAGTTTTACTTTGTAATTGATGTAGTATTGTCTGCTGTGGGCGACATCCAACTTTCAGGGAAAACTTGACTAACACATTTGAATAGATGGGGACAGTTAAGTGCTGGACACAGGGAATGATGTTTAATTAGATGCTAATTTATGTTTATGAATATGTTTGTGTCGTGATAACTTCTGTTTCCCTGTACAAACTTGTTACTGGGGCGGGGAGGACTTAGAGAATATGTTTGAATATTGCAGAGGCCCTGTTTAGAAGCATCGAGGAACATAGGTGTAATGACTAGATTCCCCGGGATCACTTTGGAACTTGAGGAAAATGGCCACATTCTAGGGAGACAATGAAGAAGAAAAATGGAGGTAACATGTGATCCAATGTTAAAATATTATAAAGCAACACTAATTAAAACAGTATGGTATTAGACTAACAGGAGGCACGCAGCTCAATGGAACAGAAACCTCCAGAAGGGCAAAGGAAACACATCCTGCCGCTTTAGAGCTAGGCTCAGGACTGGCGCACTGTCACTTACACCTACATCCCACCGACCACAACAAACCACGTCAAGCCTAAACATCGCAAGGACAGACATATACTCCTTTGGTAGAGACTTGGGGAGGTTGGAAGTGAGTGTTTGCTGAAACTAAGGGCTGATCTGGGGGACCCGAGAGCTAATGGGTCCCCTGCTCCTGTCTTGTTTTCAGACACTCTGACCCAGGGTGCATTAATCCTGATGTAGAAGACATTAACTCTGCACTAGCAAGACAGGAAATACACCGGAGGGAAGCAGACGGATGTAAGCCGCAAGGGGTGGCCAGGACCAGGGCACATGGAGAGCAGACCCTGCCCAGGGCAGCTGCTTCTCAGCTCCTGCAGACCACTGGGGACATGAGCCTCTCCGCTGGCCCCTGCTGTCCTCACCAACAAGCTCTGCCTCCCAAGAGCCTAACCTGCCCTCAGATGAGTGTCCCATCCCTGAAGCAGGGTGTCAGGAGGCCTGAGAGGTCTAAGGAATCCCAGAAACAACATTCTAGAAGCAACGTCTTGCCATGTTGCACAATAAGATAATCTCGACCCTGCTGGACATCGGCCCTTCATTACGCCTCACTGGGCTCCAGGAAATGGGGTCTCTTCATCCTGCTGCTTCCTTCCCCAGAACTCTTTACGAGGGGGCAGGACCGAGGCACAGACCCCTTCATTATTAATGCAAAACAGACAGGTCTGGTCAAAAGGTTGACATCAAAAGGAATTGGCCTGAAAATGCAGCAAAATTGCTTTGGCAAAGGAAGAGGCACACAGCCAGGACTGAGCAGTCGTGAACAGAGACAGGTGAGTCTGGGGAACGCCCAGGTGTCCATGTCCCGAGGCCTGTGCCAGCCGGACGTGGGGAGGCCCGTGGCCGCAGCCAGCTCTGCCCGGCCCTCACCGGAGTCGCTACCCTCGGAGCAGGTGCCCCCCCCAGTACAGTCTGTTCTGTGCCTCTTCAACATCTAGCCCTCTCTTCTGGAACAGCAATAGTACTCCAACATTTTGGGGGTGCTCCCCCTTCCCAGCTGTCACTGGAGTCTGAGCAAGAGTCTGATTAGTCAGACGGGCCCTGTTTGCGTTTAAGACTCCGGTATCGTGCCTGTGGCTACCTGCCACGGATTCTTTCTGCATTGATCCGGGTTTTTGAGACAATGCGCTCGCAGAGAATTCATCGCCGGGACGGAGCTCTGGTGCTTCCTTGGGTCTGGTGTCCGCGGCCAGGGCCCCACACACGCCTGGCCCTGTGGAGTCAGAGGCCTGGCTTCCAGTCCTGCCTGCGAGCGACACACCTGGAGGGGGCCTGGGGCGAGCGCGGCCCCCGCTGCACACACTGTGGTGAGAGCAGGCGCCTGCTCGGCCTCCTCCCAACAGCCGGCAGAGGGAGCACTCTGGGCCAGGCACCGGCTTAAGGGAGTGACAGGTCCCTGCTGGATCCACACTGCAGCCCCTGAGAGTTTGACCCTAGACGTAAGCCCCGTAACAGTAGCTCCATTTGCAGCCAGGACACAGGCACAGACAAGGACACTCAGCTGTGACCCGGGCACAAGGCGCCCACACTCAGCGCAGGGAGGGAGGAAGCAGCGGGCATCTGGCCTGAGGCCCAAAGCACAGAGCAGCCCCTCGGCACTCCTCGCGTGGTGCCTGGAAGCTGCTCGGGGCCAGCTTCTCAGGCCCAGAGGACTGTGACATTGTGGCCATGGTGCTTCCTGCGTCAGCAGCGGAGTGACAGGCTGCCCGGAGCGCTCCTGGGGAGGCCGCTGCAGCCGCCTGAGCACAGGGCCCCTGGGAGCCCGGGACCAGCCCACCCCAGCCAAAAGGGGCCTCTCTGTATTTCAGAACTCTCCTTCACGCTAACGAATGCGTTATCTACCAAGGAAAGGAAACAAGCAAAGCCCCAAAGGATAGAAATAGGACTCCCCACACTGAGATAGCTCTGAGTCTGTGCAAACGCAACCTTCCCCAACCCTCAGCAATCGCCAAACATTATCAACAGCGGCAGTGGGCTTCCGGCTGGACTTAAGACTGCAGCCGTTAGCCGAAACGGGGCTTTGATTAATGCCGGGCAGGGTGGTGTTGCAAAATAAAAGGTTTTACTTGAAAAAGAAGAGCTGGGCAGTGACAGCCCGCTTCAGGGCTGGCTGTGAGATCTTGGACACGTCACTTGCACACCCGTCCCAGTTGCTACTTGAGTTTTGATGAAAATGAGCTGGGAGCAGGGGGTGGCCCAGAGCCACAGCACGTCAGGTTTCGCTGCGATGCCAGAACTTGGAGAATCAGGCCTGTCGCTAATGTTGGGATCGTTATTTGGGGATATAAAAATAAGACAACTGTTGATCCAGGCAAAACATGCCCGGATATGGCAGATTGGCTGAGAAAGACGAAGCTAATCTGGGGAGAGATGATGTCAGCGCCGGGAGCCTGGAAAACAAGCCGCCACTCTGCCGGCGCACGTGACGCTCGTCAAGTCCCAGCCAGGGGCCACCGAGGCCCCGGCCACGTGGCGTCGCCACAAGGGCCCAGCTAGGCCGGCGCCCTCCTGGGTACCCAGGCGGCCCCTCGCCTCCAGTCACCTCATGAGCGACACCCCAAAACCACCTCCCTCAAAGGAGAACTGGGGTTCACTCCTTCCCCCTCCCTGAAGTTTTCCCATTGTACAGAGGTCTGATCACACTGCGCCCTCGTCAGAAACCCGCCAAGGCCTTCCCACTGGCCGGTTCCGCCCCACACTCCCCATCAGCGCTGCCGCGGACCTCCCCAGGCTCCGCGCTGATGCTCGGCCTCCATCCTACCTCACCGCTGATCGCACAGCAGCGCAGCGTCATTCCGGCTCCCCTTTGCGCCTGAGCACCTGCCCCCTGCTATTCTCCGGTTCCTTCCACCCGATCCCTGAGACGCGGCTGAGGGATCACCTCTCCCAGGAAGCATTCCCTGGGTCCCAGTGGGCTGGATGGCTCTTCTGGGCTCCTGGAGCTGCTTATACTCGTGGCTTCTGTTTGTAGTTGTTGTCATCAACTACCCTGCATAGAAATAATCCACTCATCTAACTCCCTCTTCACAATGTTTAACTGCCGGCTCCCCGACCCGTCACCGCCGTGACCGGTGGGGTAGTGACCTGGCTGGTGGGTTGCCCGCTGTGTATGGGTCAGCGCTGAGTCCTCCTAATGATCTGTTATTCCTCTTCTACAGATGAGAACTTGGGAGATCTGAGAGGTTAGGGGCCCAGCTCAACGCTACACCGTCACAACGTGACAAAGATGGCGGAAAGTCTCCTCAAGTCAGTCAGCCGCAGGACCTGACAGCCTCAGTCAACTCTGCTGCCTGAAGGTGCAGCACTGGGGTGATTCGGCAGAAGGAAGGTGCTGTGGGAGCCTGGCTGAGCACCCGCTTGGAGGACCTGGGCCCCGCTGGAGCAAGGGAGGGACTGTGAGTCCCCTTCACGCTGGTCTCAGACCCTGCCTCTGTCCCCCAGCAGGGAGCCCTGCCCTGTATACTCTGCACGTCCTTCTCAGGGGTCCCCAGAGAGCAGCTGAACCTCACAGATGCCCCCTGGGGCTCTGCATGGGTAGGAACGGTCCTGCCCTCCCTGCTTGCTATGAGCTGTCTCTCTGCAGGACGTACAAGGACAGAAGAACTCAGAGACAAGGCTGCCCCGTGCCCCAGGACCCTCCCACAGGGACTAGCCAGAAGACTCCCCAGCAGATGGAATGAGCTCATGTAAGTATCCAGCTCAAGATTAATTAGCGTCAGGAACGGCTGGTTCCAGGAGTCCTAGTGATATCACCAGAAGGGCACTTCCCCACCTCAACACCCTGGGTTTCAGTTCTACTCTCTTCTGCATTGGCCTCATAACTAAGGAGACTCTCTCCAGAAAGTCTGGCCTCCAGCAGCTCCCGGTTTCCACCTCACCTGCCCAGCCATTTCCTAGGCCAGTGTCTCTTTCTAGTAACTCCCCAAACCAAATGGTGCTGGCTTGGCTTGGGTTTCCTGTTTATGTGTGAGTCATGCAAATCAGAGGATTTGTCCACTGGGTGGACTCTTAAAAGTGGGGGGTGTGGCATATTTATTGCTGCTTTATTTATAATTGGAAAGACATGGAAACAACCCAAATGCCCAAAAGTGGACGATGGGATTAAAAAGATGTGGTACATATATATATATATGGTGGAATATTACTCGGCAATCAAAAAGGTAAACACATGCCTTTTGCAGCAACATGAATGGAGCTGGAAAAGATCATGCTTAGTGAAATAAGCCAGAAAGAAAAGGAAAAATACTGGATGGTTTCACTCATAGCAGGAGTATAAAGGACCAGGGGAGAAAATAATAATAATAATAATAATAATAATGAACTATATACCAGAGACAGAGACATTTTTTGGGGGTGAGATTGGAAATGGGATCAAAAATTATGGTAATGGCACACGGATGGTTTGGTGATGGGAAGCCCACAGGGATTACAACTGAGATGGAAAAAGGCACAAAATGATGTAAAAATAAGCTACTATAGCATTTTGAAAAAAAAGGTGGGGGTGCGGGACAGGGTGGCAGTGGATTTCATCCCTACCCAAAATGCATGAATCAAGTTTTGGGGCAGCACCAAAAATCGAGGCCCTATTTAGAAGCGACTGGGCAGGACACGTCAAGAGTTTTTCCTGACAACATGTCCAGGTGAATAGCAACTCTTCCCCTCGAAGTACCTTTCTCTCTGAATCCAGCCCCACAGTTAGGGTTCTCCTGAAGGGCACTAACGTCCCTTTAACCCACGGCTGGTCTGCGATGGACAGTCTCCTCTCCCGGTCCCGCATCTGGCTAAGATGCTATCAGGACCCAAGGGTGGGGGGAGAGAGAGCGAGCTGTATAAATAATCTGGGGTTAAGCCTGCATGGGGGCTCGGGGGGGCATTGGGGGTACGAGGCCATGGTGGTTCCTGTGCAGACAGAGCCACTTCCCAACCCGCCGATAAAAAAGGAAGGCACAGAGTCAAGTGACATTTACGTGCAAGGAGAAGCATATCTTCTCTCCTACTCCAAACCATCTCAGGAGCTGGGCGCGGGGGACGCTGGCGTGGGCCGCCCCCACCATCTTTTAGGCTGTGGGGAGCAGCTGGCTTGTGGGGGGGCCCTGCCAGCCTCAGCGGCCAGGTGGGGTTCAGCCTCCCATCCTTCATGCGCTGAGGGGCCAGCGCTGCCGCCACCCCCACCCCCATCTGCTACTCGGTACTGGCACATCTAAATACCAGTCTGTTTCAGCTCAGAAACGTGGAAATTCAGAAAGGAAACGAGGGCGGCGGGAAGGAGAGGGGCGCGGTGAGTCACCTTTGGAAGGCGGCCGCCTTCATCACCACGGGCAGAGGCAGAGCCCCTGGGGTCCCCACAGACTCCAGTTAGAATGAGCTCTGCTGCAGGCTGGCGTGCGCCCCGCCAGCCTCAGTGTCCCCATCTGTGCTACGCCCCCCGCCCCCGGCCTCCGCTCGGCTTACAGGGCGGTTCTGGCAGGCGCAGGGCAGCTGGTGCCCACTGGCCCCACAGCGACCGCACCTGGCCCCTTCTGCTCCTGCGAGGCTGCCATGGCCCCCACACCTGGAGGCAGCACAGCTCTGACCGCTGACCCTGCTGAGCCCCCGTGGCCTCCCCGCGGCTGCCCCCTCCTTGGGGTCCCTCCCCTCTCACCCCTGTTCTCCCCAGGGCTGGCGCTGTCTCATCATCTGGCCTCTGCCCAATGCCGCCCTCTCAGAGAAGCGCCGAGGCCCGGCCAGGCCGCCTCCTGAACACAAGCGCGGGAGCTGGGGTGGCTCCATCTCGGTCGTCTTGTTCCCGGTGCTGAGAGGCACACCTGGCTCTGACAGTGCACTCGAGTATTTGGGGTGGGTTGGGGGGAGAACAAGAGAGGAGAGGAAGAGAGAGGGCGTGGTCAGGGAGGAGGGAGACTCAGCCTCGCCCTGGAGCCGCTTGCCCCACACCCCAGGTCCTGGTCCCTTCAGCCCCCACCCCAGCGCCACTCCCCTCCCCCCCAGGCCAAGACCTGGTCTGATGCACATGGCTGTTGTCTTAGATGCAAACCTGCCACAAAGGTCTCCCCCTTGCGTCCTGATAGCCAGTCCAGGGCACAGAGGGTGTTTCCTCATTGCTACCATCAGAGGGAGCAAGAAGAATACTCGTGTGATTTCTCCCTGGTCCCTGCATCCCTCTTCTGTGACAAGAACCCCAATGTGTGACCTAGAGAGCACCGCTCTCCCCACGCCTGTGCCTTCCCCTGCGGACATGGCCCAGGCCCAGTCCATGAGCGGGCAGCACTTTCCGGCCACAGTGATTGGCTGGAGCAGTCAGGTGACTCCAGCCGGCGCCTGACTCAGAAGCCCCAGCACGTGCACTGAGCTCATGAGCAAAGGGGCCATCCTGCTGGTGGGAACGCCAGGCGAGGCGGTGTCAGCCTGGAGCCGACAGCCCCCCCGCACACACGGGGCAGCCTGACTGAGCACCAAGCTGGCACAGAGCAGTGAAGCCCAGAGTCAGGGGGCAGATTCCAGGGACGTCACTCAAGGTCCTGGATCCAGCTTTACCTGAAGCAGATCACCCCCGCGATGTCCAGCGACCCAAGCCAACAAATTCCCTTCTGTGCCAAGCCAGGTGGGCTCGAACTTGCCTCTGGCTCCCCAAACTGGGCTGCGCCGTAGAGCAGGCACGAGTCTGAGGGTGGGGGAAACATCAGGTGTGGAGAGAGGGGCACCTTTCCCCAACAGTGGCCCCGCTGAGGCTGGAGTCCGTGCTGGCCCTACAGACAGAGGACGGTGCTCCCCAGGAGCAGGAGAGGCAGACGGGGCTCCAGGCTCTCACCGGAAGACCAGCGCCTTCCCGCAGCAGCCTCGCCCTGCTCTCTGCCGGGCGCTGCCTGCTTTGACACAGGCCCTGCTCCCCTCACCCCAAGAGTCAAACAGCCTTCAAGTCTTTCGAGACAAAAACCCAATCTGAGGCTTGGTCCGGCTCTCTCTCTGCAAGGAAAAGATTCCTCAGCCCTTCCGACTGCACACGGTTGCAGAGCACAGGGCAGGCTGGTGCCCAGCCCGGCCCAGCTACGCGGGCCGACCTCCGGGGCCGAGCACTCAGTGCTCCTGGCGTGGCCCTCCCCACAGGCCAGTGCTCACCTGAACCGCAGCCGGAACCCACTCCGGCAAGACAGCCCAGTGGGGGTCCAGCGCCCTGAGTCCCTACTTTGTGCCAGCCTCCGGACCTGGCCCTTGGCACGTTCTTCCGGCCCCCCCCCAGCCCTTCAGCGTGGGAACTGTTATCCCCGTTCTCTGGCCGAGGCACCCGAGATGGCGAGCCGTGGGCTCTGTCTCAGAGCAGGGATCTGAACGCTGCCGCCTGCCTGTGGGTCAGTCTGGCTCACCACCTGTTTCTGTGCCCAAAGTTTTATTGGCACACAGCCACGGCCGTTCATTTACATAATGCCTTCAGCTGCTTCCCCACTACGGCAGCTGAGTAACTGCGACAGAGACCATATGGGCCCCGAAGCCTAAAATATTTACTCTGGCCCCTTACTGGAAAAGTTTGCCGGCTCAGAGGAAATATTTAAGTGCTTTCTTTTTGCCAGGTCAGCAGATCAGGTCAGGACCGGACTAAAAGCCGGAGTGAAGAATGCCTGTGGGTCAGGCTGGCGGAGGGTTGCCTCTGCGGGGCCTGAGCAGGGGCAGCGGGAGCTGTGTTTCAGGAGCTGGCTGGTTGTAGTGTGGAGGCGCAGTAACTTGTTAAGCGTCTGCTGAAATCAGCACAAAGCAGGGGCTCAGGCACTGGACCCAACTGCTGCCCCCTTTCTGCCGCGGCACCGGTCAGTCCTGACTCCACGGCATGGGGGTAGGAAACCCTTGTGTCCCTGAAGGAGCGGTGATGCCCGGGCATGAGGTGCCGAGCCCACAGCTGCGCGCCCACTGTGTGCCAGGCACTGGCTTCACATGGAGCGAGCAGAAGAAAGCACAAGGCAGGACTCCCTCCCGTGGCCGAGTCCCGGAATTCCAGGGAAGGGGCGGAGCTGCCAGAAGTGATCTCCATGGGCTGGCCGCAGCCCTCGCCGGGCCTGGGCTGCGCTGCGTGGTCTCCATGCGTCCAGCTCTCCTCCTCCCCCACAGCTCCTGACGCGGGTGCTGCTGTCAGCCTGGTGAAGAAACTGAGGCGGGTGGACACGTGTGCCCAGAGTGACCCGGTGAGCTCACGCCAGATGTGGGAGCTTCCACTGTTACGCCTGGAGGCAGGGCCTTGGCGTCCTGCCAGCTCGGTGCCTTGTCCTCCTCCTGGTCACAGAGCAAGAAGTCCCACCTGTCGCCTGACCGCGAGCTCCTACAAGCCGGGCTCTGTCTTCCTGTGGCCCTGACCCCCAACCCGGGGTCTGAGGGTGGCAGGCTGCCAGAAGCGGCTGTGAGGACGGGTGAAACTCTGTCCACCCTCCCCCGCCCCGCTTCCTTGCCCCTCCCCCTCCACAGTCCCCTAGCTCTGTGAGGGACATCCTGCTTTTGTCCCCAGTGCCCCTCACCCTTCTTCTGACAGTGGGCGTCCACTTGTGGGGTGACGCCTCATGCCGGAGCCTAGATTCATCAAGCATGGCGCCCCCCGGCCACAGGGGCTGGACCCGAAACAGGCCCGTGGGCTGGCCAGGCAGGCGGACACCTTTGTGCGTCCACGAGGGTGTCCAGGCCCCTCGGCACTGCCCCCTCATTCCAGGTGGGCCAAAATCCGCTGGCGGCTCAGAAGAGGGTGATATCAGCAGTGACGCGAACAAGCTCAAGTTCTGCTCCTTCGTGTGCCCAAGGATCCATGTAGCCCTGGGCCTTTCTGTCGCGTGAGCCAATATCCTCAAACTCTCATTCTCTTTTTAGCCATTTTATGACCAGTTCTCAGTCCCATTTGAGCCAGAAGCGTCTGCCGGGACACACTGTTTGTTGGCCGTCTCCTACTGTCCTTCCAACTTACCTTTCAGGGACAGAAAACCTCCCCTCGACCTGTGCCTCCTTTACAAAGCTCCGCTAGCCTGAGTGGGTTTGGCGCCTGCTGTTTGCGTGGGCGATCCTCGCAGCAAGGGGTTCCCCCCCCCACCCCGTGGGGGGCCTCAGTGTGGCAGCGCCGCCTGGCCGTGCCACCAGCGCCACGACTCGGTCACAGCTGGTTCACGTCTTATTTAGATTCACAGCCACGTAGCTCATTTTTCACGAAAGCACAAGTACCTCGAGGCAAGACTCGCCCTAGGAATCAGCACACAGCGATCACCTGCCGAACTGCCCCAGGCACCGAGTACATGCGGGGAACCCGGGGTATTAAGACGTCGCTGCCCTCGCCACAGACATGACGGCAGGTAGCTGCGCGTCTAGTTACCACTCACCTGAAAAGGCAACGTGAATTGGCAGGAGCTAGCTAGGGGGGTTGTTTCTGCAAACGGAAGAGCAGGGAAGATCAAGCTTGGGCGGCGTGACCCAGAGGTGTGACCACGCCACCTGTGAGCAGCGTGTTTTCTACTGCTCAGCTCCGCGGACTCAGGCGCAGCCTCCACCAGGCCACCTGGCTCCAGTCTCACCCTCAAGGTGAGCGCAGGTAAA
>NW_004567123.1:31906759-31915481 GCF_000260355.1 Condylura cristata | reverse complement strand
AGCTGCCATGCCACGGCGGCCTTGTGTTGCCCCCAGCTTTAGTGTGGAGAGGGGCCGGTCGTGTCACGTGCTGGGCGCTTGAGTGGGGGGCTGGGCCATGGAGGCAACACGAAACAGAAGCGCTGCCTCCGCTGAGCGTCGCTGTGCGGGAGAAGGCTCTCGCGTGCTCACCAAGGGGCCTCTGTAAACGCCCAAGTCAGCCATCCCAGCTACCTTATTTGGTTTCCCTCGGCAGAAAAATATAGCGGAAGTGTCCCCTGAAGATCTCATGATGCTGTACATCAACATATTTTCTGTCACAAACAGAACATCCTCCATCCACTGCATTATCTGTCAGCACGGTAACGTTCACCTTTATTTTCAGAATCTGCAGAAGCAATGTTGGTTTTTGGTGTTGAGAGGGTGAGGGGTGGAGGGGCGCAGTTCACAAATCGCAAGTGCTGAGTGTGGCCTGCTCTTCTCATGGTGTCTGGGTCACCAGCATGGTGGCTCAGTAAGCAGGAGTATCCTCTAGCTGGCCTGTGACTTGTTTTCTCTGCCCAGACCCACTTGTGTCCCCAGGCGCATAGCTTCACTGCTCTGGGCTGAGGATGAATTGTCACCTCCTGCAGCCTTGTCCAGGTGTGTTCACAAATCCTGGCTGGAGAAGTGCCCCTCACGTGTGCTTCCCGGGGACAGGGCTCTGTGCCCTTGTGTCTGGCTTCCTCAGGACGTTTTTCCCTGCAGATTTTTCTGTCCTCCTTTGCTGCGGCAGGTCACCTGTCACCCATGCATATGACTCTACGCTGAGTTCTGTTAGCAAGTCATGGAACCTGGGGGTGATGCTAGGGGCCCCCCAGCATACCCACATAATTCCTGCCTCCTGGCTAGTCCTCAGGAAGTAGAGTTTTCTCATGGCTGTCAGAGCCTCAATGTCTTTTCTTGCAAGATGCAAATAAGAGAGACCCTCTAAAAGGAACTCACTTTCCTTTTAAAAATAAGTGCAAATAAACATTTGCTTGCATGGACCTAGCTTCAGCCTCTTGGGTATCTGAATTTCAAAGCAGATAATTATACATGCAAGACACAGATCAAATATCTTTAGGAAAAAAAGAACCTGGAGCAGACTTCTGGAGGGTGAGCAATTCACGTGGATCCTGGAATTCAAGGCAAACTAGGAGCATATGCCTGACACACTCCCCAGAAGACTCCTGAATTGAGAGAAGAAAACCCAGCTCTGCAAGGAGATCATCTGCCAGATTGATCATCAAGGCGAATGGCACTTATGCAAATAAAAAGGTACAAAATGTTATTGGAACAGACACTCCACAGAGATCTCCAACACGGGTGTAAACATATGACAAAGTGCCGAGCTTCATTACGCATCCAAGGAAGGCGAGTGAAGACTTATAAAGCCACATATTACACACCGCCTGGTAAGTTCAAGTGAAAATACCCTCCTCGATGAGGGCCTGGAGCAGCTGGAAGGTGGGGGGGGTGGAATTTGGGGGCAAAAATAGATACAAGCCCTCTGCAAAATTGTTGGACAGTATCTTTGAAAGCTCATAT
This sequence comes from Condylura cristata, assembly GCF_000260355.1. NCBI lineage: Eukaryota > Metazoa > Chordata > Mammalia > Eulipotyphla > Talpidae > Condylura > Condylura cristata. The sequence goes on along the minus strand of NW_004567123.1, from coordinate 31,913,933 downwards.
TCTACCTATTAAAAAAAAATCAAAGAAATTGCCAGAGGGTATTAGGCACTTACATAGCCCCTGGAGGTCCATGAGACAATTTTGGGGCTGGTCTCCAGGGAAACCATGGTGGAACTGGCTCACCCAGCAAGGTGGTGCAGCTACATTCATCGGGAACGTGGAGACCCAGATGCTGCTGCTGGTGCTCACAGAATGTGACCCCAAGTCCAGAAGCCTTTGCCTCTGCAAGACCCTAGACCCCTCCACCCTGGCCACATTAGCACCTGGTCCCTGAAATGGGCAAACTGGGTGTTTCCCGGAGACTGGAGGCAGCTGGTAGGTGACTGTAGTCTCAAGTGTAGGGGTGGAATTGACCCAGAACACTGCAGATGCAAAGGCATCAAGGAAATGGTTTTCTGGCTTCTTGGTAGCCTCTGAGGTTCAGCAGATATAGCCACTAACTCGGAGGTCCATGGATGGTGACAGCTGAGAAAAATGTGACTTCAACAGGGAATGGAGAGTTCGGAGACTGGCAACTTGTCTTGGGGAACAGCCAGAGCATCGCTCAAGCCAGCCTTCCGGGAGGAGCATGGGAGCCGCTGACCGACTCGCAGCCCAGCAGCTGATGAACCGCTGCCCTGGTTCCCAACATCGGCAGGACAGGACAGCAGACGTGTTAATTATTGAGACTGTCACCGAGCCAGGCCAGTCCCCCGCGGTGCCATCCTGCGGTGCCGGGCTGGGGCTCTGAGCCCCTCCTTGCTCCCCACCAGGTGGGGGGTGGAGGATGGAGGAAGAACACACTCTCCTCTTGTTTCTGGTCCTGACTTGGCTTCCTGTGTCTGTCACCTCTGTCACTTCTGGTGGGTTCGTCTTCTCCAGAACCATCCAGAATGTTCCCAACAGCCCCAGGCCCGCTGCTCAGCCCCCAGCCCCCAGCGGCCAGCATCCATGAGACAGAAAGAATGTGGGGGCGAGGGTCCAGCGAGTGTGGAGTGCTCCTTGAAGCAACAACTCCAGCTTCTTTGTTCACCTCGGTCTGGCGTGATGGTTCCAGGAAGTCACTGTGCCAGTTCCCGGAAGTCACTGCGCCAGTTCCCGGAAGTCACTGCGCCAGTTCCCGGAAGTCACTGCGCCAGTTCCCGGAAGTCACTGCGCCAGTTCCCGGAAGTCGCTTCGCTGTCACACCTTTGTTTCTCTGTTGCCTTTTCCCTTCACAGTCCCCAGGTTGATTCTCTCTCTGGGAATAGCTGCTGTGGTTTCTGTGTCCTGACGCTGCTCACACGGCTTTGGAGTCGGCTGCGAGGGTCCAGTTCCCCACGCAGCACCTGGGGGACCCTCAGCCCGGGCTTCAGCTTGTCACCGCCTCTCCCCGCGGACAGGGACAGCTCACCGCGCGGCCTGTGCCCGGCAAAGGCACCCCACAAATGAGCTCCCCACAAATGTCAGCCGGCCCTCAGTCAGCCACCCCCGAGGTCTGTGCCGGCCAGGCACTGGACACGCGGTGCAGTCGGGGCTGGGCACGCGCGCTACAGCCCCCTCACCCTCCTTCCCCGGGCAGAGTCCTCTCCCGGAAAAGCAGAGGCGCCATTCCAGGGTCTCTCACCAAAGAGCAGACAACGACCCCCCACCCCCACCCCCACCCCCAGCGAAAGGGAAGGGAGACAGGGATCCCCTCTGAGCCTCTCTCACTAGGAGAGGTAAGCTGAACGCCAAGGACATGTTCCCTCCCTTCTTTGCAACTCTAGGATGGTCGTTCCGCAGCAGGTGTGATCTCATCCCCCGGGGCACCCCTGGCAACCTGTGGAGACACTTGGGCTTGCCACTGCTGACGGGCGATACTGCCCTCTAGGGGGCGGAGGCCAGCAGTGCAGCTAAACATCCCACCAGCGCGCATGGATCTGCCCAAGTTCACAGTGCCAGGCCGGGGCCTCTGACTGCGAGGCGCTGTGGGACCTGGGACAGGGACCTCCATGCGGAGGCCGAGGGCAAAGGCCTTGAGGAGCACAGGCCGGCCAGGTCCCGTCGCGAGGGAGCTGCCGACACCATGCTGGATGCCCCATTGTAACAGAGGCCACTCCCCTCCTTTAAGCTATTCCTAACCAGATCTGTAATTTACAGCCCCAAGGAGTTTTGACAGCTCCATTTTAGCCCAAGTGCACAAATCCCCATCGAGACAGTTTTAATTTAATCTTCACACAAAGCCATGATAAAGATGAAGAAAGCAAGACTGCAACACCCTAGGATGAGGCAGGACAAGTGGGGGGGCATTCATGTCTAGGCAGCACTTTGGATTACCAGACGCTTCACACATACAGACGAATGCGAGTCATCTCATCGGCACCCGTGTGCTCACCACCCAGATTGAAGCAGCACTGAAGTTAGCCAGATGGGTTTCAAGAACGATTCCCATCACAGACTATCTGCCTCCAGTATCTCTTTGCTTCTCGCTGTACAAGAACCCTCACGTTTCGGCTGGGACTATGATTCCCAGAAGCAGGCAACAATCCCACTTCTCTTTTTTGCTGAGTGTGGTCAGACTACTGAGAATCAGAGACCAGCATGTTTTGCTAGAAGTGATGTGGGCACCGGTTGGGCCATGTCCTTAAAGCAAGTACATGCGCCTTTACCACTGACTGGCACACAGATCAAATAGAGGTAGTTGGGATGCAGATGTACTGGCAGGAGCTAGAGCAGCCAGATTGGGCCATGAGACAAAGTATGTATGGGAGAGGCAAGAACAAGAGAAAAGGAGTCTGGGATTCAGATGGTTGCGAAGCTGCCCTTCTATCCCATATGCTCACACAGACTGTTGCACGAGAGAGAAAGATAAACTTCTATTATATTGTAGCTATTGCTATTTTGGAATGTTTCGGCAGCTGAACTACTTTCTGAATTTTTACAAATTTCCCATACTCTTGTACAAAGATCTCATCTGTTCTTAATCAGCAGAGTCTAGAACTTAGGTAGTTCACGCAATTGTTCATTCATCTCACGACTATTTCGGGATGTCTACCACTGCCAGGTGCTGCTTGGATGTTCAGCATGAGGGGCCCCAGATTGCTCTGACATCCTTACCTCACTCGAGCCCGTCTCCCGGACCTTGACCTCATCTTCTCCCTGTCCTGACTTCCCCTTCTTCCTGCTTTTTCTCAGCTACGTTGCTACCTGTTTGGCCAGACACATGCATCCTCCCTTCCTCCAGCACCCCAGCTTCTAGGCGCACATCCCTGCCGGTTTCCCTTGCTCCAAGGGCTTCCCAAGGCCAACAGGCAAGAAGTCCCAGCTCTGCAGGTTGACAAGGCCCTGCCCGCTCCAATCTCTCTCCTTCCTCCCAGAATGATGGGGTGAAGGGTGCTGGGCACTGTGGGAGGCGCTTCCCTGAAGTGAGCTGTTACCTAAGATTGCAGGACACAGAGGTGACAAAGCAAATTTCCCAGGAGAAAAACCGCCATCACCCCTCCCCCCCCTTGCTAGGGGCTCTGAGAGTGACATCAACTTTCACAAGTGGTAAAAACAGCTTCCCCAAAGTCTGAGGCTGGAAAAAAGCCCTGCTGCTTTTCCAGGCTCCAGCAGGGGGTGTCTCTGTGCTTCTTCATGGGGGGCAGGCAAGACAGGGGAGAAGGTGATTTGTAGGTTGACCCTGAAAAGCCCCACCTTCTGGGAGCCCCTCACCCCCGCATCCCGTGTGCTGGAAGGGCCAGTGCACAAGGTATTTGCAAAGCAGCATTACCCCCCTTCACCTCCCATCAGTCTGCTGCCCAACACTTAATTTAAAGCCTCATCTCCAAATTCTCCCGAAAGCTGTTAGAAGTCTGGACTCTGGAATCCGCTTACAGCACCTTCCACTTAGAATCTGTCAGCCCTGAGAGGAAAAGGCATCTGAACAACCTGTTGCCTGGGTCACTGGTGAGTCCATTGGGGAAGGCCGGGGAATCGGGACCCGCACAGGTATTGCTGACACCACCATCCGGGGACCAGAAAGAGATGCCCGGGGAGAAGGGACACCGAGAGCTGAGGGCGGGGCAGTGACGGCACCTGTGGGAGGGCCTAGGGCTTTGCCTAACCGCAGACTCGTGTAGGGCACAGACGCACACACGCGTGCAGGTATGTGCTGTCCTGCTGACAACTGGGACGGTGGCGTGGCGTGACCACCACAGTCACGCAAACTCAGATGTGCAGCCTCGGACGCACGTGGGCCAGGGGCCCCACCCTACGCACACTCAGCGGTGACTGCAGCGTGGGTACGTGACTCGGAACTGCGCTCGGCCCACCGAGGGCCAAGAAGCAATGGCGTCCTGGCGTCTTACCATTCACCCTAAAAGGAAGCAGGGCTCCTTGGAGAACTGGCTGAATCCACAGTCAAGGCAAGAAAAGTACAGGTGCTGGGCCCTCCCCAGTGGTGCAGTGGGCTGGGACGCGGCGTTGCAGGCTGGCCGCAGCCGCTTCAGTGCGAGTTTGATCCCGGCGCGGAGCTGACCCACATGGCGCGGCAGACCTCTCCTGTCTCCCCGCTGCTCCCCTCAGCAGTGGACTTCATCCATCTGCCTGTTCTGCTCCCCACTCTGTCTCTGGGGAATCCTCTCACTGCCCCTGCACCTCTGGCCTGTACCCCAGTTCTGTGTGCATAAAAAAAAAGTACAGGTGAGCCTGAAAGAATCAACTGTGCAGAGAGTGAAGTTATGTGCAAAAGTGATCGGCTCGTATCAAAAGGACCCTGCTGCTAGACAGGCAGCTCGATCCTTTGCTGGTCCAGAGGAGGTCAGCGGCCGGGCTCGCCGCCCAGGCCTCCCTGAGACCAAAGGGCCTGGCTTTCCCCCAGCCTGACTTTCCCATGGTTCCCTCCTCGCTCTGAGCGTGGCCTCACACACACGCACTTCTGGTGCTCACAGAGGGCCCCGGTTATCCAGTCAAGATACCTTTCTCCCACCACTCTGCTAATGCCCAGGCTCTCGGTCTTACGGAGAGACACCCAGAAAGTGCAGTGGGAGTCTTCTGGCCTTTCCTTGACCACCAAGCCCTCTTCAATTCTGCAGACTGGGAAATTAAAGGGACACATTCCCGAAGAGCCTGCGGACCAAGGTTTATCTGGAACCACTTCCGAGCTCCCAGGACTGGGCAAGCAGCCCCTCCCCCGAACTGCTCAGGGGCAAGCAGGGGAGTAAATAGTCCCCATTGTTTCAGTGGGGTGCTGGCTTCTATTAGCAAGAACATGGCTTCACTTGCCCAAGGGGCTCCAGCATCACCATGCCTCCGGGCTGCAGCAATGCTTCAACTCAGTTCTTACTCCCCAGATTGCCTGTAAAACAACAGGAGATAGAAGCCATTTCCTGACACTGCAGCAGGGTGCAAGCTTCACCCTGGGTTCCCAAGCCTGTGAGATGGGAGGAAGGGGGGGAGGGTCTCTTCTCTAATTTGGTGGGAGGGGGTCTGCCCCTCCCTGGCCCACCCCCATCCTCCTCAGTCCACTGGGAAAACCAAAGAGTCATCAACTCAGCGGCATACCTGGAAAGCATCATGCAGCCAGCGGGAGGAGCACGTGTGTTTATGTCCCTGCCTGCTCTGCTGCCTTCCCCCAGAGACCAGAAAACACACCCCTGAGAAGCGGGGACACACACAGGCTTGTTTCCTGCACGATACCTGATGTGTGCTGAACACTCGCCGCGTGCCCGGCATTCCTGAACCTCCACCCGCCAGTGCAGTGGACCCCATTTTTATGACTTAGAGGCAGAAACAGAAATGGGAACGTAATCTGTCCAAGGCCACAAATCCAGGGAGCCTCAGAACCTAGGCAGGAAGGGGCTCGCCAGTCCGGGGGAGGGCGCTGTTGAGGAAGAAAGTGGGAAAGAACTTGAAATAGCGAGATACCAGCATGGCTGGAGAAAGCGCCTGAGACACTGTGGTCATTTCCTGTGGCGAATCACAGGTCCTGGGGGCTGCAAACTACGGATGTTCACTGTCTCCCACATCTAGGTCAGGAGTCTTAAATACAGGTGCTTCCGGGGTCAGGATCCCTCCAAAGTCTCTCAGGAGAACTCTTCCTTCTAAGCCTTCCGCCCAAGTAACCCTTGGCCTGTGGTTCACCAGCCCCGACCCCGCCTCTGGGTTCACCTGTCACCTTCCCTCTGGGTCCCCTTCTCGGGTACCAGTCACCAGAGCCCACCAAAAAGCCATCATCTTGGTCCTTAACTTCGACATCTGCAAAGCCCTGTTTCCACGAAGGCTTCACAGGCCCAGCGGCTGGGCCTTGGACCCATCTCTGGGGGAGATGCTCTGCTACGTATGAAACCCCGACCCACCTTTGGACCCGTCTCTTTGGGTGACACGGTTTAACCCACTACAAACATCTCCATGGTGTTTCCAAAATGAATGTTGTTTAGCATCTGGGGCCGGGCTGTCTCCCAGAGTTATTCACCTTGAAAAAACCAGACCATGCAGAAGTGTGCACATGACCGACCCTCGGAAAGTGACCGAACAAGTTAGCGCCCTTCCTTCCAGGGTGGGCTGACACAGACAGGGCCGCTGAGCCAGCAGCCCCCTAACCCACGAGTACAGCCAAAGGCAATCTCAAGCATGAAGCTCCAGGACCTGGATATCCAGGCGGTTGTCTTCGGGGGGGCCTCTCCCCAGAAATGCTTGGTCTCTGCTGTTTGTTGGCTCTTTCTTGTTTCCTTGCAAAGAGCTGCCACTGGACGCTTCTGGCAGCAAGCCCCCACAAGCGCACCCCATTTGGGGCCCGGCCAGGGGCAGCTGGAACGGGCCAGAGAGCTCCCGCCTGTTGGAGGGCTGCGCACCAGCCCCCGTGAGCTTTTCCAGCCCGGGCTACATTTAGACGTTCTTCTCCTCCAGGGCCATGCATTATGGATGAGGACTTTGATTCAGCAGCCGAGTCTCTGATCAAAACCAGACCTTTAACACGTTCTCAGAGTCCGAAGCCTCCGCGCAGAGGGGCTACCGCCGGCAGCACCCAAGTGAGCAGGGCCTGAAACGGCCCCGAGAACATGCACGGCCTTCGTGCTGGGGACAGTGACCCCAAACTCCAGCCCCGCCTGGGGTGATGGTCTCCTACCACGAGGAGGGGGACTTCAGACCTGCAGACAGGGTGTCTGCTGTCCCTGGACTGGGGTCCACTGAACTTTCTATTCCTGATTCTGTGCAGTGTCCATCCATACCTGAATAGCGGGGGGGTAGGGGG
>NW_004567123.1:31887512-31906659 GCF_000260355.1 Condylura cristata | reverse complement strand
GACTGGCTCCCAGGCAGGAGGTAAGTAAGTTCTGGAGCCCTGCTGCGCGCTTTCCTGATACAACACACAATTCCTCCTGAGCACTTGAACTTTGCTGGGAGAGCAGATCTGTGTTCCCGCCCACACACCCATCCCTATGCCAGGCAGAGCGTCTGGGCATCTTCATGCCACGTTGTGCATCTTAAATATCTAGTGTTCTTTGCCAATCATACCTCCCTGAAGCGAGATAATAACTGTGGGTAATTCCCTTCTATTTCTTAAAGCTCTGTTGCTACCCGGTCTGAGCTGTTTCACTAGTTACCTATTTTCCTACAACCTACCGTCAAGCCCGGCTCGCGAAGATAAAGACCAGGAGCGCAAGGAATCGCGAGATCACAGCATGAGGATTTTCTTCGAGCATAAAGCCTGCTGCAGACACCCAGAGCAGCAAAGCCCCTCCGTGCCGGCGGGAGTTCAGGCCGCAGGTGGACAGCAGCCAGGAGGCAGGGCCCCGCGAACGTGCCCCTGCACCCTATCGGAGGAGGTGGGTGGGAGAAGGGAAAGTTGGCAGAGTCCAGAGGGGGCTGGAAGGCACGTCCTGAGGCCCTGCCTGAGGCGTCCTTGCCTGAGGCGCTGTTGTTCTCCTTCCCGGCTCCCTTTGCATTTCTGGTCCCCGGCTCTGCAGACACCGCCCTCCGCTCGCTGGACAGAGGTCAGCTCAGCCCTGCGTCTTTCCCTTTTCTCCACCTTGCCACGCCCTCAAGTCAGACTTACACTGTCCTCACCTCTCTCTCCCCCAACATGGCACCCGGTCTCACCAGCGTGGCACCCAGGGTGTCCACATCGTCCCCCTGGCTCCAAAACCCCGTCTTCTCCTCAGGGGCCGCCCTGCTTCTGCCACACAGTTGATCTCCACAAGCAGCCCAGGGGATGTCTTTGAGTGTAGATCAGATTATGCCTCTCAAAGCCTCCGAGCGGCTCCAGCTCCCACAGAGGAAATGCTGGAGGGTCCCCAAGATTCTGCACCACCCAGCCCTGCAGTTCTTCTTGGACCCCCTCGGTCACCCTGCTCCTGCCACTCTGGTGTCCTCACGGTTTCGGCTGTGTCCGGCATTCTCCTACCACAGGACCTCTGCACTGCGGTAGCCCCTTTCTGCAGAGTTCTTCCTCTAAATATCTGGGTGCCTCATTCCCTCCCTGCCTTCATGTCTTCACTTAGGTCCATTTTACGTAGGCCACTCCCACCCAGGATAGGCACGCATTCCGCTACGTTACATTAAAGTCATGGTCATTCTCAGCAGCAGCATCGCCACGTCGCCCGCCCTCTGTTAAGCTCCCTGGGTTAGAATTGCCCGATGAATTACAGGATGCCTAGAAAAACTTGAATTTCATATAAAAATTCATAATATGCCCATTTTAGTATAAGTATACCCCATGCAAGCGGGGGGATGTACTTATACTCAAAGCGCTAATCAGAAGCGTCAGGCACAGGCGCCCTCATCTTCATTTGCGGGGCCTGGCAACCCCCACACACACTTGTCCCTCTCGGTCCACAGGAGGTCACCTTCATCATCTAGCTGAGGACGTGGCCCAGCAGGCACTGTCTGCAAGGTAGGAGAGAGACTAGAGAACTCGTAATGCAGCCAGATAGCTCTCTGTCCAACGAGGGAACAAAAAGAAACATAAAAAGTTGGAACTGCCTGCTCCTTCAAATGAGGAAATAAAAAAGAAGTGACAAGAGTGGCTTCAATCCAAGCGAGAAGGAACGAGCCTCCGTTCCTGAAAAATGAATGAAATGAGACTTTGGGGAGAGTGGATCTTCCATCGCTGGAGATAAAAAGCACCGTCTCCAAGAATGATCCAAGCTGGCATAAGGTCCAAAAGGCCACCCAAGAGGACTCCACGGGCAGCAGAGTCCAAAGCAGGTGTGTCCACCCTGCGGCTGCACCCTTCCCCCTCGCCTTCAGGGGCAGGTCGCGGTGCACCAGCTCCGGGGCGCCCCCTGCAGGCGGAAGGCCGCATCTCGGGGTTTTCAGTTACCATCCAGCTTCTGTCCATAAATATAAGCCCCCTTCACAGCCGCGGCCCTCTCCTTACCCTGGGAGCTCCCTAAGAATTACATTTCTTCTTTTCTGGCAATTTTCATACTACCCGACATATGTTATATCTTATTCTATTAACATCTCCTCCTCCTAGGAGCACAGGCACACACTGGCAGGGAATTTTTTAGTCTTATTCATAGCTGAAATCTGCAGTATCTAAAACAGCACATGAAATGCGCAGTCTGCATATATGTTGAATGAAGAGTGGATGCGCACAGCTTCCAGGTATGTCTTTGAAGGAAGAGGAAGTGGCTTCCTCTCCCTGTTTCCTCTTCCCCCCCGCTCAAGTCCAACCTGCAACCAGGCCCGTACAGATACTGGAGTCGCCCCAGGGGTGGTGGGACGATGGGCTGGCAGGAGTCTGGCCGCCTGCACCAAGTAGCACATGTCAGCCTCAAGCGACCCGCACCTGTAACATTATGAAAGCGAGAGTGGGAGAGGATGTCCCCAGGTCAGGCCATGGCGTTCGGCCTTGGATGCAGTGAACTGGCCTCAGATGAGCAACGTTGCAGCTGGTGGGAAGTGGACTCAGAGAAGAAGGCGGCCTGCCACACTGGGTCCAGGCAAAGTGCGCCCGACAAGACCACGTGACTGGGCCTTGACAGGTGCGCAAGGCCAGGGCTGGCAGCCCCAGCAGAGAACACAACTTTGCGGAAGCCTAGGAGGGCAGTGGCCGGGGGCAGGCTCAGGGGACGGCTCGTTAGTCACTGCTGGTCACCCTGAGGCTGGGTGGCGGAGTGGTGGACGCAGGTGGGCCTCACCTGAAGCCCTGAACATGCTCAGCTTTGGACAAATGTTCTCTCTGGCTCCTCTGACACGGGTGAGTGTGATTTGGGCTCCGCCTTGCATGCAAAACTAACTCCGCGACTTGCGCTCGGGGAAAGGGTCTCACCTGGGCCAGCCTTGCTCACCAGAGGGGCTAAACCACGGACCCTACGCTGGCAGGCATTGTCCTGTGCCCAGAAGGGATCAGGGACTCCAGGTCAACCTGCTGTTCCACCACCAAATAGCATGTCTCCCTCTGACTTCTCAAATGCCTCGTTGGTCCCCACAGAGCTACTGGCGAGCCCTGACTGTTGCTTCAGGAAATAGTCACCTTGGAGCCTCCAAAAGGAAATCCTGACGTTTGGATGGTGGTGTGGGTCCAAGCTAGAGCAAAGTGTTCCCGAGAACCTGTCTTCTGCCCCCTAACACCAGTGACTGAAATGACACTAGGAGACATCGCCTTATAGCACTGCCCAAAGCATTTTTGTCCTTTTAAACGGTGCTTTTTTTTTTGTCCTTTTAAATGGTGCGTCCTGGGACACAGTTGGCCTGGTTCCTGAATCCCCACTCTAATTGTGCATAATTTTTTTATAAACACAGTAATTAGGACTCACTATGCCATTCAGTTTAAGAAGAATTGACTTTCTAGAGGAACATTTCTAATGGAAATGTTGGGGCTGTTGGGGCCTCAGAGACGTGTACAGAAACCACTGCCCCCAGCTCGTCACTGGGACCAAGAGGAGAGCAAAAGAAAGTCGAGTCTGGCTCTCACCACATGTAGAAAACAGAAATTACAAGGCGGCGGCCCTTAGTCCATTTCCCGCCTTTCAGTAGATTTTGCTTGTTCACTATTTCAAAGTTTAGGAACGACACTTAAGAATCTAGATGTTTATTTTCTCTCAGCCACTCAGAGAACAGGTCGCATCAAGCCTGAAAATGGTGGCTGAAATGAGGTGACACCCATATTCTTCCCACAGGCCTATGTTTTCTCCACTTTGCCAGAGTCTCCACCACTCCACACTGCCTCTCTCTCAATGCTCCTACTGTGTGTGTGGTAGAGAAGCCATACTCGGTGCCCATGTCTCTGTCAGGAGCGAGGAAGGGGAGGCGTGAGGGCCAAATGACTTCAGAAAATATGGGATAGATCATTTAAATTGGCGGATATCATTTTCTTTGACTTTCTCTTTGACTTTTCTTGCTCGAAGCCAAATCACTAGCTGTGAAAGAATACTTACTGTCCATGTCTGTGATGTGAAACAGAACATTTATGTGATAGAAATCAGAGGAAGACGACACTCTGGGCAACGAGGAGGGGCAGGGAGAGGACACGAAGGCACTTTTCAGGGGTGCTAAAATATTCTGACTCATATCTCTCTGTGGCAGTGGAGATCCATTCCCACACGTAGCATTAGGTACTGGAAAAAACGTCAAAACACAAAGCTTCACGGGCCGTTCTATGCCCCATGGAGACTGGGAAAAGAGACCTATTTCACCCACGCCCCCCCCCCAAAATAATTATCCTGAATATCACTAATTAAGAACTAAGACTTCCAACAGCTCAACCTACTTTGTTCTGAAATCATAATATGCCAGAATCGAGCTTTGTGAAATGGATGAATTAGTTGGCAATTATTTGCTTTGCAGAAGAGCTCACCGTAGGGGTTCTTTAAATGACAGGCTCCCTTAGGTGTGTTCTCGAAATGGGATTTCAGTTGACAAAAAGACTATGTATGTAAATGTTAATTTATGTCCACAGATGCCCAGAGTGAGGGTGACTTCTTGATTTGGGGTGAGTGGGTCCAGGTGGAAGGAGGGAATTCAGCCTTAATATTCCAGAGGCGGGGCCCTGCCAGGAACAGCAGTGCCAGCCCCAGGCTCTTCCTTCTGCATCTCGTGTAAATGGAGGGAGAACTCTTGGACTGGGGGCCTCAGAGCTCCTAGAACCCTCAAAAAATGAAGGGCTTCAACATACAAGGAGGTATAAGGCAGTCTGCTTCAAATCTCGACCTGCACTGCAGGACCCCCATGTTTGTTAAGAAGGGGGTTCTGCATTTGCCACAGGGCCCCCAGAGCGGCAGGGCTGCTGGCGAGGCACCACAGGTCCAAGGCAAGGACGCGAGGGATTAACTGACGCGGATCATCTCACGTCTCCCTGCAAACACGCTCTCAGTGCATTATCTTCATCTTGCAGGTAGGGACATGGCGCGCCAGCGAGCAGGCCTGCACGCACGTCTGTCTGCCCCTAGTCGTTGCTGCCAACACAGTGAGCACAGAGCAGCCCGAGCAGACAGCCCCCCACCCCCACCCCCCAACTCAGGGCTCTGAAGGTGGACAATCTGCTAACTGCCTGCCGGCAGCCTGTCTCTGTGTCCAATTATGTTCAATTACAGTCGGAAGGCTATTCTTGGTGACTGAATTTAGTTGGGGCCCATCGTGACACCCCCTCTCCTCCCTGCCACCTTCTCTATTCTTTGCAAGGCTAAAATTGCAAAAGAATACTAATAATTAGGGCTGGCCAGGAGCCAAGGTACAGAATTTACCCTCCCTCTTTCGGGCGCAGCCGAGCCCCCACAGTCCACGCCACTGCTTGTGCGTCTCCTGTAGAACCTTGGAACGGTTCCCCACCCCCTAACAGCCCACTCTGCAAATCGCACAGCAGTGGGGCTCATGAAAGAGCTTCTTTTTAAAAGAGAAATTACAACTACAGTTAATCGCTCTACCTTTCCTCCAGTGTACACACCGGGTGTCATTTTACAAGGTGAGTTCTTGGGGTGCTGAGTGCACCTGACAGAAAGAGAGGTTGGAACCACACAATGATTCGTGGTCTGAAGCAGCCAAAGTCAAGGTGGCTGCCCGCTGCAGCCGCTGTTCACTGAGACACCCAACTGCAGGCTCGGGGCTGCAGGCGACCACAGTCTCACACAGGGGCCTGCTCTGCAAGCTACTTGCAAAGCAGAAGCACTCACAAGGTCCAGCCTCCACTGGCCTCTGCCCTCTGGAGGGCACCCCCACTCCGCCTCAGGAGCTCGCCCCCCACTTCTGCCCGTTCTCCCCTCAAATCGATGGTTCCAGTTTCCCAGCGCATCATCACAGCTGTTCGCTTCAATTTACTCAAATTTCTCTCCCTCCCCTCCAGTTCTGAGTGAAGTCAGAGAAGGCCGGGTTGACCAGACATTCCCAAACAGAGCTGAAAGTTATGACAAGCGGCTAGTGTGCCCAGAAGCCTCTGCCCAGATTGACTGTGTGGGAGCCCCGCCCTCCGTCGGCTGCCCTCCCCTGCTTCCACCGCAATCCAAGGGGTGCCTGAGAGTACCGCACTGTGCCAGGGCCTGGAATTGGGGCTAGAGAGGAAATGGGTGGTCCCTGGCTTTGGAGGGGCCTGGGTGTGGCAGGAAGCGGGGCAGAGAGCTTGTCTCAGAGCTAGTGAAAACGAGTGTTTGTTACACTCCTGCTGTGGCCAGGCTCTGGGCCTGCTCAGGACTTTGTCTTATCCTTTGTCAGGGACCATGACCACTTTCATCAGCAACTAGGGGTGGGGAAGACATTTCAGAGGTAAAACAACTTGACCAGGTCACCCAGATCATGTGGAGTGGGGGTTACAACCAGCAGTTCCAAATCACTAGCTCTTTGCCAGGCCCTGGAATTCTTCACATGATCCAACAAGGCTGACAGTCACTGTTAGAGGTGTTTATACGGGAAGAACGCGAGGCTCAGAGAGGCCACGTCACCCAGCTCAACACCCAGACTGCTCTGTGGCTGTGCTCACAAGCCCACGCTGCACTCCAGGCTTGCCTCAGGGGCTGTGCTCTTCAGCCACGAAAGGTCAGTCTCTTGTGAGGGTGCTGGGTGGGGTAAACCATAGCACCCTAGAATGCTGGCTGCAGAAACCATGGCGTGGTGTGCCAGTGTGAAGGTGACGCGTCCTTCCAACACATGCTTGCTGATGGCCTGCCTTGTCCAGGTGCTGGGCCGGGATCTGGGATGCATTAGAGGGAAAGATAAAGGTCCTGGGGACCGTGATTTTGCCGTGCACAGTGCGTGCAACTTGTCTCAAAATGCCTATGTGCTAAGGGCGAGCGAAGGACACAGCGGGAGATGCAGTCGTGGTTATGGCGTGGTCTTAAGTCATGTTAAAACAACAGAAACTCAGCACAGAAAGGAGGCTGGGAAAAGAAATGATGAACTGCTTTCCCTCTAATGCGTTTCTGCCCTGTACATTTCCCCCTAAGGGAACAACATCAGAAGGGCGAGAAATGCTGATGGCCCGGGAATCCAGACGACAGAACCATGGGCAGGTCCCTTGTGGGGCCCACCTGCCCTGCTGCACCCCACTACCCTCAGCCCTGGGTGGGGCTCCCTCCCCCCACCAAACCCTTGCTCTGGTGTCATGGGGCGTTGGTAGGAGTCCACATCATGATCCATCCCCAATGCTCACCCCCAAGTTTCTACCCATCTTGTTCAATTTCATCCCAAAAAATAATGAGACATGGGTTCTAAATTGGAACGAATAAATGACATTCCTATTCATTATTTAATCTGCTCTCAGACTTGAATGAGCGCTTCCAGGGGTAATTACCGTGTGACTCCAAATTCATTTATGGGAAGCAGTCGCTGGCGGTGTGTGCAGACAGGAGCGACACAATTCAATATTTATGAAGCAACATTTCCCGAGACGATCAGGCCAGGAAGGTGCCTGGAAAAAGCCTCACCCAGCCAAAACGGAAACGACTTGCTTGTTACTTTGATTTTGATCCTTCATCAGCCGGCCTCTATGGGGTTGGGATCCGGTGTGGGGAGCAGCCTTCCACATGGACCCCCAGAACCAGAGAGAGCCCGAAGAAGTCATATATTCACAGACTTGCAAGCTAGCTCTTCTCCGAAGAGTGAAGCCATTCAAGCATTTCCTCATTATCCACACAGCAGGCAGGAAGCCTGCTTTAAACGCATGATACAGAAGCAACACCCACAAAGGAACTGGATAAATTAGACACATTAATTAAAAGTAGAGCCTTCTGCTCATCAAAAGACCCCCTCAAAAAAAGAAAAAAAAAAAAAGGCAAACGGGCTGGAGGCAAAGAACATGGAGACTGAGGGGGACCTTCGCGGGCCTGGGTGTTGCCGTCTTCCTCAGGCACCTGGCTTCCCGCACGAGAGGCTACATGCCCCAGTTACCTTGCAGCCGGGGCAGAGGGCGCCTCTGTCATCTCATTGGCCAGAATGTGGTGAGATGTGAAGACCTGTGAAGTCGTAAGAGATGGTGCACACGCCCGCTGGGTCTCTTCATCCTTCCTCCCTCTCTGCAGCCTGTGCCGGAATCTGTGTCGCCATATTGGATCTGAGGACCCAGCAGAGCAACGCGAAGCGGGATGTGAACTCCCTGAGATCCCATCACGCCCTGCTTCCAGCTCGGACTCTGTCTCAGCCACGTGTCCATTTGAAATCTGGGTTCATAATGCACAGAAGAGTTCGGCGTCGAGGAATGGGAAGAAGCTGCAGATGTCTGGAAGGAGGCACGTGAGGCGGCAGGTGGGACACAGGGCGAGAAAGACAGCTGGCAAGGTGGGCGAGAGGAGTCCAGGCGGGGGCCCTGCCGCTCACGTGAAGGATTTGGGTTTTGTTTTTTGTTTTTTAAGATTTATTTGTTTATGCATACAGAACTGGGGTACAGGCCAGAGGTGTGGGGGGTGAAAGGATTCACCAGAACAGAGTGGGGAGCAGGACAGGCGGATCGACGAGGCACACTGCCGAGGGGAGAGACAGGAGAGGCCTGCCACGCCAAGTGGGTCACCTCCCTGGCGGGGGATCCAACTCTCGCTGCCGTGGCTTCGGGGAGCTTCATAGTGCTGTGCTTTAATCCGTTGCGCCACCAGGGAGAGCCGGGTTTGGGTTTTTGTACAGAAAGCAATGGGAGGCAATGTGGGCTGCAGGGCTGCTGGGCTTTTTAGCCAGATTCTTCCATGTGCTCCATGGAGAATCACCCCAAGAGTCCCGGAAGCCACTCGAAGATCCTGACACCTGGGCCAGGCCGCCCCTCTTGTCCACCCAGTGTCGTGGCTAATCAGGGCTGTTTACTATTCATTAAGGATGCCCGCAGGGGCCCCTGCGGAGAAGCAGGTGGCCCGCGGGACAGTGGGCAGGACACGGGGACGCGTGGGCACTGGCAACTGCAGCATCCCCACCCAGACGGGCACCCTCACCCTGCCCTCAGTCATCGGTTGTTGCAGGTGAAAGACAGTCCCAGCGTCCCTAGGGCTTCTCCTTTTTTCAGGAGAATCTCAAGAGATGCATTTTTGTGTGGGAACTTAATTTTCCTGTAAGCTGGCAGGCTTTTCCTGTGAGTTTGGGACAAACTTGTCCTCAGGCAAAAGCTGTCCTGCTGCCGCCAGTTTGTGGCCTTCGCATTACCTGAGCTGCCTTCTCTCCTCTCCAGCCACTGCCAGAGTTCAGACCGGAACTTGTACTCCCCGGCAAGTGACACTGTCTGGGAGATTAGCGCCTCCAGGTCCCCTTCAGCTCCCGGGTGAGGGGAGGCGCTTTCAACTTTTTCTCTTTCTTTGGGTGGACAAGAGAATTTCAGAAAACAAACACGAGGAGGGCGTTGGGGCGTCCCTGTAAAGTGCTAGAGGCTCACAGAAATCCAACGGATACGAGTGCCCCAGACACAGGGGTCCTGCTGGGCTCTCGCGGCCTCACCCAGGCGCTGTCCTCCGAGGCGTCTGCGCCCAGCCAGCAGCCTGCTCGTCAGCAGCCCTGCTTCTCTGCCCCCACGCGGGTCCCCGGAGGCAGCTGCCTGCAGATGGGAAGGTCGCTGTTATATTTGGCAGTGCCTCGTGGTCCTGGCAGCTGCCTTCGGGGCTGTCTTCTCCAGCCATGCCTGCTGACCCTCCTCTTCCTGACTTAACATGATAAAACTAAGGAACGTGGGCTCTCATCTTGGGACGGGCAACGACAGCTCACAGGCCGAGTCTGGCCCACCACATGGCTGTGTGAATAAAGTTTTATTGGCAGACGGCCATGCCCACTGGTTTCTGTGACACCCTGGCTGTTTTGCCGCTATGGCAGAGCGGCGTAGTGGCAGCAGAAGCATGGCCTGGAAAGCCTAACATATTTATTCCGTGGCCCTCAGTATAGGCTGAGGAACAGGCGGGCACCCAGGGCCTACTGTGAGCCGGACGGCCACGGTGGGGGAGCGCGCCTGTCAGGTCATTTCATCCTGTTATTCAAAGGGGAGATTTCCTAGCTCCCAATAAGAGAGAAGCTGAGCATGGCTGACAGACGCGCAGTCCAGAGGGGAGCCTCCCATCTGTGTAGGTTTCAAACCAAGCACCGCCCCTCCCCACACGCGTGGGTGTCGTGTGCTTCAGGGTGTGTCACCCAGAAAGGACGAGGAGCAACGCCGTGGCCTTGGGGACGGTGCCATTGTCGCGACGCCCACTTCCGCGCCCCAGCGCCGAAGCCTTGGACTACAACTCCCAGCATGCCCCGGCCCAGGCTTCCTGGGCGGGACTCCCGGGAAGGGCGCTTTGGATTGGTGGGGGCGGAGGAGAGAGGAGCGCCGCTGTGGGGGTGCGCCTTGGCCGGCGGCTCCCAGAGGTGGTCTGGCCTGGTGGTGGACACGCGCCTGGCCGCCGCGTGGTCTCTCCTCTGCGAGCCCGCTGGGCCCCGCCCCACCTACAGCCTGTTTCATCTTCCCCGAGGTGCCTTGGCCTCCTGGCGGGTTTGGGGGCCTCAGCTGCCCTGCTGCGGGCTGGACCTGTTTGGCCGGACATTTGGCCGGGGAGGGTGATTTGCGGGGTCTGGTGGGAGTCTCCCCCTTTGAACTCCCACGGCTGCAGTCATTTACTGCTTTGATGCACACGACTCACTGGCCCCCTTTTGAGTGGCAAAAGTTTCCCTTTTAACAGTTTGGGGTCCCTGGGTGTCCCCTCAGTCTCACCCAGCATTAAGTGGAGATGGAACTGCCTCCCATAGGCGATTGGGACATTTGTTTCGGGACCCATCAGTCCTTGAGGGTGAGGCGAGGAGCTGCCACACCCCCTCAGGACAGGCCTGCAAGAGAGGGGGGCTCCTGCATGAAGACCCCTGCCATGTGTGAAGGGGTGAAGGGGTTGAGGGGCATTTTGCCTGCAGCTGAGGCACCCTGTTCACAGTGGGCCTTAAATGGCTCAATTTCTCAATAAATAAAGTGTCCAGGGGGCCAGTTGAATCTTGGTTTATTTTATTTACTAGCCTGTGACCCCTTCTGGATGCTTATCACCGGCCCTTCCACAGCATCCGCTTAAGTAGATAATATTATACAAATTACTTTCTTTTTACTGCTTTTATTACGGGAGTATGCTATTTTTCAATATGTCTGTATCTAAATCACGTTATTTATGAATATCAGTTTAGAATGGTAAAGGAGACGTTCGAAAATAGTTACTGCCAAGGAGCATATTGAATCTGACAGCTGCATCACGCCATGCTCAGCTAGTGAAGTCCACCCCTCCCACCCCATCATGCCCACCACACCCCAGCATGTCACAACCTGCCCCGTCTGGTCACAGATGTCACGCCAGGTGTCACCAGGCTGCAGAAGGCCCTGTCGCGTTCATCAGTTAGTGACCCCAGCCCCCCATGGCTACAGACTGGCAGCAAGTGGCAGGCCTCCCCATGTTCCTCCCCTCTGTAACGCGAGGCCCGACGGCCCCCTCGCAGTACTCAGCACCTGTACGTGACGCACCTGTACGTGACAACAGGTCACTCACAGCAGGAAGAGGGCAGCCCTGGGAGGGACATGGGCGAGCCAGCGGCGGGGGGCCGAGTTCCCGGTGACGGCAAACCGGACATGGGCTTTGGATGCCGCCGGCCTTTCAGGAGCTGCTTTCTGAGCAGCCAAACGTGCAGGCAGGGACACGGGCAGCAGGAAACTCAACTGAACAAACGACCGTGGTGGGTGGCAGAGGCAAGCAGGGCAGGTGCAGGAAGGACAGGTTCTCACTCAGTGGCGCTGACTGAGCTCCATGCAGTCCAGCCGGCTCCCAACACAGGAAGGGACACCAGGGACCACAACGGGACAGCGCCCCCGGGCAGTGCTGACATTCCCGTGGGTGGACAGACAACAAGCAAATTGACCAGGCCAGTCTAAGTTGCAACAATTTCTATAAAGCAAAGAAAGGGTGACAGGAGAGGGACTCAGCTGGGGGACGGAGACTCTGGGTGGGAGGGCTGAGGGGACTGTCCAAGGAGTGACACTGGAGCTGAAGAGCGAATAAGGTGCGATATGGCCCATGAAGGGCAGGGACAGGACTTCCCAGAAGATGAAGCGGGCAGTGCCAAGGCCCTGGGGCAGGAAGCAGCTCTCCCGGGACCAGGGGTCCTATGTTGTTGGAGAAGTGAGGAGATGGCAGGTGGCTCACAGCATTGGAGG
This sequence comes from Condylura cristata, assembly GCF_000260355.1. Classification (NCBI taxonomy): domain Eukaryota; kingdom Metazoa; phylum Chordata; class Mammalia; order Eulipotyphla; family Talpidae; genus Condylura; species Condylura cristata. The sequence goes on along the minus strand of NW_004567123.1, from coordinate 31,894,404 downwards.
AACAGTGAGGAATCTGGACTTATCCCCGGAGCAACGGGAAGACAGAAAAGGCAGGAAAGGGTGGAAGAACTCGGGGTGTTCAGAGCACAGCACTCTCTGCCCCCCACGAGTGCAGGTCACTTCTGGGTGAGGGGAACTCAGCCCAGAACCAAAGGCACCAGGCATTCCCGCAGGCCAGGAGCTGTCCAGGATTGCTGAGGCAGGATGGATGGGCCTGGGAGAGGCTGGAGGCAGGAAGGCTGAGGGGACGGCTTCGATTAGATCAGTGATGACGATGGATGGAGACTGGACTAGGGGCCTGCGGGCGGAAGGGGGGGCAAAGCCGGCAGCAGGGTGCTCGGGAAGTGGGTGGGACAGAAGCAGGCGGGGGAGGGGGGGAGATTTGATCAGGGGCAGAGAGGGCGCCAGATGGAGGAGGGGAGGGACAGACCCCTCACAGTGGCGTCTCTGTGTGCTGAGAGTGTTCATCATTGGAGCTGGAGGTCATTCTGAAGGTAGCTGTCCGCCTTAAATAAGCAGCATTTTTATTTGTCAGTCAGGCTTTAACCAGGCTTTACGAACGTCCAGGCAGCTGTGTGGCCAGCCGTGTGGCCACTGAACGCAAGCATTGCGGCCCCAGCCCCCCGTGGTGCCAGCCGGCGAGGGTGACGCGGTTAGGCGAGGTCTAGGGTGGCTCTGGGCCCAGAGGCCGGTGTCCTTGTAAGGAAAGCCACAAGCACCGAGCCCTCTCTCCTCCCCGTGAGGCCAGGAGGCGGCTGGGCACAAGCCCGAAACGGCCTCCCAGGAACCAGCCCGGCCTGGCCTGACCTGGGACAGCGTCCTCCAGACTGTGAAAGAAACATCTGTTGTTTAAGTTCAGTCTGAGCTCCCACATGGCTTGGAAATGGCAAAGCGTGTCTCAGAGACAGAGCGCCTCCCTCAGACAGGGCCCCAGATAAAAGGGCTCCTTAGGTCACCCACCCTAAGTGCTTCCGAAAGGGAAGTGCCAGTGGGGACAGACGCCTGAGGGGGAAGGCGCGCCCTCAGCAGCCCCGCCACAGCCCCACCTCGCAGCAAAAATCTTGAGGCTCAATTGATTGGGAGGTGGATTTCCCCACGGGAGTGTGTCCCCTGGCAGGTGCACTCACGGTGACACTTGCAGCCATTTTGCAAGTGGACACGGTGGCGATAGAGAGAGGAGAGGCGCTGCCTCTCCAGACAGGAGACAGCTCCGGCACGCTGGGGCAGGCCGTGGCGACCCATGTCCATGAGGAAGCTCTGGCAATGCCACAGCGCTGCAGGCAGGCAGGCAGTCGCCCCAAAGCCAAACCCGTCTCAGCCTCCGCAGGAAAAGCGGGCGTCAGACGTCGGCCCATCCCCAAGCACTCGCTGCTGCTCGCTGCATGGCCCCTCGCTTCCCTGGGCCCCAGCCCCCCAGGCTGTAAGAGATGCCAGCGGAGGCCCCTCCGGGGGCTGTGCTGGCCCCGGAGACGCCGGTGACCAAGAGGCCCAGGGAAGAGGCCCCGGTCCCATCAAGCACCCCTGCGCTCTGCAGCAGAGCCTGGCATGAGCCACGGCGGCTCTCCCACGTCTCCCCGGCCCCCCACTTGACAGGGAGCCTCTGTGGAATTGTCTTCTGGAAGATGCACACCGATCACACCAGAAACCGCCGGCACTTAGGAAGAGCCAGGCCACCGGTCATTTCTTTCACTAAGGGTCTATGGGAGGTGGTGACCAGAGCCAGGATGGTGAGGACAGGAGCGGGAGCCTGGAGGCGTCTCGGCATTTTCTCACAAGCCTCCTGTGACTCAGAGCAGCGGCCAGACTGGGCTGGCGGCAGGTGTGACGAGCAGTGCTGACGGAGTCCACTCCTCATCCATTAGAGCCCCGCTTGCAGCCATGGCCAAGGCTGGACACATAATCAGGATGTTGAGGCCCCCACCCCCCTCACCCGGGCCTGGCTCTGCACTATCCATCAAGCAGCCAGGCCCGTCCCGGCAGGCTGCTGTGTGCAGGCGGCGCCAGACTATGCTGGCCTTGGCTCCTCTGGACAGTGAGTGGGAGAGGTCTTGAGGCTATGGGTGCAGGCCCCAGGCCACGTGCTTGTCAGCTGGCCTGTCTCTCAGCCACACCCATGTCCCTTCCGGCGGGGTATCACTACCCCATTATCTACACAGAGATGTAGTGGGGAGAGATGAGCCCGACAAGGTAGTTACCACGACTTAAGCCCAGGCCATTTGCTCACCAAGCCATGCTGCTTTCAAGCACTCAGCAAGGACAGTCGGACTTGGGTGCTCTCTGGGCCAGACAGTACAGTAAGGGGGCACTGCCGTGGCTGGGGACACGCCCCCACCCCCGGGACAGCAGCTACTGGGGGTGCACATGAGGACCTGGCTGCTGGCATGGCACGGTGCGGTGCCAGTGCCTGAAACTGCCTCCAAAGACTCAGAGCTGTGAGACCCGTGACCCCGTACCAAGCCCGTATGAGGCCAGAATCCCTGGGCGTGCAGGAGCGAGGCGGGGGTGTGGCTGGGGGTGCTGGATACGTTTAATAGCCATATGTCTCTTAATGATGGGGATGTGTTCTGGAGCATGTGGTTTCCATTGCTACGAATGTCCCAGAGTGTAGACACATCAAGCCAGACTAGGCGGGCAGCCTAGCAGGGCCGGCAATGGACATGGACCCCAGCTGCTGTAGATTCAGGGTCATGGAGCAATGCATGCCTACATCTGATTCCCTCGGAGCTCACTGGAGTGAGGGTCCCTTGCCAGCTTGGAAGACACGACGTAGTTCATGCAGGAAGTGGAGCGTGACCCTTTATGGCTGACATCAGCTAAGTGGGCACATCAGTCCTACAACCTCAGGAACTGAGTTTTTCCAACATGCATGTGTGACTGGAAAGGGGGTCAACTCGCAGAATTGGGAGCCCTGCTGACACGCTGGCTGCAGCTTGGGAGATGCTGAACCCAAGACCCAAACTCCTGGCCCTACAAATTTGGGAAGGCCATGAATTTGCATGATTTAAGTTCAACATGTGATGATTTGTTACAAGGCAATACATAACTCAGACCACACACCATGAAACGGGGAATGTGATTATCTGAACCGCCTGTCCCAGGTGAAAGAGTCAATAAAATTAAGTAGACTTGTCAGTGACCCACTCAGTGTGCTGCTGTTTCGGCTTCAGTGATTGAGTCACTTTGCCTCCCACTCCTGCCTCCGCTATCGGACACATTTTCCATCTCTGTTGTCATCCCAGCCACATACCCCTGGACTCCTCCCCATGTCCCCATGTTCTTTCTGGGGACCAAAAACTGGTCCGGTATTCCAGTGAAGACCTAGCCGATGCAGAATTTGGAACAGGTTCCTGGCTTCATTCCATCATTGTAGGGCTCCCCCCCTCCTCCACAAGGATGGGTCTGTGACCATCACCCCACTTCGCCCTGCCCAAGTTGGGGCAGTTATTTCTGGTCCATACTTCCTTATCCTGCCTCTAGACTGTTTTTGCTGGAGTGTCACCATGGCTTTGAGGGGGGCTTGGAGGTATTCTTTAAAATTAGTCAACCCCGACAGAATGCCCACTGTGCGCAGCAAACTGCACCAGAACTTTCATCTGTATGAACCTGGTTGGGCCACACCACACGGGAGGCAATATCACCCTCCTTTGATACAGAAGATACTGAAGCTTGGTGCTTCATGAGACGTGCTGAGCATGACCGAGCCAGGATTTCAACTTACATTTCTCTGAGTTTAAAACCCACACCCGTCAATACAGAAGTCATTGTTTGGGGCCATAAAGCAGTATAAATTAATTTCCTTCTGCTATGAGCTACCATTTTGCGGGTTTTCCTGTCTCCCCGGGTAACAGCCCTGCAGCTGGAAGAGCACCGACATGTTGTGTTAACACGTTCTCCAGTCCTTCACCCAGATGGCCGACGGGACTAGGTAGAACAGCTCCCCAGAGTCTTGGGAGAGCCCCCTATTTAGTCACCCAGTTGAGATTTCCAACTCCTGTTTACTCACCGTCTATTACTTTGTAATACCTACTGACCACCTCTGTCCCGTCTATCACTTTGTAATACCTACTGACCACCTCTGTCCCGTCTATCACTTTGTATTACCTACTGACCACCTCTGTGCTAGGAGCAGCCTGGGGCTGCAAGAAGTCCGCAGTGTGATTGAGCAATGTGTTCCCGTTAGTCCCCTCACCTGCGGAGTCGATAAAAATGATGCGGGAAAATGCTCCCTGTCGTATTGCTTACAACAGTTAACCCTCTAAATATCACGCCTGGACACTGTGAGCTGTTGGATGAGATGTTAGGCAGTCACTGTTACATGGTTTTTTTAAGCCTTGGACACATGGAGAGGAATTAGCAAATGGTGATAAGTTACTACCAAATGATGGTCAGTCATGGCTGAAGTATTGCCTACAGTATATGGTCTGTTTCTAGGTTTCTGAAGATTGAGTGAATATCGGACAATGGTCAAAAGGCAGACCATGAAAATAAAGCAACACAGGTAAGCGCCCTCACAAACACTAAATGCATGAAACCCAAGAGGTAAAACCGTGTAGGTAGATGAAACTGGTGAGATCGCTGGGTGTTTAGGTGGGCTGGACTTAACAGAGCAATTCAATAAACTGCGAATCAAGACATTTTCATATCTCAGATCAAATTTCCTGAAGCAAACAGAAGCATGCTTCAGTGTTCCAGAGTCTTCCATTTACATCCAAAGTTTGCATCAGCTCTCTCTCTCTTTTTCTCTCTCTCCCTAAATCCCACTCTGAGGTAAAACAGATATATAGTATTTGAAGTAAAATATCTTTTCCCATGTTTGATGATTACTTATAATACTTTTTCTGTGAATTACCTGTGGTAAGACATTTACCAATTTTTCTATAGCAGTATTTGATTTTTTCTTACAGACTCTTAAGAGTATTTTATATTTTTTAAAGGATATGATGACTTTGTCAATTAGGGTGTAAATATTACCCCAATTTTCCATTTTATCCTAATGCTTCTCACATCTCTTTCCATACTGAAGTTTAAAAGTTTTCTATAGCAAATTTTCGACTTGGGATCTTGTTGCTTTTAAAATGGCTTTTCCCAACCCCAAATTATATGAGTACTTTCCAGGTACTTTAGAATGTTGATGCTTTGGTGTGTCTCAGATGGGATTAGGAGGGCAAGCAGGTCTGAGGTGGGAAATCTCACTTCTCCGCTCGAAATCCCGAGCGTTAGCACGTTCATAGAATAATAACCAGGCAGCTTGGGCCCAGCTCTGCAGAAAGAATGTCTCAGCTGGAAAATGGCTGCACCCCTCAGCAGCTTGGGGACCTCGGTTGTCATTTCCCCTCCGGGTCTCAGAAGTCCCGCCTGTCAGTGACAGTGACACCAGCATCTGCCTACCGGGCACACATGAGAGTCACATGAGGGTGAGGGTGGCACCCAGCATAGCATGTGAGAAATGAGCGTGTCCTTTCTCGATGACCGAGCTGCCCTGACACCTTCTAAAGCCCCAGGAGCCCCTCTGAGCACACCCTGGAAATTTCCACAGCCGGCACCAGACTGTTTGAATCACTCGTGAACTGACTTGGCCGGTACTTGGGGGTTTTGTGGTTGCTGGGCTGGATGTCTGAAATGGCACGTCTTCCTTTCTTAATTTCCTTTCTCAAAATGTGTTAGCTGAGTCATATCTAACTTGCTCTCGTCCATAATTTTATTAGGGCTTGATGGGGGAGTTGTCCTGCTTGTGTCAGTCTCGCCGCCCGGGCAGGGGGCCCTATCCATTCATTCCGTCGCCCCCTGAGTCCCCAGGAAAGTGCCTGGCTGCCCCAGGGCCTCCAAGGTGCCACCGCGACTCCTCCCAGGAGCCTGCTGTACGGGCAGCTCTTCTCCACTGTGCTTTGCGGCGGGGGTGTTGCCCTGCAGAGCGAGGGTTCTCATCTCAGTGCCCGTGCTGTTCCCTTGGACTCTGCTCCCCTGCTGGCACCAGACACGGCCGTAAAACTCAGCATTGGCCAAAGAAGCCAAACACATCTGCTCGTTAGTTCCCAAACCCCAAGAGCTCAGCCAGGAATGAGATGCCCCAGTTGTACAAGCGTGAGAGGCGAGGGCTCGGAGAAGGAACGCCAGCTGCCCAAGGCCGCCGGCACAGTGCCCCAGGGAGCCGGGATTCCAGCTCAGGCCTCTGACGCCAAAGCCTCCCCCTGACGCCGCCCTCCCTCTTCAGTCCTGCATCAGTCTCTGCCACCCAGCAGCGCCCCATCACCTAGCAGCTCCGACCCCACGGCTTCCTTCTCCCATTCCAGGGCCTCTCCCCACAGCATGCTGGCACCCCAGGGGAACTTGGGCTGGTCATTTCCCCGCCGTGCCCGAGGCCAGCCCACGGAGTGGCACCCAGGCAGCTCAGACCCACACTAGCATCACTCGCTGTCACCATCTTTATACTCTAAAAACTTTATCTTTGACCTTACGATTCAAGTGAAGTCCCGCAGGACAATAGAGCCTGCACGAAGCAGGGCTATGCCCCGCATTGTACACCCACAGGGGAAGCTAGAAGCCCCATGAGCACAGAAGCATCAAGTCATGAGTTTCCAGGGACAGTCACATCTGAGTGTTGGAAGCCACAGCTGATGGGGACCTGGGCCCCAATCCCATCAGAGCTCACCGCCCAGTATTGCAGCTAACACTGCTCTGAACCGTTGAGTTTGCTGAGAGTTGATCTAAAGCAGCCCCCAAAATAGAAAAAATAAAATAAAATAAATAGAGCCATTATGTGAAGCAGTGGGAATGTTCATTGACTTGTATGCGGGGCTCTTGTCACAGTACAGACATACGTCAAACCCTCAGGCTGTCTGCTTTAAATACAATCTGATGTGTCAATTATAGTGCAGTGAAGCTGGGGGAGGGC
>NW_004567123.1:31873256-31887412 GCF_000260355.1 Condylura cristata | reverse complement strand
TGGGGGGGAGAACTGGCTGCAAACACCAAGAAGACGCAACTGCATTCTAAGAAACACAAACAGCCAAGAAACTGAATCACGCCCTTTCTCAATGGGAAGCGGACTGGCGCCAGCCCATCATGTCAATGTCGCAGGAGGAAATGGGGGGTGGGGGGCTGCGCAGGGAACCCACAGCACCTTGTCCTTGCAGTTCTTCCTGCCGGCATGAAAAACGAAGGTGGAGAGTGTTGATAAACGTGTGCGGGTGTCAGAAGCGGAATGAGAGCAGCTGACTTAGTTTTCTGCAGGGTGGGGATTTTGCCCTTGGGGTCCGAACAGAATAACCTTCCTGTGTGAGTTGTGTCCTTTCAGTGCTTTGACATAGAAGTCAAAGGCAGGCACAATGTACGGGTGAGCAGGGCCGCTCATGCAAATCAGGTAAAAGTGGATTTTGCTTTCCTGGGAATGACACTGAACGCCAAGCACGGCAACCACCTGAAAGAGGGTGCTTTATAGTTTAGCACATTTAATGATACTTTTGTCTGGTGGGCTTATGTTTTTGATTTATACCAGATCTTGTAAACTGCACTGCAGCCCCCGTCCTGGCACACAGCAGGGACTCACAGTCATGTGAATGGACCCATCAGGGTCCCCATGGGCCCCTTCATGGGGGGTGGGGGGCTGCACTCATCAGGCCTCTCTCTGAGAGTCTCAGGGTCAAGGCCCCAGTCTGCCCTCTGCCGGGTCCATAGCCACAGGGGGCTGGACCTCCCCCACAAGAGCCTCTTCTACCCACTGCCATCTTTGCAACTCTCTGGAGGCCAACACGAGCTGCTTATGCTGGAGACAAGATGCCAAGCACACCTTCCAGCGGGGTGCTACCAAGACCACCCGCTCCTAAAGGCCTTGTGCCAGGCCTATTCCCACCATGCCCCTCGCCCCTCAGCAAGCTGCTTCCGACCCTCTCCAGGGAGACAGGGCGGGTCCCTGTTTCGGAAAGCCAAGGAGGAAGGCTGGCTGCAAGGGGCTATCGGCCCAGCTCACGGGGGCCTGCGGAGACCTGGTGGGTTCCACACTTGCACATTTTTGCATCTTCGGCTACAGTCCCTGCTGCCGGTGGTTCTCTAGCTGGGAAGTCTCCAGGCAGTTACTTGTGGCTTGCTCTCTCCGAAAAGGCTAAACTGAGAGTCCCTGTCCAACCTCTTCTTGTTTCTCCTCACAGACACAGAAGACCGGGAGCCCTCCCTCCTCTCCCTCCCCCAGACTCTGCGCAACAATGCGCTTTTGTAGTCCTTCTGCCTTTGCAAGTGGAGGCCTTGGTCCCTCTAATCTCCTCCTTCCAGAGCTGTGTAGGCTTATCCCGAGCATTTACTTAACACCTTCTCCCCACCGCCCCTGGCCTTCTGCTCTGCCCCTGAACTCAGCCTAGAGCCGCAGGCTCAGCCAGGTAAGTGTCCTGCTGCTCTCCCATGTGTGTCTTTGCACGTCCCGCTGATGACCCCTCGGCCCAGGCATTCATGTACACACCCGAGGCTGGGTCCTCCTCGAGGGTGCAGACTTGGCTTGCCTGGCGCTCCTCGGGCCTCCTTTCACTTTTTCTGAGTGGGGTGAGCCTGTCCTCCCGTTTCCCAGAAGACCAAGCTGAGGACAGAGAGGCTAGACAACAACCCGTGGCACAGGTCCCCTAACACCGAAGTGTGTGCTCCCCCTTGCCGTTCCGTAGCTGAGGGTCCCACTGATGGAGCGTCCGGGGCGCACCTGCCCCGGCCCAGTGCCGCTGAGTAGGTGCAGACTGAAGCAGCACATGTGAAGTGGATCCTCTCCGGCTACCTCCCAGACCGGAAGTGCAGGGGCTGTCTCAGCAAGACGCTCCTGCTCCAAGGGACCCTGGAGCCCCAGACCCACCAAGTGGGGTCATGGTGGTGAACCCAGGAACGGGCATTTTAAGCACATCCAGGACATAACAGGTCACGCTCCAAGTGTTGGAAACGTCAGGGCCCTTGACCTCTATTGACACTCCTCTATTGACACTCGAGCTCAGGAGTCAACTGCGGTCTCTGAAACACAGGTTCTGACCCTGGGCCGGGGCCGGGGATGGGCATTTCCCACTCCCACACCGGTGATGCTGGGGCTGCCTGTCTTTCTCAGCACCTTGGGTCCCTCGGGTTTAGGCCAGTGGCTCTCAGCCCTGAATAAACCTCAGAATCCCCTGGGGAACGGTTAGAGCTAGGTTGACCAGGCCCCACCCTGGAAATGACGTGACTGGCTTAGAATCAGTTTGATGTTTTCCAACTGGACCCCTTGTTCAGAGCCACTCGCTCTGGCCTGCTGCCACGGTTGCAGGAATCCTGTGAGCCCAGTGGTCATAATGAAATTGTGTAAATTCAGATGATACAGAATTATTTAAATCACCATAAATGCCTCTAAATTATATAAATTATATAAATGCTTCTAAATTATATAAGTTACATAAGCATGATGCATATAAAGTTAAAATTAAAGACATTATAAACAAAGATAAGAAATCCACAAAATGCATAAGAACCACTTTGCCACGTTTAACGAAATTTCTCTGCTCTTGGGCTTATTTGCAGCTGCTGCATCTACAGGGTGACGTCATTACAGTAACGCTCTGTGTACTTCTTCCCAGTTACTCCATGATACCAGCCAGTGTTACACCCGGGGAATTTGTGGCAGGGACAAGTCAAGCTTTACCTGCCCAGCAGAGAGGCTGAGCCTCTGGGGTCCTCACATTCATGTACCAGGGTTCCCTGGGGGCTCGATGAAAATGTGACTGCTGGAGACCACCCAGGGGTTTGAGTCCAGCTCAAGTGCAGGCTTGAGACCTGGAAATTTCTTAAAACCAGTGGCCAAGGCGATGTCTTTCTGACAATGAAGTTGCTTTAGAACAGCAACAAAATCTTCCTAATTGCCAAGACTCAGTTCAGATGCAGACACTCTCACTGGCACCCTTTTCTTGTTAAGAAATGTTTCTGATGCATTTTTGAAAAGATGTCAGATCCTGTGAGTTGCTGTCCCATCCAAATGCGGGGCATAGCACCCAATAAAAAGACCCATCAGGAAGCCGGGCCGGGCCTCACTCCTACCTGCCCTGGCTCTGACCTCACGCCCACATTGACCTCTGACTTTTCCCAGGCAAAGGCCTCGTGGTGAGGCCCAGCATGGTCCAGGCTCAAATGTCTCACCAGGCTTTTCCAGGTCCAGACCCTTGTGAGATGGTGGCAGAAAGTCAGGGCAAGAACTAAAACTGGCACATAAAGAAGGTTCTGGCACATAGAGCTTAACTGGGGTTTGCAGAGTGCCCTCCCTCCCGGCATACAACCCGGCAGGTGTGTTCCTGAGGTTGACCTTGGAATCCTGTGTTCTCATGGCAAGTGACAAAGCTCGGTATTTCCCTCCCGCTAGGAAAGGACAGACATCTGTTTCCCCACCGTTCCATGGCAGCCCACAGCATGCATTTCTGTCACCAGGTTACGAAGGAAGAAACGGTCTCCTTTAAGAAACAGCCCACGTGCGTGACATTTCTCAAGTCTTAATCTCTCTACCGTTCTGCCGTGTGAGAAATGATCACTCACTTAGCAGCATAAATACAACACAGATGTATTACCTCACAGTCTCCGTCGCCGGGCGGGAGTCCAGGAAGAGATCAGCCAGGCTCCTCCCCAGGGTCTTCCAGGCTGGGGTCGAAGGTGTGGGCATTGCTGTGGTTCCCGGCTGCATCTCTGCCAAAGCCAAATACCATCTAGATTATTATTTACTCAATTCCACGCCCCCAACTTTCTACTTAATTTTTCTTTAAATAACTCACTTTATAAAAACTCAGTCTTCTCCTAGACAATAATGACCATAAAAGCGCCAGGCTTGTTGATGTGGTGAGATCTACACATTCCTATTTTTAAAAATGCAAGGATTCCTCCTGACATCTCATGCACCAGCTGTGACCCCATCACGTTTTAGGACCCAGCACACCACACGGTGAGTCACTGACGCCATGGCAGCGTCAACAGGTCCAGGAACCTACAAATGATGACTCTGGCCCAGCGGCCACAGAGAAGCTGCAAAGTCCAGGCTGCCAGACTTCACATAACTTTTCATCTCGAAGACACCATAAATTCGATGCACAGTTCCCAGTGCAGGAAGCAATTCCCGCGGCATGCCTGAGAGTGTCCACATGTGTCTCAAAAACTGTAAAAGTATCTTTTAACACAACATATTTTAAGCTTCTCAAACCAGCGAGATAGTTACTGTCATCCCTACTTCATAGGTAGGGAAATCGAGACTCAGGAAGTGATAGGACAGAATGAGAAGCAAAGGCGGGCCTCGGATGCTTTGAGGTGTGTACTCTCTGGCAGCACCCTTCTTTCCCAAACAACTGGCTGGCTCTTCCCTGGTGACCATTTCTCTCTCAGTAACAAGGCTCAGAAATTTGGCAGGAGAGCCCATGGCTGCTGGGAATAAAGACTACACTTCCCAGCTTCCTTTGCAGCTGGGGTGGTCATGTGACTGAGTGTTGACCAATTAGGGTGTGAATAGAAGATGGGTGTGCAACTTCTGGGACGAGTCCTTCAAGAGACTGGCATGTCCGTTTTTGCCCTTTCTTCCTGTGGACTGGAATGCAGCCACGATGGCAGGAGCTTCAACTGCCCGTTTTGATAATGAGGCAGCCTTGGAAAATGGACACCACACACAGTGAAACAAGTTAGGAGCCACAGTTCCTGAGGACTTTTGGGAGCAGATATGCCCTACCAGCCCTAAACATCCTCCTTCTAAACAGATCTATGAGAAGGAAAGAAACTTTTACCTTATTTTAGTCTCTGTTAGTCACAGCTGAAACTTTTCATAACTACTATAAAGTCACAATGAGGAAGTTTCAATACCCAGTTTTCAATATCCCCATTTTACAGAACAAGTCCTTGTTTTCTTGGAAACTCCCAGCACACACAACAGGCAAGTGTGCAGATGAGGCAGTGGAGTCCTGGCCCACGGGAGATGCTTCTTAAGTGCTCACCCGCTCAGGTGGGGCCTGGGCTCACGCTTCAGTACCTGCCATCGACAAGCAATCTGGTGCCTCAGCTCCATTCCTCTGATGGCTCCTTTTAATGATGTGTTTTCTGGAAGCAAGCTTCTCACCAGGAATTAAACAAAATCAAAGCAGCCCCAGTGAGCATGCCAGCCACTGACAAACATCAGATCAAAACCAGCCAGACTGCCAAATGCGGAGCCTCCTTCCCTGGGTACCTCTGGGATCATGGGAAATGGCAGATGAGAGTCATAGAGGGCGATCAAAGCTTCCTGGGGGCGGGGGAGGAGGGGTTGGTGAGCTCAGCTATATAACCCACGCAGCGATGGCTGGGAAATCAGCGCTTTTGGCAGGAACATACCAGACAAGCACAGATGTGAAGGTGTTGTTGGACAGAGGGAGAAGAGAATTGTCATTTCTTGAAGCAGCTCCAGTGTTGACCTAACGCCACGGGACTGTAGTGCCAGTCCAGCCTCTGGGATCTGCTGCGAAATTTTCTCACTTCTCAAATTGTTGCTTCACATAGAAATAGCAATCAGAGGTGGACTCCTCCCCGGTAGCAGCCACTGCCAGCACCAACTCCCCAAGGGACTATTAGCACCCCCATTACCAAGTACAACCCTGGGTCACTGATTTGCACTGTCCCTTCTCCTTGAGCACCAAGAAGGAGACTGAGTGCGGCCGGCCTGCAGAGGAATATAATAAATCGATGACACATTCCAGAATTGGAGAAATAATAGTAATTATTCTTGCTATTTATTGTCTACAATGTGTCAGGCTCTGAGCAAGTGATAAATATCATTCTCCTAGTGACAGTGACTAATATTTATGGAGTAGTTATTGTATGGTGTGCACTGTGCTCAGGCTTTTATGTGTATCTGTTTATTGAATTCCCTCAAAAACACTAACAGATAGGAGCGGTCTTTATCTCCATGGTACTGATAAGCCATGGGAGGCGTAGCTGTGGGGAGATTTCTCAAAGTCACCTAGCCAAGAGGTGATGAAAGTCAGAATCGGCCCAATACCCAGTGCTTTCTGCCTGCTGAAGCGTGAAAAACATGAACAAGCTTAGTATTAGCAGAAGGCTGGGCGATTAAGCTACCTGCCCATGCCCATCACCTTCTATGCCCTACTCCACAGAACTTATCACTATGCTGTGAATTGTTCATAGTGATGGTCATGCATTCACAGGTGAGCTCTGCAAAGGCAAAGATTGTCTTTCTCATGATTTCTTCCCTGCTATATCTCCAGCTCCTGAAAGAATGCTGAACATAGAGGGTGTTCAGATAATATTGGAGAAGGAAGGAAGAAAGAGAAGGCTGGAGAGAGGGAGGGGAGAAGGGGGTCAAGGAATGGTCAAGGACATGGAGTACAGCTTGGGGAGCACAGCATCCTAGGTAGGTAGTTACAGAAAGTCAATAGGGAGGATTGGGAACATATCTGACAGGAATTTGACTGGAAACAAAGGCCCGCAACATCACACTGAAGTTGACAATTGACCTTAACCTAGGGGAGACAATTGGTGGGGTCGGGGGAGGAGAAACAAACTGGAAAGCTCTATTAAATGCTCTATTAAATGGGAAGTGGCTGTGTTCAACTCCAACCAGTTTTTGCCACATAGGAATGCAGCCTCCAACCCAGGTTTTTATGCAATCGACCAACTTTTTATCTGGGCATCAAATTCCAAGTTGTTGTGATTGTTACATGCTACAGGAATGGGGGGATAGCAAGATTGGACTGAACTTTCCACACATAATTATAGAATCTGGACAATACATTCTAAAAACAACTTCTTGAAGATACTGGAGAAATCAGAAACAGAGTAGAGGAAGTTCTGCACCTAGAAGGTAGAAATTTGCAGATTTGTGGATTTCTGTCCACCATCCACAAACAATTCAGAGGGACAATGGCAGACTTACTGGCTTGAGGAGTCAAAAGACTGAGTTCAGTGTTGGTACAGCAGCTAGGAAGTTAGGGAGTAATCATGAAGAGAGGTTTCTGCAGCTAGGGTAATCCCCAACATCTGCATATAAATTGCAACCAAGTCCTATAACTACAGAATTATATGTTTAGGGAGAGGAAAACCAGCCAAAAAAGCAGCTCAAAAATGAATGAACTGAGCAGATTTCTCAATTCCTGATGGCCATAAAAAAAGCACAGTTTAGGATGTGAGTGTATTCAAATTAACTACCCCCTAGTGCAACAATTACTCTTCAGTGGAACATAACAGAATCCACTCTCTAACTACATGATGTTCAGTTCATCAACCATAAGTGACTAGACAGGCAAAGAAATGGGGCCCATCATCAAGAAAGAGAAAATAAGTTAATAGGAAATGATCCCAAGTGTTGAAATTATTTCAAAATAAAAATGTAAGGCAGCTATTATAAATATTGGGAGGGTTTAAAGAAAATATGCACATAAATGAATGAACAGATGGAGAATCTCAGTAGAAATATGGAAACGAGTTAAATAACAACAACCAAATATAGAATGCAGAGCTGAAAAGTGCAACACCTGAAATGAAAAGCTCATTACACGGGTATAACAATAGAATAGAGGCAAAACTCGAAGACAACCAATAGAAAATCTTTAAAGAATATAGAGGTGAAGGACTGGAAAATTGTAATGTAACCACAGAGACCTATGACATCATAGCACATGGCCCAATATACTTGTAATTGGAGTGCTAGGAGATGATAGTTTGGGCAGAAAAAATATCTAGAGAAATAATGGCCCCCAAATTTTCAAATTTAGTGAAATACATCGACTTAGAAGTTTGAGAATCTCAATATACCCCACATGTAAGTACAATGAAAACACACAGCTACACTATAATCAAAATTAAAATTCTGAAATTCAAATATAAAGAAGAAATCTTGAAAGCAGTCAGAGGAAAATGACATATGAGATAGAGGAAAATAACAATGTGAATGATGGCCAACTTCACACTAGAAATAATGAAGGCCAAAAGTGAACAGAATAACACTTTTTGATATTGGAAGGGAAAGCTATCTGTCACCCCACTATTCTTTATAAACAGTGCATTAAAGCACAGCACTAAGAAGCTAAAGGCACTTCAGCACAAGTTTGATCCCAGCCTGCCCCGGAGGTGACTCACATGGCACAGCAGACCTCTCCTGACCCACCTGCTGCTCCCCTCAGCAGTGTACTTCATCAGTCAGCCTGTTCTGCTCCCCACTCTGTCTCTGGTGAAGCCTCTCGCCACTCCTGCACCTCTGGCCTGTACCTCAGTTCTGTATGCATAAATAAATACATCTTTTAAAAAAAAAAAAAGAATTGCTATTCTTCAGTTTTTCATAATGAAGGGAAATGACATCAAATGCTATTAATTCAAACCCACAGGAAGGACTGGAGACTACCAAGGGGGTGCCCCCTTCACTGTCCTGATGCGTGAAACAGCAGCCAGATGAGAAGGGGCTGACGGTGTGTGCGAACTAGCCCACAGACACACCACAGAGGTTCACCCGTCCATCTCTGTCTCTGTCTCCCAGCTGTGAGTGCAGAAGTTTGTCAGGACAGATGGGAGAATTCTGTAAGGGGCGTTTCTCTGCCTTCTCTGACTCCTTCAGACAAGCAGAGGTTTTCTGCCCGCGGCCAGTTGGTATGCCACACCCTCTGAGCGTTGAGGTGAGGCAGGTATGGGTCGTTTTGTGGACTCCTGCTACCTCTGCGCCCGCAGCAATGCGACGTGTTCCCCTCCCAGGGTGATGCCTCTGAGAGCCCATATGAGGTGTTTGCTCTAGAGGAAAAGGCCCAAAGAGTTCAAGTGACCAGAGTTGTAGTTTGGGATTTTCTAGACTCACTGAGATGTATCTTCAGCCTCTTCCTATGTTAAATAAACAACCAAAAAGTATCACAGGGAGAGACTGAGAGGAAAAAGTAGCCCCAGCAGCCTCATCACCGCCCGGGGCTGTTGTGAGATTGTGACCTGCAAGGGCTCATTGGAACAGCTTGAGGCTCTGTAAAAAACAAAGAACGAAGATGGAGAAAGATCCTGCTCTCACACAACTGCCATTGTTTTCAGGGCGTGAAAATCCACTAACTGTTTAAAAAAAAAGAAAAAACACACACTTATAATGGGTGAAGGTATGGAAAAATAGCAAACGTCATGCCTTTCCCGGGGAAATGTGTACAGATGAGGGCTGTGGAAAACCATACGGTGCATCCTTAGCACAAGAAAGGGAAAGGCCGACCACGTGATCCAGCGACATCACTCCTGGCCCTGCCCACCCCGCCACCCCCGCCCAGGAACAGACAGCTGGGTGCTGGACAGACTCCTGCGCACCCATGCACATAGCAGCAAGATCCACAAAAGCCAAAGGTGGACTCGAGCCGAACGGCTACCAGCTGATGCGTGGGTGTGCAAGGTGTAGACACACCTTACAGAGGGAGCGACTCCCGAGCCGCCACAGCACAGATGGGGAGCGCACGTCGGAGTAAACCAGCCACCAGGCGGCAGGGTGTGATGTGCACCGGGGTGCTGCAGACAGGGAGTACAATGGTCACCCGGGCCAGGGAGGGGGGCATGAGGCGCTGATGTTTCAGGATACAGAGTTTCCATTTGGAGAGATGAGAAAGTTCTGGAGAAGGATGGTGAGGATGGTTGCATAACGATGTAAATGACTTAATGCAGTGAATGCTCAAAATAGATAAAATGATAAATTTGATGTTATGTATATTTTACCACCATTTTCTAAAGCCTTCTTTTAAAACAAAAAACAAAAACACTTGGGAGCCCCGAGGACACAATGAATTTTTGAATGGAAACTTCCCTGGGGACTCCAGTGTCCCAGACGACAAGTGTTCTCGAGAGCCCGCAGGCAGCTGGGGCAGTCCTGGCCGGAGTCTAGAAGGAGGCAGCGTCGGGTGACCGTGGGGTCCAGAGCGGCCCCCTCACCCAGTTCCCCGAGCTGGGTCCCTTCTTGATGGCTGTGTCCCCCTTCCCTCCCACGCCACTCCCCCAGGACTGGGCACACGTAATACTCATCTCTGTGGATAGAGCCACCGCCTGGGAGAACTCGGTTCATCCTCAGGACCCCATGAGGTAGCAGTTCCAATCACCTCCACTTTACAGGCAGCGAAACTGAGCACAGGAGTGTTTGCCATGGAGGATGGAGAGAGACTGCCCAGCAGACAGCGCGTCTCCGCCCCCTCCTGTCGCCCTGAAGACAAGCTGTGCCTCTTGCTACGGAGCACAGGCGGGTTTGTTGTGGATTTTTCAGGGCTGTGAATTCAGACCTGGCGGGAGGAACTCCCCGCCCCCCATGTCAGTGGCAGCGCCCCCTCCTAAGGCTTTCCACAGCCCAGGCTCCATCTCCTTCAGCCCCACCGTCCTGCCAGGTGGGGCCACGGGCCACGGGGCTCCAGGCCACGGCGTACCTGCCCACATCTACACCTGAGCAGGATGTCTCCACCCCTCCCAGGCCTGAACCAATGTTGCTTTCCCAGGGACACTCAGGACCATCCAGAGACGTCTGTGGTGGCCCCAGTCCAGCGGGTGCCTCGGCCTGCTGGACACCCCAGTGCCCAGGGCGCCCCCACCCCCCGCAGAGAACTCCTGTCTCGGAACGCCAGGGCTGCGGCTCCCGCCTGAACCCGCGGCTCTGAATAAAAGCAGCACAGGGGATCTCAGTTGCAGGTTTTGAAACATTTCCCCGAAGTCTTAAAATATATACCGTAGCACGTCAACCATGGCTATCTTGGGTGGTGAGAACACCGGTGAGTTTTATTTTCTTCTTTTGGCAAAACCGCCTTTTCTAAATCAATCTTCAATGAATATGCATTAGACTTGTAATCAAGTAAGTTTCAGTTTTTTAAAGAAGTTATGACTCTGAACCCTGCTGGAGGCTTTCGGCTCTCTGACACCAAGTTCAGTTGGCGGGCGGGGTCCAGTCTGGCTGGGGTGAGGGGAGCTGAGCTGGGATGTCGCGCTCTGACCCTCTGTCTTCCACTGTCACACGGACACCATCACCTCTTGGCCACGCCTCTGGATGCCCGGCCAGGCCCAGAACTGCGCAGCTAAACATTCCACACCTACCAGCCCCCCAAACCCACGAGACTGAACCCTGGTCCTCACGAGGGAGAAGTAGCCCAGGATGGTGGTAAACTGAGGCTCCACCAAGAGGTGTTTGCCCGACCTTGGCTTCCACTTGCACAGCCCACAGCTCAGCGCCACCCATCCAACAAGCTAAAGACCAAGCATGCAGCGCCTCATTCCGCCGGATTCCTGGGGTGCTGGGTTTCTGTGGGTGGGCCCCTCACCTCCGCGCTGCCCCCTCCTCTGCCTTGTGTCTCCCTGCTCCAGGCCACTGGGCTCAGCTCAAGTCAGCCGCCTGCTTTGCTCGGGCGGGGGCACTTGCTTATAAGCCTCCAGGCCTTGCTGTGTCTACAAAACACATCTCAGAGCACAGCGCAGATGAGTTTGCTTTTTTTTCTATTATGCTCTGGGAGCTGAAAGCAATTTAACCATTTAACTTTGATTGCAATTATACTTTCGAAACTGTTCTTTGTCTAACTGAAGTTCACCTTTCACTGGGCGTCCTGTATCTGTGGCAAGCCCACCTGGGAAGAGGCCAGGGCCGCAGTCTGGCATCAGCACGACACCGTCACTGGACGACTGGACAGGGGCCGGTGTGGGAAGGGTTGTCACGTGGCCCTATCACTCTGCGCCGAGACAGGCGCCCTCTCTCACACCCCACATATTTCCCGGCCACACATAACGTCCTGTCCCCCTGTCCCCTGACCCCTGTAAGCCAGGACCAGGTCGGCCCTACGTGCTGCTGCCCCCCCAGACCTGGACTTAGAGGGGCGTGGACGCGCAGTGGACAGAGGCTGCGGCTGTGTGGGCTGGCCCGACTCTCTCAAGCTGGCTGCTGCTGTCCTCCCCACTCGTGTGCCCTGGGGTGTGGCCACGCGGGCTCTTCCCTCCCCACTGTCAGCAGCCTCCAGGCCCACCTCCTCCTGCACCCGCTTCCCAGCCTTCAATCCCAGCTCCCCTTGGCTTCTCTCTATGGTTAAAGAAAGTGGCCTTCCTGGGTGACCAGCCTGCGCCGGCCCCTTCCCAGACGCACTGCAGCCCCGCGCAAAGCCCTTCTCACATGCGGGAAGGCGAGGCCGACCCCAGCTCTCTCCTGGCCCCACTCACACCAGCTCCCCTCCCACGAGTGTAGGGAAAATTCTGCCTGTGAGATGGGCTGTGAGGACCCATCTGACCCCTCACCCATCTGTGCCCTGAGCGGTCCCGCTCCCCGTTGAATCCCCACTGCCTACCTGTTGGCTGCCGTCCCGGGCCGGGCAGAAAAGAAGATTCTGGAGCCTTCAATACTGAGTTGGGGACTGGACCCAAAGGCAGGCCTTCAAGCAGGGAGCCCCCAGCCCCTGCGACTCCCCCTAAACCGCCCCCTACCGCCCTCGGCCCAGGTGTCTACCTACGTGCGCAGACCGTGCACGCTGGCTGCCGGGCCAGGTGTCTGTAATCACAGGCGTTGCCCCGTGCTCTCACTCCCAAGCGCTTTCTGCAACAACACGTCGTCACATGTGGGCAATGCAACCTGGCAGGAAAGCAAAGTGGCGGTAGAGGCTGGCGCGGGAGGCAGAAAACAGCCGGAGCACCCCGTGTCCACACTGCCCTACTGCGTGGCGGGAACCCCAGAAGAGCAGCGGCTTTACTGCACTCCAGGCCCCTTGCACACGTTTCATGAATTTAACTCAGTTCTCACGACCATCCCGAGAGCTGTAAGGACTATCATTACTCCACGTTACAGATGAGGAAACTGAGGCCCAGAGAGGCTAAGTGAGTAGGCCACGCAGCACAGCCAGGAGTCACTTGAGCCTCCGCCAGGCATTCAGGAAGGGCTGGCTGGCGTCGGTGACTCATAAAGGGGCTTTTCAGGTGGCTTGGCAAGACGCGAGCGCAAACGCAGGGTCACTGGAAATGAGTAGACTGAGGCACAGAAGCCCTGAAGTCGGGTCTGGAACCACAATGTCTAGACCACCAGGACCAGCAGCTTCATCCTGCCTGGGGCTCAGACCCCAGAGCACTATCCAGCGCTTTATTGATCCTGTTGGGTGGCAGTAAATAATATACCATAATCTCAGCAGCGGCGCTATTGGGGGCTGGCACTGCTCGCTGAGGCTGGTTGCTCTGCCGCGGGTCTCTGGTTACTTGTCTCCTAAGCCCCACGGCTTCTCAGTGACAGAGCTGGCTCGACTCCGGCCTGTGCCTTTTTTTTTTTTTAAGCTTTATTTATTTGTGCATACAGAACTGGGGTACAGGCCACAGGTGCAGGGTCAGTGAGAGAATCCACCGGAGACAGAGTGGGGAGCACAACAGGCCAACTGATAAAGTACACTGCTGAGGGGAGCAGCGGACGGGTCAGGAGAGGTCTGCCGTGCCCTGTGGGTCACCTCCCAGGTGGGGATCGAACTCATGCTGAAGTGGCTTTAGCTTCATTGTTCTGTGCTTTACCCCGCTGCGCCACCAGGGGGGCCCTGGCCTGTGCCTTTAACCACGTTCACACCCTTCCCACTCCCAGACTTCAGGAAACAAAATTGCAGGCAAGACGCTCCTCAGTGACAGGCAATTGTCCCACTGGTTCTATATTTGCTGCAGAGCGAGCTTCCCCGGGGAGAGCAGGCAACATCCTCTCCTTTCTGTCCCCAGAGGCAGCTGTGTGTCATCAGGAAGCTGCTTTTTTCACCAGAAGGCTCTCTGACAAAACTGATTCATTTCACACTTCCCAAGAGGAGGTCCCAAGTCAACTCAAAAATTCATTCATTGCTGTTTTAAACAAGTCAACCGGGCCCTCCCTGGTGGCGCAATGGGTTACTGCGCTGGAAGCTGGCCGCAGCCACTGCAGCACGGGTTCCACCCCTCCTCACCCAACCCCTGCCTCCCCACCCCCCAGTGACCCACAGGGCGCAGCAGACCCCTCCCGTCTCCCGCTGCTCCCCTCAGCAGTGCACTTTGTCCATCTGCCTGTTCTGCTCCCCACTCTGTCTCTGTGAAGCCTCTCACCTCCTCACCTCTGGCCTGCACCCCAGTTCTGTATATATAAATAAATCTTAAAAAAAAAAAATAAAGTCAACCGACGGCCAGCGGGTGCGGTGCCAG